>NC_138308.1:35095000-36300000 GCF_965601325.2 Salmo salar | reverse complement strand
CGTTGACACAAACAAACGCACACCAGTTAAAGGTTTCCCAATGTGTTCTTTGATTGGTGTGTGTGTGTGTGTGTGTGTGTGTGTGTGTGTGTGTGTGTGTGTGTGTGTGTGTGTGTGTGTGTGGTGTTTACTTGTGTGTGTGGTACAGAAAGACCCTGTGGGACAGAAAGGTCAGGATCAGTGTTGCCAGATCCCAGACTTCCCAGCTGCATTATTACCACGGTAACGTCCCGTCTGTCCGCCTGTCACTGCCCAGACAGCGTCACTGTGTGTTTTTATGTGTGTCTGTGACACTGTAGCCATGGCGATGCGACGGCAGTGGTTTTGACCTTCCGTTCTAGTGACTGACACATCAACAGAACAGACCTCGGACCCTCCGTTCTAGTGACTGACACATCATCAGAACGGACCTCAGACCCTCCGTTCTAGTGACTGACACATCATCAGAACGGACCTCAGACCCTCCGTTCTAGTGACTGACACATCAACAGAACAGACCTCAGACCCTCCGTTCTAGTGACTGACACATCATCAGAACGGACCTCAGACCCTCCGTTCTAGTGGCTGACATCATCATCAGAACGGACCTCAGACCCTCCGTTCTAGTGACTGACACATCATCAGAACGGACCTCAGACCCTCCGTTCTAGTGACTGACACATCATCAGAACGGACCTCAGACCCTCCGTTCTAGTGACTGACACATCATCAGAATGGACCTCAGACCCTCCGTTCTAGTGACTGACACATCATCAGAACGGACCTCAGACCCTCCGTTCTAGTGACTGACACATCATGTGGACGGACCTCAGACCCTCCGTTCTAGTGACTGACACATCATCAGAATGGACCTCAGACCCTCCGTTCTAGTGACTGACACATCATCAGAATGGACCTCAGACCCTCCGTTCTAGTGGCTGACATCATCATAAGAATGGACCTCAGACCCTCCGTTCTAGTGACTGACATCATCAGAACGGACCTCAGACCCTCCGTTCTAGTGGCTGACACATCATGTGGACGGACCTCAGACCCTCCATTTTAGAGACTGACACGTTATGTGGATGGACCTCAGACCCTCCATTTTAGGGACTGACTCTGTGCCACTAGAGATCTTGGTTCGAGTCCAGGCTCCGTCGCAGCCGGCTGCGACCGGGAGACGCATGAGGCGGCACACAATTGGCCCAGCGTCGTCCAGGTTAGGGGAGGGTTTGGCCGGAAGGGATGTTCTTGTCCCATCGCGCTCTAGTGACTCCTGTGGCAGGCCGGGCGCTGTGCACGCTGACATAGTTACCAGGTGTACAAGGCTGGCTTCCGGGTTAAGCGGGAATTGGGTCAAGAAGCAGTGCGGCTTGGCTGGGTTGTGTTTTGGAGGACACTCGGCTCTCGACCTTCGCTTCTCCCGAGTCGGTATGGGAGTTGCAGCGATGAGACAAGACTGTAACTACCAATTGGAAACCACAAAATAAAATAAAAATAAAAATAATACAACAACAAAAATAAGAATGGAGGGTCTGAGGTCCGTGACCCTCCATTCTAGAGACTGACACATCATGGTGGACGGACCTCAGTAGCACTTCGGCCTCAGTTACGCCCCAATCATTTTAAAGGGATAGGTCGATATTTTGGCAATCAAGCCCTTGTTTGTACTTACCCAGAGTCAGATTAACTCATGGATACCATTTTTATGTCTCTGTGTGCAGTTTGAGGTAAGTTTAGGTTATTTTCTGGAGCCATTGCTAACTAGAGTTAGCACAATGACTGAAAGACTACAGGAACAACTAGCATGCTAGCTAGAAAACAGGCTCAAACTATCCCTTTAAACCCTTGGCTTTTTGAGGTTGAGGGATTCAGGCCATGGATGTTAAATATGACAGAGACAGGCAGACAACCAATTCTAAAGCCTAGTCCTCATTGTGGACAGCCTAGTCCTCATTGTGGACAGCCTAGTCCTCATTGTGGACAGCCTAGTCCTCATTGTGGACAGCCTAGTCCTCATTGTGGACAGCCTAGTCCTCATTGTGGACAGCCTAGTCCTCATTGTGGACAGTGTCGTGGAACATTGCCTCAAAAATATAACACTCTTACAAGAAACTTTGAATTCAATATAGACTTTAATACAGAGTAGCAAAGCCGAGCCCTTCCATGGAAGGACCCTATTACACACGCAACAGAGCCGAGCCCTTCCATGAAAAATACTAAATTCTCATATTACAGAGTCCTATCTTTATAGGATTCTGTCTTTGCATAACGTATGGAGTCCCCTCCCTCTATATGAAAATAAATAACTTCCCTTGACCGTTTCTTCACCATTATCTCTCCATATCAGTTCTTGCTTGTTCACGCCCAATAACGCCCATCTCTGATTCCTTTTTAGGTTATAATGGTGGCAGGACCACCTCATGTTACACAAAAAGAAATGCATACATTGCATGTTCAGGTTTCAGCCGCTGTAGGTCTTTTTTCCACCATCCTCCTTCCTATGTCGTTCTGATATTGGAATGTCAGCTGTTGTATAGGTACTCATGGCCTTGGCTATTCCTGCTCATTTGGTCTGCTCAAGGTATACTTTGGCATGTTACCCTTTTCAGAATAGCAATGGCACTATGGTTTCATGTTCTCTTCCTATGGCCAATGTACTTATGTCCTGGCTACTTCAGCATAGCAACTATACCTATTTATATTACATTATCTCCCACAACAGCCTACTCCTCTCATTGTGGACAGCCTACTCCTCATTATGGACAGCCTACTCCTCATTATGGACAGCCTACTCCTCTCATTGTGGACAGCCTACTCCTCATTATGGACAGCCTACTCCTCATTGTGGACAGCCTACTCCTCATTGTGGACAGTCTACTCCTCTCATTGTGGACAGCCTACTCCTCTCATTATGGATAGTCTACTCCTCATTGTGGACATCCTACTCCTCTCATTGTGGACAGCCTACTCCTCTCATTATGGACAGCCTACTCCTCTCATTGTGGACAGCCTACTCCTCTCATTATGGACAGCCTACTCCTCTCATTATGGACAGTCTACTCCTCTCATTGTGGACAGCCTACTCCTCATTGTGGACAGTCTACTCCTCATTGTGGACAGCCTACTATTCTCATTATGGACAGCCTACTCCTCTCATTGTGGACAGCCTACTCCTCTCATTGTGGACAGCCTACTCCTCATTATGGACAGCGTACTCCTCATTATGGACAGCCTACTCCTCATTATGGACAGCCTACCCCTCATTATGGACAGCCTACTCCTCTCATTATGGACAGCCTACTCCTCGTTATGGACAGCCTACTCCTCATTATGGACAGCCTACTCCTCATTATGGACAGCCTACTCCTCTCATTATGGACAGCCTACTCCTCTCATTATGGACAGCCTACTCCTCTCATTGTGGACAGCCTACTCCTCTCATTGTGGACAGTCTACTCCTCATTGTGGACAGCCTACTCCTCTCATTGTGGACAGCCTACTCCTCTCATTGTGGATAGCCTACTCCTCTCATTGTGGACAGCCTACTCCTCATTGTGGACAGTCTACTCCTCTCATTGTGGACAGCCTACTCCTCTCATTGTGGACAGCCTACTCCTCTCATTATGGACAGTCTACTCCTCTCATTATGGATAGTCTACTCCTCATTGTGGACAGTCTACTCCTCTCATTATGGACAGTCTACTCCTCTCATTGTGGACAGTCTACTCCTCTCATTGTGGACAGCCTACTCCTCTCATTGTGGACAGCCTACTCCTCATTATGGACAGTCTACTCCTCATTGTGGACAGTCTACTCCTCTCATTATGGACAGCCTACTCCTCATTGTGGACAGTCTACTCCTCTCATTGTGGACAGTCTACTCCTCTCATTGTGGACAGCCTACTCCTCTCATTGTGGACAGTCTACTCCTCTCATTGTGGACAGCCTACTCCTCTCATTGTGGACAGCCTACTCCTCTCATTATGGACAGCCTATTCCTCATTAAGGACAGCCTACTCCTGATTATGGACAGTCTACTCCTCATTGTGGACAGTCTACTCCTCATTGTGGATAGTCTACTCCTCTCATTGTGGACAGCCTACTCCTCTCATTGTGGACAGCCTACTCCTCTCATTGTGGACAGTCTACTCCTCTCATTGTGGACAGTCTACTCCTCATTATGGACAGCCTACTCCTCTCATTGTGGACAACCTACTCCTCTCATTGTGGACAGCCTACTCCTCTCATTGTGGACAGCCTACTCCTCTCATTGTGGACAGTCTACTCCTCTCATTGTGGACAGTCTACTCCTCATTGTGGACAGCCTACTCCTCTCATTATGGACAGCCTACTCCTCATTGTGGACAGCCTACTCCTCATTATGGACAGTCTACTCCTCATTGTGGACAGCCTACTCCTCTCATTGTGGACAGTCTACTCCTCTCATTGTGGACAGCCTACTCCTCTCATTATGGACAGCCTACTCCTCATTGTGGACAGCCTACTCCTCATTATGGACAGTCTACTCCTCATTGTGGACAGCCTACTCCTCATTGTGGACAGCCTACTCCTCTTTATGGACAGTCTACTCCTCAATATGGATAGTCTACTCCTCATTGTGGACAGCCTACTCCTCTCATTATGGATAGTCTACTCCTCATTGTGGACTGCCTACTCCTCTCATTATGGATAGTCTACTCCTCATTGTGGACAGCCTACTCCTCTCATTATGGACAGTCTACTCCTCTCATTGTGGACAGCCTACTCCTCTCATTATGGACAGTCTACTCCTCATTGTGGACAGTCTACTCCTCATTGTGGACAGCCTACTCCTCTCATTGTGGACAGCCTACTCCTCTCATTGTGGACAGTCTACTCCTCTCATTGTGGACAGCCTACTCCTCTCATTGTGGACAGCCTACTCCTCTCATTGTGGACAGCCTATTCCTCTCATTGTGGACAGCCTACTCCTCTCATTGTGGACAGCCTACTCCTCTCATTGTGGACAGCCTACTCCTCATTGTGAACAGCCTACTCCTCTCATTGTGGACAGCCTACTCCTCTCATTGTGGACAGCCTACTCCTCATTATGGACAGCCTACTCCTTATTATGGACAGGCTACTCCTCATTATGGACAGCCTACTCCTCTCATTGTGGACAGTCTACTCCTCATTATGGACAGCCTACTCCTCATTATGGACAGCCTACTCCTCATTATGGACAGTCTACTCCTCTCATTGTGGACAGCCTACTCCTCTCATTATGGATAGTCTACTCCTCATTGTGGACAGCCTACTCCTCTCATTGTGGACAGCCTACTCCTCTCATTATGGACAGCCTACTCCACTCATTGTGGACAGCCTACTCCTCTCATTATGGACAGCCTACTCCTCTCATTATGGACAGTCTACTCCTCTCATTGTGGACAGCCTACTCCTCATTGTGGACAGTCTACTCCTCATTGTGGACAGCCTACTCCTCTCATTGTGGACAGCCTACTCCTCTCATTGTGGACAGCCTACTCCTCTCATTGTGGACAGCCTACTCCTCATTATGGACAGCCTACTCCTCATTATGGACAGCCTACTCCTCATTATGGACAGCCTACTCCTCATTGTGGACAGCCTACTCCTCTCATTATGGACAGCCTACTCCTCTCATTATGGACAGCCTACTCCTCATTATGGACAGCCTACTCCTCATTATGGACAGCCTACTCCTCTCATTATGGACAGCCTACTCCTCTCATTGTGGACAGCCTACTCCTCATTGTGGACAGCCTACTCCTCTCATTGTGGACAGCCTACTCCTCTCATTGTGGACAGTCTACTCCTCTCATTGTGGACAGCCTACTCCTCATTGTGGACAGTCTACTCCTCATTGTGGACAGCCTACTCCTCTCATTGTGGACAGCCTACTCCTCTCATTGTGGACAGCCTACTCCTCTCATTGTGGACAGCCTACTCCTCATTATGGACAGCCTACTCCTCATTATGGACAGCCTACTCCTCATTATGGACAGCCTACTCCTCATTATGGACAGCCTACTCCTCATTGTGGACAGCCTACTCCTCTCATTATGGACAGCCTACTCCTCATTGTGGACAGCCTACTCCTCATTATGGACAGCCTACTCCTCTCATTGTGGACAGCCTACTCCTCTCATTATGGACAGCCTACTCCTCATTGTGGACAGCCTACTCCTCTCATTGTGGACAGCCTACTCCTCTCATTGTGGACAGTCTACTCCTCATTGTGGACAGCCTACTCCTCATTGTGGACAGCCTACTCCTCTCATTGTGGACAGCCTACTCCTCATTGTGGACAGTCTACTCCTCTCATTGTGGACAGCCTACTCCTCTCATTGTGGACAGCCTACTCATCTCATTATGGACAGTCTACTCTCTCATTATGGACAGTCTACTCCTCATTGTGGACAGTCTACTCCTCTCATTATGGACAGTCTACTCCTCTCATTGTGGACAGTCTACTCCTCTAATTGTGGACAGCCTACTCCTCTCATTGTGGACAGCCTACTCCTCATTATGGACAGTCTACTCCTCATTGTGGACAGTCTACTCCTCTCATTATGGACAGCCTACTCCTCATTGTGGACAGTCTACTCCTCTCATTGTGGACAGTCTACTCCTCTCATTGTGGACAGCCTACTCCTCTCATTGTGGACAGCCTACTCCTCTCATTGTGGACAGTCTACTCCTCATTATGGACAGTCTACTCCTCATTGTGGACAGTCTACTCCTCTCATTGTGGACAGCCTACTCCTCTCATTGTGGACAGCCTACTCCTCTCATTGTGGACAGTCTACTCCTCTCATTGTGGACAGCCTACTCCTCTCATTATGGACAGCCTACTCCTCATTGTGGACAGCCTACTCCTGATTATGGACAGTCTACTCCTCATTGTGGACAATCTACTCCTCATTGTGGACAGTCTACTCCTCTCATTGTGGACAGCCTACTCCTCTCATTGTGGACAGTCTACTCCTCTCATTGTGGACAGTCTACTCCTCATTATGGACAGCCTACTCCTCTCATTGTGGACAACCTACTCCTCTCATTGTGGACAGCCTACTCCTCTCATTGTGGACAGCCTACTCCTCTCATTGTGGACAGCCTACTCCTCTCATTGTGGACAGCCTACTCCTCTCATTGTGGACAGTCTACTCCTCTCATTGTGGACAGTCTACTCCTCATTGTGGACAGTCTACTCCTCATTGTGGACAGTCTACTCCTCTCATTGTGGACAGCCTACTCCTCTCATTGTGGACAGTCTACTCCTCTCATTGTGGACAGTCTACTCCTCATTATGGACAGCCTACTCCTCTCATTGTGGACAGCCTACTCCTCTCATTGTGGACAGTCTACTCCTCTCATTGTGGACAGCCTACTCCTCTCATTATGGACAGCCTACTCCTCATTGTGGACAGCCTACTCCTCATTGTGGACAGTCTACTCCTTATTGTGGACAGTCTACTCCTCATTGTGGACAGCCTACTCCTCTCATTATGGACAGCCTACTCCTCATTGTGGACAGCCTACTCCTCATTGTGGACAGCCTACTCCTCATTGTGGACAGCCTACTCCTCTCATTGTGGACAGTCTACTCCTCTCATTGTTTACAGCCTACTCCTCTCATTATGGACAGCCTACTCCTCATTGTGGACAGCCTACTCCTCATTATGGACAGTCTACTCCTCATTGTGGACAGTCTACTCCTCATTATGGACAGTCTACTCCTCATTGTGGACAGTCTACTCCTCATTGTGGACAGCCTACTCCTCTCATTGTGGACAGCCTACTCCTCTCATTGTGGACAGCCTACTCCTCATTGTGGACAGCCTACTCCTCATTGTGGACAGCCTACTCCTCATTATGGACATTCTACTCCTCATTATGGATAGTCTACTCCTCATTGTGGACAGCCTACTCCTCTCATTATGGATAGTCCACTCCTCATTGTGGACAGCCTACTCCTCTCATTATGGATAGTCTACTCCTCATTGTGGACAGCCTACTCCTCTCATTATGGACAGTCTACTCCTCTCATTGTGGACAGCCTACTCCTCTTATTGTGGACAGCCTACTCCTCTCATTATGGAAAGTCTACTCCTCATTGTGGACAGTCTACTCCTCATTGTGGACAGCCTACTCCTCTCATTGTGGACAGCCTACTCCTCTCATTGTGTACAGTCTACTCCTCTCATTGTGGACAGCCTACTCCTCATTGTGGACAGCCTACTCCTCTCATTGTGGACAGCCTACTCCTCTCATTGTGGACAGTCTACTCCTCTCATTGTGGACAGCCTACTCCTCTCATTGTGGACAGTCTACTCCTCATTGTGGGCAGCCTACTCCTCTCATTGTGGACAGCCTACTCCTCTCATTGTGGACAGCCTACTCCTCTCATTGTGGACAGCCTACTCCTCATTGTGGACAGTCTACTCCTCTCATTGTGGACAGCCTACTCCTCTCATTGTGGACAGCCTACTCCTCTCATTGTGGACAGCCTACTCCTCTCATTATGGACAGCCTACTCCTCTCATTATGGATACTCTACTCCTCATTATGGACAGCCTACTCCTCTCATTATGGACAGCCTACTCCTCTCATTGTGGACAGTCTACTCCTCTCATTATGGACAGTCTACTCCTCTCATTGTGGACAGTCTACTCCTCTCATTGTGGACAGCCTACTCCTCTCATTGTGGACAGCCTACTCCTCTCATTGTGGACAGTCTACTCCTCTCATTATGGACAGTCTACTCCTCTCATTGTGGACAGTCTACTCCTCTCATTGTGGACAGTCTACTCCTCTCATTGTGGACAGCCTACTCCTCTCATTGTGGACAGCCTACTCCTCTCATTGATGGACAGTCTACTCCTCATTGTGGACAGTCTACTCCTCATTGTGGACAGCCTACTCCTCTCATTGTGGACAGCCTACTCCTCTCATTGTGGACAGTCTACTCCTCTCATTGTGGACAGCCTACTCCTCTCATTATGGACAGCCTACTCCTCATTGTGGACAGCCTACTCCTCATTATGGACAGTCTACTCCTCATTGTGGACAGTCTACTCCTCATTGTGGACAGTCTACTCCTCTCATTGTGGACAGCCTACTCCTCTCATTGTGGACAGTCTACTCCTCTCATTGTGGACAGTCTACTCCTCATTATGGACAGCCTACTCCTCTCATTGTGGACAACCTACTCCTCTCATTGTGGACAGCCTACTCCTCTCATTGTGGACAGCCTACTCCTCTCATTGTGGACAGTCTACTCCTCTCATTGTGGACAGTCTACTCCTCATTGTGGACAGTCTACTCCTCATTGTGGACAGTCTACTCCTCTCATTGTGGACAGCCTACTCCTCTCATTGTGGACAGTCTACTCCTCTCATTGTGGACAGCCTACTCCTCTCATTGTGGACAGCCTACTCCTCTCATTGTGGACAGTCTACTCCTCATTATGGACAGTCTACTCCTCATTGTGGACAGTCTACTCCTCATTGTGGACAGCCTACTCCTCTCATTATGGACAGTCTACTCCTCATTGTGGACAGTCTACTCCTCATTGTGGACAGCCTACTCCTCTCATTGTGGACAGCCTACTCCTCTCATTGTGGACAGTCGACTCCTCTCATTGTGGACAGCCTACTCCTCTCATTATGGACAGGCTACTCCTCATTGTGGACAGCCTACTCCTCATTATGGACAGTCTACTCCTCATTGTGGACAGTCTACTCCTCATTATGGACAGTCTACTCCTCATTGTGGACAGTCTACTCCTCATTGTGGACAGCCTACTCCTCTCATTGTGGACAGCCTACTCCTCTCATTGTGGACAGCCTACTCCTCATTGTGGACAGCCTACTCCTCATTATGGACAGTCTACTCCTCATTATGGATAGTCTACTCCTCATTATGGACAGTCTACTCCTCATTGTGGACAGCCTACTCCTCTCATTATGGATAGTCTACTCCTCATTGTGGACAGCCTACTCCTCTCATTATGGACAGTCTACTCCTCTCATTGTGGACAGCCTACTCCTCTCACTGTGGACAGCCTACTCCTCTCATTATGGACAGTCTACTCCTCATTGTGGACAGTCTACTCCTCATTGTGGACAGCCTACTCCTCTCATTGTGGACAGCCTACTCCTCTCATTGTGGACAGTCTACTCCTCTCATTGTGGACAGCCTACTCCTCATTGTGGACAGCCTACTCCTCTCATTGTGGACAGCCTACTCCTCTCATTGTGGACAGCCTACTCCTCTCATTGTGGACAGCCTACTCCTCTCATTGTGGACAGCCTACTCCTCTCATTGTGGACAGTCTACTCCTCTCATTGTGGACAGTCTACTCCTCTCATTGTGGACAGCCTACTCCTCATTGTGGACAGCCTACTCCTCTCATTGTGGACAGCCTACTCCTCTCATTGTGGACAGTCTACTCCTCTCATTGTGGACAGCCTAATCCTCTCATTGTGGACAGTCTACTCCTCTCATTGTGGACAGTCTACTCCTCTCATTGTGGACAGCCTACTCCTCTCATTGTGGACAGTCTACTCCTCTCATTGTGGACAGCCTACTCCTCATTGTGGACAGCCTACTCCTCATTATGGACAGCCTATTTCTAGCATTTGACATTACTAAGGATCTTTACCAGGTAGGAGGATAAGTTGACATTACTAAGGATCTTTACCAGGTAGGAGGATAAGTTCACATTACTAAGGATCTTTACCAGGTTGGAGGATAAGTTGACATTACTAAGGATCTTTACCAGGTAGGAGGATAAGTTGACATTACTAAGGACCTTTACCAGGTAGGAGGATAAGTTGACATTACTAAGGACCTTTACCAGGTAGGAGGATAAGATGTTAAGTTATTGTCATGGACCGGCGGTTGCCTTGGCTTGGTTCCAACAATGGCGTCATGAGACGACAAACCCGTCAGAATAACATGTCTACTGTTATTAGTGACTGAACCTTAAAGTCATGGTTCAGACTCTGCAAAACAACACGGCATGTTGAAGCAGGCTAACAGAAAGGTACTCACTGAGGAATCTACCTGACCTCTCTCCTAGGCCTCAAGTAACCCAGGAAACGTAGGTCGATTCTAAAGTAGAAAGGAACGTTTCAGCAGAAACTAATCTAAGCTAATCTGTTCCTGGTTGCTGTTAAACAAGTAGCATAATGTCAGAATGGAAAGTGAAAAAGCTGACAGACTTCGCTCTTTCATGGGCATGGGAATGAGTGTATATTATCAATTTCCATTCCTGCCTATGTATCGCTAATATAATATAATAATATGCCATTTAGCATACGTTTTTATGTAAAGCGACTTACAGTTATGCATGCATAGATTTTTGGTATGGTTGGCCCCAGCGGGAATCAAACCAACATTACTGGTGTTGCAAGCACCATGTTCTACCAATTGAGCCATACAGGACCCCACTAGCTACTATAGCTACTGAGCTCTCTACCTGAGACGGACCAGGTAACTCTTTTAGCCCTTTCACCTCTCAGCCTGAGACGGACCAGGTACCTCTTTTAGCCCTTTCACCTCTCAGCCTGAGACGGACCAGGTACCTCTTTTAGCCCTTTCACCTCTCAGCCTGAGACGGACCAGGTACCTCTTTTAGCCCTTTCACCTCTCAGCCTGAGACGGACCAGGTACCTCTTTTAGCCCTTTCACCTCTCAGCCTGAGACGGACCAGGTACCTCTTTTAGCCCTTTCACCTCTCAGCCTGAGACGGACCAGGTACCTCTTTTAGCCCTTTCACCTCTCAGCCTGAGACGGTCCAGGTACCTCTTTTAGCCCTTTCACCTCTCAGCCTGAGACGGACCAGGTACCTCTTTTAGCCCTTTCACCTCTCTGCCTGAGACGGACCAGGTACCTCTTTTAGCCCTTTCACCTCTCAGCCTGAGACGGAGCAGGTACCTCTTTTAGCCCTTTCACCTCTCTGCCTGAGACGGACCAGGTACCTCTTTTAGCCCTTTCACCTCTCAGCCTGAGAAGCTGCAGAGGTCTGAAACGCGTCCACCCTACAGAGCGACACACACAGACACACACCTGGCGGCCCTCCATCTGACGGAAGGTCCAAGTGACCAGCCATGTGTAAACACACACACGTCCAATAGCCCTCCTCAGCGGGCACAAAGCTTCAGCACTCCAAGCAATGCCATGGCCTGCGTCCATCCTACTACACCTCACACTCACACACTTTTAGCAGAGAGAAAACTTCTCCAGACAATGGTAGTGGTGCAGTTCTTTGCTAGGTCAAGTCCTGTCTTGTCAGGTCCTGTCTTCTCAGGTCCTGTCCTGTCTTGTCTTGTCAGGTCCTGTCTTCTCAGGTCCTGTCTTGTCAGGTCCTGTCAAGTCCTGTCAGAATATTTCATAATGAGCCTTTGATTGGTCAAATTGTGTCAGTAATTCCTTATTATGTACTTTGTAATGTTGTGCTGCACTATAGGAATGAGGACTCCCTCGTTCCCATAAATAAAGGTGTCATTTATAATAATTATAATATATTGTGACAAATCTGGAACATATTCTAACAACTTTGAACAAGTAATCAGAAATGAGCTAAACCCAAAATTAGATGCATGCTACTGCATACACAAATCTTTTAGGAATCCATTCTTTGTAAATCACCATAACCTGCCAGTCTGTCCCTTTCCAGGCCACATGAGAGACACCATATTGTTTCCTTCTTCCTGCAGACCTCTAGATCTGACCCTCTCCTTCATTCTGAAGCAGCTTTAAGGTGAAGCCCACCCATTCCAAACCTGATTTTCCACAGGTTTATGCTATTCTGCCGTCGGAGCGTACCGTACCCCCACTAAGTCTTAGACAATGTCACTTTTCCTTTACCATGTATAGTCTATGTCAGAGTCTCAAATAGCACCCTATTCCCTTTAGGCCCCGGTCAAAAGTAGTGCACTATATAGGGAATAGGACTCCATTTGGGATGTTCTGTATCGGCCTGTTTAGTTCCCCAGAGACCCGCGGTGTGTTTGTGATTTCATGTAGCTTTTCCTCCAGCCTGTTAGCCATCTGTACATTTAGTCACCTTTATTAGAAGACTGTGCAATAGCCACTTGAGCGCGTACGACCAAAAGCACCTAGACCATTGGTTGAGAAAACCGTTGTGTTATGTGGAGGGTAAAGAAATGATTGGTCGACAGGCTCTGTGCTGAAGGACTTTTGGCAAATTCAAGAACCGTGGCCATTTGAGGTAAATGTATCTTCCACTGTGTTCCTGGTTAACTCTGTTAGCTGGGCTTATGGACAAACAGATGTGTCCGTTGTCAATCCAGAAAATCAGCCTTTTACTACGACAACTTGTGAACATCATACTTAATAACTTCAATGTCTCAAAGCTACAACTTCTCTCAGGGTCTCGTCTGTCTTCACTGCTGTGAGGGTGGCTCTGGGTGCGTCCTAAAGGGGACCCTATTCCCTATACAGTGTACTACTTTGGAAATGGAATAGGGTGCCATTTGGCATGACTTTAAAAGTAGTGCACTATGTAGGGAATAGGTTGCCATCCTATGAGTAATTCCATGGCTAGCTGGAGATAGTGTGGAAGGCTTAAGTCATCATCACCGTCACACTGACTCACCCTGCCCTGATCAACACACACAATCTACACTACACCCTCTCAGGCTATTGTGTGAGAACACACACACACACACACACACACACACACACACACACACACACACACACACACACACCGCCTCTCACCTGGATCAGCCATGTGAGGTGCTGCTTCATTGGGCTAGGCCGTGCTTCTGTGTGTATGTGTGTGAGAGAGAGAGTAGTAGGAACATGTCATATATCTCTGCAGAAAGCTGTGTGTCTGTGTATAGGCCGTGTGTGTGTGTGTGTGTGTGTCCACGTCCTGGTGAAAACCACAAGCCCCCATTTCTCTGACACGTGACACCGAGTGGGCACCTCGTCTTTCCTCCTTACCTTCCTCCTCTCCCTCCCTGTTCTCCCCTCCTGCACGTGTACACAAGTTTACCACTGCCAGGACAACGGGTCGGGCCTATCCCGTTGGCACAGCAACCCAAACTATCCTGGCTATCCTCTGTGGTGTGACCCAGGGCAGTAGTCAAAATGGCCCTTAATCTAAACCACTGTCTTGTTGTGGGGGAAACCATTCCTTTTACACACACACACACACACACACACACACACACACACACACACACACACACACACACACACACAAAATCAACACTTTGGCGACAAACACTCGGCAGAACCCTGTGGCCCTTTATGGTTGTGGCCCCCTCGGCAGCACTCTGTGGCCCTTTATGGCTGTGGCTCCATTGGCAGCACCCTGTGGCCCTTTATGGCTGTGGCCCCATTGGCAGCACCCCGTGGCCCTTTATGGCTGTGGCCCCATTGGCAGCACCCCGTGGCCCTTTATGGCTGTGCAAGGAGGTGTGAACGCCAGACGAGACCCAACAGCCCCCTGGATCTCTGACCTGACTGTCCAGTTGGATGGATTTGGGCTAATGAAAAGGTGGTGGTGGAGTGATGTTGCTTTGAGTCACAAAGGGCACACTATTCCTATGTTGTGTACTACTTTTGACCAGGTCTCGTAGACTTAAAAGTAGTGCACTATGTAGGGAATATGGTGACATTTGGGAGACATGTTGAGTGGGGTACTTGCTTGATTTTCGTTGTTAAACCCACAACAACAACGACGATGAAATGAAAAAACCCACCTTTAAGTTGACATGAGGCGCTGCCTGCTGCCATATCAGAACACGTTGTTGTCACATTTTCAGTTATCCTCTGCTGCGTTTAGAAAAAAATAAGTGTGTTTGTGTCGGGAGTGTCAAAAACACAGAGGGCAAGGGAAACGAGTAGCTGGAAAGATACAACGGAAGATCTTGGACTTGTGGCTGTCTAGCGCCCTCTTGTGTTGGCAGGAAGAAGCTGCTGAGCCTTGGAGTGACACATACCAAGGGACTACAGTACATACCAAATGGCACCCTATTTCCTACATAGAGCACTACTTTTGACCAGGGCCCAGAGGGAATATGTATGGTAGGGTGCCATTTGGGACACACACCAAGATGAAAGAACTCATCAACAATCACTGAAGTGAAACAAAAAGAGACATGAACCTCCTTTTTCTCACCTTTCTAGAACTGATAGTCTGTATTAGTGTTAAATGGGAACTGATAGTCTGTATTAGTGTTAAATGGGAACAGATAGTCTGTATTAGTGTTAAATGGGAACTGATAGTCTGTATTAGTGTTAAATGGGAACAGATAGTCTGTATTAGTGTTAAATGGGAACAGATAGTCTGTATTAGTGTTAAATGGGAACTGATAGTCTGTATTAGTGTTAAATGGGAACAGATAGTCTGTATTAGTGTTAAATGGGAACTGATAGTCTGTATTGGTGTTAAATGGGAACAGATAGTCTGTATTGGTGTTAAATGGGAACAGATAGTCTGTATTGGTGTTAAATGGGAACTGATAGTCTGTATTAGTGTTAAATGGGAACAGATAATCTGTATTGGTGTTAAATGGGAACTGATAGTCTGTATTAGTGTTAAATGGGAACTGATAGTCTGTATTAGTGTTAAATGGGAACAGATAGTCTGTATTGGTGTTAAATGGGAACTGATAGTCTGTATTAGTGTTAAATGGGAACTGATAGTCTGTATTAGTGTTAAATGGGAACTGATAGTCTGTATTAGTGTTAAATGGGAACTGATAGTCTGTATTAGTGTTAAATGGGAACTGATAGTCTGTATTAGTGTTAAATGGGAACTGATAGTCTGTATTAGTGTTAAATGGGAACTGATAGTCTGTATTAGTGTTAAATGGGAACTGATAGTCTGTATTAGTGTTAAATGGGAACTGATAGTCTGTATTAGTGTTAAATGGGAACTGATAGTCTGTATTAGTGTTAAATGGGAACTGATAGTCTGTATTAGTGTTAAATGGGAACTGATAGTCTGTATTAGTGTTAAATGGGAACTGATAGTCTGTATTAGTGTTAAATGGGAACAGATGAGGATCTCTCTGTGGCGGAAGGAAACAAGACAGACGTTTGTTGAGGAAATGGAGACATCATGAAGCCTCCATCAATCAACGACCCAATGAAACAAATGTGCTTTGATTCCGTTACCTGTTTCACGGCCCATTTGCTTGTGCAAACACCGGAGGGAGAGAAAGACAGGGAGAGAGGGAGTGACAGAAAGGGAGAGGTAGAGAGAGAGAGTAAGAGAGTGGTAGAGAGAGAGCGAGAGAGAGGCTAATGAGAGAGACAGAGAGAGAGAGAGAGAAACAGAGAGATCAATCATTGCAGACCCAGGGACATGTACTAGTATGTGGTGACCTAAACGCGTTCACAGTCAGAGCGTTCACAGTCAGAGCGTTCACAGTCAGAGCGTTCACAGTCAGAGCGTTCACTGTCAGAGCGTTCACTGTCAGAGCGTTCACAGTCAGAGCGTTCACAGTCAGAGCGTTCACAGTCAGAGCGTTCACAGTCAGAGCGTTCACAGTCAGAGCGTTCACAGTCAGAGCGTTCACAGTCAGAGCGTTCACTGTCAGAGCGTTCACAGTCAGAGCGTTCACTGTCAGAGCGTTCACTGTCAGAGCGTTCACTGTCAGAGCGTTCACTGTCAGAGCGTTCACTGTCAGAGCGTTCACTGTCAGCCCACTGACACCCCTATCAGATCACCGCAAAATCACAGCCTACTTGAACAGAGCAATGTTCATGCAATAATCATGAGGCATCAAAACTGAACAGCCTGCATACCATTAAGAAATGTTACAGATGGAAAGAAAGTAGTGTAGAACCCTAACAGAAAACAATTAGGCAACAACAAATACAATCCCTTTTAGACAAGTTCCTGGACAAAATGTTTCACTGTAATAGTGAAGGTGTAAACTTGGCTGTAGAAACCCTAAATAGTATAAAATGAACAACAATGACAAATGGTTTGATGAAGAATGCAAAAACCTAAGAAAGGAATTGAGGAACCTGTCCAACCAAAAACATAGAGGACCAGAAAACCTGAGTCTACGTCTTCACTATGGTGAATCACTAAAATAATACAGAAATACACCATGGAAAAAGAAGGAACAGAAATCAGCTCAATGTAATTGAAGAATTCATAGAATCTAACCACTTCTGAGAAAATTGGAAAACACTAAACTAACAACAACACGAAGAGCTGGAGATGTCTGGATAAACCACTTCTCCAATCTTTTTGGCCCTTTAACAAAGAACAGACAGCAAAAACATATATATGATACATTTAAAATATTAGAGTCAGCTATTCAATTACATTGAATGAACTACAGGACAAAATGGAAACCCTTCAACCCCAAAAAGGCCTGTGGTGTTGATGGGATCCTCAATGAAATGATCAAATATACAGACAACAAATTCCAATTGGCTATACTAAAACTCTTTAACATCATCCTTAGCTCTGGCATCTTCCCCAATACTTAGAACCAAGGACTGATCCCGCCCCCCCAATCCACAAAAGTGGAGACAAATTCGACCCCAATAACTACCGTGGGATATGCGTCAGCAGCAACTTTGGGAAAATCCTCTGCATTATCACTAACAGCAGACTCCTACATTTCCTCAGTGAAAACAATGTCCAGAGCAAATGTCAAATTGGCTTTTTACCAAATTGCCGTAAGACAGACCACACATTCACCCTGCACACCCTTATTGACAAATAAACAAACCAAAACAATGGCTAAGTCTTCTAATGCTTTGTTGATTTTTTTAAATCTGACTCAATTTGGCATGAGGGTCTGCTATCTAAATTGATGGAAAGTGGTGTTGGGGGAAAACATACGACATAAAATCCATATACACAAACAACAAGTGTGCGGTTAAAATTGTCAAAAAACATAACTTTCTTTCCTCAGGGCCGGGTGGTGAGACAGGGATGCAGCTTGAGCCCCACCCTCTTCAACATATACCTCAACGAATTGGAGAGGGCACTTGAACAGTCTGCAGCACCCGGCCTCACCCTACTAGATTCTGAAGTCAAATGCCTACTGTTTGCTGATGATCTGGTGCTTCTGTCACCGACCATGGAGGGCCTACAGCAGCACCTAGAGCTTCTGCACAGATTCTGTCAGACTTGGGCCCTGACCGTAAATCTCAGTAAGACAAAAATAATGGTGTTCCAAAAAAGGTCTAGTTGCCAGGACCACAAATACAATTTCCATCTAGTCACGGTTGCCCTAGAGCACACAAAATACGACACATACCTCGGCCTAAACATCAGCAGCACAGGTAACTTCCACAAAGATGTGAACGATCATGAGAGACAAGGCAAGAAGGGCAGAATACCTGACCACTGTGACTGAGCCAAAATTAAGGAAAGCTTTGACTATGTACAGACTCAGTGAGCAGAGCCTTGCTATTGAGAAAGGCCGCCGTAGGCAGACCTGGCTCTCAAGAGAAGACAGGCTATGTGCACACTGCCCACAAAATGAGGTGGAAACTGAGCTGCACTTCCTAACCTCCTGCCAAATGTATGACCATATCAGAGACACATATTTCCCTCAGATTACACAGATCCATGAAGAATTTGAAAACAAATCCAATTTTGATCAACTCCCATATCTACTGGGTGAAATACCGCAGTGTGCCATCACAGCAGCAAGACTTGTGACCTGTTGCCACCAGAAAAGGTCAACCAGTGAAGTACAAACACCATTGTAAATACAACCCATATGTATCTGTTTATTTTAACTTTCATGCTTGAACTATTTGCACACTAGTCCACTTTCTTTGGCAAGGTAAACATATGTTTCCCACGACAACCATTGAATTGAATTGTGTGAAAGAGACAGAGCGCGACAGAAAGAGAGTGACGGAGAGAGAGAGAGACGAAGAGAGAGAGCGGGAGAAAGAAAGAGAGAGAAGGATAGAGGGGGGAGGTTGCTAGGGGGAACACACTTCTGAAGTGAAAATGAGGTGTGTGTTATTATTATTCATTATGAATTGGCCTGTACCTCTGCCAAGAGCCTGCGTGTGCGTGGAGACCGGCAGCTTCTCTAACAGCATGCCTGGGGTTGTCTTCTTGAGTCCTTTTTTGCATCCCAAATGGCACCCTATTCCCTATAAAGTGCACTACTTTTGACTAGGGTGCTATTTGGGATGTACTCTCAGTTTCCTGCAGCTCTAAGGTTTAGGGAATAGGGTGTCACTCAGGACGTACCCTCAGTCTCCTGCAGCTTTGGGATGCAGTCTGAGTGAGTGTTTGGTGCAAGCTGACACTTGGCACCAACTTGATTCAAACCTGCTTGGGTTTTCAGTTAATGAGCGAGCAGCACGTCAAGGCAGAGGACACACTTAGAACCCTGCAGACATGTCTTAAACGCACTACGCAACAATCACAACAGCTCAAAGGCAACTGAACTGAAGGCTATTTCTGGTTAAAGGCCATTGTTATCAACTCAGCAATGTGCAAGGGTTACTTTAGTTAAGAGTAGGCCTCCTGGGGCGGCAGCTTGCCTAGTGGTTAGACCATTGGGCCAGTAACCAGCAGGTTGCCTAGTGGTTAGAGAGTTGGGCCAGTAACCAGCAGGTAGCCTAGTGGTTAGAGTGTTGGGCCAGTAACCAGCAGGTAGCCTAGTGGTTAGACCATTGGGCCAGTAACCAGCAGGTTGCCTAGTGGTTAGAGAGTTGGGCCAGTAACCAGCAGGTAGCCTAGTGGTTAGAGTGTTGGGCCAGTAACCAGCAGGTAGCCTAGTGGTTAGAGCGTTGGACCAGTAACCAGCAGGTAGCCTAGTGGTTAGAGAGTTGGGCCAGTAACCAGCAGGTAGCCTAGTGGTTAGAGGGTTGGGCCAGTAACCAGCATGTAGCCTAGTGGTTAGAGAGTTGGGCCAGTAACCAGCAGGTAGCCTAGTGGTTAGAGGGTTGGGCCAGTAACCAGCAGGTAGCCTAGTGGTTAGAGAGTTGGGCCAGTAACCAGCAGGTAGCCTAGTGGTTAGAGCGTTGGACCAGTAACCAGCAGGTAGTCTAGTGGTTAGAGCATTGGGCCAGTAACCAGCAGGTAGCCTAGTGGTTAGAGTATTGGGCCAGTAACCAACAGGTAGCCTAGTGGTTAGAGTGTTGGGCCAGTAACCAGCAGGTAGCCTAGTGGTTAGAGAGTTGGGCCAGTAACCAGCAGGTAGCCTAGTGGTTAGAGCGTTGGGCCAGTAACCAGCAGGTAGCCTAGTGGTTAGAGCGTTGGGCCAGTAACCAGCAGGTAGCCTAGTGGTTAGAGAGTTGGACCAGTAACCAGCAGGTAGCCTAGTGGTTAGAGCGTTGGGCCAGTAACCAGCAGGTAGCCTAGTGGTTAGACGAGTTGGGCCAGTAACCAGCAGGTAGCCTAGTGGTTAGAGCGTTGGGCCAGTAACCAGCAGGTAGCCTAGTGGTTAGACCGTTGGGCCAGTAACCAGCAGGTAGCCTAGTGGTTAGAGAGTTGGGCCAGTAACCAGCAGGTAGCCTAGTGGTTAGACCGTTGGGCCAGTAACCAGCAGGTAGCCTAGTGGTTAGAGCGTTGGGCCAGTAACCAGCAGGTAGCCTAGTGGTTAGAGAGTTGGGCCGAAAGGTTGCTAGATCAAATCCCCAAGCTGACAAGGTAAAAATCAGTCGTTCTGCCCCTGAACAAGGCAGTTAACCCACTGTTCCTAGGCCGTCATTGTAAATAATAATTTGTTCTTAACAATCTCTACACAGAATGTTCTCAGCTAAGGGAAGCCTGGTGAAGACAGTGGTGAATGCTGTTTTAGAAAATAGATTATTCATGCATTTCCTCATTCTGTGTACTCAGACTAGGCTGTAAATACACCATACATAGCCAGCAGGCCTGGGAAACTCCAGTCCTCAGGGGCCTGATTGGTGTCACAGTTTTTCCCCAGTCCCAGCTAACACACCTGACTCCAATCATCAACTAATCATGATCAGTTTAGAATGCAATTAGTTTAAATCAGGTGTGTTTGCTAGGATGGAGGGAAAGTGTGACACCAATCAGGCCCCTGAGGACTGGAGTTACCCCCCCGGGGACTGTAGTTCCCCCCCCCCCCCCCCCGAGGACTGGAGTTCCCCCCCCGAGGACTGGAGTTACACCCCCCTCTGAGGACTGGAGTTACCCCACCCCTGAGGACTGGAGTTACCCCACCCCTGAGGACTGGAGTTACCCCCCCCCCGAGGACTGGAGTTACCCACCCCTGAGGACTGGAGTTACCCACCCCTGAGGACTGGAGTTACCCACCCCTGAGGACTGGAGTTACCCCCCCCGAGGACTGGAGTTACCCCCCCGAGGACTGGAGTTACCCCCCCCCCCTGAGGACTGGAGTAACCCCCCCCTGAGGACTGGAGTTACCCACCCCTGCAGGCCAAACCCAGCAACATGCAAGTACAAACACCAGGATCAAGACAGCCCAACACTGACATCTAGTGTTCTCATAAGGTTACTGCATTTGTCTACCAGTCAATAACAGGGGACAGATAACCTATTCTATACCAAACAATTGAGCCACTGTCTGCACTGCAATACTTGATAAAATAGTGCCTGGTCCAGGGCCTGTATTTAAAAAGCCTCAAGTCTGAGTGCTGATCTAGGATCAGGTCCCACCCCTGGCTGTCCTTAGTCTTATTCATTATGCTCTAAAAGAAAACAGATCCTAGATCACCTCTTTGTGGATACAGGCTCTGATCCTGATCCTCTTCCTAGGGCATCTTCCATCTAACACCTCATCCAAGTCAAGAGAATGTGACGACGGAATACGTTACATTGTTGAGATGCAGATCAGTAATAATGATGTCTACGATGTCTGGCAGGACAGCGATGGTGATATAAAATCAGCCATGGGGGATGTAGATAGTTTTTAGAATGAGTCTCAAAATGGCACCCTATGGGCCCTGGTGAAAAGTAGTGCACTATATAGGGAACAGGGTGCCATTTGGGATGCATCCGTGGTGTGTGTGGAAGACTGGTTGTGCTGCTATCAGGAGGGTTTATGGAACGCTAGGCTATCTGGGCTGAGAGGGAGATAAGAGTGGTAGCTATAGTCTGCCCTCTGTCATGTAGAAAATCTCAGCGTGAAAAAGATCACAATCGATGATTATGATTGACTGTTTTTTCCATTCTTATAACACATGCCGTAAATCTCCTCCCAGCCTGAACATTATTACAGGTCAGCTGCTCCCACATCTGCTTATCAGTGTTTCTTAGGTGGATAACGTCAGTGCCTGGTTGAAACTGACACTGTAAACAGGAATAAATAAGTAATGATGACTTTTTCTATATATTCTAGATTGTTTTGTGCTTCTGTCCGGGCTGGCTAGATAGTAGAGAAGGTACTGTGGAGGGTTAGCTATCTTGACTGTAGGGTCACTGTGCTATACTCACTGGGGACAAAGAGGTGGAGGACTGGGCTGCCCTCACTGGGGATGAAGAGGTGGAGGACTGGGCTGCCCTCACTGGGGATGAAGAGGTGGAGGACTGGGCTGCCCTCACTGGGGATGAAGAGGTGGAGGACTGGGCTGCCCTCACTGGGGATGAAGAGGTGGAGGACTGGGCTGCCCTCACTGGGGATGAAGAGGTGGAGGACTGGGCTGCCCTCACTGGGGATGAAGAGGTGGAGGACTGGGCTGCCCTCACTGGGGATGAAGAGGAGGAGGACTGGGCTGCCCTCACTGGGGATGAAGAGGTGGAGGACTGGGCTGCCCTCACTGGGGATGAAGAGGAGGAGGACTGGGCTGCCCTCACTGGGGATGAAGAGGTGGAGGACTGGGCTGCCCTCACTGGGGATGAAGAGGAGGAGGACTGGGCTGCACTCCCTGGGGATGAAGAGGTGGAGGACTGGGCTGCCCTCACTGGGGATGAAGAGGAGGGAGGACTGGGCTGCACTCCCTGGGGATGAAGAGGTGGAGGACTGGGCTGCCCTCACTGGGGATGAAGAGGAGGAGGACTGGGCTGCACTCCCTGGGGATGAAGAGGAGGAGGAGGAGGGAGGGGGGGGGGTGGAGGAGGGAGGAGAGAGGGAGAGGGCTAAGGTTGATGAGGAGAGAAGAGGGGAAAGTGGTCTGGAAGGAAGAAGAATGGAAAGAGGGGATACACTGTGGAGTAAGGACACACTGTCATCACACATGTTTTAATTGACAGCTGCAGGCATCAGAGATCAGTGTGTGCCAACAATCACAGCTCCCATCTCCTCTTGGGGCTCTTTTACATCAGCAGTCGTCACAAAGTTCCAAACAGAAACACAGCCTAAAACCCCAAAGAGAAAGCAATGCAGATGTAGAAGCACAGTGGCGAGGAAAAACTCTACAGAAAGTTATTAAAAACATTTGAGATTGTTATGGGGATATAGGCTACAGCTGAAAACAATGTGATAACACAAGTAATAAATAAAATAACAGAGCATGGTCAGATCACAGGGAGCTCCACTCTCACCAATGAGGACGGCCATACAGTACACAACTGTTTCTCTCCCCAGGCATCTTTTCCACAGACACAAGCATCCATAATAAACCCCAGGAAGAGTAGCTGCTGCTTTCGCAGAAACTAATGGGGATCCATAATAAACCCCAGGAAGAGTAGCTGCTACCTTGGCAGGAACTAATGGGGATCCATAATAAACCCCAGGACGAGTAGCTGCTGCTTTCGCAGAAACTAATGGGGATCCATAATAAACCCCAGGAAGAGTAGCTGCTGCCTTGACAGAAACTAATGGGGATCCATAATAAACCCCAGGAAGAGTAGCTGCTGCCTTGGCAGGAACTAATGGGGATCCATAATAAACCCCAGGAAGAGTAGCTGCTGCCTTGGCAGGAACTAATGGGGATCCATAATAAACCCCAGGAAGAGTAGCTGCTTTCGCAGAAACTAATGGGGATCCATAATAAACCCCAGGAAGAGTAGCTGCTGCCTTGGCAGGAACTAATGGGGATCCATAATAAACCCCAGGAAGAGTAGCTGCTGCCTTGGCAGGAACTAATGGGGATCCATAATAAACCCCAGGAAGAGTAGCTGCTGCCTTGGCAGGAACTAATGGGGATCCATAATAAACCCCAGGAAGAGTAGCTGCTGCCTTGGCAGGAACTAATGGGGATCCATAATAAACCCCAGGAAGAGTAGTTGCTGCCTTGACAGGAACTAATGGGGATCCATAATAAACCCCAGGAAGAGTAGCCGCTGCCTTGGCAGGAACTAATGGGGATCCATAATAAACCCCAGGAAGAGTAGCTGCAGCCTTCTACATAATTTTACATATTAGCGGAATATTTTTTAATACCACACAAATGACAGAAATTACAGGCTAAGAATGGACAGAGAGATAAGCCTATGAGTTCATCATATTTTTTTCAATGCCAAATCAGTCTGTCTTGTTTGCAACGAAACTGTCACTATTAATAAATTATTAAATCTGAGACGTCATTAAGAATTTTGATCACGGTACTTTCAAAAGTTAGGCCTACCTTTCCACCCCAGGCAGAGAAGGCCACCTTCCCCCCCCCCCCAGACAGAGAAGCCAACCTTCCCCCCCAGACAGAGAGGCCAACCTTTCCCCCAGACAGAGAAGGCCAACCTTCCCACCCCAGACAGAGAAGGCCAACCTTTCCCCCAGACAGAGAAGGCCTACCTTTCCCCCCCAGACAGAGAAGGCCACCTTTCCCCCCCAGCAGAGAAGGCCTACCTTTCCCCCCAGACAGCAGACAGAGAAGGCCAACCTTTCCCCCCAGACAGAGAAGGCCAACCTTCCCACCCCAGACAGAGAAGGCCAACCTTTCCCCCCAGACAGAGAAGGCCTACCTTTCCCCCCCAGACAGAGAAGGCCAACCTTTCCCCCCCAGACAGAGAAGGCCTACCTTTCCCCCCCAGACAGAGAAGGCCAACCTTTCCCCCCCAGACAGAGAAGGCCAACCTTTCCCCCCAGACAGAGAAGGCCTACCTTTCCCCCCCAGACAGAGAAGGCCAACCTTTCCCCCCCAGACAGAGAAGGCCTACCTTTCCACCCCAGACAGAGAAGGCCAACCTTTCCCCCCAGACAGAGAAGGCCTACCTTTCACCCCAGACAGAGAAGGCCTACCTTTCCCCCCCAGACAGAGAAGGCCAACCTTTCCCCCCCAGACAGAGAAGGCCTACCTTTCCCCCCCCAGACAGAGAAGGCCTACCTTTCCCCCCAGACAGAGAAGGCCTACCTTTCCCCCCCAGACAGAGAAGGCCAACCTTTCCCCCCCCAGACAGAGAAGGCCTACCTTTCACCCCAGACAGAGAAGGCCAACCTTTCCCCCCCCAGGCAGAGAAGGCCAACCTTTCCCCCCAGACAGAGAAGGCCTACCTTTCCACCCCAGACAGAGAAGGCCTACCTTTCCACCCCAGACAGAGAAGGCCAACCTTTCCCCCCCAGACAGAGAAGGCCTACCTTTCCCCCCCAGACAGAGAAGGCCAACCTTTCACCCCAGACCCCAGACGAGAGGCCAACCTTTCACCCCAGACAGGGGTTTAAGCGTCGTTCTATTCTATATAAAGTTAGCAGCTTTAATCAATTGATAGTGACATAATTACATGACTTCCAAGGCAAAGTCAGCCTCTGAATGTCAAAGAAACAAAACAATGATATCCCCTTGTGCATCAGAGTCACATCTTTCCTGGCTATTTTACAGCTTGTTTCTCTAGCATAAAGCATCACTTTATATACTGAACAAAAATATCAAACGCAACAATTTCAAAGATTTTACTGAGTTATAGTTCATATAAGGAAATCAGTCAATTGAAATACATTCATTAGACCCTAATCTATGGATTTAACATGACTGGGCAGGGATGCAGTCATGGGTGGGCCTAGGAGGGCAAAGGCCCACCCACTAGGCAGCTAGACCCACCCACCCACTGGGGAGCCAGGCCCAGCCAATCAGAAAAAAAAAATCCCCACAAAAGGGCTTTATTACAGAGAAATAATTGTTAGCAGGTTTCAGCATCACAATGTAAGTTACTAAAATCTGGGTTATTGTGAGGTCAATAACTCTTGATAAATACATCATGGGCAAGAAACATCTTGTTTTTAATAAAGTCAATTATAGTAGTAGCAAGCTATCAAAGTTGACCTCTGGTCCTCCTCATCTTCACGCTCTCCTTCTCATCTTCACACTCTCCTTCTCAAACTGAACAGAACGTAGGCTATGGGCTGGTAGTTGACCTCTGGTCCTCCTCATCTTCACGCTCTCCTTCTCATCTTCACACTCTCCTTCTCAAACTGAACAGAACGTAGGCTATGGGCTGGTAGTTGACCTCTGGTCATCCACATCTCCTCATCTTCACACTCTCCTTCTCAAACTGAACAGAACATAGGCTATAGGGTAGTAGTTGCACATTTTTTTGGACACTGCCTAATCAAAGATTATTTGCGGAAAAAACCTTTCCCTCTCCTCCTGAACTGCCACCGTAGCCCTACACAGCCACTGGTTAGGCAGCACACGGAAAAACCCTAATCAGCAAGAGCAAAACAGGCCGGGGCTCAGGGTTGGAATATCCTTTGCAGTGTGTAATTCAGCCTCGTTTTATTTACACCATCCCAGCAGCTATCTTGGAAATATAACTTTGCTCTGTGCTTCACTGAGCATGCACTTCATAGCCTAGTATAGGCTATGGATCATTTGATTGAGACCACACTAAATAGCCTATAGGTGCAATTGATAAAGCACGCCTGCAGAGAATCAGAGATGAGGGGCGGCATCAGGCACACATCCATATACTGCCTAATAAGCAACTCATTCTAAAACACTGAGAAATATTGACATTTCATTAATTACATGACCCTCCACATTTCCTTCCATTCTGTACATTTCAATCTGTCCCTTAATCCACGGTTGATACAGTCCCAAAATGTTTTCCATGTCAGCGGTCAAGCTTTCTAAATATTGGACATTCAAGAAGCAAAGTGTCACCGGCCATGTCAGGGAGAGTTTTTGCATTCCCTAACCTTTTCCTATCTCCTAACCTGCTGTGTTAATTCTCCTAACCTGCTGCATTAATTCTCCTAACCTGCTGCGTTAATTCTCCTAACCTGCTACGTTAATTCTCCTAACCTGCTGCGTTAATTCTCCTAACTTGCTGTGTTAATTCTCCTAACCTGCTGCGTTAATTCTCCTAACCTGCTGCGTTAATTCTCCTAACCTGCTGCGTTAATTCCCTACCTGCTGCGTTAATTCTCCTAACCTGCTGCGTTAATTCTCCTAACCTGCTGCGTTAATTCTCCCTAACCTGCTGCGTTAATTCTCCTAACCTGCTGCGTTAATTCTCCTAACCTGCTGCGTTAATTCTCCTAATCTGCTGCGTTAATTCTCCTAACCTGCTACATTAATTCTCCTAACCTGCTGTGTAAAGTCACTTCTGCATGTAGAGGCACAGAAGAGTAAGGGTTGATAGGATGTAACCTACAACTCTGGTCCCTTTGTCCAACTGATGTAATGACCCTGTAATGAGGGTACTATAATATTCATCACTAGGATCGGCTGACAGAGACTGAGATGCTATCTGCGCATGCACCACACACACACAGTACTATACAGGGGGTCCTCTCAGTCTCAATACAATCAAAACAAAATGGGGAAATGGAAAGACACGGGAAGGATCCAAGTGAAGGCACACATCAAGATGTTTGAATGTATTCTTATTGCGACCTTAACCCAACACCTAGCGACCTCGTCAAGACATTTGAACCTCTTCGCGTAACGGTTAAGGTGTTGGCTTGACAGTCTCTGGACCCGTGTTCGAGATCTGGTCAGGATTACCCCCAGAATTCCCTACATTGGTGTCAGAAGTGGGATGGCCATCGGAGAGGCATGTACACGTGAGGGGCATGGTACAGAGAAGCGTGGGATCACGCTTTCCCGAAGGAAGGGGGCAATGTATAATGTAGCGACCTTAACCCAACACCAACCTAGTCAAGAGGTTCACCTCTTTGCGTAATGGTTGAGGTGTTGGCTTGACAGTCACTGTACACGGGTTTGAGTCCCGGTCGGCGCTACCCACCGAATTCGCTACATTATTAATAAAGGGCTATTCCAATGAATTAAACAATCTCCATTATACGTTTTGGTTGAAAAAGTTAAATTGTAGGAGCAGGAATAGTGAAACCAAAGATACTTCCCCTTTCATCTGTGGTGACCTCTTCCTAATACTCCCGGCCAATTCAATTCCATCATTAGTTTGGTTTAATCCAATCTCGTAATATTGACTTTGTGGAGTGTGGTGGATGGGCAACATCCTCTCTCTCTCACACACACACACTTTCAGCTGTCAAAGGGCAACTCAATTTTATAACACAAAAAAATGCAACATGTAGTTTAGGCTACTCACTAACCTCAATCAGCTCTCTTGAATCCGTTTTTAGGCAAAAACAAACCAACTATTTGCATTGTCTCTGGAATAACTTTCGATTATGTTAAAACATGCATGCAAACTGTGTGCAAATGCAGCTATATACACAACGCCAATGTTGTCTCAAACGTTTATTGATACATGCATGCATCAACTTACACTGTGATGATGCTGAAGAAACGATGTTCCCCCGATATGAAATCACAACATGAAGACTGAAGATGGACTTTTGCAAGTTCTGGCTAGACAGCCAACACTAGCTAATAACAGCAACTTGTTTTCTATATATCTGTAACTACAAATTCAGCAAGCTATGGACTGCTTGTGAAGCGCAACAGATTTCCAGGCTGTAAAGATTTCGACGTGTTCCATATAAACAAAAATGAGCTAAACCTTCACAAATGAACATCCAAGACCGCTTAGCCAGCTCGCTAGAGGAAACGCTAGCTGTATGTTTTGGGCGGAATGGAGATTTGAGCGCCGTGTCCAGGCAACCAAAAGCTTCACCCTCAACTTTTCAGCTGATCAGAGCTGCTTCGCTTGTAAGCAACAACGCTAGCTATCCGGTTCCGTGTACCAAGAGAAAGTATTCTACACATGGGTATTTTGGCCTTTTCCCCACAATTTGGATTGTTTGTTACAACAATTTTGGAAATGTTTTACAATAATACATTTATATTCAGCTAAACTGGCCACGTGAAATCTAGACGTGTGTTCTCGCGACACGCGGGAAGGAACGCTGGTCTTCTTCTTCTTCTTCTTCTTCTTCTTCTTCTATGAGGTTTAATGGCGGTTGGATCCAATTTGTTGCATTACCGCCACCTACTAGACTGGAGTACAACTCCCTTATACTTCGCTTGAAAAGAAAAAGAAGCCCTCTATAAATAGCCTATCATCTAACACTACACTCACTAATTTTAAAATTATATGAAATAAATGAACACCACCCTTCTTCACTAATTACATGTGTTTATTCCTACCTCATGCCACCATCCTGAAAGGATGGGACATCACCACTTAACACACCCTGTAACTCTTCCGATGTCTCGCACACCCAAATACCTCTCTGCAGCTGCCACCACAACCTCAATTTTCTGCGACTTCAGTTCCATCCCTGCAGTACAGTTGATAACCATTGCTATAAATGCTAAAAATCCAATCTTACGGAAACTTATATCACTTTTTGTCCTATCCCTCTGTAGTGGTACATCTCTACTACTCTCCCCACTCCTCCCCCTTAACCCATCTTCCTCTACTTTCTTCACTGCCTCAGCATATGACAACTTCTGCAATACTAACCCTGGAAACCTCAACCTGCCTCTCTTGTATGGGACATTTCTGATCCCCAGCTCCATGGGCACCCCTACAATTAGCACATTCCACTACTTTCCCCAATGCTACACATTCCTTTGTCTCATGCCCTTCTGCACATTTCTCACACCTTGGACCCTCCCTCCTACACACTGCTACCACATGCCCATTAGCTTGACACCTGTAACAACGTAACGTATTCGGCACATACGCTCGTACAGGATAACTTATGTATCCTAACTTCACTTTGTCAGGCAAAGACTCATCTTCAAAACTCAAAAGAACAGACAATGACTCGTCTGTTTCTCCACTCTCGTCACCCTTTCTGCGTCGCATCAAACGACGAGCATCACATACACCGAGAATCTTTCCCCTTAGCTGGTCAACTTTTATATTTACTGCTTCCCCAGTTATCACTCCTTTCATTGGTGCCCTTTTCTTGAGAACGAAACAATTAACTTTTCTTGCTCCCATTCGTTTTATTCCGAGCGCATTCTCCCTCTGACCAACAGAAACATAAACAATTATCACTAGACCACTTCTGGTTACCCTCACCGATTCCACATTACCCAACTATTTTTTTCACCCACCATGAAACCACAAATGGATCAGCCAAAGGGCAAGAGTCCACTTTTTTCATAAACTTCACGTCTACTGTCACAGACTCATCTTCATCCTGATCCTCGGCGCATACCTCGGTCTCCAATAACTTCACCACACCTACCACCTCCGATACTTCACTCTCATTCACTTCCATTTCTCCTCCTGTCTTCAACTCCCTCTGCTTACACTTTCTACCATTCTTCTTTAACAAACCATCTACCTTTTTTCCACAATTTTTATCCAACTCAAGCTCACCCTCTTCTTCCCTCTCTCTTAGACCTCCTCTCCCTCTCTTTTTCCCTCCACTCCTCCTCCGTTTTCCAAGTATTCGTCTCCTTATGATAATACTGCACTACTCCTGACAACCATCTTGTTCTTGCTTTCTCTAGGGACTCCATTTCCGCCGAGGTGTCCGCCCTCCTCCCGGAACCCTGTTACCGTTTTTATTTTCGTCCTGAACTCTGGCCAGTGTTGCCAACTGTTTCTCAAGGACAGTAGCTGCTGTTCTTCTTCGTCTTCTGCTTCTTCTTCGGAGTTTAAGGTCGGTTGGCGTTCAATATGTTGCATTACCGCCCCCAACTGGCCTATTATATGAATTCATTCTACTTTGTATCTTCTCCTGCACCATGCCAGCGGCCTGGGAGGACAGGACACCACCACCCATCAAACCCTTTTACACTTCTGAAGTCAAATAACACTAGCTATTGGTTCTTCTTCTTCTTATTCAGGGTTTTATGGCAGACTACCCCTATTGAAATATTGTCACCATCTACTGAACAGGGTCTTTTTTTAAAGTATTCCATTGCGGGAAGGGGAGGGACCTGACATCATACAAAATAAAAATAAAATATTTCTAAAACATAACACTCTATCAGTCACAGTTCAAATCCCATCCCTAAACAGGCTCAGGTGCCTGTGAGGACAGAGCATTCATCAACAGGCTTCATTGTAATGCCTGTGCTGTAAAATCCCAGAGTCCCAAAAAACACTCAGCCACACTCACAATGATGCCTATTTTCTCAGATGTTCTCTGATAACACCCTTGATAGGCGCCCTGCTTCAAAGATCCACACATGATGCATTCCAATCCGATATCTTCTTGAGGCGCAGAGAATGCTCCTTCTATTCCATAGATATACAACAACAAAAAATAAGCCCACTTCTCTTTACTCTCATCAACGCCACCTCATCTGACGCATCCACAATTTCTTATAGATACTTCAATCGGATCTCCCAGGTAACAACATCGATCCAAAACTCTTACCCTTACAAAACCCTAACCCTTACTCAGAACTAGGTTTGGATGTATACACTGAACAAATATAAACACAACATGCAACAAATTCAACGATTTTACTGAGTCACAGTTCATATAAGGAAATCAGTCAATTGAAATAAATTCATTAGGCTCTAATCTATGGATTTCACATAACCAGGAATACAGATATTCATCTGTTGGTCACAGATACCTTTAAAAAAAAGGTAGGGGCGTGGATCAGAAAACCAGTCAGTATCTGGTGTGACTATCATTTACCTCAACCTGCCTTGCTCTCACCGGACACCTCTGGTCTCCAGCACCATGGGTACTCCTACAGATTACAAACACAGCTTTTTCCACCAATACTACACATTGCTTCGTCTCATGCTCTCCTGCACACTTCTCACATCTAGGAATCTTTCTCCTACACACTGCTGCAACATGATCATAAGCTTGGCACCTAAAACACTGTAATAGGTTTGGGACAAAAGCTCTCATGGGATAACTGACACATTCTAACCTGACTTTGTCAGGTAAAGACTCTGCATCAAACTTAGCAGGACAGACAGTGTCTTCTCTGTTTCACCACGCTCTCCACCGGGTCTGGGTCGCACCAACTTTAGTTGATCCTCCTAAACACTTAACGCCACTCTAGGTATCACTCCTTTCAATGGTGCCCTGCTCCAGAGAGAAAAGCAATTCATAGTTATTGACCCTAGTCGTGTGGTGTGAGGCGCCCGCTCCATCTGGGCAGTAGAAACTCTAAAAATCTGCACAAGTCCACTTTGAATCCCTTTCACCAACCCAACAGTCCCCAACCTCTTCTCCACCCAAAACTCTCACTCCCAATGGGACAGAATCATTTTTATCATCATTGGGACAAGGCTCGGCCTCGGCCGTCCTCACCTCACCTGCCGCCGCAGGTAATTCATCCATGCTCCCTACACTGGCCCTCTTTAAGCTTTCTATACTATACGCACCACTCCTTTCAGTGTCGTGATCTCTCCTCTTCCTATGTCCTTCCACTACAGACCACTCAGATCCTTGACCCTCATCCTCCCGATCTATATAATCAGAACTGTCAGCCATATTGATCTCATTCCAGCACATCTGTTGCTTCTCTAACTTCTCTCCATCAATTTGTCTGCGTGAGGCTCAAACTCGGCGGTCTTTACCGCACCTGCCACTGCAGTTAATTCATCCTCACTATCGCCACCATCACTTTCCTTCTGCAACTCTTCCAGTAGTTCTGTGTAATTCCCCATTCCAATTTCACTCAAAACATATTCTACTTTTCTCCTTTTTTTCTGTCCTCCACCTTCATCAGGTCTTCCAGAAGGTTTGTGCATTTCCCCACTCCATATTTACTCAAATCAAATTTACTCATAATATCTTCCACTTTTCTCCTTTTTTCCTGTCCGCCATCTTATCGACAATGTTCCCTCCACAACACTCATGCACCTTTCTCTCTCTTATTATCACCTCAACCCCTTCTCTCCCTCCTCCTCTTCTCGGGCTCCTCCTCTTCCCTCCCTTTTCCTCTTCCCTCCCTCCTCCTCTTCCCTCCCTCCTCCTTTTCGATCCCTCCTCCTCTCCTCCCCCCTCCTCTTCCCTCCCTCCTCCTCTCCTCCCTCCTCCTCTTCTCTCCCTCCTCCTCTTCCCTCCCTCCTCCTCTTCCCTCCCTCCTCCTCTTCTCTCCCTCCTCCTCTTCTCTCCCTCCTCCTCTTCTCTCCCTCCTCCTCTTCCCTCCCTCCTCCTCTTCCCTCCCTCCTCCTCTTCTCTCCCTCCTCCTCTTCCCTCCCTCCTCCTCTTCTCTCCCTCCTCCTCTTCTCTCCCTCCTCCTCTTCCCTCCCTCCTCCTCTTCTCTCCCTCCTCCTCTTCCCTCCCTCCTCCTCTTCTCTCCCTCCTCTTCCCTCCCTCCTCCTCTCCCTCCCTCCTCCTCTTCTCTCCCTCCTCTTCCCTCCCTCCTCCTCTTCCCTCCCTCCTCCTCTTCTCTCCCTCCTCTTCCCTCCCTCCTCCTCTCTCTCCCTCCTCCGCTTCCTCCCTCCTCCTCCTCTCCCTGCTCCACTTCCCTCCCTCCCCATAGCTGTTGGTTGCTCCATTAGTCGCTAGATAACGTCATGACGTAGTCGTTTTTTAAAGGTTTGTTTTAGGCTTATGCTGCCCCTGTCTCTCATGCAATGATACATTCTCAAAAGTAAAAACTAAATAGCAGTAGTGTGTATTCATGGATGCCAAGGGAAGTCAGGCTTCCCCAAGAAATTGACCAAGAAATAATCATATATATTTTTAAATCTATCTTTCATCTCTCTGTGTTTGATCATTTTCCTTCAATTTTCAAGAGGCTGAATGTATCCCCGGAGGAAAAGCACCTGAGCGAACGAAACAGCGCCCCTCTGTCTGTATGTGTAGGCCATCCATCTGTCTCGTCAAAAAGAGTAGCCTTAAAAAATATATATATATATTTAGCCAATCAGCGTTGAGGTAAACTGAGTGAGCTTAACTGTGAATGGACCTGGCGCGCCAAAAAAAAGTGTCAAGGGAAGCCCGTTTAGATTTGGCTTGACACCAATCACAAGCTAAACTCATTTACAGAAAAAACTTGAATTGTTGCATCTCATTGTGTCATTGTCCTCCGGTTGGCTAGCCAGCTAGCTAAAATAACAGAGATTCTGATCTAACCATAAATGCATACATTGTGCCCCTGAGTAGGCTAATGTTAACTAGCTGGCCTGGCGCATAATTTCCCAGGAAAGGAAGTTAGGCTAGCGAGCAAACATTTTAGCCAGGTAGACAACACAAACTAAAAGCATGTACTGTATGACAGAGTCATGAAAGAGAGGAGGATGTTGAAATATTGAAGTTGAAATGGTGCTGGAATAGTGGAGGCAGATCCTGTTGCAGTAACTCTCCGTGGTTCTAAATCCATAGCTGTTTAGTAGTCCAAAAATGTTGGAAACATTAACTTGCTTGACCATGCTGTAGGTCATGTAACTATTTGTTTGTGGACTTCACCATACAGATGTTGCTCTCTGGTTTTGTGATGAAACAAAGGTGTGGTTGAATGTATTCTGCCACTGTGTCTTCTTATTGTCTCGGCCTTAGGCCTATGTATCACGGTGGCAAGGGATATGAACTAACAGGTTATAGAGTAAACAACGCAATTATCACAACACAATTATCTTAATTATCACAACACAATTATCTTAATTATCACAACACATGTAATATGGGTTTTTCTCCTGGCTTGGCTTCCTCAGTGATTTTATCCATTCACCACTACTGCGAAATGGAATGTTTGAAGGAGAACAAAATTGAACTAATTAAAAGCACAGAAAAAAAACAGATTAAAGTATATAATTTCAAAAATATATATTTAGTTTTGCTTTTATTATTTATCCCTTGGAGAGATGTGGTGTCATTTAACAACAAAGGAACCGATTTAATCAATTAACTTTACTCGCTGCTGCAGAGGGGAGAGGGCGGAGAGGCTGAAGAGGAGACAGCGGTGGGAGAAAGGGCGCTAGTGACACGCAGCAGCCGGCGGAGGCGCACAGCTGAACTCCGAGCGGGCACACACACAAACAGAGAAGTCGCTAAATCATAAAGAAAAGTCGCTGGGGCAGCCTTAAAAAGTAGCTAAATTTGTCGCTATACTCTTTTACCAATAAAAGTCGCCGGAGGGGTATGAAATCTCTCTAAATCTAGCAACAAAGTCGCTAAATTGGCATCACTTGCTCCAACACCTGTGGCTAGCAGCGGAGCTCCATAAAACTATACATAAAAATGATAGCTTTACAACAGAAGTTAAAGTATCCTTATTTCAACTGAATAAATCAATCAAATACAAATACACAAGAGACCGTTTGGGACTTTTTGTAATTTGTAAATAAAAGGGGGAATTTAAATGTTAGTACTGAATCATGGGTAAAGTAGTTATTTATTCCCCTGTCAACCTCATTGACTTTAAAAAGGTCAACGTACACAGCTGAAGCATACTGTACTGTGAACGATTTGTATAACTAACCCAGCGTACTGTACTGTCTTTGGTACTATCACAGATAGAACAATGAGAGTTAGTTATACAAATATTTGGTACTACTGTCTTTGGCTGAAGGATTTCCGACTCCATTTCCCGAGAGCCACCAGCTTTGCGGCGCATGCGTATAAACGATTCACTGGCCACCTCGTGACCACTCTGATTTCAAGAAATAGGGGTGACCTTTTGTTGCAAGAACAGTGGGAGAATAGTCCAAGTTATCATACAAAGATGGTAAGTAACAAACAAAAAGTTGTATTAACTTTGTTTACGGAACTTTAGCTTTACTGAAACTGATAAACGCACACACCTGCTATAACGTTAGTAGTACGCTGACAGCGAGGAGGCATTTCGTTCGCTTGTTTCTGCAAGTAGCTAACCTAACTTATACAGTAGCTAGTTAGCTACCGGTAACCAACTTTTGTATCAATTAAAATATTTTTGTGAAACGATTTTGCTTGTGATTCTTGTGTTATGATGTTTAAAGACAAGTTGGAGGAAATACTCTAATTCCTTGTTGGCAATGTGCCAGTCAATTTGACAGGTTCTGGTAGAATGTCGTTTCGACAGCTGTGTAGTATGCACATATCTACATTTCTTTGAAAAAGGTCAAATTGGCAGAATGTGTTAATGTGGCCAAATGTTATCTAAGTTGTCTAACTTATTGTATGCGACTTTCTCCCCAGCAAAATGCAATTGCTTGTTTTTGGACTCTACGTTTGTGTGAAAGGGAAAAAGTTGAATGAATGGTGAATGAATGGTGACAGTTTTCTACAGTAGCTATAAATATCTCGTCTCCGATGGCTCGAAGAGTGTGTTCTATTTTTAAATTCACCGTGGCTTACCTCGTGAGTTAATAAATCCCCACTCCGACATTGTCCGGTCACGGATCACATATGCAATACCATTGTTGGAGACGAGCTACAATTCTAGTACAGTTCTCTAGTGTTGTCACTGACTGTCACCGGTGCCATGCCTCCTCGGTTCCACCCCTCCCCCGACCCTCCCGCTGTTTGACTGATATTACATAACATTGATATTACTGTAAAACTTCCCAAAATGTTTTCCCTAGCTGGATAATTTCCTCAAACCCTCCCAAGTAATGCACGGCTTGGGGCAAGTTTACCTCCAATATTTGAAAGTGTGCCCCTGAAATTGCAGTGACAAAACATTTGTCAGTGCTTGGTTGTTCATTTGGCAACAAATGGAAGAAAATGAACTGAAACGGGGACTTATTACCTGAACTTGTCCAAAAATAAATACAAATTTGTGTTCATTGTGCAACATTTTACTACAGTGTTTAGGCTAATTCACTCTGGATAAGTGTCTAAATGGCCTAAGTGTAATGTGCCCTAATGAATAGGACCCAGATCTGTGTTTCTGTATGTTGTGTTGCAGTCTGCTGAACCTGTTCGTGTTCTGGTGACCGGCGCTGCTGGGCAGATTGCCTACTCCTTGTTGTTTGGCATCGCCAAGGGAGATGTGTTCGGCAAAGATCAGGTAAAGGGAAGGAAGAAGCTTTGGCTTGACTTGCATTATGTAACATCCCAGCTGATCCTGTTAGGGCTTGTCTAGTGTCTGAAATTACACCCTATTCCCTATATAGTCCACTACTTATCCTATTTGCCCTGGTCAAAATGAGTGCACAATATAGGGAATAGGGTGCCATGTCAGATACTCCCTGTCAGTTAAATAAGATAAAAATCATGACTGATGGGCAACATGCAGCATCACACACTACCCCTTCAGTCACACAACCTGCGAAAGCTTCACTCAAGGCTTTAGTGTCCTTGAATTGCCTGAAATAGAAGCACTAGCATACAGCCTACCGGTAGCACAGGTCTAACACTGTCCCTTCAAGTAGTCATAACAAGAAGTGTTAATGTAGTAATCATATGAACCATAAACATCTGTTCAGGTAGCAATCTACCAGCCTGTAAGTCAACAGAAAGATCAATAGATCCTACTCATTTATCTACTCCTGTCATTTCATGGTCTCTCCTCTCAGCCAATCACCCTGATCTTGCTGGACATCACCCCCATGTTGCCAGTCCTGGATGGAGTGGTCATGGAGCTGCAGGACTGTGCCCTCCCACTCCTCAGAGGTAAACCATGGGGCAGACAACACTCACTGGATTGACATGGCTTTGCTTTAGTTGTGAGGCACCAGTAGTATCTCCATCTCCATTGTGACTGGTATTTTTCTGTTGTCAATGGTGGTGTCCTTGCTTTGTTCTCACCTCGGCTGTGAGGCCCCAGTATTAACGCTCAGTGCTGCAAAGACAATGTTCTCTCTGTGTATGGTGTGTTGCAAAGACAATTTTCAATGTGGGGTATGGGTGTCTACAGTGTGGTTACCCTGTGTCCCAACCAGATCTGGGTTCAAGCACTTGAAATTCTTTCAAATATTTTTAAGGTTTTTGCCAGATCGGTGGGATTTTCAGAATTGCCAGAATCTCGCAGTATCCCTTTAAAGCAGTTAACTGGCAACAGTCTATGTCCCACAGACAACAGTAGCAGAACAAAGGGATCAATACAGGGTTCGCTAAAACTAACCTTAAAAGCAGAAACGGTGTGACTGAGCTGATGAGAATGTAAGGTGTTGTGACAAGATGGGAATTGAAACAGGGAAAACCACACTGAGACGATGTACAGGGGAATGTGATGGGAATTGAAACAGGGAAAACCACACTGAGACGATGTACAGGGGAATGTGATGGGAATTGAAACGGGGAAAACCACACTGAGACGATGTACAGGGGAATGTGATGGGAATTGAAACAGAACCACACTGAGACGATGTACAGGGGAATGTGATGGGAATTGAAACAGAACCACACTGAGACGATGTACAGGGGAATGTGATGGGAATTGAAACAGGAAAACCACACTGAGACGATGTACAGGGGAATGTGATGGGAATTGAAACAGAACCACACTGAGACGATGTACAGGGGAATGTGATGGGAATTGAAACAGAACCACACTGAGACGATGTACAGGGGAATGTGATGGGAATTGAAACAGAACCACACTGAGACGATGTACAGGGGAATGTGATGGGAATTGAAACAGAACCACACTGAGACGATGTACAGGGGAATGTGATGGGAATTGAAACAGAACCACACAGACGATGTACAGGGGAATGTGATGGGAAAACAAATACAAGCCTTTGTTTCTCCATAGAGGCCACTTTCATTGTCGAGCGATCAGGTCCGAAACATTGTGCTTGAAGGATTTAGCCTAATAAAGCACTCTTAACAACTTCCTGCTGTCCTGGATCATAATTCTTCCCCCTTTTTTTTTTCTATTTTTGCCTAAAATGACATACCCAAATTTAATTAGACAACACTGTAGTAAAACCTTTAACAATTAAAAGTAGTCTTTATTATCCAGATTTTCCTTCTGTTTATCGGTCGTCCATGTGCTGCCCATTGAACCAACCAACCCTGGTCTGTTGTATATTTGATTCGTCTAGAGGTCATTCCCACAGACGAGGAAAGAAACCTACATATAGGACACGTTCAGATAGTCCCTCCCTTTTCACGCTACTTTCTGACTATTTGATACAGAATGAACAAGCCCTTGTTTATTCCATCTGTTTTCAGAGGTCATCCCCACGGACAAGGAGGAGGTTGCCTTTAAGGACCTGGACGCTGCCATCCTGGTGGGCTCCATGCCCAGGAGAGAGGGTATGGAGAGGAAGGATCTGCTCAAGGCTAACGTGGCCATCTTCAAGAGCCAGGGGGCTGCGCTGGAGAAGTACGCCAAGAAAACTGTCAAGGTGAGATGATAGCCAGGGCCCAACAGACAGGGTTTGTCCTCTGTCTGTGTGTGTGTGTGGTGACTGTCAGTGTGTCTCAAAATGTCTATGCAGACTTAGCTGTCTGTCAGTACTAGCAGGTACCCTGTGTTTGTGGTATAGTGTAGGCCATGTGTCTTTAGACATAAAGAGGACTCGTGATGCTGCACCCCAGAGCTGTTGAAATTCACTTCACCACGTGTTGGGCTCTTAATTCCTATGGAAGGATTGGCCTGGAATGCCATTGGTGTGCATTTTTTGTTTTGTGAGCGTGTGTTTTGATTTAAAAAAAATCTAGCTGCCTGCATGTCTTAACACTATCCCACCTATCCGGTCTTGTAAGCTTAACGTTGTATCCACCCTGGCTGGGTTCCATCCCAGGAGTTGGTCCACTTCGGTCTGTAAGCTTAACGTTGTATCCACCCTGGCTGGGTTCCATCCCAGGAGTTGGTCCACTTCGGTCTGTAAGCTTAACGTTGTATCCACCCTGGCTGGGTTCCATCCCAGGAGTTGGTCCACTTCGGTCTGTAAGCTTAACGTTGTATCCACCCTGGCTGGGTTCCATCCCAGGAGTTGGTCCACTTCGGTCTGTAAGCTTAACGTTGTATCCACCCTGGCTGGGTTCCATCCCAGGAGTTGGTCCACTTCGGTCTGTAAGCTTAACGTTGTATCCACCCTGGCTGGGTTCCATCCCAGGAGTTGGTCCACTTCGGTCTGTAAGCTTAACGTTGTATCCACCCTGGCTGGGTTCCATCCCAGGAGTTGGTCCACTTCGGTCTGTAAGCTTAACGTTGTATCCAGCCTGGCTGGGTTCAATCCCAGGAGTTGGTCCACTTCGGTCTGTAAGCTTAACGTTGTATCCAGCCTGGCTGGGTTCCATCCCAGGAGTCGAGGGAGACATTCTGATTCTCTACTGCTCCCCAAGTGTGCACTTGGACATTCACCTTCATGGATTTACAAAATAAATGGACTGGTGTGAGGAATATGGTGGAAACTACAGAATTGAGTCATTTTAATAGTAGAGAATAGGAACTCCACCAAGGACTGGAATGTCCTGACTAGTGCCAGTGGAACTGTGGGTGTGTTGTGAGGAGGCCTTTTGGCCTCACACTGATCTAGCAACAGGTGTTGGACTGTCAGACTGACGAGTGACTGCTTGTGTGCTGGCACTTGTCCTGTACCCTTGTCATTTCTTCCCCAAGTGACCTTGTTACAAAAACTTAACTTGTCTTCAGGCAGTGTGCAAGTCTGAAGCTGCCATGATAGAACGTCTTCAGCCTTGCACGCTGCGCTGCCTGACTATCTAGCATGGCGTCTTCAGCCTTGCACGCTGCGCTGCCTGACTATCTAGCATGGCGTCTTCAGCCTTGCACGCTGCGCTGCCTGACTATCTAGCATGGCGTCTTCAGCCTTGCACGCTGCGCTGCCTGACTATCTAGCATGGCGTCTTCAGCCTTGCACGCTGCGCTGCCTGACTATCTAGCATGGCGTCTTCAGCCTTGCACGTCAGACAGCGAGGCTTTGGAATTTTCCCTCTACTCACAGGTGGCTCAAGTTTCAAGTAACTTAAATATTTTTACTACATGGTGACCATAGATACTGCAATACATGGCTATATTGCATTGATAATGGACAAAACATTTAAGTTGGACTAAAAGTGCAAACTATGACTATGTACGTTTTGTTACATTGGACATATTGTTATGAATGTATATGCCCTCTTAGTCTGTCGCTGCCTTCAACGGCTCATCACTCTGCTGTGAAGTTAAAATATGTACAGTTCATCTCAATCCACCTATGGCAGTCTTCTACATCTACAGTCATGTTTGTCAGACCGTGAGACACTCTCCCGATGAGACTCGCAGGAACATGATGGTGGGCTCAGTTTTGTTCTACAAGCCTGACGGGACTCGTCTGTACCGGCTCCTGTTTGTAGTGTCTGAACCGTTTGGGCTACAAACTGACCCCACTGTGGAAAGGAGATTCTCCCCAACACCATGGTGTTCTCCGTCTTGCTCTGCGTGTGTGGTGTGTGTACGACTGTCCTGAGTGTTTTATAACGTTTCCTCTCCATTGTCTCGGTCAGGTCCTGGTGGTAGGTAACCCAGCCAACACCAACTGTCTGATCGCAGCCAAGTCTGCCCCGTCCATCCCCAAAGAGAACTTCTCCTGCCTTACCCGTCTGGACCACAACCGGGCCCGCTCTCAGGTACCTGTGTGAGGTGGTTTTGTTCCCTTCAACCCCCTGAATGAATATTGTTACTCCAATCCCTCATGATGACTGAGTCTGTCTGTACTTCAACTGTAGTGTTTAAGTTTCATTGGGGACAAATAAAGTGGGTGTGGAGTATCTTAATAGATGGTAATATCATCCTTACACAGCTCTTGCATCCCTCCCCCAGGTTGCGATGCGCTGCGGTGTGCCAGCCACCCAAGTTAAGAACGTGATCATCTGGGGAAACCATTCGTCCACCCAGTACCCAGACGTCCACCACTGCAAGGTAATTTATCAATGTTATGTAATAATGAAGTATTATTATACCACTGCAAGGCATTAGTGAATACTGTGTAATATTATTTAACAATGTCATTATTATTTTACTACGCCAAGGTCAACATGGCGGGCAGCGACCTGGCCTGCTTCGACGCTGTTAAGGACGATGACTGGCTCAAAGGGGCCTTCATTTCTGTGAGTTTACTCTACTGTAAAACACACTTTCATCTGGTGATTTAACTTTAACCCCCCTCATTAGAGATGGTCCAAGGGAAAGTAACCTCTGACCTTGTCCATGTGTTTTTGATAAGGGGAGAGGAATCCTGGAAAGGTGAATTGAGACAGCTGAAGAAGACTAGTGGAGTAGGGATGAGACATTTTCTAAGGCATCTCTCTTCCTCCCTCTCCTCTTCCCCTCTCAGACAGTGCAGCAGAGAGGTGCTGCGGTTATCGCAGCCAGGAAGCTGTCCAGTGCCATGTCTGCAGCCAAGGCTATCTGTGACCACATGAGGGACATCTGGTCAGGCACTCCTGAGGTCAGCTAAGAGGGGTCCTATGGGACAATTCTGTGGCTTTAAGATACAGATTTAGGATTAATTTACCCTACCCAAATCTACATCGTAACCGTTAAAGCTATGTTTTATTAACTCCTAATCTATAGGGCACTCTACTATTTAAAGTATGGATGCATCCCAATTCTCCACCCTTCTCCCAGAGTGTGCACTCCCACAATTCCAGACAGTCAATGATTACAAAATATTGGATTGGTGTAATATTTGGCTAGAGGGCATTGTTACATTTATGAGATGTGTGCAGTTGCACACTTTAGGAAGAGGGTGGAGAATCGTGGTGCAGTCTGTCTTTGGGTTAATGGTTCCTGACTGCAGCGTGGTGGTGCAGCAGCCTGTCTTTGGGTTAATGGTTCCTGACTGCAGCGTGGTGGTGCAGCAGCCTGTCTTTGGGTTAATGGTTCCTGACTGCAGCGTGGTGGTGCAGCAGCCTGTCTTTGGGTTAATGGTTCCTGACTGCAGCGTGGTGGTGCAGCAGCCTGTCTTTGGGTTAATGGTTCCTGACTGCAGCGTGGTGGTGCAGCAGCCTGTCTTTGGGTTAATGGTTCCTGACTGCAGCGTGGTGGTGCAGCAGCCTGTCTTTGGGTTAATGGTTCCTGACTGCAGCGTGGTGGTGCAGCAGCCTGTCTTTGGGTTAATGGTTCCTGACTGCAGCGTGGTGGTGCAGCAGCCTGTCTTTGGGTTAATGGTTCATGAACGCAGCCCTGAACTCTGTCCTCTTGTTTGCAGGGGGAGTTTGTCTCCATGGGTGTCTACTCCAGCAGTAACTCCTACAGCGTTGCAGAAGACCTCATCTACTCATTCCCTGTTCACATCAAGGTGAGACGGATCCCTGACTCTGCTCTCTACACTCCTCCATACTAAGGCTGTGTTTACACAGGCAGCACAATTCTGATCTTTTGCCCAATTATTGGCAAAAGATCTTCTCTGATTGGTCAAAAGGTCATCATTGTGCTACAAGGTCAGCTGTCATCACCACTTAACCAGAGAGCTCTGCTTCTATTGACTATATACTGGTGCTCTAGTCTACGACCGACTACCTATTGCAGTGGGAAGTTGATCACTTTGGCCTATTATTCAATATACAGTATTCTCCTGTCTTTGTTATCCTCAGGACAAGCAGTGGAAGATTGTGGACGGGTTGGCCATCAACGACTTCTCCCGAGGCAAGATGGACGCCACGGCAGCCGAGCTGGTGGAGGAGAGGGACACCGCCGTCACCTTCCTCAGCGCTTGACTACGCTCCCAGCCACGGCAACCAACCCGGCAACAGCACTTGGACACAGAACCCACACCTCCAGACTCACGTCTGTGATGCCGCATTCACGTGCTACTCGGAATTTAGGAAACTCTGGAATATCCAACTTGGAAGTTCCATATGAACGGTTAACTTTATACGTTTTACAGCAGTTTTAGACCCGAGTTTCTGGTTATTCTGATAGCACGTGAACATGGCATGATACACTCACTGCTGAAACTCTGTGTCCAAAACATTGTTACACACTTCTGAACAGGTTATCCCTGTTTGGATGGTTACCATGCTTACCATGGAATGGAGAATTGTTATGGGTAGTTGATGCACTAGTAGTTACTATGATGATCATTGTTTAACGGTTAATTGTTGCTCAGTCAGAACAATAAAATCAGCAAACAATGTATAGTCCTTATTGTGTTTCTAGGTTTAACTTAATATTTTTGTGAAACAACTCTTGGTTCAATGATTAAACTTCATACATTTTTTTTTTCTTTTTACTATTTGGCATTTTCCCATTAAGGTATTTGACTATCTGAATGTGATCACCAGATGTAATCCTATTATAATAGTAGCAGGTGGTTATGGCATAGTCCTGCCACTAGGGGGGGCAGCACATTCTAATGTGTGAAACCCAGGACAGTAAAATGTATCAGATGGTTAATTACGTTTTAAACCTCTGGATAATATCTCCCTGGATTCACACTCCTGACGAAACAATAAAACATTTATCCTTAACTGATTGAGTAATTTTCACAATTTCTGCACAAATCAACATTTTATTATTCCTATGAATAGTGTAGCTAGCCACAGTATAATGACGTGCTAGCTTGCAAGCGCTCCTTTCAACAGGGCAGCATCTATTATAAAGTATTTAGTAAGACTAGCCGGAGGGAGTGTGATTCATATGTTAAATTATATATAGTTTACACCCAGAATGTCTACATCAGATTTTCCCTGACTTGCATTGCTTTGTCACTTGTAGTAAAAAAATGTGGTCCTTCCATTTAGTTGTAAGGACTTATGTACTGCAATTCAACCAGAACATTATTTAAAATGACTTTTGCGTGACCATGTTAGTAAGCATTCTGTAACCGATAGTTTTACTTATGTTCCATGTTAACAGTCTGGTTTCTAACCCGAATACCTGTAGGTCTAACTCCAGGCTGGAGTAGTGTCATCTCCCCCATCCCTAGCAAACACAGCTGATTCAACTTTATTTGCGCTTTAAACTGAAGATCATTTAGTTGATTATTGGAGTCAGGTGTTTTAGATGGTGGGAAAAGTGTGACACGAATCAGGCTTCGAGGACAGGCTTCCCCAGTCTAGTTAATAACCCACCCCCGGTCTAGTTATTAACCTAGCCCCGGTCTAGTTAATAACCCACCCCTGGTCTAGTTAATAACCCACCCCTGGTCTAGTTATTAACCCACCCCTGGTCTAGTTATTAACCCACCCCTGGTCTAGTTATTACCCCACCCCTGGTCTAGTTATTACCCCACCCCTGGTCTAGTTATTAACCCACCCCTGGTCTAGTTATTAACCCACCCCTGGTCTAGTTATTAACCCACCCCTGGTCTAGTTAATAACCCACCCCTGGTCTAGTTAATAACCCACCCCTGGTCTAGTTATTAACCCACCCCTGGTCTAGTTATTAACCCATTAGTAATGTATGAAGGTGATCATTGACGTGGCATCAATGTCGTGGCTCTGGTGTTTGGGGTTCAGGAACGTCGTGAAAAACTGCATTTTCATTGGCCACAGCATTCGGATACAAGCTTTTCATTGGTCCTTGTTTTAGAATGGCATTTCTATATATCGTTTTGATACAATTAATCTAATATAGTGTTTTTGTGTGAACTAATTACTAAAATACCTGCCCAATATTCAATACAATGTGTTGCATGTCATTGTAATGTAAATAAACTCCCAAAGGGACATTAGTTGTGATAATTTCACCGGTCTCCGCGGTTGTGTCTTGGACAAGCCCATCGCACGATTTTCCTGTCGCCAACATCCTACAAGCCAAACAGTAAGGAAATGCATTTATTAGCTCAATTAAACTGTCCAATACCTTGCTGGGTGCCAATAATCATGACTGTCGTCGTAAAAGATAAGTTACAAGAGTAGCCCAATAGCACTACGAGTGGTTTGATCGTTGTAGCCTACCCAGAAATAGGCCTATCTAAATTGTCATAGCATATTCAATGTATTGGAAAACGAATAGAAACAGTAGCCAGTTGATCTGGTCATTTTGTTTAGCAATTATGTTGCAATTTTATTTTTTCAATCATGTATAATTCGTGTTTGATGTGTAGGCTATGCTACAGTGGAACAAAATGTAACAACCTGTCCCCATAATTTCCGCATCCACCGTTCTGCATTCGGGAATGAACCTAACAAGTCGATTCGATATACAACTAGGCTACATTTATTTTAAGGTTAGGCTAGGCCTATAGATCGGTTATTCGTGTGGGCCGGGTCTATGCTGGCTTTAATATGTTACTGATTTAATGTATCTATCTGATTGTCTATGCTAGGCTATCTGAATATATATATATAAGATATCATGGGGGCGAGGCTAAAGCAAGAGAGGGAGTATATTAGTAGAAGCAAATGCCGCGTTCAAACCCACTGGGAACTTGTGAAATCTCCGCCTTCAGTGCATTCAAGACAACTGGGAACTGGGGGGGAACTAGCTCCTACTGGGAAAAATCGTTTTGAACCGTCATCCAACTTGGAATTCCAAGTCGGAAACTAGGGCATCTTTGTAGAGGTGCGACTTTCCGACCTGAAGATCACCGACGTCATGATTTAGACTTTTTTTTATGATTATTTTTTAGTTCCAAGTTGTCTTGAAAGCACCAAAAGGTCCAGAGCCAGTCCGGGAGGAAATGTGACGTGGTTTATTTGCCTGGGAAAGGGGCAGACCCGAAACTCGTACAAGGCATAAGCTAATTGTATTTGTGAAATATAGCCTAGATAAATACCAATAGGTAGGCTACAGTCGGGCCGGGGGGTGCGTTTCATTAGGCTGAAGTCAAGTGAGATAAACGATTGATGGAATAAAGGTCGGGTTGTCACGCTTTGGAAAGTGGAGGAATTGCGAAAAGGATTTCATTTGTGAGAGAGGAGTGCTCTAGCAAGTTATGTCTTCAGCAGTCCATTCTGCACTGGGGTGGCCATATAGATGAATGACTGAATGACCATTTGGGGTTTTACAAAAAAACAAACCGTTTTTTTCTGGAATATGTCTTAGATTTTATTGGACTATTTGACCAATTTCGTTTCAATATAGTTATAGTTGTATATCCTTGATGACTTGATAGGCTACCTAGTGGAAATACCGATATTGGATTTGTACAGAACATTTGACCTCCATCGTTGATTTCTGATTATTGAGCCTTTAGAACATTTTGGAATATGGCATGTTATTTTGAAGGTAAGTGATTGTGTGGATGCAGCCTACTACAATGATGAAGAATGAATAACACAATGAATGTATCGAAAATAAGTTTAACAGCTTCTACTTGCACATTGTCTGGAGACACGGTCTAAAGTACCAACTAGTGTTATAATTTGAAGTACTATCCTCTGGGAATACAATGTACACATTGTTGTATATTGTTTTACCCAAACGAATTCAATGTAATTCAATAACAATGAATTGGCTTAGGCTACTTGGTTGAATGTGGCTATTCATCACTTGAAAGGTACCTTAGTACCATTGGACCTCAGGCTGTGCCTAACAAATTAGCTCTCACTTCTTACTGTAATGTCCCATTCCAAAGTTGCACGCTGACAGGTTGGGTACCCCACTAAATCCTCCATACCAGAGGTAGCTGTTCTTTCTCCTCTGACATAATCAAAGTAATATAACAATATAACTATGTTATATGTTATTAGAGAATACAGTAGTTGGGCTACTCATTGCTGTTGTTGTCCAATCAGGGCAGCAGTTTGGTAGCCCCATCCTCTAGTTGGGCTACTCATTGTCGTTGTCCAATCAGGGCAGCAGTTTGGTAGCCTCAGCCTCTAGTTGGGCTACTCATTGCAGTTGTTGTCCAATCAGGGCAGCAGTTTGGTAGCCTCAGCCTCTAGTTGGGCTACTCATTACTGTTGTTGTCCAATCAGGGCAGCAGTTTGGTAGCCCCAGCCTGCCATATACTCACTCATTTTGGTTTTTGGTCGTCAGGGTTTGGCCGGTCTAGGCTGTCATTGTAAATAAGAATTTGTTCTTAACTGACTTGCCTAGTTAAATAAAGCTTACATCTAAAACATTTCCCTGTCAGTCAATCACACCATATAAGAACCACTGCCCTGTGATAGCTGATTAGAAATGACAGTGTCAGATGTCCAAAACCATAGAACAAGTCACAGCTTTGACATGTAGCCTATTCAAAATGGAACTCACCGGTCAAAGTCTATTTTCTGGTAGTGGAATAGAGCTGTTGTATTATTGTTGCACTAGACTAGACTGTTACTAATCTCATAGATATGTTATAGGGAGACCCATCATCACAACCCCATGTTATAGGGAGACCCATCATCTACAACCCCATGTTATAGAGAGACCCATCATCACAACCCCATGTTATAGGGAGACCCATCATCTACAACCCCATGTTATAGAGAGACCCATCATCTACAACCCCATGTTATAGGGAGACCCATCATCTACAACCCCATGTTATAGGGAGACCCATCATCTACAACCCCATGTTATAGGGAGACCCATCATCTACAACCCCATGTTATAGGGAGACCCATCATCACAAGCCCATGTTATAGGGAGACCCATCATCACAACCCCATGTTATAGGGAGACCCATCATCACAACCCCATGTTATAGGGAGACCCATCATCACAACCCCATGTTATAGGGAGACCCATCATCACAACCCCATGTTATAGGGAGACCCATCATCACAACCCCATGTTATAGGGAGACCCATCATCACAACCCCATGTTATAGGGAGACCCATCATCTACAACCCCATGTTATAGGGAGACCCATCATCACAACCCCATGTTATAGGGAGACCCATCATCACAACCCCATGTTATAGGGAGACCCATCATCACAACCCCATGTTATAGGGAGACCCATCATCACAACCCCATGTTATAGGGAGACCCATCATCTACAACCCCATGTTATAGGGAGACCCATCATCTACAACCCCATGTTATAGGGAGACCCATCATCTACAACCCCATGTTATAGGGAGACCCATCATCTACAACCCCATGTTATAGGGAGACCCATCATCTACAACCCCATGTTATAGGGAGACCCATCATCTACAACCCCATGTTATAGGGAGACCCATCATCTACAACCCCATGTTATAGGGAGACCCATCATCTACAACCCCATGTTATAGGGAGACCCATCATCTACAACCCCATGTTATAGGGAGACCCATCATCACAACCCCATGTTATAGGGAGACCCATCATCACAACCCCATGTTATAGGGAGACCCATCATCACAACCCCATGTTATAGGGAGACCCATCATCTACAACCCCATGTTATAGGGAGACCCATCATCTACAACCCCATGTTATAGGGAGACCCATCATCTACAACCCCATGTTATAGGGAGACCCATCATCTACAACCCCATGTTATAGGGAGACCCATCATCTACAACCCCATGTTATAGGGAGACCCATCATCTACAACCCCATGTTATAGGGAGACCCATCATCTACAACCCCATGTTATAGGGAGACCCATCATCTACAACCCCATGTTATAGGGAGACCCATCATCACAACCCCATGTTATAGGGAGACCCATCATCTACAACCCCATGTTATAGGGAGACCCATCATCTACAACCCCATGTTATAGGGAGACCCATCATCTACAACCCCATGTTATAGAGAGACCCATCATCTACAACCCCATGTTATAGGGAGACCCATCATCTACAACCCCATGTTATAGGGAGACCCATCATCTACAACCCCATGTTATAGGGAGACCCATCATCTACAACCCCATGTTATAGGGAGACCCATCATCTACAACCCCATGTTATAGGGAGACCCATCATCTACAACCCCATGTTATAGAGAGACCCATCATCTACAACCCCATGTTATAGGGAGACCCATCATCTACAACCCCATGTTATAGGGAGACCCATCATCACAACCCCATGTTATAGGGAGACCCATCATCTACAACCCCATGTTATAGGGAGACCCATCATCTACAACCCCATGTTATAGGGAGACCCATCATCTACAACCCCATGTTATAGGGAGACCCATCATCTACAACCCCATGTTATAGGGAGACCCATCATCACAACCCCATGTTATAGGGAGACCCATCATCTACAACCCCATGTTATAGGGAGACCCATCATCTACAACCCCATGTTATAGGGAGACCCATCATCTACAACCCCATGTTATAGGGAGACCCATCATCACAACCCCATGTTATAGGGAGACCCATCATCTACAACCCCATGTTATAGGGAGACCCATCATCTACAACCCCATGTTATAGGGAGACCCATCATCTACAACCCCATGTTATAGGGAGACCCATCATCTACAACCCCATGTTATAGGGAGACCCATCATCACAACCCCATGTTATAGGGAGACCCATCATCTACAACCCCATGTTATAGGGAGACCCATCATCTACAACCCCATGTTATAGGGAGACCCATCATCTACAACCCCATGTTATAGGAGACCCATCATCACAACCCCATGTTATAGGGAGACCCATCATCTACAACCCCATGTTATAGAGAGACCATCATCTACAACCCATGTTATAGGGAGACCCATCATCTACAACCCCATGTTATAGGGAGACCCATCATCTACAACCCCATGTTATAGGGAGACCCATCATCTACAACCCCATGTTATAGGGAGACCCATCATCACAACCCCATGTTATAGGGAGACCCATCATCACAACCCCATGTTATAGGGAGACCCATCATCTACAACCCCATGTTATAGGGAGACCCATCATCTACAATCCCATGCTTTAGCCACAACCCATCAGAATGAATAGAAATTGGTGGGGTAAATTATTTATTCCAAATTCCATTCCAGGGCTAGAGGCACAGCTATAATAACCTACAGAAGGATATCACTAGCTCTGGTCCAAGGACGTTTTACAATAAGCCTACAGAAGGATATCACTAGCTCTGGTCCAAGGCGTTTTACAATAACCTACAGAAGGATATCACTATCTCTGGTCCAAGGAGTTTTACAATAGCCTACAGAAGGATATAACTAGCTCTGGTCCAAGGCGTTATACAATAGCCCACAGAAGGATATCACTAGCTCTGGTCCAAGGCGTTTTACAATAGCCTACAGAAGGATATCACTAGCTCTGGTCCAAGACGTTTTACAATAGCCCACAGAAGGATATCACTAGCTCTGGTCCAAGACGTTTTACAATAGCCTACATAAGGATATCACTAGCTCTGGTCCAAGGTGTTTACAAGAGCTAGGATATCACCTACAAGGCTGGAGGACTGGACAGAAGCAACCTAGGATTGTATCCCTAAGCTCTCTACACCTCCTGACCCAGGATTGTATCCCTAGTCTCTCTACACCTCCTGTCCCAGGATTGTATCCCTAGTCTCTCTACACCTCCTGTCCCAGGATTGTATCCCTAGTCTCTCTACACCTCCTGACCCAGGATTGTGTCCCTAGTCTCTCTACACCTCCTGACCCAGGATTGTATCCCTAGTCTCTCTACACCTCCTGACCCAGGATTGTGTCCCTAGTCTCTCTACACCTCCTCACCCAGGATTGTATCCCTAGTCTCTCTACACCTCCTGACCCAGGATTGTGTCCCTAGTCTCTCTACACCTCCTGACCCAGGCTTTGGGACCCTAGTCTCTCTACACCTCCTGACCCAAACTGTAAACACAAGGCTTTAGTTTGGTACCAATGGGATTTAGTTTGGAGCAATGGGATTTAGTTTGGAGCAATGGGATTTAGTTTGTAGCAGTGGGATTTAGTTGGGAGCAATGGGATTTAGTTTGGTAGCAATGGGATTTAGTTTGGAGCAATGGGATTTAGTTTGGAGCAATGGGATTTAGTTTGGAGCAGTGGGATTTAGCTTGGGAGCAATGGGATTTAGCTTGGGAGCAATGGGATTTAGCTTGGGAGCAATGGGATTTAGCTTGGGCGCAATGGGATTTAGTTGGGAGCAATGGGATTTAGTTGGGAGCAATGGGATTTAGTTTGGGAGCAATGGGATTTAGCTTTGGGACGCAATGGGATTTAGCTTGGGCGCAATGGGATTTAGCTTGGGCGCAATGGGATTTAGCTTGGGCGCAATGGGATTTAGTTGGGAGCAATGGGATTGAGTTTCTCTTTCATCTATCTCACTGTTGGCCGAGGCACAGCGCTCTGTTTGTCCATGGCTTGTGGTTAAGTTAGATTTCTCATGCACAAACCACACACACACACACACACACACACACACACACACACACACACACACACACACACACACACACACACACACACACACACACACACACACACACACACACACACTCCTGTGCTGCGCCAGCGGCACACCTTCTATGATTACCTCTCTCTAAGGAAGGCTTCCCTCCCTGTAAAATTAGAGGGTTTCATGCGCCAGATTTCTCTGCACTCATTTTCTCATTGGACAAGTCCAGGTAGTCCCTCCCTGTGTCAGTTTTTTTTCCCTAGTTTGTTGCCAAATGAACATGACCCAGAACTCGTACAACAGGTACTAGTCCATGCCAGCTGTTCAGTGACATTTATAGCATACGTTGTTGGGAATTAAAGTGAATGACAACATGCAGATCAACCATATGGTAGCTTGTTGGAATGCACAACATTCCATAACCTGACAGGAGTCAAGTCAAACCACATTCTAGTACCAGGCTTGATTAACGTTGTAGAGTATCTCTGTAGAGCAGGTTCTAAACCATGAGGCCTTGGAACCCACATTTAACCAGATTGGAATTATGCTTTACATGTATTTTTTGTTGTTGCAATTAAATGACAAGGGAACAAAATGACCACCTCTTTCATTGTAAATAACTCCATATAGCTCATATTCTTGATGACGAATGGTGGCAAGCTCACTGAGACCACGAAAATCAATCAAATCTACTTAATAGTGTTGCTAATAACGCTTTATTTAAAATATGGCATGTGATTTTAAAGAGTAGAAGGTATTGACCTGTGGTGTTCTGGTCCAGGTCTGAGTGTCTAAGGTGTCTCCCCTGTATTTCCTGGTCCAGGTCTGAGTGTCTAGGGTGTCTCCCCTGTATTTCCTGGTCCAGATCTGAGTGTCTAGGGTGTCTCCCCTGTATTTCCTGGTCCAGGTCTGAGTGTCTAAGGTGTCTCCCCTGTATTTCCTGGTCCAGATCTGAGTGTCTAAGGTGTCTCCCCTGTATTTCCTGGTCCAGGTCTGAGTGTCTAGGGTGTCTCCCCTGTATTTCCTGGTCCAGGTCTGAGTGTCTAGGGTGTCTCCCCTGTATTTCCTGGTCCAGGTCTGAGTGTCTAGGGTGTCTCCCCTGTATTTCCTGGTCCAGATCTGAGTGTCTAAGGTGTCTCCCCTGTATTTCCTGGTCCAGATCTGAGTGTCTAAGGTGTCTCCCCTGTATTTCCTGGTCCAGGTCTGAGTGTCTAGGGTGTCTCCCCTGTATTTCCTGGTCCAGGTCTGAGTGTCTAGGGTGTCTCCCCTGTATTTCCTGGTCCAGGTCTGAGTGTCTAAGGTGTCTCCCCTGTATTTCCTGGTCCAGGTCTGAGTGCCTAAGGTGTCTCCCCTGTATTTCCTGGTCCAGGAAATACAGGTTTTACAGGTCTGAGTAAGGGTGTATCTAACAGAGTTGACATGGTGTTTCAGGTCTCAGTAAGGGTGTATCTAACAGAGTTGACGTGGTGTTTCAGGTCTCAGTAAGGGTGTATCTAACAGAGTTGACATGGTGTTTCAGGTCTCAGTAAGGGTGTATCTAACAGAGTTGACATGGTGTTTCAGGTCTCAGTAAGGGTGTATCTAACAGAGTTGACATGGTGTTTCAGGTCTCAGTAAGGGTGTATCTAACAGAGTTGACATGGTGTTTCAGGTCTCAGTAAGGGTGTATCTAACAGAGTTGACATGGTGTTTCAGGTCTCAGTAAGGGTGTATCTAACAGAGTTGACATGGTGTTTCAGGTCTCAGTAAGGGTGTATCTAACAGAGTTGACATGGTGTTTCAGGTCTCAGTAAGGGTGTATCTAACAGAGTTGACATGGTGTTTCAGGTCTCAGTAAGGGTGTATCTAACAGAGTTGACATGGTGTTTCAGGTCTCAGTAAGGGTGTATCTAACAGAGTTGACATGGTGTTTCAGGTCTCAGTAAGGGTGTATCTAACAGAGTTGACATGGTGTTTCAGGTCTCAGTAAGGGTGTATCTAACAGAGTTGACATGGCGTTTCAGGTCTCAGTAAGGGTGTATCTAACAGAGTTGACATGGTGTTTCAGGTCTCAGTAAGGGCGTATCTAACAGAGTTGACATGGTGTTTCAGGTCTCAGTAAGGGCGTATCTAACAGAGTTGACATGGTGTTTCAGGTCTCAGTAAGGGTGTATCTAACAGAGTTGACATGGTGTTTCAGGTCTCAGTAAGGGTGTATCTAACAGAGTTGACATGGTGTTTCAGGTCTCAGTAAGGGTGTATCTAACAGAGTTGACATGGTGTTTCAGGTCTCAGTAAGGGCGTATCTAACAGAGTTGACATGGTGTTTCAGGTCTCAGTAAGGGCGTATCTAACAGAGTTGACATGGTGTTTCAGGTCTCAGTAAGGGTGTATCTAACAGAGTTGACATGGTGTTTCAGGTCTCAGTAAGGGTGTATCTAACAGAGTTGACATGGTGTTTCAGGTCTCAGTAAGGGTGTATCTAACAGAGTTGACATGGTGTTTCAGGTCTCAGTAAGGGTGTATCTAACAGAGTTGACATGGTGTTTCAGGTCTCAGTAAGGGTGTATCTAACAGAGTTGACATGGTGTTTCAGGTCTCAGTAAGGGTGTATCTAACAGAGTTGACATGGTGTTTCAGGTCTCAGTAAGGGTGTATCTAACAGAGTTGACATGGTGTTTCAGGTCTCAGTAAGGGTGTATCTAACAGAGTTGACATGGTGTTTCAGGTCTCAGTAAGGGTGTATCTAACAGAGTTGACATGGCGTTTCAGGTCTCAGTAAGGGTGTATCTAACAGAGTTGACATGGTGTTTCAGGTCTCAGTAAGGGTGTATCTAACAGAGTTGACATGGCGTTTCAGGTCTCAGTAAGGGTGTATCTAACAGAGTTGACATGGCGTTTCAGGTCTCAGTAAGGGTGTATCTAACAGAGTTGACATGGTGTTTCAGGTCTCAGTAAGGGTGTATCTAACAGAGTTGACATGGTGTTTCAGGTCTCAGTAAGGGTGTATCTAACAGAGTTGACATGGTGTTTCAGGTCTCAGTAAGGGTGTATCTAACAGAGTTGACATGGTGTTTCAGGTCTCAGTAAGGGCGTATCTAACAGAGTTGACATGGTGTTTCAGGTCTCAGTAAGGGTGTATCTAACAGAGTTGACATGGCGTTTCAGGTCTCAGTAAGGGTGTATCTAACAGAGTTGACATGGTGTTTCAGGTCTCAGTAAGGGTGTATCTAACAGAGTTGACATGGTGTTTCAGGTCTCAGTAAGGGTGTATCTAACAGAGTTGACATGGCGTTTCAGGTCTCAGTAAGGGTGTATCTAACAGAGTTGACATGGCGTTTCAGGTCTCAGTAAGGGTGTATCTAACAGAGTTGACATGGTGTTTCAGGTCTCAGTAAGGGTGTGCCTAACGGAGGGATGGCCCAGTTTCAGGAGGTGATGAGGCAGCAGCTGGAGACCTCCATGCACGCGGAGCTGGAGAAACTACTGGACACTGCCATGGGGGTCGACAAGGAGGTACACACACACACCAACCACTACAGTGACAGTTATTTAATACACACACACAGCATTTACAACTATTCTGTTTATTTCACACAGACAAACACACAGCTATGACACACAAACACACACACACACACACACTATAAGCATTTCACATCAATGAGGTGTTTATACACATTCAAAACACATGAAAATCATGTTGATATTGGTTGGCTTTGAACAGAAATGCTGTTTGATGATGTGTTTATAAATCTACTCTTCAATAAATCAGCCATATTACATGCACTATGAAAACATTCAGCCTGCGCCTCCGAGATTAGATTTGCGTGCTTTTTCATCTATACTATGCACAACTCGCTTTAAATCTTCCCAACATCTTGAGTGTTTGCTTTAGCCTGCCTGGAGTGACAGGTCGGCAGAGTTAGTTTTTTGAGACTTTTTTTATTGGTTCCATTGCAACAGGCAAGCTCAATCAAACACAGATACAGGGTTTAAAATGATTTAGCATTTTAATTGCACCCAGGTCTGATGCTGTGTATTAAGATGTTCAGACTGAATGGGGTTATTTTATAGTCCAATTTAATTTGACATTAATGTACCTAGTACTTACCAAGGAGCTATCTGGTAGCATTAATAACTCAAGGCTATTGGTAACTGGTGCCCAATGATGCTTAGTGCTTTCACTGAACTCTAAAGAAACAAAACAGAAGTTACTAGGTAAATACCACCATTTTACATTCAATCTCTTGAGTAAATACCAGGTTAATAGAGGACTGTAAAATAAATTAGATTTAGCACACTGTATGGTACAACCAGTAACCCAGCCTCTCTCTGTCTATATGTATGGTGCAACCAGTAACCCAGCCTCTCTCTGTCTATATGTATGGTACAACCAGTAACCCAGCCTCTCTCTGTCTATATGTATGGTACAACCAGTAACCCAGCCTCTCTCTGTCTATATGTATGGTACAACCAGTAACCCAGCCTCTCTCTGTCTATATGTATGGTACAACCAGTAACCCAGCCTCTCTCTGTCTATATGTATGGTACAACCAGTAACCCAGCCTCTCTCTGTCTATATGTATGGTACAACCAGTAACCCAGCCTCTCTCTGTCTACAGTATGTATGGTACAACCAGTAACCCAGCCTCTCTCTGTCTATATGTATGGTACAACCAGTAACCCAGCCTCTCTCTGTACTACAGTATGTATGGTACAACCAGTAACCCAGCCTCTCTTCTGTCTACAGTATGTATGGTACAACCAGTAACCCAGCCTCTCTCTGTCTATATGTATGGTACAACCAGTAACCCAGCCTCTCTCTGTCTCAGTATGTATGGTGCAACCAGTAACCCAGCCTCTCTCTGTCTATATGTATGGTACAACCAGTAACCCAGCCTCTCTCTGTCTATATGTATGGTGCAACCAGTAACCCAGCCTCTCTCTGTATACAGTATGTATGGTGCAACCAGTAACCCAGCCTCTCTCTGTCTATATGTATGGTACAACCAGTAACCCAGCCTCTCTCTGTCTATATGTATGGTACAACCAGTAACCCAGCCTCTTTCTGTCTATATGTATGGTACAACCAGTAACCCAGCCTCTTTCTGTCTATATGTATGGTACAACCAGTAACCCAGCCTCTCTCTGTCTATATGTATGGTACAACCAGTAACCCAGCCTCTCTCTGTCTATATGTATGGTACAACCAGTAACCCAGCCTCTCTCTGTCTACAGTATGTATGGTACAACCAGTAACCCAGCCTCTCTCTGTCTATATGTATGGTGCAACCAGTAACCCAGCATGTCTCTGTCTGTTTGTATGCCTACTGGGGATAATGGGATATGCTGAAGACACATTTCAGTGGCTCATGTAGTAAATAAAGTAATGTTGTTGTTGTAATGTATACTCCTTGTGTATTCCAGGTCTCCAGGAAGGACTTTGATGGATTCAAGAAGCTGTTCCACAGGTTTCTGCAGGTGAAGGGGCCGTCGGTGGACTGGCCCAAGATACACAGACCTCCAGAAGACTCCGTAAGGCTCAAATAAAAACCCTGTGTGTGTGTGTGTGTGTGTGTGTGTGTGTGTGTGTGTGTGCGTGTGTGTGTGTGTGTGCGTGTGTGTGTGTGTGTGTGTGTGTGTGTGTACTGTACATTGTGTGTGTGTGCATGTGTGTACTTGCATATACTGTACATTGTGTGTATCTGTTAGCTCATCAGTGAGTGATCCAGTAATACGGTGTGATGAAGTGGACTCTCTCAGGCAGATGGGAACAGTGGAGGCCAGGGGGAGAGCTCACACAGAGAGGCCAGCTTTGGGGTCTCTTCCTCTGGGCACGCAGCCAGCTGGCTCCCCCTGTCTCTGCTAGAGCTCCAGTGCTCCCTCCACAACCCCCAAGCTTTCTCTCACAGCTGACTGGGCCCAGAAACAGAGACCTGGGGAAGAAATAGAGAGAGAGAGAGAGACCTGGGGAAGAAATAGAGAGAGAGAGACCTGGGGAAGAAATAGAGAGAGAGAGACCTGGGGAAGAAATAGAGAGAGAGACCTGGGGAAGAAATAGAGAGAGAGAGACCTGGGGAAGAAATAGAGAGAGAGACCTGGGGAAGAAATAGAGAGAGAGAGACCTGGGGAAGAAATGAGAGAGAGAGACCTGGGGAAGAAATAGAGAGAGAGAGAGACCTGGGGAAGAAATAGAGAGAGAGAGACCTGGGGAAGAAATAGAGAGAGAGACCTGGGAAGAAATAGAGAGAGAGACCTGGGGAAGAAATAGAGAGAGAGACCTGGGGAAGAAATGAGAGAGAGAGAGACCTGGGGAAGAAATAGAGAGAGAGACCTGGGGAAGAAATAGAGAGAGAGACCTGGGGAAGAAATAGAGAGAGAGACCTGGGGAAGAAATAGAGAGAGAGACCTGGGGAAGAAATAGAGAGAGAGACCTGGGGAAGAAATGAGAGAGAGAGACCTGGGGAAGAAATAGAGAGAGAGACCTGGGGAAGAAATGAGAGAGAGAGAGACCTGGGGAAGAAATAGAGAGAGAGAGGCCTGGGGAAGAAATAGAGAGAGAGAGAGACCTGGGGAAGAAATAGAGAGAGAGACCTGGGGAAGAAATGAGAGAGAGAGAGACCTGGGGAAGAAGAGAGAGAGAGAGACCTGGGGAAGAAATAGAGAGAGAGAGAGACCTGGGGAAGAAAGAGAGAGAGAGAGACCTGGGGAAGAAATGAGAGAGAGAGAGACCTGGGGAAGAAATAGAGAGAGAGAGAGACCTGGGGAAGAAAGAGAGAGAGAGAGACCTGGGGAAGAAAGAGAGAGAGAGAGACCTGGGGAAGAAATAGAGAGAGAGAGACCTGGGGAAGAAAGAGAGACGAGAGAGAGAGAGGCCTGGGGAAGAAAGAGAGAGAGAGAGACCTGGGGAAGAAATAGAGAGAGAGACCTGGGGAAGAAAGAGAGAGAGAGAGAGACCTGGGGGAAAAAGAGAGAGAGACCTGGGGAAAAAGAGAGAGAGACCTGGGGAAGAAAGAGAGAGAGAGACCTGGGGAAGAAGAGAGAGAGAGAGAGACCTGGGGAAGAAATGGAGAGAGACAGAGACCTGGGGAAGAAAGAGAGAGAGAGAGAGACCTGGGGAAGAAAGAGAGAGAGAGAGAGACCTGGGGAGAGAGAAACAGAGACCTGGGGAAGAGGAGAGAGAGAGAGAGACCTGGGGAAGAAAGAGAGAGAGAGAGAGACCTGGGGAAGAAGAGAGAGAGAGAGAGACCTGGGGAGAAAGGAGAGAGACAGAGACCTGGGGAAGAAGAGAGAGAGAGAGAGAGAGACCTGGGGAAGAAAGAGAGAGAGAGAGAGACCTGGGGAAGAAAGAGAGAGAGAGAGAGAGACCTGGGGAAGAAAGAGAGAGAGAGAGAGACCTGGGGAAGAAAGAGAGAGAGAGAGAGAGAGACCTGGGGAAGAAAGAGAGAGAGAGAGAGACCTGGGGAAGAAAGAGAAACAGAGACCTGGGGGGGGGAAGGAGGGAGGGAGAGAAACAGAGACCTGGGGAAGAGAGAGAAACAGAGACCTGGGGGGGGGAAGGAGGGAGGGAGAGAAACAGAGACCTGGGGGGAGGGAAGGAGGGAGGGAGAGAAACAGAGACCTGGGGAGAGAGGGAAGGAGGGAGGGAGAGAAACAGAGACCTGGGGAAGAGAGAGAAACAGAGACCTGGGGGGGGGGGAAGGAGGGAGGGAGAGAAACAGAGACCTGGGGAAGAGAGAGAAACAGAGACCTGGGGGGGGGAAGGAGGGAGGGAGAGAAACAGAGACCTGGGGGGAGGGAAGGAGGGAGGGAGAGAAACAGAGACCTGGGGGGAGGGAAGGAGGGAGGGAGAGAAACAGAGACCTGGGGGGGGGAAGGAGGGAGGGAGAGAAACAGAGACCTGGGGAAGAGAGAGAAACAGAGACCTGGGGGGGGAAGGAGGGAGGGAGAGAAACAGAGACCTGGGGAAGAGAGAGAAACAGAGACCTGGGGGGAGGGAAGGAGGGAGGGAGAGAAACAGAGACCTGGGGAAGAGAGAGAAACAGAGACCTGGGGGGAGGAAGGAGGGAGGGAGAGAAACAGAGACCTGGGGGGGGAAGGAGGGAGGGAGAGAAACAGAGACCTGGGGGGGGGGAAGGAGGGAGGGAGAGAAACAGAGACCTGGGGGGGGAAGGAGGGAGGGAGAGAAACAGAGACCTGGGGGGGGGGAAGGAGGGAGGGAGAGAAACAGAGACCTGGGGGGGGGAAGGAGGGAGGGAGAGAAACAGAGACCTGGGGGGAGGGAAGGAGGGAGGGAGAGAAACAGAGACCTGGGGAAGAGAGAGAAACAGAGACCTGGGGGGGGGAAGGAGGGAGGGAGAGAAACAGAGACCTGGGGGGGGGAAGGAGGGAGGGAGAGAAACAGAGACCTGGGGAAGAGAGAGAAACAGAGACCTGGGGGGGGGGAAGGAGGGAGGGAGAGAAACAGAGACCTGGGGGGGGAAGGAGGGAGGGAGAGAAACAGAGACCTGGGGGGGGGAAGGAGGGAGGGAGAGAAACAGAGACCTGGGGGGAGGGAAGGAGGGAGGGAGAGAAACAGAGACCTGGGGGGGGAAGGAGGGAGGGAGAGAAACAGAGACCTGGGGGGAGGGAAGGAGGGAGGGAGAGAAACAGAGACCTGGGGGGAGGGAAGGAGGGAGGGAGAGAAACAGAGACCTGGGGAAGAGGAGAAACAGAGACCTGGGGGGGGGAAGGAGGGAGGGAGAGAAACAGAGACCTGAGGGGGGGAAGGAGGGAGGGAGAGAAACAGAGACCTGGGGAAGAGAGAGAAACAGAGACCTGGGGGAGGGAAGGAGGGAGGGAGAGAAACAGAGACCTGGGGGGAGGGAAGGAGGGAGGGAGAGTGACAGAGACCTGGGGGGGGGAAGGAGGAAGGGAGAGAAACAGAGACCTGGGGGGGGGAAGGAGGGAGGGAGAGAAACAGAGACCTGGGGGGGAAGGAGGGAGGGAGAGAAACAGAGACCTGGGGAAGAAATGGAGAGAGAAAGTGACAGAATAGAGAGAGTGACAGACGGAGACAAAGGAGAGAGACAGAAGGAGAGAGACAGAGACAGAAGGAGAGAGAGACAGAGAGAGAGACAGAAGGATAGAAAGAAACAGAGACCAGGGGAAGAAATAGACAGAATAGAGAGAGAGGGATGTCTCATTTTGTTTTGTGGATAGGGAAAGAAAGTGACAGAGCACCTTAAGAGAGATTTTTTTGTGCAGTTTTGACTGCACAGTTTTGTTTACGTGTAGGACTGAACATATACGTGTGTGTGTGTGTGTGTGTGTGTGTGTGTGTGTGTGTGTGTGTGTGTGTGTGTGTGTGTGTGTGTGTGTGTGTGTGTGTGTGTGTGTGTGTGTGTGTGTGTGAGAGAGAGGTGGGGCTGGGTGGGGTGTGTCGTAGTTTGTTCATGTTGAAATTACTATTGATGGCTTTGTTCCTATGAACCAGCAGTCTTCAAAATGAGTGATGGGTAGTGTGTGTGTGTGGGATGATGGATGTTTGTGTGCATGTTTGAGTGTTTTACAAGCAGTTTTAGTGATTTATGTCTTGAGGGTGTGTGTTCTGCATACGTGAGGAGAGCAGAACCTGAAGATGGGTTCATTCATTTGTTTCTAATTCACCAGTTGAGGAAGTGGTTAGCTAAGTGTAGCCTATTAGTGATGGTTAGCCGTGTTATTGGTATATAACAGTACATGTGATGTATAGGCCCATGCACCCACCTTGAATGGCAGATGGAAGTGCCCTTTGTTCAATAGTAAATACAACTCAGACCAGAAAGCTGGGACCTTTTTCCCCAACAGTAAGAACAGTGGTTGCTTTCTTTACAGGGTTTCCCCTGGCGTTCGGCCTACTTTTTGAAACATTGCAATCCGAAAGCATTTCACAAAGGAAAGAGCGAGTGAAACTGCACTGCTTCAGCAAGCAGGAACTCTGTGGTCCAGATGACTGACCAGTGGGACAGGTGTAAATGTTTTGTAAATCTTACTTATTCATTCAACTAGTTTGAATACAAAAAAAGCCATCCACCCTTGATGGGCGATATGAGTGATGCGTTAAAGTAACCAAACCTGATAACCTGGCGTTTACAACGTGTCAGTATTTGGCCTGTGGATCGGGACTGGCCTGGCTTATTTCCTTCTTGGCCTCAGTGTGTGTCAGTTGCATAATAATTATTGTTTGCAATGTGTTCCAAGCTGAAGCTCGGGAGGAGGGGCAGAGTGAAGGACAGAGGGATTGGATGACATGGGCTTGCTGGGAAACAGGATTCAGGAACCTTCTGGGAGACAGGAAGAACTCACTATTCTTTGGAGGGTTCCACTATTCTTTGGAGGGTTCCACTATTCTTTGGAGGGTTCCACTATTCTTTGGAGGGTTCCACTATTCTTTGGAGGGTTCCACTATTCTTTTGAGGGTTCCACTATTCTTTGGAGGGTTCCACTATTCTTTGGAGGGTTCCACTATTCTTTGGAGGGTTCCACTATTCTTTGGAGGGTTCCACTATTCTTTGGAGGGTTCTTCTTGCTCTCACTGCTGTTCCTCTTATTTATTTATTTATTTATAACAAAAAGAGAATTGACCAATCTCCTTTTGATCTTCTTTCAGATGTTTTCACTTTCTGATAAGCCAGTGGGAAGTTCTGAAGAGAAGAGGGCTTGACAGAAAGACTGAGATGGGGTCTGGTGTAGGCAGGGCTTCCATTAGAACAGAGTCCAGCACAACCTCCCTATTCTTCAGAGTTCTTTTAGCTGTCCTTGTTATTCATCTTCAACCAAGCCTTACATCTGGGCTAGGTAGGTTCTAGAAGACCTTGGATAGTTGAAGACCTTTTTCTATTGTTCAGGGTCGTCTTCTGCTTTTAAGGCAACTGTAGAGCTCACTGGTATAGGAGGGGAGAGGTTCCTTTGTTGTGGAATATTTGTATAATTATCCACATTATCGTAGTAAATTATATCTGGTATCTGGTAACCTGTATATCCTGTTTCTGACACATCAGCTTCACTGTGAGATTATTAAAAGGTCAGTACAAATGTTAAAGCGGCAATCAGAAGTAATAACAAAGTGAACTCCCTGCCACTGTTTGGGTAAAAAGCTGAGGGATGGGGCTGGAGAAATGTTACCACTCTCAAATTCATAGACTGAGAATCCATGATATCAAAATGATAGTTTTAACCATGTTTTGAGGCAATATAGTGCTTGTTTACTTTGATTACAAAAATTGGAGTAAAACTAGTTTATATTTTGGGTTCTGATAGGGTACGACAGTTGAACTAAGCTCATGAGGCATTTATAAGTCATATTCTTCAAGAATCATTGGGTATATATAGTACATTTATAAGTTATATTCTTCAAGAATCATTGGGTAGATATAATACATTTATAAGTTATATTCTTCAAGAATCATTGAGTAGATATAATACATTTATAAGTTATATTCTTCAAGAATCATTGGGTAGATATAATACATTTATAAGTTATATTCTTCAAGAATCATTGGGTAGATATAATACATTTATAAGTTATATTCTTCAAGAATCATTGGGTAGATATAGTACATTTATAAGTCCAGAAATGAATGTAACAACTGCTGATTGCCCCTTTTTAAAGGAGCATTACGTCATGTAGTAGTGATGACAGGTAATAGGGAGGGAGGGAGGGAGGGAGTGCCTCTTCAGCTCATATCCTCATCTCTCATCTTGACTCCAATCAGAACCGGGTTTCTCATGTCCTCATCTTGACTCCATTCAGGACCAGGTTTCTCATGTCCTCATCTTGACTCCATTCAGGACCAGGTTTCTCATGTCCTCATCTTGACTCCATTCAGGACCAGGTTTCTCATGTCCTCATCTTGACTCCATTCAGGACCAGGTTTCTCATGTCCTCATCTTGACTCCATTCAGGACCAGGTTTCTCATGTCCTCATCTTGACTCCATTCAGGACCAGGTTTCTCATGTCCTCATCTTGACTCCATTCAGGACCAGGTTTCTCATGTCCTCATCTTGACTCCATTCAGGACCGGGTTTCTCATGTCCTCATCTTGACTCCATTCAGGACCAGGTTTCTCATGTCCTCATCTTGACTCAATTCAGGACCAGGACCTTGCAAGTCTTCTCTACTTTCATCCAGTATGGCCGTTCAGGTGAGTGTTTCTTAATCATTACTAGTTGTTGCCTCAGCACTACCCACCTGATTCAAATCATCAAAGCCTGTTGATGACTTTATCATTTCAATCAGCTGTCTGCACCCTTTTGGGTCTCCAGGACCAGGATGAAGAAACCCTGTTTTAGATCACAATGAATAAGATGACATGGACAGAGAGGATCTGATCCTAGATCAGGCCTGCTGCACTGAGACACTACTGCTACTCTACATCCAGTTGAGCTGATTGAGCTCAGTTCAAAAGCACAGAGTTGTGCTGATTGAGCTCAGTTCAAAAGCACAGAGTTGAGCTGATTGAGCTCAGTTCAAAAGCACAGAGTTGAGCTGATTGAGCTCAGTTCAAAAGCACAGAGTTGAGCTGATTGAGCTCAGTTCAAAAGCACAGAGTTGAGCTGATTGAGCTCAGTTCAAAAGCACAGAGTTGAGCTGATTGAGCTCAGTTCAAAAGCACAGAGTTGAGCTGATTGAGCTCAGTTCAAAAGCGCAGAGTTGAGCTGATTTGAGCTCAGTTCAAAAGCACAGTTACTTGGTGTAGTACCTCTCAGCGCAGGGCTACTCAAATCAAATCAAATGTTATTAGTAACATGTGTCGAATACAACAGGTGTAGACCTAACAGTGAAATGCTTACTTTCGAGACCCTAACCAACAATGCAGTTAAAATAAAATACAGATAAGAATAAGAGATAAAAGTAACAAGTAATTAAAGAGCAGCAGTGAAATAATAATATATACAGGGGGGTGCCGATACAGAGTAAGTGTGCGGGGGCACCGGTTATTTGAGGTAGTATGTACATGTAGGTAGAGTTATTAAAGTGACTATGCATAGATGACATCAGAGAGTAGCAGTGGTGTAAAGAGGGGGTGAGGGGGGGGCACTGCAAATAGTCTGGGTAGCCATTTGACTAGATGTTCAGGAGTCTTATGGCTTGGGGATAGAAGCTGTTTAGAAGCCTCTTGGACCTAGACTTGGCACTCCGGTACCGCTTGCCGTGCGGTAGCAGAGAGAACAGTCTATGACTAGGGTGGCTGGAGTCTTTGACAATTTTTAGGGCCTTCCTCTGACACCGCCTGGTACAGAGGTCCTGGATGGCAGGAAGCTTGTCCTCAGTGATGTACTGGGCCGTTCACACTACCCTCTGTAGTGCCTTGTGGTTGGAGGCTGAGCAGTTGCCATACCAGGCAGTGACGCAACCAGTCAGGATGCTCTCGATGGTGCAGCTGTAGAACCTTTTGAGGATTTGAGTACCATGCCAAATCTTTTCAGTCTCCTGAGGGGGAATAGGTTTTGTTGTGCCCTCTTGACGACTGTCTTGGTGTGCTTGGACCATGTTAGTTTGTTGGTGATGTGGACACCAAGGAACTTGAAGCTCTCAACCTGCTCTACTACAGCCCCGTCAATGAGAATGGGGGTGAGCTCAGTCCTCTTTTTCCCTGTAGTCCACAATCATCTCCTTAGTCTTGATCGTGTTGAGGGAGAGGTTGTTGTCCTGGCACCACACGGCCAGGTCTCTGACCTCCTCCCTATAGGCTGTCACGTCGTTGTCGGTGATCAGGCCTACCACTGTTGTGTCATCTGCAAATTTAATGATGGTGTTGGAGTCGTGCCCCTGTCGTGCAGTCATGAGTGAACAGGGAGTACAGGAGGGGACCGAGCACGCACCCGAGGGTTCCCTGTGTTGAGGATCAGCGTGGCGGATGTGTTGTTACCTACCCTTACCACCTGGGGGCGGCCCGTCAGGAAGTCCAGGATCCAGTTGCAGAAGGAGGTGTTTAGTCCCAGGGTCCTTAGCTTATTGATGAGCTTTGAGGGCACTATGGTGTTGAATGCTGAGCTGTAGTCAATGAATAGTATTCTCACATAGGTGAGGTGGGAAAGTGCAGTGTGGCGTGCAATGGAGATTGCATCATCTGTGGATCTGTTGGTGCGGTATGCAAATTGGAGTGGGTCTAGGGTTTCTGGGATGATGGTGTTGATGTGAGCCATGACCAGCCTTTCAAGGCACTTCATGGCTACAGACGTGAGTGCTACGGGTCGGTAGTTGTTTAGGCAGGTTACCTTAGTGTTCTTGGGCACAGGGACTATGGTGGTCTGCTTAAAACATGTTGGTATTACAGACTTGGACAGGGAGAGGTTGAAAATGTCAGTGAAGACACTTGCCAGTTGGTCAGCGCATGCTCGCAGTACACGTCCTGGTAATCCATCTGGCCTTGCGGCCTTGTGAATGTTGACTTGTTTAAAGGTCTTACTCACATCAGCTGCGGAGAGCGTGATTACACAGTCTTCCGGAACAGATGGTGTTCTCATGCATGTTTCAGTGTTATTTGCCTCGAAGTGAGCATAGAAGTAGTTTAGCTAGTCTGGTAGGCTCGTGTCACTGGGCAGCTCTCGGCTGTGCTTCCCCTTGTAGTCTGTAATGGTTTGCAACCCCTGCCACATCCAACGAGCATCAGAGCCGGTGTAGTACGATTCGATCTTAGTCCTGTATTGACGCTTTGCCTGTTTGATAGTTCGTCGGAGGGCATAGCGGATTTCTTATAAGCTTCCGGGTTAGAGTCCCGCTCCTTGATAGCGGCAGCTATAGCCTTTAGCTCAGTGCGGATGCTGCCTGTAATCCATGGCTTCTGGTTGGTTCCGTATGTACTTACGGTCACTGTGAGGACGACATCATTGATGCACTTATTGATGAAGCTAATGACTGATGTGGTGTACTCCTCAATGCCATCGGAGGAATCTCGGAACATATTCTAGTCTGTGCTAGCAAACCAGTCCTTTAGCTTAGCATCTGCTTCCTCTGACCACTTTTTTATAGACCGAGTCATTGGTGCTTCCTGCTTTAATTTTTGCTTGTAAGCAGGAATCAGGAGGATAGAATTATGGTCAGATTTGCCAAATGGTGGGTGAGGGAGAGCTTTGTATGCATCTCTGTGTGTGGAGTATAGGTGGTCCAGAGTTCTTTTTCCTCTGGTTGCACATTTACCATGCTGATAGAAATTTGGTCAAACGGAATTAAGTTTCCCTGCATTAAAGTCCCCAGCTACTAGGAGTGCCACCTCTGGGTGAGCGTTTTCTTGTTTGCTAATAGCATTGAATAAGCTGTATTCCGCCATCTTAGTACCAGCCTCTGACTGTAGTGGTATGTAAACAGCTACAAAGAATACAGATGAAAACTCTCTCGGTAGGTAGTGTGGTCTACAGCTTATCATGAGATACTCTACCTCAGGCGAGCAATAGCTCGAGATGTCCTCCGATATCGTGCACCAGCTGTTGTTTACAAAAATACATAGGCTGCCGCCCCTTGTCTTACCAGACGCCGCTGTTCTATTCTGCCTGTACATCGTATAACCAGCCAGCTGTATGTTGATATTGTCATTGTTCAGCCATGACTCCGTGAAGCATAAGATGTTACAGTTTTTAATGTCACGTTGGTAGTTTAATCTTCTACGTAACTCGTCGATTTTATTGTCCAAAGATTGCACATTTGCTAGCAGAATGGAGGGAAGTGGGGGTTTATTCGATTGCCTACGAATTCTCAGAAGGCAGCCCGACTTTCGGACTCTCTCTTTCTCCGCCTACTCTTCAACCAGATCACGGGGATTGGGGCCTGTTCCCGAGGAAGCAGTATATCCTTGGCGTCGGGCTCGTCAGAGTCGTGAAAGGAAAAAGAGGATTCTGCTAGTCCGTGGTGAGTAATCACAGTCCTGATGACTAGAAGTTATTATCGGTCATAAGAGACGGTAACGGCAACATTATGTACAAAATCATTTAAAAAAAGTTACAGCGCAAATAAACGAACAACAAAACACAATCGGCTGGGGGCACCTAAAACAGCCTTCTTCTCCGGCGCCATCTTACTCAATGAAGATCTCAAACATCCAACTTGTTCAGGTTGGATGTTTGATTAATGTTTGTCATGTTTGTTTAACCAGACAAGTCAAGAACCAATTCTTATTTAGACACACAGACAACATTTCCATCCCACTGAGATTTCTGTCAGGTCTGATGTTGAGAACTCAGACATTTTTTATATTTTTAACCTTCATTTAACTAGGTAAGTCAGTTAAGAACAAATTCTTATTTACAATGACGGCCTACCGGGGAACAGTGGGTTAACTGCCTTGTTCAGGGGCAGAACGACAGATCTTTTACCTTGTCAGCTCGGGGATTCAATCTTGCGACCTTTCGGTTACTAGTCCAACGCTCTAACCACTAGGCTACCTGCCGACATACAGGTACTCAGGATTAGGGTTTAAAACCACAGGGTTGCCATAGTTTCTTCTCAGTATAAAATTACAGTATTGCCATATTCTCCCTCAGTATAAAATTACAGTATTGCCATATTCTCCCTCAGTATAAAACCACAGTATTGCCATAGTTTTCTCTCAGTATAAAACCACAGTATTGCCATATTCTCCCTCAGTTTAAAACCACAGGTTTGCCATATTCTCCCTCAGTATAGAATTCCAGTATTACCATAGTTTTCTCTGTTTTAAACCACAGGGTTGCCATGTCTCTAGGGATGCTCTTTGAAGTCCATTCTCTCAGCTGTGTGCGTCAGTCGTACTACTGAGTATTCTGATCCAGCACCAACATACAGGCTGCATCCCAAAGGGAACACTATTCCCTATATACTGGACCCTGGTCAAAAGCAGTGTACTATATAGGGAATAGGGTGCCATTTTGGAATGCACACACAGCCTTTGTGCTGATTACGTCCTGAAACAGTTCCATTTCTCTTTGGTCCCTGAGCGGGGGGGAATATGGGCTGGGTTCCAAATGAACGTCCCAAATGGCACCCTATTCCCTTTATAGCACACTTTCCTTGAGACTTTACCTTGAACTCAGTCACAGTTGGGAAGGGATTGAGAATGGAGGAAAGGAAAGTGAAGGAATCCAAGATGTGCGTGTGCGTGGAGAAGTTCTGAGGAGACACTGTAGTTTGGTTTCAGTGTGTTCTCTCTGTCTGGATGTCTCTGTATCCTCTCTGATGTCTTGTTGCTGTTCTGATAGAACCCAGGCTGTTGTGAAAAACACTGAGTCACTATCTGGAAGCAGAGTTTACATTGGGTAGAGAGGGAGAGGAGGCTAAGTGCTATGGACAACCTGATGCTAAATTGGGCCTAGCTAGCGCACACACACACACACACACACACACACACACACACACACACACACACACACACACACACACACACACACACACACACACACACACACACACACACTGTCACATACACACACACACACACACTGTCACATACACACAACACAAATCCCGGGTTGTTTCCCCCTCAGTAGCAGACCCTCACTGCTGGGCCTTCTCATTTATTAGAGAGAATCACACTTACACTCACTCCTCTCAAACAGAGTCCGTCTTATGGGAGAGGTTGAGGGGAAGGAGAGGTCGAGGGGGGAGGGGGGAGGGGAAGGAGAGGTCGAGGGGGGAGGGGGGAGGGGAAGGAGAGGTCGAGGGGGGAGGGGGGAGGGGAAGGAGAGGTCGAGGGGGGAGGTGAAGGAGATGTCGAGGGGGGAGGGGAAGGAGAGGTCGATGGGGGGAGGGGGAGGGGAAGGAGAGGTCGAGGGGGGAGGGGAAGGAGAGGTCGATGGGGGGAGGGGGGAGGGGAAGGAGAGGTCGATGGGGGGAGGGGGGAGGGGAAGGAGAGGTCGAGGGGGGAGGGGGGAGGGGAAGGAGAGGTCGAGGGGGGAGGGGAAGGAGAGGTCGAGGGGGAGGGGAAGGAGAGGTCGATGGGGGGAGGGGAAGGAGAGGTCGATGGGGGAGGGGAAGGAGAGGTCGAGGGGGGAGGGGAAGCAGAGGTAGAGGGGGGAGGGGAAGGAGAGGTAGAGGGGGGGGAGGGGAAGGAGAGGTAGAGGGGGGGAGGGGAAGGAGAGGTCGAGGGGGGGAGAGGGGGAGGGGAAGGAGAGGTGGGAGAGGGGGAGGGGAAGGAGAGGTAGAGGGGGGGAGAATTGTTTCAAATATTTTGTCACACCGGATAGGTGCAGTGAAATGGGTTGTTTTACATGGTCAGCCATAGTAGTATGGCTCCCTTGGAGTAATTTAGGGTTAAGTGCCTTGCTCAAAGGCACATTGACAGATTATTTTTCACCTTGTCGGCTTGGGTATTCGAACCAGCAACCTTTTTGTTACCGGCACAACGATAGAGAAGGGAGAGGTTGGCAAGAAGAAAGGGAACGAGGTAAGAGAGATGGAGAGAGGGGCATACTAAAAGTGAGGACAGAGAAAAGTAGGTAGGACACTTCCTCATGTTGAATACAATACTCCAGCCAGGTTTCATAATGTCTTCATTACTTCCTCATGTTGAATACAATACTCCAGCCAGGTTTCATAATGTCTTCATTACTTCCTCATGTTGAATACAATACTCCAGCCAGGTTTCATAATGTCTTCATTACTTCCTCATGTTGAATACAATACTCCAGCCAGGTTTCATAATGTCGTCATTACTTCCTCATGTTGAATACAATACTCCAGCCAGGTTTCATAATGTCTTCATTACTTCCTCATGTTGAATACAATACTCCAGCCAGGTTTCATAATGTCTTCATTACTTCCTCATGTTGAATACAATACTCCAGCCAGGTTTCATAATGTCGTCATTACTTCCTCATGTTGAATACAATACTCCAGCCAGGTTTCATAATGTCTTCATTACTTCCTCATGTTGAATACAATACTCCAGCCAGGTTTCATGTCTTCGTTACTTCGTTATGTAGACAGAAAGTTGGTTATGGACATAGAATGACTTTAATTATCACACAGTTTGGGTTTGTTTGCTTTGCTTCAGCCTTCCAACAGGTAGAGTTAGCGATAATGACAGAATACTCACAGGCCTGAATCACCTCATTTTACCTCAGATTATTAGATTAGGGGTTCTTTAAACTTTTTCACTCAAATTAGAAATTGACCGCCTTCCTGTGACCTAAATTGTCCAACGAACGAAATTTAAGAAGCAACAGTGTGTGATTCTAGATGTATTCTCATAACTGGCGACCTACCTCTGACATGCCCAGGGCCCACTGTGGGCCCCGAGTTTAAAAACCCTGACTTAGATCATCACAATGATAACTAAACCCTGACTTAGATCATCACAGTGATAACTAAACCCCGATTTAGATCATCACAGTGATAAGTAAACCCTGACTTAGATCATCACAGTGATAACTAAACCCTGACTTAGATTATCACAGTGATAACTAAACCCCGACTTGGATCATCACAGTGATAACTAAACCCCGACTTGGATCATCACAGTGATAACTAAACCCCGATTTAGATCATCACAGTGATAAGTAAACCCTGACTTAGATCATCACAGTGATAACTAAACCCTGACTTAGATTATCACAGTGATAACTAAACCCCGACTTGGATCATCACAGTGATAACTAAACCCCGACTTGGATCATCACAGTGATAACTAAACCCCGACTTGGATCATCACAGTGATAACTAAACCCTGACTTAGATCATCACAGTGATAACAACTACTACAAACAGACTTTATTGAAGTGGAAGTATTCAAGGAGTTTATTTTCAAAGAAAGCAAGCTTAACTTGAGATTATAGCTGGCTAGAGATATGACAAACTGTCCTGCTGTAACTGCAGCACTATCCTCTTTCTCTCTCACTCACTCACTCACTCACTCACTCACTCACTCACTCACTCACTCACTCACTCACTCACTCACTCACTCACTCACTCACTCACTCACTCACTCACTCACTCACTCACTCACTCACTCACTCACTCACTCACTCACTCACTCACTCACTGTGTATAACATAAGGACACCTGCTCTTTCCATGACAGACTGACCAGATGAATCCAGGTGGAAGCTATGATCCCTTATTTATGTCACTTGTTAAATTCACTTCAATCAGTGTAGAAGAAGGGGTGGAGACAGGTTAAAGAAGGATTTTTAAGCCTTGAGTCAATTGAGAGAAGGATTGTGTACAGTCGTGGCCAAAAGTTTTGAGAATGACACAAATATACATTTTCACAAAGTTTGCTGCTTCAGTGTCTTTAGATATTTTTGTCAGATGTTACTATGGAATACTGAAGTATAATTACAAGCATTTCATAAGTGTCAAAGGCTTTTATTGACAATTACATTAAGTTGATGCAAAGAGTCAATATTTGCACTGTTGACCCTTCTTTTTCAAGACCTCTGCAATCCGCCCTGGCATGCTGTCAATTAACTTCTGGGCCACATCCTGACTGATGGCAGCCCATTCTTGCATAACCAATGCTTGGAGTTTGTCAGAATTTGTGGGTTTTTGTTTGTCCACCCGCCTCTTGAGGATTGACCACAAATTCTCAATGGGATTAAGGTCTGGGGAGTTTCCTGGCCATGGACCCAAAATATCAATGTTTTGTTCCCCGAGCCACTTAGCTATCAATTTTGCCTTATGGCAAGGTGCTCCATCATGCTGGAAAAGGCATTGTTCGTCACCAAACTGTTCCTGGATGGTTGGGAGAAGTTGCTCTCGGAGGATGTGTTGGAACCATTCTTTATTCATGGCTGTGTTCTTTGGCAAAATTGTGAGTGAGCCCACTCCCTTGGCTGAGAAGCAACCCCACACATGAATGGTCTCAGGATGCTTTGCTGTTGGCATGACACAGGACTGATGGTAGCGCTCACCTTGTCTTCTCCGGACAAGCTTTTTCCGGATGCCCCAAACAATCGGAAAGGAGATTCATCAGAGAAAATGACTTTACCCCAGTCCTCAGCAGTCCAATCCCTGTACCTTTTGCAGAAAATCAGTCTGTCCCTGATGTTTTTCCTGGAGAGAAGTGGCTTCTTTGCTGCCCTTCTTGACACCAGGCCATCCTCCAAAAGTCTTCACCTCACTGTGCGTGCAGATGCACTCACACCTGCCTGCTGCCATTCCTGAGCAAGCTCTGTACTGGTGGTGCCCCGATCCCGCAGCTGAATCAACTTTAGGAGACGGTCCTGGCGCTTGCTGGACTTTCTTGGGTGCCCTGAAGCCTTCTTCACAACAATTGAACCTCTCTCCTTGAAGTTCTTGATGATCTGATAAATGGTTGATTTAGGTGCAATCTTACTGGCAGAAATATCCTTGCCTGTAAAGCCCTTTTTGTGCAAAGCAATGATGACGGCACGTGTTTCCTTGCAGGTAACCATGGTTGGCTGAGGAAGAACAATGATTCCAAGCACCACCCTCCTTTTGAAGCTTCCAGTCTGTTATTCGAACTCAATCAGCATGACAGAGTGATCTCCAGCCTTGTCCTCGTCAACACTCACACCTGTGTTAACGAGAGAATCACTGACATGATGTCAGCTGGTCCTTTTGTGGCAGGGCTGAAATGCAGTGGACATGTTTTTAGGGATTCAGTTAATTTGCATGGCAAAGAGGGACTTTGCAATTAATTCCAATTCATCTGATCACTCTTCATAACATTCTGGAGTATATGCAAATTGCCATCATACAAACTGAGGCAGCAGACTTTGTGAAAATGAATAGTTGTGTCATTCTCAAAACTTTTGGCCACGACTGTGTGTGTGCCTCGGGGGTGAATGGGCAAGACAAAACATGTAAGTGCCTTCGAATGGGGTATGGTAGTAGGTGCCAGGCACAACGGTTTGTGTCAAGAACTGCAACACTGCTGGAGTTTCACAGTCAACAGAGTCCCATGTGTATCAAGAATGGTCCACCACCCAAAGGATATCCAGCCAACTTGACACAACTGTGGGAAGCATTTGCGTCAACATGGGCCAGCATCCCTGTGGAACGCTTTCAACACCTTGTAGAGTCCATGACCTGATGAACTGAGGCTGTTTGTAATGTTTGGTGTACTCGGTGTGTATCTCTCTATCTCTCTATCTCTCCATCTATCTCTTATGTCTCCCTCTCTCTAGCTATCTCTTATGTCTCCCTCTCTCTATGTGGAATTGTCTGGTCACCATATGTCTGTGTGTGTTGTCATTGACTCACATGGTTTGATTTAACTAACTCAAATGGGACAGTTTTTGTTTTGGGGAGAGGAAGGGGGGAGAGGGGTCAGGGCTGGACACTTGGCACACTCTGTAACATGTCATAGTGTGACTCGTTTGTGATGACACACACACACTAGTCTTCAGTCCACATTTAGGGAGAACCATCTAGAGGTAGTGATGTGTCCTCCTGTAACAGATTATGGGTAGATTCTTAGGGGTAGATTCCAGCACACGGTTCACATGGTTCACATTTTCAGCTTTTTAGCTTTTGAACCGCCATGGCAAAGACCCCACTACCACAAACAACAGAAGGATCTGAAGTCACTGGTTGAGAAATACACCACTCAATGGCTGGAGTCTTACCTGAAGAGTGTTGCCTACATTTTGACGTTGCAGTTGTGAATACTCCAAAATCCATCTGGGCCCAGAACACTAAGCACATTCTAATTCCCTAAGAGACCAGGTCCCAGATTAACATGTTCATCTGGGCCCAGAACACTAAGCACATTCTAATTCCCTAAGAGACCAGGTCCCAGATTAACATGTTCGTCTGGGCCCAGAACACTAAGCACATTCTAATTCCCTAAGAGACCAGGTCCCAGATTCACGAAACCATCTTAAAAATCTATGTCTTCTTAACTGCCATTTTTTCCTTAACTATAAACTTAAGCAAAGTTGCTATTCCTCAAAAAGGTTATTGGAAATGTTATTGCGATATTTCTTATGTTTCACCTTAAGCAAAAAGTTAAGAAGAAATTAGATTCTTGAAAATAAAGTTATTGGAAATGTTTGTTAATTCCAAGATAGTTAAACCCTTGTCTTAAACTCAGGGCAGTGAAAGAAAAAGCTCATGGAAGCAATGGAACATGTTTAATTCACACACAAACGTCATCTGAAAGTTTCAGTATTGTTTATTTTAAAGTCAAGAACATGTTTCAGAACATTAATCTTAGTAAGAAATATGAGGATTTATTTGTGGCTTGTTTTTTTTGTTATTGTTATTTTAAATAAATGTTTTAGGCCTACTTATTTTTGGCCCATAAATGTTTGTATTTTGCAAACCTTTTTTGTTGATAAATAATTGTTTTATATCAAATGTTTGGTGTTAATGGATGGTTTAAAATGTTTATTTGAAATAAATGTTTTAGGCCTACTTATTTTTATTGATAAATGTTTTATATTGAATGATTGGTGTTAATGGATTGTGTAAAAACTAGATCAAACAAAAATACATTCTTTAAAATGAAAATACATTGTGGAAACTATAAAGACACCAGCCTAGGTATAGTATAGGCTTTATTTAGCCTTTATATACAATATTCGGCCCATATGAACACATTTATATACAGTGCCGTGAAAAAGTATTTGCCCCCTTTCTGATTTTCTTCATTTTTGCATATTTTTTATACTGAATGTTATCAGCACTTCAACCAAAACCTAATATTATATAAAGGAAACCTGCTCCCTTACACTCAATAAGTGGTTGTGCCACCATTAGCACCGATGACTGCAACCAAATGCTTCCTGTAGTTGTTGGATCAGTCTTTCACATCGCTGTGGAGGAATTTTGGCCCACTCTTGCATGCAGAACTGGTTCAACTCAGCGACACAGTTATACTTTTGACTCGTCTGTCCATAGAACATTCTTCTAAGAGTCTTGATGATCATCCAGGTGCTTCCTGCCAAATTTGAGTCAACAGGCTGGATGAGATGGGTCCCATTATGTCTGGTGAAAACCAAACACTGCATTCCATAGTAAGAACCTCATACCAACGGTCAAGGATGGTGATGGTTTTGGAATGCTTTGCTGCCTCAGGACCTGGAGGACATGCCTTAATAGAAGGAACCATGAATTCTGCTCTGTATCAGAGAATTCTACAGGAGAATGTCAGGCCATCCGTCTGTGAGTTGAAGCTGAAGTCCAGCTGGGTCTTGCAGCAAGACAATGATCCAATACACACAATCAAGTCTACATGAAAATGGCTAAAAAACATCAAATTTGAAGTTTTGGAATGGCCTAGTCAATGTCCAGACCTTATCCCAATTGAGATGTTGTGGCAGGACTTGAAACAAGCAGTTAATGCTTGAAAACCCACAAATGTTGCAGAGTTAAACCAGTTCTGCATGCAAGAGTGGGCCAAAATTCCTCCACAGCGATGTGAGAGACTGATCAACAACTACAGGGAGCATTTGTTTGCAGTCATTGCAGCTAAAGGTGGCAAACCGGTTATTGAGTGTAAAGGGGCAATTACATTCTCACACTGGGGAATTGTGGGTTGCATAACTTTTAAATATTTGTAAACTCAGGTTCCCTTTATCTAATATTAGGTTTTGGTTGAAGATCTGATTACATTCAGTATCAAAACTATGCAAAAATATAGAAAATCAGAAAGGGGGAAAATACCTTTCACGGCACTGTGGGCCTAGGTTACAATATTCTGCCCGTATGATCACAGTTATTTTAGGCCACAATTAAATCTGTAAGCTACATGTACAATATTCTGCCCATATGAATGAATATTGAATTGAATGAAAAGCAGTAAACATAGACATTTAATAACAGACTCATGAACACAATCACACACTAGTCTACAGCTGGTTTCACAGCTTCCCCGGCGCTTCATAGCTTCCCCGGCGCTTCATAGCTTCCCCGGGAAACTCAACGTATTGTAGCCGCACGCAGACCAAAGAGTAGTGGAGGAAGGAATTCGCTTTTGCTGCAGTGTTCATATTACGCGCTGCAGCGGTGCTTCGCACACATTCTCTCTCTTACACACACACACACACACACACATATTCTCTCTCTTACACACACACACACACACACACATTCTCTCTCTTACACACACACACACATTCTCTCTCTTACACACACACACACATTCTCTCTCTTACACACACACACACACACATTCTCTCTCTTACACACACACACACACATTCTCTCTCTTACACACACACACACATTCTCTCTCTTACACACACACACACACACATTCTCTCTCTTACACACACACACACACATTCTCTCTCTTACACACACACACACACACACACATTCTCTCTCTTACACACACACACACACATTCTCTCTCTTACACACACACACACATTCTCTCTCTTACACACACACACACACATTCTCTCTCTTACACACACGCACACATTCTCTCTCTTACACACACACACACATTCTCTCTCTTACACATACACACACAGATTCTCTCTCTTACACACACACACACACACACACATTCTCTCTCTTACACACACACACACACACACACATTCTCTCTCTTACACACACACACACACACATTCTCTCTCTTACACATACACACACACATTCTCTCTCTTACACACACACATTCTCTGTTACACGTAGAGGATCTTTAGGGGAACAGGTGATTGTTTTGTTGTTGTTTTGGTTAAGCTATCCTCAGTGAGTGAAGGGATGCTAGAACGAGGAGCTCCCCCTCTGTCTTTGCAAGTTAAGGGCCAGTCTATGGGCTGAATGTCACCTCCCCTTCTGAAATTAGAAAGATGCTATCTACCTGTGGACTCGTGATTCGTCCGGTAGGATTTGCTGCTCTTTAGCTTTTGGTGGCCACAGTATAAAGACTGATCTACAGTACCATTTCTGCCCACCAGAGATTAGGTTAGAGCAGCTCCAGCCAACCATATACAGTATCTCCATAATAAGTGTTTTCAGGCTGTATCCAGTGTGTTAGGCTGTATCCAGTGTGTTGGGCTGTATCCAGTGTGTTGGGCTGTATCCAGTGTGTGTTGGGCTGTATCCAGTGTGTGTCGGGCTGTATCCAGTGTGTGTCGGGCTGTATCCAGTGTGTGTCGGGCTGTATCCAGTGTGTGTCGGGCTGTATCCAGTGTGTGTCGGGCTGTATCCAGTGTGTCGGGCTGTATCCAGTGTGTCGGGCTGTATCCAGTGTGTCGGGCTGTATCCAGTGTGTCGGGCTGTATCCAGTGTGTGTCGGGCTGTATCCAGTGTGTGTTGGGCTGTATCCAGTGTGTGTCGGGCTGTATCCAGTGTGTGTCGGGCTGTATCCAGTGTGTGTCGGGCTGTATCCAGTGTGTGTCGGGCTGTATCCAGTGTGTCGGGCTGTATCCAGTGTGTCGGGCTGTATCCAGTGTGTCGGGCTGTATCCAGTGTGTGTCGGGCTGTATCCAGTGTGTCGGGCTGTATCAAGTGTGTGTCGGGCTGTATCCAGTGTGTAAGGCTGTATCCAGTGTGTGTCGGGCTGTATCCAGTGTGTCGGGCTGTATCCAGTGTGTGTCGGGCTGTATCCAGTGTGTGTCGGGCTGTATCCAGTGTGTGTCGGGCTGTATCCAGTGTGTCGGGCCTCAGATCCAGGCTCTGGTGTCTCAAAGCAGTGAGCAGGACATGAGTCATCACCACACAGGATGAGCCATGACCCTATGACCCTTCAGTTACTTAGGGTCAATCACACATGCACTCATGTAAACACACACACACACACACACACACACACACACACACACACACACACACACACACACACACACACACACACACACACACACACACACACACACACACACACACACACACACACACAGGACATCTGTTTAAGATTTGACGGTCCTGGGTGCTCCTTCTCATTGTGTATAGTTGTGAGCCTCCAGCTATCTGTTTAAAATGCCAGACCTTATTGATTCAAGCTGAATGCAGGGTTCTGGGTGTGTTATAGTCCTGTCAAAGATTACACCCTTTCCTTTGTCTTCAGAAATGAACCAAAAAAAAGTTCTGTGGTTTCATTTCTTCCCTAGTCCTTTTTCAGTCCTTTTTCAGTCCCTGAGTCTCCATAGATTAAATGTCAAGATAAGATCCCCCACAACCCACATCAGAAGTGTTACCACATACATTACCCAAGGGAACATATTAAATGTCTCTCCTCTCTCTCTCCACAGATCCAGCCCTATGATAAGATAGCAGCGCGGCCCCTGCCGGACAGCCTGGCAGACAGTCTCAACAAGCTGGTGGTAGTCAAGTTGAATGGAGGCCTGGGGACCAGCATGGGCTGTAAAGGCCCCAAGAGCCTCATCAGCGTCCGCAACGAGAACACTTTCCTGGACCTCACCGTGCAGCAGATAGAGGTACCTGTCCTCAATATGTTGTTAGAATGTCATAAGCAGTCATAGACATGCCATAGACATGTCATAAGCAGTCATAGACATGCCATAGACATGTCATAAGCAGTCATAGACATGTCATAAGCAGCCATAGACATGTCATAAGCAGCCATAGACATGTCATAAGCAGCCATAGACATGTCATGGGCATATCTGGCTCCTGAGTGGCGCAGCGGTCTGAGGCACTGCATCTCAGCGGTCTGAGGCACTGCACCTCAGCGGTCTGAGGCACTGCATCTCAGTGCTTGAGGTGTTCCTAATGACCCTGGTTCAATTCCAGGCTGTATCACAACCGGCCGTGATTGGGAGTCCCATAGGTCGGTTCACAATTGACCCAGCGTTATCTGGGTTTGGCCGGTGTAGGCCGTCGTTGTAAATAAGAATTTGTTCTTAACTGACTTGCCTAGTTAAATAAAGGTTAAAAAAAAAAATATATGACTTAAGAGTTGTGATAACTGTCATTATATCATTATAACTTACTCATAATGACTTGTTATAACAGATATGTGCCACAAGAATGTTGTACGCATAACATAAGACATCATAAGAATTGTATAGTGGTTACATTTCATTACCCTCAGTCCCATCTCTGAAAACGTACCAAACCAAGTGGCTGGGCTGGGCTGGGCTGGACTGGGCTGGACTGGACTGGGCTGGGCTGTCGGTGGGCTGGACTGGGCTGGGCTGGGCTGTTGCTGGGCTGGACTGTCGGTGGGCTGGACTGGGCTGGGCTGTTGCTGGGCTGGACTGGGCTGGGCTGGACTGAGCTGGGCTGTCGCTGGGCTGTCGCTGGGCTGGACTGGGCTGGACTGGGCTGTCGGTGGGCTGGGCTGGACTGGGCTGTCGGTGGGCTGGACTGGGCTGTCGGTGGGCTGGACTGGACTGGGCTGTCGGTGGGCTGGACTGGGCTGGGCTGTCGGTGGGCTGGACTGGACTAGGCTGAACTAGACTGGGCTGGACTGGGCTGTCGGTAGGCTGGACTGGACTTGACTGGGCTGGACTGAAGCAAGGACTCCAGATTATGACTTTAATGAGGGAGAGACGACTGGACACACACACACACACACACACACACACACACACACACACACACACACACACACACACACACACACACACACACACAGACACACACACACAGACACACACACATACACATAGACACACAGCGAGAGAGAGATGACTGAGAAGCTTTACTCAGGGGACAGGGTGGAGGTGGGAGTTGGTGAACATTTTCTCCCTAAATGGCCTGATTCACAGTGGAGGTAATATGCCTATATCTGGAGGGTAGAATGACTGTCCCAGAACCACTGGGATGTCAGACAGACACAGGACACAGTGTGTGGAGGGGGGAAGAGTGTTCATGACGTGGATGTTGATTATGGCAGCCCCCCTCACCTCTCTGGTTCAGAGGGGTTGGGTTAAATGTGGAAGACATATTTCAGTTGAATGCTTTCAGTTGTTATCTTTTCCTTTCCCTTTGCATGCAGCCGTTACACAACACACAGACACACACACACACACACACACACACACACACACACACACACACACACACACACACACACACACCACACACACACACACCCACATATACAGACAACCACACACAAGTCTGCAAACAAATACGGCCTCTCTCTTGCTCTGACACACACACACCTCTCAGATCCAGCATACTGCCCTCTCTGTCCCCCCTCTGCCTGGCCAAACCCACAGACCTGCCCATAGAATAACAGCTCTCCTTTCAGCCAGACTGCCTGGAGACCTTAGAGAGCTTTACATAGACCCTCAGCTGATCTTCTAATATACTCAACCAAAATATAATGATCATGCTGTTTCATCAACTTGAGAGAGAGATACATAATACCACATTTATAATGTCTTTATTCTTTTGGAACTTCTGCGTGTGTAATGTTTACTGTTCATTTTGATTGTTTATTTCACTTTGTATATTATCTACTTCACTTGCTTTGGCAATGTTAACACATGTTTCCCATGCCAATAAAACCCATGGGGGGGGGGGAGGAGCATGTGCTTGTAATTTGGAGAGAGGGTGAGGGAGAGAAGGGCTGTTTTCTTAATCCACAGAACCTCTTTATCCCTCCTCTAGTCTGCTGACCTTTCTGCTCTGTCCTGGGAAATGGGAGTTCATAACTTCCCAAAATTCATAAAACGAAACTTAAAATGATTGCACTAAATCTAAACCAACATCCTACAGTGGAATAGATCCTGTGACGCTGACTTGTTGTGCCAGTCAGACTGTGTGATTTCCTGATAGTTACGTTGTTTGTGTCATATCCTGGTAGTTACATTGGTTGGTAGTGGAGCTGAACTTCACACGACCCCACCTCTCCTAGGACAGTCCCACCCTTAATGACCTCATAAAGCCAAGACAAACCTCAACCAGCCTGGTTGCTTCATAAACTCCATCACACACCCACACAGTTTGGTAACGGTTTACCGTAACAACCCCTCCCTCATTAAAGTCTGGACTCTAGAGTCTTCGGGTTTGTTCAGCATTGCAGCCGACTGGGCAGCCCGACTGCCGACTAACTGACCTACAAATCACCTTGCATCATAAATAACTCCTCATTATGATTTGTCAATCAGTCAGTCACAATGCACCTCGGATGTGATGCTCTCCAACACTGCCATTGCATTAGCTCCACCCAGCCTGTCACTTGGTTTGCTGTGGCCAGTATGCCCACCAAGCACTCCTTTCACCTGTCCTCAAACCAGTATGCCCGCCAATCACTCCTTTCACCTGTCCTCAAACCAGTATGCCCGCCAATCACTCCTTTCACCTGTCCTCAAACCAGTATGCCCGCCAATCACTCCTTTCACCTGTCCTCAAACCAGTATGCCCGCCAATCACTCCTTTCACCTGTCCTCAAACCAGTATGCCCGCCAATCACTCCTTTCACCTGTCCTCAAACCAGTATGCCCGCCAAGCTCTCCTTTCACCTGTCCTCAATCCAATATGGCCGCCAAGCACTCCTATCACCTGTTCTCAATCCAATATGGCCGCCAAGCACTCCTATCACCTGTTCTCAATCCAATATGGCCGCCAAGCACTCCTTTCACCTGTCCTCCATCCAATATGGCCACCAAGCACTCCTTTCACCTGTTCTCAATCCAGTATCTTTTTCCCTCAGCACTTGAACAAGAAGTACAACACAGACGTTCCTCTGGTCCTGATGAACTCCTTCAACACGGATGAAGACACCAAGAAGATCCTTCAGAAATACACACACCACCGTGTCAAGATACACACCTTCAACCAGAGCAGGTAACACACGCACCACAGTATGTCTCATATCTTGCTGGTTCAGAATATATGAGACATACTGGACATTAAACTGGACATCCTGTCTGTAGCGGTAATGAATGGACTCTAAAGACTTAAAGGAAAAATCCAACCAAAACCACTCATTCCTTTCATTTACAGTGTTAAATAACACTAATATGTGAGTATGTGTGAGAAAAGTAGCTAAACTTGTGAGTATTTAAATACTTAATTTTGCCGTTATAATAAGGTTGGTAGCAACATGGAAAATCATTGTGGAAATCTGTTGCAGTTCAAGTCAACTACAAAATCCACAATGCAACGCTCTCTCTATGGGCTGGCTGACTAGCTAGCAAGGAAACGTAGCTACACACAATAATACCAAAGACAATATCAGCATGTAAAGTAGATAGTTAGCTGTAAAATTGCCTTAACAAACTGCACTATCAATTATGACCCACCACCTGTATTTGGTTCTATGTAGCAACATTTGAAATGTAGAAATGTAGGTTTCAGGTGTCTACATTCCGGAGACACCTGAAACCCCACCTCTTTAAGGAATACCTGGGATAGGATATAGTAATCCTTCTAACCCCCCCCCCCAAAAAAAGATATAGATGTACTATTGTAAAGTGATTGTTCCACTGGATATCATAAGGTGAATGCACCAATTTGTAAGTTGCTCTGGATAAGAGCGTCTGCTAAATGACGTAAATGGAAATGGAAATGGATAAAAGTAGAGACTGGGCTAGAAAATGGTATATCATACTACTACCAATACAAACATTGTCATAGCTGTAGTATGAATCTGCAGGTAGCTAAAGCTAACCAACTAGGTTCAATGTTAGCTAGCTAACATTAGTCTATAACTAGCATTGCAAATAGTTTCTGATTCAAATAATATTACTGCACAGATTATACACATAACGTTAGATAGCGAGCCAGCAAGCTAACGTTCGCTAGCTAGCAAACAGTACGCTTTAACTTGCAATGAAAACGACTTTCTGACAAAATTAGAAACTTAGAATATCTGAAATTGTAGCTAAACTCTTAACGGTATACACGAATGAACGCTTCACGGCAGACCGGAACCATTTAACTCAGTTTTGTTTGTAGCTACGTCTTGTTTGTCAGCGTTGTGTCAAGTCTCTCCGGTTCACACAGACCGTGGCGTGTGCAAAAACTGATCTGTCGATAGCGTCTGCTAAATTCAGGGCATTAAAGAGAAAAGTAGCTAAACTTTTGTAGTTCTCCATGGCTAACATTATATCTTTCAAAAACGCTACAGTAGAAAGGACTATCAACATATACAGTATTGAGCAGCTCACGTTATAGACAGAAGTATGCTACATGGCAGACCAATCCCAACTCATCTCCCGGCATGTCCAGCCCATTCATTATGTCAGCCAATCAATGCTACCAGTTAGGTTCCTGTCTTTTTACGTGGCTAAACCAACTAGTCTCGTAATTTAACAATTGTATTCATATTTACAGATGGAATACAAGTTTGTTATTAATGCACATGAAAGTTCACATGTACCAGAAGGCATTTCTGCCATGCTACGTCATTGGGCTCCACGGTGCATTCTGGGCAATTCCTGGACAAGGAGCGCTCTCCTTAAGGAGTGAATGGGATTCTATTGGGCGCTAGCTCAAAAACCTAACATTAGCACCAATTTCGTCAACCAGAAGTACAAGTTTCTCGATATATACACTGACTTTGAAGGGATTGTGTTACAATTAGCTCAGACGCAGCATGACAACGTGAAGGCGATTTGTCCCAGTCTGCTGGGTGGGGCGTTATATTTTTCATTATTCATCTCCTTTCTATAATATCTCAGGCAACAGCACCATGCAATGCACCCTGGACTAAAGAGGCAGACAAATAGGAAAAATGTGCTAGATAGACCCTCCGTTAAATTCCACATTTCTCGAGGTAGGAATATCGCAAAAATATAATCAATGTCTTATTTGAGAGAAGACCTTCTCCAGAGTTATGACATCGGCCAGTATTGCAATCTGATATGTCTGATAGACGTTTTTGTGATCTAAAAGTCGTTTTCCTGTTAACTTCCTGTGTAGTCAGAGCAACTTTATCACAGTGCTACGTCATATCAGACGGATTTCTGCCTGCTTCAACGCCAATAACTCAGATACATATGAAAACAAGCTGGAGTGTCAAAAAGCCTGGTCAGATGACAACTTTATCCTCTTTTAATGTAAACATTAAGTGATGACGGCTCCTTGATCTGTTCAGTTGGTCTTCCCGTCATTGACCCATTCCTAACAGGATTTAAATGTAAACCATGAAACCTATAAGTAGCCTACAATTGGGTTATATAACTAAATGAATTCTCTCTCTCTCTCTCTCTCTCTCTCTCTCTCTCTCTCTCTCTCTCTCTCTCTCTCTCTCTCTCTCTCTCTCTCTCTCTCTCTCTCTCTCTCGTACCCCCGTGTTAATAAAGAGTCCCTCCTGTCCTCTGTCCCAGGTACCCCCGTGTTAATAAAGAGTCCCTCCTGTCCTCTGTCCCAGGTACCCCCGTGTTAATAAAGAGTCCCTCCTGCCTGTGGCCACAGACCATTGGTATGACGGGTGAGAATGCTGACGTGTGGTATCCTCCTGGCCACGGGGACATCTACGCCAGCTTCTACAACTCTGGTCTGCTGGATCAGCTCATCACAGAGGGCAAGGTACGCACGCACGCACGCACGCACGCACGCACGCACAGAGGCAAGGTACGCACACACGCACGCACGCACACACGCACAGAGGCAAGGTACGCACGCACGCACAGAGGCAAGGTACGCACGCACGCACAGAGGCAAGGTAACCACCATATCTGCAACACTGACCTCTTTTTAAGGAAAATACTTATTTTATTTATACAATTTGTAAATTATATTCAATAATTCAGCCTTCGCTGCTATTGATATTGTGTTTGTCTTGTGTAAAACCACAGGGGAGCAAAGTCAAACAACTGAGTTCCAAGGCACCAATATACCACAGGAGGTTGGTGGCACCTTAATTGGGGAGGACGGGCTTGCGGTAATGGCTGGAGCGGAATCAGTGGAACGGTATCACACATGCGTCTCACATGGTTTCCTTGTGTTTGATGCCATTCCGTTAGCTCCGTTCCAGCCATTATTATGAGCCGTCCTCCCCTCAGCAGCCTCCTGTGAAATATACACTGAGTATACCAAACCTTAGGAACACTTTCCTAATATTGAGTTGCTCCCCAGGAAGACTCTCAGGTATGGGGATCCTAATAAAATACCAAAATACCCCCCCCCCCCCCTCTTCAGGAGTACATCTTTGTGTCTAACATTGATAACCTGGGTGCTACGGTGGACCTGAACATCCTGCATCACCTGGTGAGCCAGCCCAACGGGAAACGCTGTGAGTTCATCATGGAGGTCACAGACAAGACCCCGCGCTGACGTCAAAGGTGGGTGGCAGGAGGAGGAAGACGGCGGCCATGTTGTGGTCTCTGTTAGTGCTTTATTCCCCTCACTATTAACACTTTATCATTTTATTCAGACTTTATAAACAGTTGATTCAATTGTTGTTAATTCATTTAATTGTTGTTAATTCATTCATGTGGAATTGGTATATCTTTTTTTTTACTTTTAAATTAATGATATATAGCCATTTATTTTTAAAGAATATAACGTATAAATAATGAGCTTTAGTTTAAACTGTACTACCCCATCAGGACCCCAAAAAACCTCTGTCTCTCTCTGTCTCTCTCTCTGTCTCTCTCTCTCGTCTCTCTCTGTCTGTGTCTCTCTGTCTGTGTCTCTCTGTCTGTGTCTCTCTGTCTGTGTCTCTCTGTCTGTGTCTCTCTCTGTCTCTCCAGGGCGGGTACTCTTATTCAGTATGATAACAAGCTGCGTCTGCTAGAGATAGCCCAGGTCCCCAAGGCCCATGTAGATGAGTTCAAATCAGTCACCAAGTTTAAGATCTTCAACACCAACAACCTGTGGATCTCTCTGGGCGCCATCAAGAGGCTGCAGGAGCAGAACGCCATGGACATGGAGATCATCGTTAACCCCAAGGTGAGAGGCCAGACCGGCATACACACACACACACACACACACACACACACACACACACACACACACACACACACACACACACACACACACACACACACACACACACACACAACACACACACACACACACACACACACACACACACACACACACACACACACAAAACATTTAGCTTGGTACAGGTTGATGCTGTTTCGGTCAAGGCAGTCCAGCTCAGGTCAGACCAGTTGAATGTATATATTCTATGTCTCAGAATGCCTAATATAATTGTCTGAGCTCCTTATCCATAGGTTGGATCCTCTAAATGGATAATAGTCTCATTTCAACAGCTGACAATATTGAATAAATCAACTGTAAACTTGTCAATGAGGAGGCAGAGACGTGGTGCACAATTCCTCTTCAGTTACACTCAAAACACCCGCTCTGTTCCCACACCGCTCATCCCGTAAAGGAGGAAAAAGTTCAGTATTTGGTCCCATATTCATAACACGAAATGACTACATCAAGCTTTGTGCCCAATAGAAATGAATGGTAAATAATGTATTGTGTCATTTTGGAGTCACTTCTATTGTAAATAAGAATATAATATGTTTCTAAACACTTCTACATTAATGTGGATACTACCATGATTACAGATGGTCCTGAATAATGATGAGTGAGAAAGTTACACATGCACAAATATCATACCCTCCCAAAAATACTAACCTCCCCTGTTATTGTAAGGGTGAGATGTTAGCATGTCTTAGGGGTATGCTAACCTCCCCTGTTATTGAAAGGCTGAGATGTTAGCATGTCTTAGGGGTATGCTAACCTCCCCTGTTATTGAAAGGGTGAGATGTTAGCATGTCTTGGGGGTATGTTAACCTCCCCTGTTATTGTAAGGGCGAAATGTTAGCATGTCTTAGGGGTATGTTAACCTCCCCTGTTATTGTAAGGCTGAGATGTTAGCATGTCTTAGGGGTATGCTAACCTCCCCTGTTATTGTAAGGCTGAGATGTTAGCATGTCTTAGGGGTATGTTAACCTCCCCTGTTATTGTAAAGGCTGCGATGTTAGCATGTCTTGGGGGTATGCTAACCTCCTCTGTTATTGTAAAGGCTGTGATGTTAGCATGTCTTGGGGGTATGCTAACCTCCCCTGTTAATGTAAGGGCGAGATGTTAGCATGTCTTGGGGGTATGATATTTGTGCGTCCGTAAACTTTCTCACTCATCATTATTCATCAAATACCCTCAAATTAAAGCTGACAGTCTGCACTTTAACATCATAGTCATTGTATCATTTAAAATCCAAAGTGCTGGACTACAGAGCCAAAACAACAAAACATTTGTCACTGTCCCAATACTTTTGGAGCTCCCTGTATGTATAGAAAAGTGCTGCCTATAGAGGGACACCACCACGCCGTTCCAGAGGACAACCCTTCTCAATACATGATGCCCTGCAGTCTCACTAAAGCCCAGAGGACAACCCTTCTCAATACATGATGCCCTGCAGTCTCACTAAAGCCCAGAGGACAACCCTTCTCAATACATGATGCCCTGCAGTCTCACTAAAGCCCAGAGGACAACCCTTCTCAATACATGATGCCCTGCAGTCTCACTAAAGCCCAGAGGACAACCCTTCTCAATACATGATGCCCTGCAGTCTCACTAAAGCCCAGAGGACAACCCTTCTCAATACATGATGCCCTGCAGTCTCACTAAAGCCCACATTCTAAAACCTCCTTACTGCAGATAAAGAGTGTTTGTGTGGATGGGTGCGTGAGTCTGCATGTGTGCATGGCTGTATTATCTAAGATTACACTTCTCATTTAACTGAGAGGTTATGTGTGTGTGTGTGTGTGTGTGTGGTGGTTAATTTCTTTACTATCAAATGAGGAGAGACAAACTTATCACACAAGTCAGAGTTATACTTAAACTAAATCTTTAATCACTTATTAATAAGGGAGCAGGTCAATACAACACACACATATAAAGTGAATCGATTGAGTGCTCTACGATAATGATGGCTGGTCGACGAATCACCATCAAATGATTCGTTGAGAGCCACGTGACAAAAGTCAAGGTATTTTATAGCTAAGATACACCCGTTTCAACCTACACAACAAACAACAGATATATAGAATGGTCACAAGGTTAACATCTGTATGAAAGATATCTATAATACATAGCAGACAGCTGTGTCAACCGTTTGTGTAGAGACCAGAGTCTGGTCCTCCTACTCCAAACTGGAACCATCTCTCCCTGGTACGGTATAGAACAGAAACATTAACTCATGCTCTGGAATGCTCTTTAGGTTTTATCACCCAAAATACATGTAAATCTCCCAGAGGCCCATCCTCAGTAGAACACACACACAATATATAGAATCCTCTATTCTGTTGAATAAAACAACCATTTAATGCAATAAAATTATTATAACATAGTCTTGCAATTTTGTTCTCACAGTGTGTGCATAGACACATTCATGTACCGTGTATATTTGTCTCTCATTTCACTGCCCTGAGACATTACAGAGTGGCGCTGCCCTGAGACATTACAGAGTGGCGCTGCCCTGAGACATTAGAGTGGCGCTGCCCTGAGACATTACAAATCAAATCAAATCAAATTTATTTTTATATAGCCCTTCGTACATCAGCTGATATTCTCAAAGTGCTGTACAGAAACCCAGCCTAAAACCCCAAACAGCAAGCAAAGCATGTGAAAGAAGCACGGTGGCTAGGAAAAACTCCCTAGGAAAAACTCCCTAGAAAGGCCAAAAACCTAGGAAGAAACCTAGAGAGGAACCAGGCTATGAGGGGTGGCCAGTCCTCTTCTGGCTGTGCAGGGTGGATATTATAACAGAACATGGTCAAAATGTTAAAATGTTCATATATGACCAGCATGGTCAAATAATAATAATCATAGTAGTTGTCGAGGGTGCAACAAGCACGTCCGGTGAACAGGTCAGGGTTCCATAGCCGCAGGCAGAACAGTTGAAACTGGAGCAGCAGCACGGCCAGGTGGACTGGGGACAGCAAGGAGTCATCATACCAGGTAGTCCTGAGGCATGGTCCTAGGGCTCAGGTCCTCCGAGAGAAAGACAGAAAGAGAGAAAGAGAGAATTAGAGAGAGCATATTTAAATACACACAGGACACCGGATAAGACAAGAGAAATACTCCAGATGTAACAGACTGACCCTAGCCCCCCGACACATAAACTACTGCAGCATAAATACTGGAGGCTGAGACAGGAGGGATCAGAAGACACTGTGGCCCCATCCGATGATACAGAGTGGCGCTGCCCTGAGACATTACAGAGTGGCGCTGCCCTGAGACATTACAGAGTGGCATTGCCCTGAGACATTACAGAGTGGCGCTGCCCTGAGACATTACAGAGTGGCGCTGCCCTGAGACATTACAGAGTGGCGCTGCCCTGAGACATTACAGAGTGGCGCTGCCCTGAGACATTACAGAGTGGCGCTGCCCTGAGACATTACAGAGTGGAGCTGCCCTGAGACATTACAGAGTGGCGCTGCCCTGAGACATTACAGAGTGGCGCTGCCCTGAGACATTACAGAGTGGCGCTGCCCTGAGACATTACAGAGTGGCACTGCCCTGAGACATTACAGAGTGGAGCTGCCCTGAGACATTACAGAGTGGTGGGAAAGCAGAACGTTGTTGATTTGTCTCCTAACAGTCCGTCTCCTAGAGGTTTACTAACACCAAGGTAAACACTACAACTCCAGTCTGTCTCCTAGAGGTTTACTAACACCAAGGTAAACACTACAACTCCAGTCTGTCTCCTAGAGGTTTACTAACACCAAGGTAAACACTACAACTCCAGTCTGTCTCCTAGAGGTTTACTAACACCAAGGTAAACACTACAACTCCAGTCTGTCTCCTAGAGGTTTACTAACACCAAGGTAAACACTACAACTCCAGTCTGTCTCCTAGAGGTTTACTAACACCAAGGTAAACACTACAACTCCAGTCTGTCTCCTAGAGGTTTACTAACACCAAGGTAAACACTGCAACTCCAGTCCGTCTCCTAGAGGTTTACTAACACCAAGCTAAACACTGCAACTCCAGTCCGTCTCCTAGAGGTTTACTAACACCAAGGTAAACACTACAACTCCAGTCTGTCTCCTAGAGGTTTACTAACACCAAGGTAAACACTACAACTCCAGTCTGTCTCCTAGAGGTTTACTAACACCAAGGTAAACACTACAACTCCAGTCTGTCTCCTAGAGGTTTACTAACACCAAGGTAAACACTACAACTCCAGTCTGTCTCCTAGAGGTTTACTAACACCAAGGTAAACACTACAACTCCAGTCTGTCTCCTAGAGGTTTACTAACACCAAGGTAACCACTACAACTCCAGTCTGTCTCCTAGAGGTTTACTAACACCAAGGTAACCACTACAACTCATCTGTCTCCTAGAGGTTTACTAACACCAAGGTAAACACTGCAACTCCAGTCTGTCTCCTAGAGGTTTACTAACACCAAGGTAAACACTGCAACTCCAGTCTGTCTCCTAGAGGTTTACTAACACCAAGGTAAACACTGCAACTCCAGTCTGTCCTGTAGAGGTCGACTAACACCAAGGTAAACACTACAACTCCAGTCTGTCTCCTAGAGGTTTACTAACACCAAGGTAAACACTGCAACTCCAGTCTGTCTCCTAGAGGTTTACTAACACCAAGGTAACCACTACAACTCCAGTCTGTCTCCTAGAGGTTTACTAACACCAAGGTAAACACTGCAACTCCAGTCTGTCTCCTAGAGGTTTACTAACACCAATGGTAACACTGCAACTCCAGTCTGTCCTGTAGAGGTCGACTAATACCAAGGTAACCACTACAACTCCAGTCTGTCTCCTAGAGGTTTACTAACACCAAGGTAAACACTGCAACTCCAGTCTGTCTCCTAGAGGTCGACTAATACCAAGGTAACCAGTGGTAACCTTCCTTACGTGGATAGATCCTAGGCTAGTGTAGATTTATCCCCGCCATATTTTCAGATTGGGGGTGTGTCCCAATAATCTCTCCTTCCTGAAGTGTTCACCCGTTCACTATCCACATATTGAAAAGCATTGGATTGTTGTAGATGTCTACAGGGACATTCCACCATTTCCTTATACCAGTTATTCCCTTCTAAATCCATGAAGGGAAGTGAACAAGTGCACACTTTGGTAGAATGGAGAGTTTGAGGCGCAACCGTAGATGAATAACACGTCCCGTCTTTAGATCCTCAGACTGCTACTTCTATTGGATAAACAATGCCTTGGGAAAGTTTTCAGACCCCTTGACTTTTTACATATTTTGTTTCGTTACAGCTTTATTCTAAAATGTATTTAAAAAAAAAAAATTTAATCATCAATCTACACACTGTACTCCATAATGACAAAGCAAACACAGGGTTTTAGAAATTGAAATATGACATTTACATAAGTATTCAGACCCTTTACTCAGTACTTTGTTGAAGCAGTGATTACAGCCACGGGTCTTCTTGGGTATGACGCTACAAGCTTGGCACACCTGTATTTGGGGAGTTTCTCCCATTCTTCTCTGCAAATCCTCTCAAGCTCTGTCAGGTTGGATGGGGAGCGTTGCTGTACAGCTATTTTCAGGTCTCTCCAGAGATGTTCAATCGGGTTCAAGTCCGGGCTCTGGCTGAGCCAGTCGAGGACATTCAAGCCACTTCTGTGTTGTCTTGGCTGTGTGCTTAGGGTCATTGTCCTGTTAGAAGGTGAACCTTCGCCACAGTCTGAGGTCATGGGTACTCTGGAGCAGGATCAAGGATCTCTCTGTACTTTGCTCCGTTCATCTTTTCCTTGATCCTGACTAGTCTCCCAGTCCCTGCTGCTGAAAAACATCCCCACAGCATGATGCTGCCACCACCATGCTTCACCGTAGGGATGGTGCCAGGTTTCCTCCAGACGTGACGCTTTGCATTCAGGCCAAAGAGTTCAATCTTGGTTTGATCAGACTAGAGAAATTTGTTTCTCATGGTCTGAGAGTCTTTAGGTGCCTTTTGGCAAACTCCAAGTGGGCTTTCATGTGCCCTTTACTGAGAAGTGGAAAATCTGTCTGGCCACTCTACCATAAAGGCCTGATTGGTGAAGTGCTGCAGAAATGGTTGTCCTTCTGAAAGGTTCTACCCTCTCCACAGAGGAACTCTAGAGCTCTGTCAGAGTGACCATCCTGTTCTTGGTCACCTCCTTGACCAAGGCCCTTCTCCCCTGATTGCTCAGTTTGGCCTGGAGGACAGCTCTAGGAAGAGTCTTGGTGGTTCCGAACTTCTTCCATTTAAGAATGATGTTCTTGGGGACCTTCAATGCTGCAGAAATGTTTTGGTTACCTTCCCCAGATCTGGGAGAAGAAAAAAAAAATTATATATATATTTGAGTCTCATAGCAAAGGGTCTGAATACATATGTAAATAAGGTATTTCTGTTTTTTATTATTAATACATTTGCAAAAATGTCTAAAAACCTGTTTTCGCTTTGTCATTATGGGGCATTGTGTGTAGAAAATAATCAATTTTAGAATAAGGCTGTAACGTAACAAAATGTGGAAAATGTCAAGGGGTCTGAATACTTTCCGAAGGCACTGTACTGTATATTCTAGAATTACTGCCCTGATGTTGTTAGCTAGTAGATGTAGTGAACAGAACACTACTGTATATTATAGAACTACTGACCTGATGTTGTTAGCTAGTAGATGTAGTGAACAGAACACTACTGTATATTATAGAACTACTGACCTGATGTTGTTAGCTAGTAGATGTAGTGAACAGAACACTACTGTATATTATAGAACTACTGACCTGATATTGTTATCTAGTAGATGTAGTGAACAGAACACTACTGTATATTATAGAACTACTGACCTGATGTTGTTAGCTAGTAGATGTAGTGAACAAAACACTACTGTATATTATAGAACTACTGACCTGATGTTGTTATCTAGTAGATGTAGTGAACAGAACACTACTGTATATTATAGAACTACTGACCTGATGTTGTTAGCTAGTAGATGTAGTGAACAAAACACTACTGTATATTATAGAACTACTGACCTGATGTTGTTAGCTAGTAGATGTAGTGAACAGAACACTAATGTATATTATAGAACTACTGACCTGATATTGTTATCTAGTAGATGTAGTGAACAAAACACTACTGTATATTATAGAACTACTGACCTGATGTTGTTATCTAGTAGATGTAGTGAACAGAACACTGTGCTTCTCTCTCTCTTTGATATTAAGTGGATCATTCAGATCCTAGTGAAGCAGCTTAAAACTTGTCTTGTGACTAGCTCAGAGGTTCTCCATCTGAACCCACTACCTGAGGCCTACAGTACATTCTTCTGTGTGTGTGTGTGTGTGTGTGTGTGTGTGTGTGTGTGTGTGTGTGTGTGTGTGTGTGTGTGTGTGTGTGTGGTGTGTGTGTGTGTGTGTGTGTGTGTGTGTGTGTGTGTGTGTGTGAATCCACTACCTACATCCTTTAGTGTGTGTGTGTCACTAACCACCTATACCTTTTCTCCTGCCAGACACTGGACGGCGGTCAGAACGTGATCCAGCTGGAGACGGCCGTGGGCGCGGCCATCAAGAGCTTCGACAACGCCCTGGGCATCAACGTGCCGCGATCCCGCTTCCTGCCCGTCAAGACCGTCTCCGACCTCCTATTGGTCATGTCCAACCTCTACAGCCTGGAGGCGGGCTCTCTCACCATGAGCCAGAAGAGAGAGTTCCCTACCACGCCCCACGTCAAGCTGGGCAGCTCGTTTACTAAGGTAACTAACGTAACCCTAACATTACTACTACTACTATAACTACTAACTAACCTTAACCATGCCCCACGTCAAGCTGGGCAGCTCGTTTACTAAGGTATCTAACGTAACCCTAACCTTACTGTAACTACTAACTAACCTTAACCATGTCCCACGTCAAGCTGGGCAGATCCTTTACTAAGGTATCTAACGTAACCCTAACCTTACTATAACTACTAACTAACCTTAACCACGCCCCACGTCAAGCTGGGCAGATCCTTTACTAAGGTATCTAACGTAACCCTAACATTACTACTACTACTATAACTACTAACTAACCTTAACCACGCCCAACGTCAAGCTGGGCAGATCCTTTACTAAGGTAAGGCTGGATTTCCACTGCTGAGGGCAAGATTTAATCAAAGGTGCTTTGTTGACAAGCGCATTGCATTTGAGCAACCAATAAATATTTGTTTAATGTTAAATAGAGCCCCACAGTGGAGGTGTCATAAAACCCATAAAACCTAGCAGTCAAATAAGGAAATGGTTCCAATCGTTTTTTCCACCATTCATTTTTCCCATAGGGGATTTTACAAACACTTAAAATAATGGCTGTGTTTCGTGTAGGCTTACCCTGGGGTGATGTTTTGATAATCATGTTTTGATAACCATCTCTCGGACAAAGTAACTTTTATATATATTTGGCTCTATTTACTCTGATTCGATATAATAACTCATACTGTGGAACTCTATGGCCAAGTCACCATTTTTATCTCAGTATCATATAATTTTTGGGTAACAGTGAAGTACCTTACTGTAATAGTTTTAGATTAAAATGGTCAAAAAGAAACAAAAGTAGCATTTTAGCCAAAAACTATTTTGCTAGGACTGTCTGGGAGTGATCTCTGAAAACAGAAAACCAACAGTTATTGGCAGAGAGGTTTGGAACTCTTTTTCTCATTGGTCTATTTAACTAAAATACCGACTAGTGATGTCACCAGGCAAGCAAAAACTCCACCCATGCAAAACCTGCTGATTAGAAGGTCCTGTGTAGATTATTTTCTACCAGCAACTATCAGGAAATAATTCTCAGAAATTGTTCACACTTTTACAGTGTTCGTTTCTACAGCTGTTGTACAATGTAAGCTTCCATGTTGTTTTGCTACCATGTTGTTGTCATGTTGTGTTGCTACCATGCTGTGTTGTCATATGTTGCTGCTTTGCTATGTTGTTGTCATAGGTCTCTCTTTATGTAGTGTTGTGTTGTCGTGATGTGTGTTTTGTCCTATATTTGTATTTTTTTATTTTTTTTATTTATCCCAGCCCAAGACATTTACATTTACATTTAAGTCATTTAGCAGACGCTCTTATCCAGAGCGACTTACAAATTGGTGCATTCACCTTATAATATCCAGTCGAACAACCACTTGACAATAGTGCATCTAAATATTTTAAGGGGGGGGTTAGAAGGATTACTTTATCCTATCCCAGGTATTCCTTGAAGAGGTGGGGTTTCAGGTGTCTCCGGAAGGTAGTGATTGACTCCGCTGTCCTGGCGTCGTGAGGGAGCTTGTTCCACCATTGGGGTGCCAGAGCAGCGAACAGTTTTGACTGGGCTGAGCGGGAACTGTGCTTCCTCAGAGGTAGGGAGGCGAGCAAGCCAGAGGTGGATGAACGGAGTGCCCTTGTTTGGGTGTAGGGCCTGATCAGAGCCTGAAGGTACGGAGGTGCCGTTCCCCTCACAGCTCCGTAGGCAAGCACCATGGTCTTGTAGCGGATGCGAGCTTCGACTGGAAGCCAGTGGAGAGAGCGGAGGAGCGGGGTGACGTGAGAGAACTTGGGAAGGTTGAACACCAGACGGGCTGCGGCGTTCTGGATGAATTGTAGGGGTTTAATGGCACAGGCAGGGAGCCCAGCCAACAGCGAGTTGCAATAATCCAGACGGGAGATGACAAGTGCCTGGATTAGGACCTGCGCCGCTTCCTGTGTGAGGCAGGGTCGTACTCTGCGAATGTTGTAGAGCATGAACCTACAGGATCGGGTCACCGCCTTGATGTTGGTGGAGAACGACAGGGTGTTGTCCAGGGTCACGCCAAGGCTCTTAGCACTCTGGGAGGAGGACACAAGGGAGTTGTCAACCGTGATGGCGAGATCATGGAACGGGCAGTCCTTCCCCGGGAGGAAGAGCAGCTCCGTCTTGCCGAGGTTCAGCTTGAGGTGGTGATCCGTCATCCACACTGATATGTCTGCCAGACATGCAGAGATGCGATTCGCCACCTGGTTGTCAGAAGGGGGAAAGGAGAAGATTAATTGTGTGTCATCTGCATAGCAATGATATGAGAGACCATGTGAGGATATGACACAGCCAAGTGACTTGGTGTATAGCGAGAATAGGAGTGGGCCAAGAACAGAGCCCTGGGGGACACCAGTGGTGAGAGCACGTGGTGCGGAGACAGATTCTCGCCACGCCACCTGGTAGGAGCGACCTGTCAGGTAGGACGCAATCCAAGCGTGGGCGGCGCCGGAGATGCCCAGCTCGGAGAGGGTGGAGAGGAGGATCTGATGGTTCACGGTATCAAAGGCAGCAGATAGGTCTAGAAGGATGAGAGCAGAGGAGAGAGAGTTAGCTTTAGCAGTGCGGAGAGCCTCCGTGACACAGAGAAGAGCAGTCTCAGTTGAATGCCCAGTCTTGAAACCTGACTGATTAGGATCAAGAAGGTCATTCTGAGAGAGATAGCAAGAGAGCTGGCGGAGGACGGCACGTTCAAGAGTTTTGGAGAGAAAGGAAAGAAGGGATACTGGTCTGTAGTTGTTGACATCGGAGGGATCGAGTGTAGGTTTTTTCAGAAGGGGTGCAACTCTCGCTCTCTTGAAAACGGAAGGGACGTAGCCAGCGGTCAAGGATGAGTTGATGAGCGAGGTGAGGTAGGGGAGAAGGTCTCCGGAAATGGTCTGGAGAAGAGAGGAGGGGATAGGGTCAAGTGGGCAGGTTGTTGGGCGGCCGGCCGTCACAAGACGCGAGATTTCATCTGGAGAGAGAGGGGAGAAAGAGGTCAAAGCACAGGGTAGGGCAGTGTGAGCAGGACCAGCAGTGTCGTTTGACTTAGCAAACGAGGATCGGATGTCGTCAACCTTCTTTTCAAAATGGTTGACGAAGTCATCCGCAGAGAGGGAGGAGGGGGGGGGGAGGGGGAGGAGGATTCAGGAGGGAGGAGAAGGTAGCAAAGAGCTTCCTAGGGTTAGAGGCAGATGCTTGGAGTTTAGAGTGGTAGAAAGTGGCTTTAGCAGCAGAGACAGAAGAGGAAAATGTAGAGAGGAGAGAGTGAAAGGATGCCAGGTCCGCAGGGAGGCGAGTTTTCCTCCATTTCCGCTCGGCTGCCCGGAGCCCTGTTCTGTGAGCTCGCAGTGAGTCGTCGAGCCACGGAGCAGGAGGGGAGGACCGAGCCGGCCTGGAGGATAGGGGACAGAGGAAATCAAAGGATGCAGAGAGGGAGGAGAGGAGGGTTGAGGAGGCAGAATCAGGAGATAGGTTGGAGAAGGTTTGAGCAGAGGGAAGAGATGATAGGATGGAAGAGGAGAGAGTAGCGGGAGAGAGAGAGTGAAGGTTGGGACGGCGCAATACCATCCGAGTAGGGGCAGAGTGAGAAGTGTTGGATGAGAGCGAGAGGGAAAAGGATACAAGGTAGTGGTCGGAGACTTGGAGGGGAGTTGCAATGAGATTAGTGGAAGAACAGCATCTAGTAAAGATGAGGTCAAGCGTATTGCCTGCCTTGTGAGTAGGGGGGGAAGGTGAGAGGGTGAGGTCGAAAGAGGAGAGGAGTGGAAAGAAGGAGGCATAGAGGAATGAGTCAAAGGTAGACGTGGGGAGGTTAAAGTCACCCAGAACTGTGAGAGGTGAGCCATCCTCAGGAAAGGAACTTATCAAGGCGTCAAGCTCATTGATGAACTCTCCAAGGGAACCTGGAGGGCGATAAATGATAAGGATGTTAAGCTTGAAAGGGCTGGTAACTGTGACAGCATGGAATTCAAATGAGGAGATAGACAGATGGGTCAGGGGAGAAAGAGAGAATGTCCACTTGGGAGAGATGAGGATTCCAATTGCCACCACCCCGCTGGCTCGATGCTCTAGGGGTATGCGAGAACACGTAGTCAGACGAGGAGAGAGCAGTAGGAGTAGCAGTGTTATCTGTGGTAATCCATGTTTCCGTCAGCGCCAGGAAGTCTAGGGACTGGAGGGTAGCATAGGCTGAGATGAACTCAGCCTTGTTGGCTGCAGACCGGCAGTTCCAGAGGCTGCCGGAGACCTGGAACTCCACTTGGGTCGTGCGCGCTGGGACCACCAGGTTAGAGTGGCAGCGGCCACGCGGTGTGGAGCGTTTGTATGGCCTGTGCAGAGGAGAGAGAACAGGGATAGACAGACACATAGTAGACAAGCTACAGAAGACGCTACGCTAATGCAAAGGAGATTGGAGTGACAAGTGGACTACACGTCTCGAATGTTCAGGAAGTTAAGCTTACGTTGCAAAAATCTTATTGACTAAAATGATACAGTACTGCTGGCTGGTGGAGTAGGCTAGCTAGCAGTGGCTGCGTTGTTGACTTTGAACGTGTAGCTGGCTAGGTAACCTCGATAGTTTCAGTACTACACCTTGTCATGATACAAAGCAGCTTTGTAGCTAGCTAGCTAACATAACACTAATCAAGACGTTCCTTGTAATGTATTTAGTTTCTACAATGCTGCTCGTCGGTAATAGTTGGCTGGGTTAGGAAAAATGGCGTCGCGGGGGACGGAAATAGCTGGCTAGCTAACCTCGATGGCTGGCTAGCTAACAATTATCAAGCTATGACAAAGACAACTAAGTAGCTAGCTAGGTAACACTGCACTAGTCAAGTCGTTCCGTTGTAAAGTATTAGTATCTACAGCGCTGCTAGTCGGTAACGGTTGGCTAGCTGGCAGTGGGTTAATGATGACTAGGTGTGTTGACTAAGTCAGGCGCCGCGTCGCGGCTGGCTAGCTCACCTCGATAATACTCAAACTCAAACTACACAATTATCTTAGACCCCGCAGGAGGTATTGTTGCCTTTTGGTAGGCCGTCATTGTAAATAAGAATTTGTTCTTAACTGACTTGCCTAGGTAAATAAAGGTAAAATAAAAATAAATAAATAAAAAATGTAATACAAAACAGAGAAAAATATACATTTTTGGCCTTTAATACCAAACCAAATATTTAGATATTTTTTGTTGGTTTTAGTTGATTTGGCCATAACAAAAAAATGTGGGTTGCCTTCATCACTTCCTTTGATTGTTTGCAAGCGGTGGCTAATGTTAGGGACGGCAGGTAACCTAGTGGTTAGAGGGAGCCAGTAACCGAAAGGTTGCTGGATCGAATCCCCGAGCTGACATGCTAAAAATCTGCCTCTGAACAAGGCAGTTAACCCACTGTTCCCCGGTCATTGTAAATAAGAATTTGTTCTTAACTGACTTACCTAGTTAAATAAAGGTTACATTTAAAACAACATAAAAAAATGTCATGTTGCTGAAGTTTGTAGTGGATGTTTAAATGAAACTGAACCATGGATTACAGTTTCTCCTGGCCCATAGACTACTTTCAGGGTGAGGAAACATCTTACATCAAGTTGTAAAATCCTTGACTTCGCTTTTAATTGTTTAATGAATGTCTCTGATTGGTGAAAGTCTTCACTCACCTGGTGTGCGGTCTGAATCAGTCCCTGATTAGGAGAGAAGGAAAAACAGAAGTGTTTAAGTTGAATAGCCCATCCTGATGAAACACCTCCTCTTGGTGTTTGTTGGTTCAGATACATCCTCTACATGTTGACCTTTATTCACAGTACATTTGAATGGACATGGCATGCTGACCTTTATTTACAGTACATTTGAATGGACGTGGCATGCTGACCTTTATTCATAGTGCATTTGAATAGACGCATGCTGACTTTTATTCACAGTACATTTGAATGGGCGCATGCTGACCTTTATTCACAGTACATTTGAATGGGGCATGCTGACTTTTATTCACAGTGCATTTGAATGGGCGCATGCTGACCTTTATTCACAGTACATTTGAATTGGGCGCATGCTGACCTTTATTCACAGTACATTTGAATGGGGCATGCTGACCTTTATTCACAGTACATTTGAATGGGGCATGCTGACCTTTATTCACAGTACATTTGAATGGGGCATGCTGACCTTTATTCACAGTACATTTAAATGGGGCATGCTGACCTTTATTCACAGTACATTTGAATGGGGCATGCTGACCTTCATTCACAGTACATTTGAATGGGGCATGCGTTGGGAATCTAAGATCCTTGTCCTTTTTGTCCTTTTTGTCCTTTTCTTCTCACTATATCCTCCTACAGTTGAACTAAAGCTAAATACACCAAACTCTGCATACATGTTCTGTTGGTGTTGATGTGGTGCTCTATTGTTGTACTACCATACATTCATATTCTGTTTATATAGGTCATCCAATGGAATAAACATACCAAGATAGAGCTCTCTCTTTCCCTCCCTCTCCTCTCTAAACTCAGCATTACATATCTGTCTGTCTGTCTGTCTGTCTGTCTGTCTGTCTGTCTGTCTGTCTGTCTGTCTGTGTTTTAACAGGTCCAGGAATACCAGACGCGGTTCGAGAGCATCCCTGATATGCTGGAGCTGGATCACCTGACTGTGTCCGGTGACGTCACGTTCGGAAAACAAGTTTCTCTTAAGGTGAGTTCACAGGCCCCTGAGTTTTTCCTGGCTAGGTCACAAGGTCAGGGAAATCTCTTGGTCCTATATTATCTCAGAGCAATAGCTGTGATGGGCAAAAATGAAATGAAGGAACTTTACAATAACAATAGCTGTGATGGGCCAAAATGGAATGAAGGAACTTTACAATAATGATAGTTGTGATGGGCCAAAATGGAATGAAGGAACTTTACAATAATGATAGCTGTGATGGGCCAAGATGGAATGAAGGAACTTTACAATAATGATAGTTGTGATGGGCCAAGATGGAATTAAGGATGTTTATAATAACAATTTATGGCTAAATGCCTTTTGAAATTTGTCTCAAAGCAAAAATGTAAGGGTCATAAATTATAGTAAAAAGCAAATCAACTAAACCTGAACTTGCCTTTTTAACTCTTTACGTCCCTCCTCTCTCTCTCCTTTTCTCCCTGTAGGGAACGGTAATCATCATAGCCAATCACGGAGATCGTATCGACATCCCGGCAGGAACGATACTGGAGAACAAGATTGTGTCGGGCAACCTTCGCATCCTGGACCACTGAAGCCTTTAACTACTCCTCCAGCACCACATACACATCCACCACCATCATGTGACGAAGCCAGACACATCCAACCCAATCATGTGACCAATCCAGACACATCCACCATGTGACCAAGCCAGACACATCCACCCAAATCATGTGACCAAGCCAGGCACATCCACCACGTGACCAGAAACATGCACCCCAATCATGTGACCAAGCCAGACTTGATCCAGACTCCTTGAAATAAACTCCTTAGAGAAGGGTGCCATTCCCAACAGATAGGGATGTGATGTGATATCCATGCAATACTTTACCTGTAGTATTTCAGCTCCCTACCCATCAGATTCCCTTACTGGATGAGAATGATGATACAAGTCATATGGATGCGATGTCAATGGGAGATTCAATATCCACTGTACATGTTAGTACAGTCTTAGGCTGGGATTCAATCCGATCGCGGATTTGGACAATGCACCATTTAAAGGTAACTCCTGATTGAGCCGACATATACAGTGTTTACCGTGAATTTGGTGTCCATGAACGTGGGAACATTGCCTTTAAAACATGCATTACAGACAAAGAGGGATCGGATTGCATCCCGGCCCTAATTGACAATTCAATATTATACACTGCTCAAAAAAATAAAGGGAACACTTAAACAACACAATGTAACTCCAAGTCAATCACACTTCTGTGAAATCAAACTGTCCACTTAGGAAGCAACACTGATTGACAATACATTTCACATGCTGTTGTGCAAATGGAATAGACAACAGGTGGAAATTATAGGCAATTAGCAAGACACCCCCAATAAAGGAGTGGTTCTGCAGGTGGGGACCACAGACCACTTCAAAGTTCCTATGCTTCCTGGCTGATGTTTTGGTCACTTTTCAATGCTGGTGGTGCTTTCACTCTAGTGGTAGCATGAGACGGAGTCTACAACCCACACAAGTGGCTCAGGTAGTGCAGCTCATCCAGGATGGCACATCAATGCGAGCTGTGGCATGAAGGTTTGCTGTGTCTGTCAGCGTAGTGTCCAGAGCATGGAGGCGCTACCAGGAGACAGGCCAGTACATCAGGAGACGTGGAGGAGGCCGTAGGAGGGCAACAACCCAGCAGCAGGACCGCTACCTCCGCCTTTGTGCAAGGAGGAGCAGGAGAAGCACTGCCAGAGCCCTGCAAAATGACCTCCAGCAGGCCACAAATGTGCATGCGTCTGCTCAAACGGTCAGAAACAGACTCCATGAGGGTGGTATGAGGGCCCGACGTCCACAGGTGGGGGTTGTGCTTACAGCCCAACACCGTGCAGGGCGTTTGGCATTTGCCAGAGAACACCAAGATTGGCAAATTCGCCACTGGCGCCCTGTGCTCTTCACAGATGAAAGCAGGTTCACACTGAGCACGTGACAGACGTGACAGAGTCTGGAGACGCCGTAGAGAATGTTCTGCTGCCTGCAACATCCTCCAGCATGACCGGTTTGGCGGTGGGTCAGTCATGGTGTGGGGTGGCATTTCTTTGTGGGGCCGCACAGCCCTCCTAATGGCAGCCAGAGGTAGCCTGACTGCCATTAGGTACCGAGATGAGATCCTCAGACCCCTTGTGAGACCATATGCTGGTGCGGTTGGCCCTGGGTTCCTCCTAATGCAAGACAATGCTAGACCTCATGTGGCTGGAGTGTGTCAGCAGTTCCTGCAAGAGGAAGGCATTGATGCTATGGACTGGCCCACCCGTTCCCCAGACCTGAATCCAATTGAGCACATCTGGGACATCATGTCTCGCTCCATCCACCAACGCCACGTTGCACCACAGACTGTCCAGGAGTTGGCGGATGCTTTAGTCCAGGTCTGGGAGGAGATCCCTCAGGAGACCATCCGCCACCTCATCAGGAGCATGCCCAGGCATTGTAGGGAGGTCATACAGGCACGTGGAGGCCACACACACTACTGAGCCTCATTTTGACTTGTTTTAAGGACATTACATCAAAGTTGGATCAGCCTGTAGTGTGGTTTTCCACTTTAATTTTGAGTGTGACTCCAAATCCAGACCTCCATGGGTTGATAAATTGGATTTCCATTGATTATTTTTGTGTGATTTTGTTGTCAGCACATTCAACTATATAAAGAAAAAAGTATTTATTAAGATTATTTCTTTCATTCAGATCTAGGATGTGTTGTTTAAGTGTTCCCTTTATTTTTTTGAGCAGTATATAATGTCCACAACAATATCGAAGGAATACCAGTCGACAATATTATTGTTACTTTTATCAGAAAATATTTGGAAGGAGTTTGTCAGTCTCTTTTTTTATTTACATCAAAATTATTATTTCACTGCAATCTTATTCCATTTGTACCTTACTGTCTCTCCATCCCTCTCCTTATCCCTCTCTTCCTCCCTCTCCATATCCTTCTCTCATCCCTCTCTTTATCCCTCTCTCTATCCCTCTCTCCATCCCTCTCTTCAATAGCTCTCTGTCCAGAAAGAGAGAGAACGGTTGCATTTTCTGCTCAAGTGTTGTTCTACACACAGACCTACTGTAGGAGAGTCGATGACACACAGAGACCTACTGTAGGAGAGTTGATGACACACAGAGACCTACTGTAGGAGAGTCGATGACACACAGAGACCTACTGTAGGAGAGTCGATGACACACAGAGACCTACTGTAGGAGAGTCTGATGACACACAGAGACCTACTGTAGGAGAGTCGATGACACACAGAGACCTACTGTAGGAGAGTCGATGACACACAGAGACCTACTGTAGGAGAGTCGATGACACACAGAGACCTACTGTAGGAGAGTCGATGACACACAGAGACCTACTGTAGGAGAGTCGATGACACACAGAGACCTACTGTAGGAGAGTCGATGACACACAGAGACCTACTGTAGGAGAGTCGATGACACACAGAGACCTACTGTAGGAGAGTCGATGACACACAGAGACCTACTGTAGGAGAGTCGATGACACACAGAGACCTAGGGCTCGATTCAATCCGTATCACAGAAGTTCAGCATTATAGCGCAATTTAAATTATGAAACGTTTATCGTGAATGCGGTCTACGCTAATGTTGCCTTTAAATTTCTATTGCGCTGAAAGCAATACGAGTGTTGTCCTGAGTCAGAAAGCAATACGAGTGTTGTCCTGAGTCTGAAAGCAATACGAGTGTTGTCCTGAGACTGAAAGCAATACGAGTGTTGTCCTGAGACTGAAAGCAATACGAGTGTTGTCCTGAGTCTGAAAGCAATACGAGTGTTGTCCTGAGTCTGAAAGCAATACGAGTGTTGTCCTGAGTCTGAAAGCAATACGAGTGTTGTCCTGAGACTGAAAGCAATACGAGTGTTGTCCTGAGACTGAAAGCAATACGAGTGTTGTCCTGAGTCTGAAAGCAATACGAGTGTTGTCCTGAGTCTGAAAGCAATACGAGTGTTGTCCTGAGTCTGAAAGCAATACGAGTGTTGTCCTGAGACTGAAAGCAATACGAGTGTTGTCCTGAGACTGAAAGCAATACGAGTGTTGTCCTGAGTCTGAAGGGGGTCCCAGCTGCAGCTGATGCTACTCTCGAGCTGAATAAAGTGCAATATGAAATTAGCTCAAGCCTCTTGTCTGTGTTTAACTGTTTTACAGGACTACTATGAGAATTTAGACTTTTAAAGGTAATTTACACTTGAGCCAACATCCGTGGTGTTTACGATCTCAGTGAATGTCAGGGAAATTGCCTTTAAAAGGCATATTTTCAGTGTGCTTGTCGACAACACACTTTTCATTGAACCCCGAGGTTCACTCTTATTACAATAAAGTACAGCATACAGCATCTGTACTGTTCTTTCATTCTCAAACTCTTTACTTCACATGAGTGGTTTTCTGGGACAGCTGCTGGTCTTTCCTGGTGTTTACGTAGGCCCTATTTGACATTTTTTCTAAAGTATAGGTCGTACAGGTCGCAGTGGTGGGTAGTATATGGGGCTTTGGTGACAAAACGGATGGCACTGTGATAGACTGCATCCAATTTGTTGAGTAGTGTTGGAGGCTATTTTTTAAATGACAACGCCGAAGTCGAGGATCAGTAGGATAGTCAGTTTTACGAGGGTATATTTGGCAGGATGAGTGAAGGATGCTTTGTTGCGAAATAGGAAGCCGATTCCAGATTTCATTTTGGATTGGAGATGCCTAATGTGGGTCTGGAAGGAGAGATTACAGTCTAACCAGACACCTAGGTATTTGTAGTTGTCCACATATTCTAGGTCAGAACCGTTCAGAGTAGTGATGCTGGACGGGCGGGCAGGTGCGGGCAGCGATCGGTTGAAGAGCATGCATTTAGTTTTACTTGCATTTAAGAGCAGTTGGAGGCCACGGAACGAGAGTAGTATGGCATTGAAGCTCGCCTGGAGGTTAGTTAGCACAGTGTCCAAAGAAGGGCCAGAAGTATACAGAATGGTGTCGTCTGCATAGAGGTGGATCAGAGAATCACCAGCAGCATGAGCGACATCATTGATGTATACAGAGCAAAGAGTTGGCCCAAGAATTGAACCCTGTGGTACCCCCATAGAGACTGCCAGAGGTCCAGACAACAGGCCCTCCGATTTGACACACTGAACTCTATCAGAGAAGTAGTTGGTGAACCAGGCGAGGCAGTCATTTGAGAAACCAAGGCTGTTGAGTCTGCCGATAAGAAGGTGGTGATTGACAGAGTCAAAAGCCTTGGCCAGGTCGATGAATACAGCTGCACAGTATTGTCTTTTATCAATGGTGGTTGTGATATCGTTTAGGACCTTGAGCGTGGCTAAGGTGCACCCATGACCAGCTCGGAAGCCAGATTGCCTAGCGGAGAACGTACGGTGGGATTCAAAATGGTCTGTGATCTGTTTGTTAACTTGGCTTTCGAAGACCTTAGAAAGGCAGGGTAGGATAGATATAGGTCTGTAGCAGTTTGGGTCTAGAGTGTCTCCCCCTTTGAAGAGGGGGATGACCGCGGCAGATTTCCAATCTTTGGGGATCTCAGAGGATACGAAAGAGAGGTTGAACAGGCTAGTAATAGGGGTTGCAACAATTTCGGCAGATAATTTTAGAAAGAGAGGGTCCAGATTGTCTAGCCCAGCTGCTTTGTAGGGGTCCAGATTTTGCAGCTCTTTCAGAACATCAGCTATCTGGATTTGGGTGAAGGAGAAATGGGGGAGGCTTGGGCGAGTTGCTGTGGGGAGTGCAGGGCAGTTGACCGGGGTAGGGGTAGCCAGGTGGAAAGCATGGCCAGCCGTAGAAAAACGCTTATTGAAATTCTCAATTATCGTGGATTTATCGGTGGTGACAGTGTTTCCTAGCCTCAGTGCTGTGGGCAGCTGGGAGGAGGTGCTCTTATTCTCCATGGACTTTACTGTGTCCCAGAACTTTTTGGAGTTTGTGCTACAGGATGCAAATTTCTGTTTGAAAAAGCTAGCCTTAACTGCTTGTGTATATTGGTTCCTAACTTCCCTGAAAAGTTGCATATCACGGGGGCTATTTGATGCTAATGCAGTACGCCACAGGATGTTTTTGTGCTGGTCAAGGGCAGTCAGGTCTGGAGTGAACCAAGGGCTATATCTGTTTCTGGTTCCATTTTTTTTTAATGGGGCATGCTTATATAAGATGGTGAGGAAGGCACTTTTAAAGAATAACCAGGCATCCTCTACTGACGGGATGAGGTCAATATCCTTCCAGGATACCCGGGCCAGGTCGTTTAGAAAGGCCTGCTCTCTGAAGTGTTTCAGGGAGCGTTTGACAGTGATGAGGGGTGGTCGTTTGACCGCAGACCCATTACGGATGCAGGCAATGAGGCAGTGATCGCTGAGATCTTGGTTGAAGACAGCAGAGGTGTATTTGGAGGGCAAGTTGGTTAGGATGATATCTATGAGGGTGCCCGTGTTTACGGATTTGGGGTTGTACCTGGTAGGTTCATTTATAATTTGTGTGAGATTGAGGGCATCAAGCTTAGGTTGTAGGATGGCCGGGGTGTTAAGAGCTCTGAAGATAGATGGGGGGCAATCAATTCACAAATGATGTCCAGGGCACAGCTGGGGGCAGAGGGTGGTCTATAGCAAGTGGCAACGGTGAGAGACTTGTTTCTGGAAAGATGGATTTTTAGAAGTAGAAGCTCGAATTGTTTGGACACAGACCTGGATAGTATGACATAACTCTGCAGGCTATCTCTGCAGTAGATTGCCACTCTGCCCCCTTTGGCAGTTCTATCTTGTCGGAAAGTGTTGTAGTTAGGGATGGAAATTTCAGGGGTTTTGGTGGTCTTCCTAAGCCAGGATTCAGACACGGCTAGGACATCCGGGTTGGCAGAGTGTGCTAAAGCAGTGAATAAAACAAACTTGGGGAGGAGGCTTCTAATGTTAACATGCATGAAACCAAGGCTATTACGGTTACAGAAGTCAACAAATGAGAGCGCCTGGGGAGTAGGAGTGGACCTAAAAAGTATTTGGTTTAAAATATACTTAAGTATCAAAAGCAAAAAAGAATTTCAAATGACTTATATGAAGTAAACCAGACGGCACAATTTTTTTATTTTTTATAATTTATTTACAGATAACTAGGGGCACACTCCAACACTCAGACATAATTTACAAACAAAGCATTTGTGTTTACTGAGTCCTCAGTAGGGATGACCAGGGATGTTCTCTTGATAAGGGCGTGAATTTGACAATTTTCCTGTCCTGCTAAGCATTCTAAATGTAACTAGTACTTTTGGGTGTCAGGGAAAATGTATGGAGTAAAAAGTACATTATTTTATGTAGGATTATAGTGAAGTAAAAGTAAAAGTTGTCAAAAAAAGAAATAGTAAAATGAAGTATAGATACCCAACAAAACTACTTAAGTACTTTAAAGTATTTTTACACCACTGGCTTTAAGTCTACTTTAGATGGTGAAGGTGAGTGGAGTTAAGGTGTGTGTGACTGTAATTTCAGAATATACAGATACTGTGACACACAACAAACACACACTCTCTCCTGCTCCTTTTAAGGACACACAGTTTATCTACACGATGACAATAGTATTATCAACTCACTCCTTAATATAACTAGGAACATTGACCCATGCAGCCATGCCCCTCTTTCCACTTGCCACAATGAACACACAATCTCATTTGAACGAAAAATCTTCCTAAAGGGTCTTCTCTATAATACTTTCCGTGATATTGTGGGACAGATGCTGCTGCTCTGGTGCTTGGCTTTGCTGACTGCAGTATGTGGACAGCTTTCACTGCTGCTGATATCTTCACTACTCCCTCCTTACAGCAGAGCATCAGCTTTTCCTGGAGGTCAGAGGTCATCACCGTCTTAAAATCATGACTTTGGTTAAGGATGATGGCAGGCATCTCTTCAGAAACAGGGGGGGCACTGTGGTCTTTGAACCTTTGGAGGAAGTGGATGTTGTCCTCTGTGTGTGAGAACTGCTCCAGCTCAGCATCTCTCCTCCTCAGCTCAGCCACCTCCTGCTCCAGTCGCTCCAGGAGGCCTTCAGCCTGACTCACTTCAGCCTTCTCCTGGTCTCTGATCAGCTCCTTCACCTCAGAGCACCTTGTCTCCATGGTGCGGATCAGCTCAGTAAAGATCCTCTCGCTGTCGTCCACCGCTGCCTGTGCAGAGAGCTTCAGAGAGTCCACAGCCTGTCTCAGCTTCTGCATCTCCTTCTCTCTCACCTGGATTTTCCGCTGGGATTTCTGTTGCTTCTCCCCCACCTGCTTCTGTTTCTCAGTCCTCTCTGCTGCAGCTGAGACTGTATCATGGCCTTTATGTTCATCCATCACACACAGCAGACAGATGCACTGCTGATCGGTACGACAGTAAACCTCCAGCAGTTTGTCATGTTGAGAGCAGATCTTTTCATGTAGTTGTGTGGAGGCTTTGACCAGCATGTGCTTCTTTAAGGCAGGGAAATTATAGTGAGGCTGGAGGTGAGGCTCACAGTAAGAGGCCAGACACACCAGACAGGACATGAGGGCTTTGTGTTTTCTCCCAGTGCAGAAATCACACTCCACATCTCCAGGTCCAGCATAACAGTGAGCAGGAAGAGCAGCATGAAGAGCAGTATGTTTCAGGTTCTCCACCACTTTAGCCAGCAACGTGTTTCTGTTCAGAACAGGCCTTTGGACAAAGGTCTGTCGGCACTCTGGGCAGCTGTAAACACCTTTCAAGTCGTCCTGATCCCAGCAGCCCTCAATACAGCCCATACAGTAGCTGTGTCCACAGGAAGTAGTCACCGGATCCTTCAGTAGATCCAGGCAGATTGAACAGCTAAATGAATCCCGATCTTCAAAAAATGCCTCTGCCATTTTGACACTCACTAACAAACAGCGCAGAGGAGTATCAGAGATAACTTTTGATTTCCTTGTTTGTACAGAGGAGGAGTGGCCTCCACAAGGGTAATAAGAAACTTCCTGGTTCTGTGTGCAGTGTGCAAATCCTTGCCTGCAGAGGACACATTGAGATATCCTGCATCCCTGTTTCTCAGTCCTTTCTGCTCTGGCTGAGACTGGTTCATCATGGTCTTTACGTTCATCTATCAGACAGATATAACAGATACCTTGCTGATCAGACAGATATAACAGATACCCTGCTGATCATCTATCAGACAGATATAACAGATACCCTGCTGATCATCTATCAGACAGATATAACAGATACCCTGCTGATCATCTATCAGACAGATATAACAGATACCCTGCTGATCACCTATCAGACAGATATAACAGATACCCTGCTGATCAACTATCAGAGAGATATAACAGATACCCTGCTGATCATTTATCAGACAGGTCCCATTCCTCTCCAGAGAGACTGAATCAAATCAGAGGTCCCATTCCTCTCCAGAGAGACTGAATCAAATCAGAGGTCCCATTCCTCTCCAGAGAGACTGAATCAAATCAGAGGTCCCATTCCTCTCCAGAGAGACGGAATCAAAGCAGAGGTCCCATTCCTCTCCAGAGAGACTGAATCAAAGCAGAGGTCCCATTCCTCTCCAGTGAGACTGAATCAAAGCAGAGGTCCCATTCCTCTCCAGTGAGACTGAATCAAAGCAGAGGTCCCATTCCTCTCCAGTGAGACTGAATCAAAGCAGAGGTCCCATTCCTCTCCAGTGAGACTGAATCAAAGCAGAGGTCCCATTCCTCTCCAGTCAGACTGAATCAAAGCAGAGGTCCCATTCCTCTCCAGTCAGACTGAATCAAATCAGAGGTCCCATTCCTCTCCAGTGAGACTGAATCAAAGCAGAGGTCCCATTCCTCTCCAGTGAGACTGAATCAAAGCAGAGGTCCCATTCCTCTCCAGTGAGACTGAATCAAAGCAGAGGTCCCATTCCTCTCCAGTGAGACTGAACAGCTGGGACTCTTTATGTGTTCTCCTGATCGCTGATAGATTCCAGAGAGACACTACTGTCCTGTTGTGTCCTACATACAATCACTTTTAAAGAGAGAAAATTACAGCCCCATATCCCACTTAGACATCCCACACAAACACCTGCCTGATCTCACACACACACACACACACACACTTAGACATCCCACACAAACACCTGCCTGATCTCACACACACACCACACACACACACTTAGACATCCCACACAAACACCTGCCTGATCTCACACACACACACACACACTTAGACATCCCACACAAACACCTGCCTGATCTCACACACACACACACACTTAGACAAAAACAAACACCTGCCTGATCTCACACACACACTTGCCACCTAACAATGTCACCCACTACTGAATGCTTATCTTTCACTCCTGACGTGTGTAGAAGACTAGTTCTTTGTGATTGGCTTGAGATAGAGGAACATCCCAAATGGTACCCTATTCCCTATATAGTGCACTACATTTCAGCAGAACCCTATGGGCCCTGGTCAAAAGTAGTGCACTACATAGGGAATAGGGTGCCACTGGGACACATCCGGAGATTGTGACTGCCGAGGGGAAAAACTGCACGGATGTGCAAAAACATTACAGTGACAATAAATGAATTTGACACATTTAATAACTCTGCAACAGCACCTTCTCTCTGGTCTGCAGGTCTGATAGGAGTGTTTTAACAATAACACAAACCACTAAACCAACAGGGATATGATATATGCATCAGCAGCACATTAGTGAAGCTTGACTTCTGTATTTTACACACTACAGCGATTGGATAAAGGTGTGTTATATTCTAGACCTGCTATAGTAATAATAGAACACGTCCATTGTTCTTATACAGTAGCATGTTAGATTCACCGTGGAGAAAATCAAGACATGTATGAACACGGAGAGGAAGCGTTTTTTGGTCTCAGCCCCTGCACTCGGATCAAAGTGAAGAAGAAGCTCTGATCTGGACTAATTCAAAAGCATCTCTCCTGCTCCATCAGAATAAACCACTAACAGCCCTCCTTCTCTCACACAGACACACATTCATTACAGAGAACCCTCTTCAAAACAGTTCCACAAAGCCTGACACATCACAACACACTGACACACACACAACTCTGACATCACAACACACTGGCACACACACAACTCTGACATCACAACACACTGACACACACACACAACTCTGACATCACAAGACACTGGCACACACACAACTCTGACATCACAAGACACTGACACACACACAACTCTGACATCACAAGACACTGACACACACACCTGACATCCACTCTGACAGGACGGAGGCTTTAGTAGGATCTTTATTGACTCTCTGGAGCAGCTTCTCTTTATTGACTCTCTGGAGCAGCTTCTCTTTATTGACTCTCTGGAGCAGCTTCTCTTTATTGACTCTGGAGCAGCTTCTCTTTATTGACTCTGGAGCAGCTTCTCTTTATTGACTCTCTGGAGCAGCTTCTCTTTATTGACTCTGGAGCAGCTTCTCTTTATTGACTCTGGAGCAGCTTCTCTTTATTGACTCTGGAGCAGCTTATCTTTATTGACTCTGGAGCAGCTTCTCTTTATTGACTCTCTGGAGCAGCTTCTCTTTATTGACTCTGGAGCAGCTTATCTTTATTGACTCTGGAGCAGCTTATCTTTATTGACTCTCTGGAGCAGCTTCTCTTTATTGACTCTGGAGCAGCTTATCTTTATTGACTCTCTGGAGCAGCTTCTCTTTATTGACTCTGGAGCAGCTTATCTTTATTGACTCTGGAGCAGCTTCTCTTTATTGATTCTCTGGAGCAGCTTCTCTTTATTGACTCTCTGGAGCAGCTTCTCTTTATTGACTCTCTGGAGCAGCTTCTCTTTATTGACTCTCTGGAGCAGCTTCTCTTTATTGACTCTCTGGAGCAGCTTCTCTTTATTGACTCAGGAGCAGCTTCTCTTTATTGACTCTCTGGAGCAGCTTCTCTTTATTGACTCTCTGGAGCAGCTTCTCTTTATTGACTCTGGAGCAGCTTATCTTTATTGACTCTGGAGCAGCTTCTCTTTATTGACTCTCTGGAGAAGCTTCTCTTTATTGACTCTGGAGCAGCTTATCTTTATTGACTCTCTGGAGCAGCTTCTCTTTATTGACTCTCTGGAGCAGCTTCTCTTTATTGACTCTCTGGAGCAGCTTCTCTTTATTGACTCTCTGGAGCAGCTTCTCTTTATTGACTCTCTGGAGCAGCTTCTCTTTATTGACTCTCTGGAGCAGCTTCTCTTTATTGACTCTCTGGAGCAGCTTCTCTTTATTGACTCTCTGGAGCAGCTTCTCTTTATTGACTCTCTGGAGCAGCTTCTCTTTATTGACTCTCTGGAGCAGCTTCTCTTTATTGACTCTCTGGAGCAGCTTCTCTTTATTGACTCTCTGGAGCAGCTTCTCTTTATTGACTCTCTGGAGCAGCTTCTCTTTATTGACTCTCTGGAGCAGCTTCTCTTTATTGACTCTCTGGAGCAGCTTCTCTTTATTGACTCTCTGGAGCAGCTTCTCTTTATTGACTCTGGAGCAGCTTCTCTTTATTGACTCTGGAGCAGCTTCTCTTTATTGACTCTCTGGAGCAGCTTCTCTTTATTGACTCTGGAGCAGCTTCTCTTTATTGACTCTGGAGCAGCTTCTCTTTATTGACTCTGGAGCAGCTTATCTTTATTGACTCTCTGGAGCAGCTTCTCTTTATTGACTCTCTGGAGCAGCTTCTCTTTATTGACTCTGGAGCAGCTTCTCTTTATTGACTCTCTGGAGCAGCTTATCTTTATTGACTCTGGAGCAGCTTCTCTTTATTGACTCTGGAGCAGCTTCTCTTTATTGACTCTCTGGAGCAGCTTATCTTTATTGACTCTGGAGCAGCTTCTCTTTATTGACTCTGGAGCAGCTTCTCTTTATTGACTCTGGAGCAGCTTCTCTTTATTGACTCTCTGGAGCAGCTTCTCTTTATTGACTCTCTGGAGCAGCTTCTCTTTATTGACTCTCTGGAGCAGCTTCTCTTTATTGACTCTCTGGAGCAGCTTCTCTTTATTGACTCTTTGGAGCAGCTTCTCTTTATTGACTCTGGAGCAGCTTCTCTTTATTGACTCTGGAGCAGCTTCTCTTTATTGACTCTGGAGCAGCTTCTCTTTATTGACTCTCTGGAGCAGCTTCTCTTTATTGACTCTCTGGAGCAGCTTCTCTTTATTGACTCTCTGGAGCAGCTTCTCTTTATTGACTCTCTGGAGCAGCTTATCTTTATTGACTCTGGAGCAGCTTCTCTTTATTGACTCTCTGGAGCAGCTTCTCTTTATTGACTCTGGAGCAGCTTATCTTTATTGACTCTGGAGCAGCTTATCTTTATTGACTCTCTGGAGCAGCTTCTCTTTATTGACTCTGGAGCAGCTTATCTTTATTGACTCTCTGGAGCAGCTTCTCTTTATTGACTCTGGAGCAGCTTATCTTTATTGACTCTGGAGCAGCTTCTCTTTATTGATTCTCTGGAGCAGCTTCTCTTTATTGACTCTCTGGAGCAGCTTCTCTTTATTGACTCTCTGGAGCAGCTTCTCTTTATTGACTCTCTGGAGCAGCTTCTCTTTATTGACTCTCTGGAGCAGCTTCTCTTTATTGACTCAGGAGCAGCTTCTCTTTATTGACTCTCTGGAGCAGCTTCTCTTTATTGACTCTCTGGAGCAGCTTCTCTTTATTGACTCTGGAGCAGCTTATCTTTATTGACTCTGGAGCAGCTTCTCTTTATTGACTCTCTGGAGAAGCTTCTCTTTATTGACTCTGGAGCAGCTTATCTTTATTGACTCTCTGGAGCAGCTTCTCTTTATTGACTCTCTGGAGCAGCTTCTCTTTATTGACTCTCTGGAGCAGCTTCTCTTTATTGACTCTCTGGAGCAGCTTCTCTTTATTGACTCTCTGGAGCAGCTTCTCTTTATTGACTCTCTGGAGCAGCTTCTCTTTATTGACTCTCTGGAGCAGCTTCTCTTTATTGACTCTCTGGAGCAGCTTCTCTTTATTGACTCTCTGGAGCAGCTTCTCTTTATTGACTCTCTGGAGCAGCTTCTCTTTATTGACTCTCTGGAGCAGCTTCTCTTTATTGACTCTCTGGAGCAGCTTCTCTTTATTGACTCTCTGGAGCAGCTTCTCTTTATTGACTCTCTGGAGCAGCTTCTCTTTATTGACTCTCTGGAGCAGCTTCTCTTTATTGACTCTCTGGAGCAGCTTCTCTTTATTGACTCTCTGGAGCAGCTCTGACAGGACGGAGGGAAGAAAGAGGTAGAAATGAAGGGAGTAAAAGATGTAGATGTCAGAACTCATCCAGGGGGAAGATGTCCTGGTTTTCTCACAGAGAAGTTGAATGAACTTGTTAATCACAGAAACCCGGAACTACAACAATTGAGAATAATTGCATCACACGTTACTTGAGTCTGTCCACAAGAGATTATGAATTTGTTCATGCTGAGAGAGAAAGGCTCTAGTATCATGTGACTATGAAATAACAGACTATTTCAACCACAAGAGGACAGAGTTGAGCTAACGCTATTCACAATACAATGGCAACATTTGAGTAACAATACAAATGAAAATATAAAATGTGTCATGTTTTAAACTTTATTGTTTAAAGTTGGTACAAAAACTGTTAAATCAGAAAACATTCTCAGCTTTTTCCTTAAAGCATCAGAAATCCTCCAGACAGAAGAGATACTCTAGCTCTGGCCCAGGGTGCTACTGCTCAGCCTTCCTTCACTAACGCCCAGGACCAGAGCTAGAGAGAGGGGTAGAGAAACAGAGACACCATGCAGACAGTATACAGAGACAGACATTGGCTAAGTCCAAAATGGCACCCTATTCCCTATATAGTAGAGCTGGGTGATATGGACCAACATCCATATGGTGATAAATTGCCTGAATTGATGCGATACCGATAAATAGAACAATCTGCACCACAGTTTGTATTATTCTCCTTTAAACTACTACTACTGATCGGTACTGCCGGTGTCGATAATGATCGGTTTAATACGATAAGTGATCGGTACTGCCGGTGTCGATAATGATGGGTTTAATACGATAAGTGATCGGTACTGCCGGTGTCGATAATGATGGGTTTAATACGATAAGTGATCGGTACTGCCGGTGTCGATAATGATGGGTTTAATACGATAAGTGATCGGTACTGCCGGTGTCGATAATGATGGGTTTAATACGATAAGTGATCGGTACTGCCGGTGTGGATAATGATGGGTTTAATACGATAAGTGATCGGTACTGCCGGTGTGGATAATGATGGGTTTAATACGGTAAGTGATCGGTACTGCCGGTGTGGATAATGATGGGTTTAATACGGTAAGTGATCGGTACTGCCGGTGTGGATAATGATGGGTTTAATACGGTAAGTGATCGGTACTGCCGGTGTGGATAATGATGGGTTTAATACGGTAAGTGATCGGTACTGCCGGTGTGGATAATGATGGGTTTAATACGGTAAGTGATCGGTACTGCCGGTGTGGATAATGATGGGTTTAATACGGTAAGTGATCGGTACTGCCGGTGTGGATAATGATGGGTTTAATACGGTAAGTGATCGGTACTGCCGGTGTGGATAATGATGGGTTTAATACGGTAAGTGATCGGTACTGCCGGTGTGGATAATGATGGGTTTAATACGGTAAGTGATCGGTACTGCCGGTGTGGATAATGATCGGTTTAACGTCCTGGCTGTACTATACAGTGCACTACTATTGACCAGAGCCCTATGAAGGGAACAGAGTACCATTAGGGACGACCAGAGAGTAAAGCCCTTACTTGCACACGTTCCCCAATAAAGAGGAACACAGTGCCTTTGACAAGTCCATAGAACAGCTGACAGACAAGATGTTAAGAGTATTATACACCCTACGCAACAACCTACACAACATGGTGATGCAGCGTAATTATGAAATTGCAGGGCTGAACACGTTTGTATATTTTTACTACACAATAACCCTAACAGCCATTTGGCTCAGCTTGTGTTGCGTACTTACGTAGAGTATAAACATGAGGCTGTGGACAGTGGGCTGTAGAAGACAAGACAGACACCTTTAACTACTGATGAGGTATCCTCTGAAGTCTGTTGCATGGAGAGTGTCTGTTTGGATGTCTATGGGCCAGACAGGGGTGTGTGTATCTATGGGCCAGACAGGTGTGTGTGTGTGTGTGTGTGTGTGTGTGTGTCTGTATCTATGGGCCAGACAGGTGTGTGTGTGTCTATGGGCCAGACAGGTGTGTGTGTGTCTATGGGCCAGACAGGTGTGTGTGTGTGTGTGTGTGTGTGTGTGTGTGTGTGTGTGTGTGTATCTATGGGCCAGACAGGCGTGTGTGTGTGTGTGTGTGTGTGTGTGTGTGTGTGTGTGTGTGTATCTATGGGCCAGACAGGTGTGTGTGTGTGTGTGTGTGTATGTATATATCTATGGGCCAGACAGGCGTGTGTGTATCTATGGGCCAGACAGGTGTGTGTGTGTGTGTGTGTGTGTGTGTGTGTGTATCTATGGGCCAGACAGGTGTGTGTGTGTGTGTGTGTGTATATATCTATGGGCCAGATAGGTGTGTGTGTGTGTGTTCTCCCTGAGGTGAGTATCAGTCAGATTCAGAGAGAGTGGAGATACCATCTGTACACAATACAACACATACTGACACTAACACACACTATGTTCTTCTACCCACGTGGGGACCTAAAATTCATTTCCATTCAAAATCCTATTTTCCCTAAACTTAACCCTAAACTTAACAGCTGAGCTTAAAATTGCCTTTGTATTCACGAGGACGTGGTAAATGTCCCCATGAGGGAGAATTTCCCTTGTTTTACTAGCCTTGTGGGGACTGTCGGGATTTTAGGTCCCAAAAAGGATATAAGAACCAACCCACAAAATACTGTACACAAAATACACACTCAGAGTAAAAACATGATCAAATACCATCCATAAACAATTTATACTAAGTAATGCCCCCTCCCCCCACTGAATTCTGAAGGTTGAAGTTCAGGACTACTTTTTACACTGAGGTATTTTGTCCCTATAAATACTGTTCCATTCAGAATTATCATGACGACTAGATACTTAACAGAATGACATTCAACATGACCGGTCTGTCTTTACACAGGCAACAGTGTGTGTGTGTGTGTGTGTGTGTTCAACACTCATTCATAACTACAGACAGCGATCACATAGCTGTCAATCTATCTAACCAATCAAGGGACTACAAATCCCAAGTTGCTCGAAAAGTAGGAAGTCTGCGTCCAAATCTATTGCTTCAAATGTGAAAGGTCATGGCAATGCCTTGTGGGAAAAAATTAACAGTTATAACATGGTGTAAGGTGGAGTTGCCCCTAGATGCTGATCTTGAGTCAGTTTCACATTTTCCCCCTAATGGTTCAGGTTAGGATTGGGGGAGAGGAAGCGGATCCTAGATCTGTACTTCGGGGAAACTTCACCCCTTACACACAGCCAGAACTCCCCATCAGACAGACAACACAGAGGTTTCAATATGACAGGACGTTGTCATGGATACTCAATAGATACATGATGTGGGGGGGGGGGACACACACACCGCTATACACAAAACTGAATCCCCAAAACACACCTTGGTCGTACTCATTACTGCATACCGTAGCAAAACGTTTCGCAACGGAAAACAAACGTTTCTCATTAGACCAATTGAGGTAGGTTCCTTCCTGTTTGCTTCTAGTGAATACGACCCTTGAACTTGAAATCTGCTATTATTATAATAGTCTAATAGCACAATAAAAATGTTAAATCGTATTGAAGTGAAGCATATTGACCAAGAAGAGTAAAGGAGAATAACTAATGTAGCTTGTCTTCATTTTGGAGTTGAGTTATTATGAAGTCTGGGCAGAAATAAAGGACTTTAAGTCTTAAACATGGATACGGATGGATATTGCAACAATAAAGGAGAATAAACCCATATGTGGTCATATGTTAGTACAATAGATAAATACAGTCTACAGTTCTTTCAGAAAACTCAATTATATCCCCCAGTAGTGTTTTGGATATTTTTCTGTTTCACATGAAAATATAGAAATCTTTGTTTTCATTCCGAATAAAAATAAAAAATAGAAAAGGTCACTTAAAAACACAGAGAGACAAACAGAAACGGAGAGAATAGTCCAGGAAATCCCCCCGCCCCAAAATCCCAGGGAGTTGGAAGTTATATGCTTTTTGTTATAAGCGTCGTTCCTTTGCGACCAAAAAGAAAGTAGTTCCGACCAAGGACAAATAGTCCCCCTAGTCGAGTGGGCCCTGGAAGATGAGTCTAACGTATCCCTGCTCGCCGCTCAGTTGCTGGGCGCAGAAGGGACAGGCGGCGTGGAAGGTGTGTGTTCCGTGCGGCAGCGGGATCTGACTCCAGAACACAGCCGTCTTCTCAGAACACACGTGACCACACGGTGAGAAGGCGTGGGTGGGCGGAGCCGTGTCCAGATAGAAGCTTGCCTCGCAGCCCAACCAGAGGGGAACGTACGGTCCACTGGCTCGACACATAGGACACTCCCTGCTCCGGCCCTGCTCCCTCTCCTCCTGGTCCCGGTCCAGCCTGTCTCTGTCCCGGTGGCTCCCCCAGTTGTGGTAACCATGGACGTGGCCACACTGGAGATAGACCCACGGCTGCTTCTCATCTGGGGTGTCCTACAGTAGATGAGATACATTGTAAGTAATCCCATAAGGGGAGAATGGAATAGTCACCAGCAACACATACAGCAACAACAGAAACACTTGGATACATCAGAAAACAAACAGAACAGAAACCCCCTGCTGCCTTCTCTACAACTGGTCTTTCCCTACTAGCTCTGACTTTACTCATTAAGGACAAATGTACTGACTATGACTGAGATGTGGTTGTCCCACCTAGCCACTAACTGTAGTCTCTCTGGATAAGAGTCGGCTAAATGACTCACTAACTGTAGTGTCTCAGGATAAGAGAGTCTGCTAAATGACTCACTACTGTAGTGGCTCTGGATAAGAGAGTCTGCTAAATGACTCACTACTGTAGTATCTCTGGATAAGAGAGTCTGCTAAATGACTCACTACTGTAGTATCTCTGGATAAGAGAGTCTGCTAAATGACTCACTACTGTAGTATCTCTGGATAAGAGAGTCTGCTAAATGACTCACTACTGTAGTATCTCTGGATAAGAGAGTCTGCTAAATGACTCACTACTGTAGTGGCTCTGGATAAGAGAGTCTGCTAAATGACTCACTGCTGTAGTATCTCTGGATAAGAGAGTCTGCTAAATGACTCACTACTGTAGTGGCTCTGGATAAGAGAGTCTGCTAAATGACTCACTACTGTAGTATCTCTGGATAAGAGAGTCTGCTAAATGACTCACTACTGTAGTGTCTCTGGATAAGAGAGTCTGCTAAATGACTCACTACTGTAGTGTCTCTGGATAAGAGAGTCTGCTAAATGACTCACTACTGTAGTGTCTCTGGATCAGAGAGTCTGCTAAATGACTCACTACTGTAGTGTCTCTGGATAAGAGAGTCTGCTAAATGACTCACTAACTGTAGTATCTCTGGATAAGAGAGTCTGCTAAATGACTCACTACTGTAGTGGCTCTGGATAAGAGAGTCTGCTAAATGACTCACTACTGTAGTATCTCTGGATAAGAGAGTCTGCTAAATGACTCACTACTGTAGTGTCTCAGGATAAGAGTCTGCTAAATGACTCACTACTGTAGTGTCTCTGGATAAGAGAGTCTGCTAAATGACTCACTACTGTAGTGTCTCTGGATAAGAGAGTCTGCTAAATGACTCACTGCTGTAGTATCTCTGGATAAGAGAGTCTGCTAAATGACTCACTACTGTAGTGTCTCTGGATAAGAGAGTCTGCTAAATGACTCACTACTGTAGTGTCTCTGGATAAGAGGTTCTGCTAAATGACTCACTACTGTAGTATCTCTGGATAAGAGAGTCTGCTAAATGACTAAAATGTCTGGCTCAGTTGATAGAGCATGGAGCCATCAACACCAGGGTCGTGAGTTTGATTCCCGCTGGGGCAACCAGAAGGAAAATGTATGTAATAACTGCTGTAAGTGCAAAACATTTATTTGGGGGGGGGATATATTGTCTTTTGTGTTGTCATTGTATCAGGGAGGGAACTTGCCTTGCGTCTCATGGAGGGGAAGGCCAGGGTGTTGAAGCCGACGGGACACTGGGGCCTGGCTGCGTTGATTTCCTGACGTAGCGCCTCCAGGTGTTTGACGGTGGGGGTGCGGCTCAGGCCCTCGGCCGTGCGCCACAGGAGCGTGGCACCACACAGGTCTATCAGAGAGCCATCCACCAGCTCCTGGCTCTCTGCCTCCACCTGAGGGGAGAGGGGACAATCTTCAAAACACAGGTCTATCAGAGAGCCATCCACCAGGTCCTGGCTCTCTGCCTCCACCTGAGGGGAGAGGGGACAACCTTCAAAACACAGGTCTATCAGAGAGCCATCCACCAGCTCCTGGCTCTCTGCCTCCACCTGAGGGGAGAGGGGACAACCTTCAAAACACAGGTCTATCAGAGAGCCATCCACCAGCTCCTGGCTCTCTGCCTCCACCTGAGTGGAGAGGGGACAACCTTCAAAACACGCGTCAATATACGCAACAATATGCATCATTTCATCACCAGAACAGAACATTGGTTAAAATATCACACATTAAACCTACTTTTAAAACGTCCAGATGATTATACTTTAATAAAATGTAAACTGAGATTCAGCGATATGACGTCACCACGAGCAGCACAGCAGATGTTGAGATGAGCACGATGCATGACTTCACCCTCTCAGTCCCACCGAGTATCTGTGCATGACTTCACCCTCTCAGTCCCACCGAGTATCTGTGCATGACTTCACCCTCTCAGTCCCACCGAGTATCTGTGCATGACTTCACCCTCTCAGTCCCACCGAGTATCTGTGCATGACTTCACCCTCTCAGTCCCACCGAGTATCTGTGCATGACTTCACCCTCTCAGTCCCACCGAGTATCTGTGCATGACTTCACCCTCTCAGTCCCACCGAGTATCTGTGCATGACTTCACCCTCTCAGTCCCACCGAGTATCTGTGCATGACTTCACCCTCTCAGTCCCACAGAGTATCTGTGCATGTACACAGGTGCACTTCACGCTGCTACAAGGACTGAGCTACTGGACCAAAACAACAGAGAAGTTTAGCCGCGCGCTTCAACGCTCTTAGTTGTTGAGGAAATGGACCAGACAATATTGCTGTTTACTTTGTGCATCTCTAAGTCTACTTTTAAGAAGCACAGTGTTGAAGGGGTATAGTGTCTAGTATAGCCCTGTAGGTGGCAGGCTAGCCCATCTGTTCTCCATGTCTCTGTAGGGAGGTTGGAGAGCTGGTACACATAACTGACAAACACACACACACACCCAACTCACATCCTGTCTCTCACACACACACACACACACACTCACGTCACACTCACGTCACACTGTCATTATCAATCAAGGCTTTTATCAACACATACTGTAAGGACTCCAGGCCCTGGGGAGTGTGTGAGTGTGAGTTGTCCTATGGGTCTATCCTTAATTACAATCACTTCAACCCTGAACACTCAAACTGGGGAAGGACAAACAGGCCTACTGGCACTGGGTTCTGGTGGGGTGTGTGTGTGTGTGTGTGTGTGTGTGTGAACATGTCTGCATGCGCATATCTGTGTGTTTGTATGGATGGTTTGTGCATGTGTGTGTGTAGGGGAGGGTGTGTCTGTGTGAGGGGGAGGGTGTGTGTGTGTGTGTGTGTGTGTGTGTGTGTGTGTGTGTGTGGTAGGGTGTGTGTGGGGTGGGGTGTGTGGTGGGGGGTAGGGTGTGTGGGTAGGGTAGGGTGTGGGTGGGGGGGGGGTGGGGTGTGTGTGTGGTGGGGTAGGGTAGGGTGTGTGTGTGTGTGTGGTGGGGTAGGGTGTGTGTGTGTGTGTGGTGGGGTAGGGTGTGTGTGTGTGTGTGGTGGGGTCGGGTGTGTGTGTGTGTGTGGTGGGGTAGGGTCGGGTGTGTGTGTGTGTGTGGTGGGGTAGGGTCGGGTGTGTGTGTGTGTGTGTGGTGGGGTAGGGTCGGGTGTGTGTGTGTGTGTGTGGTGGGGTAGGGTCGGGTGTGTGTGTGTGGTGGGGTAGGGTGTGTGTGTGTGTGGGGGGGGGTAGGGTCGGGTGTGTGTGTGTGTGGTGGGGTAGGGTGTGTGCGTGTGTGTGGTGGGGTAGGGTGTGTGTGTGTGTGGTGGGGTAGGGTCGGGTGTGTGTGTGTGTGGTGGGGTAGGGTCGGGTGTGTGTGTGTGTGGTGGGGTAGGGTCGGGTGTGTGTGTGTGTGGTGGGGTAGGGTGTGTGTGTGTGTGTGTGGTGGGGTAGGGTGTGTGTGTGTGTGTGTGGTGGGGTAGGGTGTGTGTGTGTGTGTGTGGTGGGGTAGGGTGTGTGTGTGTGTGGTGGGGTAGGGTCGGGTGTGTGTGTGTGTGTGGTGGGGTAGGGTCGGGTGTGTGTGTGTGTGTGTGGTGGGGTAGGGTCGGGTGTGTGTGTGTGGTGGGGTAGGGTCGGGTGTGTGTGTGTGGTGGGGTAGGGTGTGTGTGTGTGTGGGGGGGGGTAGGGTCGGGTGTGTGTGTGTGTGGTGGGGTAGGGTCGGGTGTGTGTGTGTGTGGTGGGGTAGGGTGTGTGCGTGTGTGGTGGGGTAGGGTCGGGTGTGTGTGTGTGTGGTGGGGTAGGGTCGGGTGTGTGTGTGTGTGGTGGGGTAGGGTGTGTGTGTGTGTGTGTGGTGGGGTAGGGTGTGTGTGTGTGTGGTGGGGTAGGGTGTGTGTGTGTGTGGTGGGGTAGGGTGTGTGTGTGTGTGTGTGGTGGGGTAGGGTGTGTGTGTGTGTGTGTGGTGGGGTAGGGTGTGTGTGTGTGTGTGTGGTGGGGTAGGGTGTGTGTGTGTGTGGTGGGGTAGGGTCGGGTGTGTGTGTGTGTGGTGGGGTAGGGTTGGGTGTGTGTGTGTGGTGGGGTAGGGTTGGGTGTGTGTGTGTGGTGGGGTAGGGTGTGTGTGTGTGTGGTGGGGTAGGGTGTGTGTGTGTGTGGTGGGGTAGGGTAGGTGTGTGTGTGTGGTGGGGTAGGGTAGGTGTGTGTGTGTGTGTGGTGGGGTAGGGTGTGTGTGTGTGTGTGGTGGGGTAGGGTGTGTGTGTGTGTGTGGTGGGGTAGGGTGTGTGTGTGTGTGTGGTGGGGTAGGGTGTGTGTGGTGGGGTAGGGTGTGTGTGGGGTGGGGTAGGGTAGGTGTGGGGTGGGGTAGGGTAGGTGTGGGGTGGGGGGGGGTAGGGTGTGTGTGTGGTGGGGTAGGGTCGGGTGTGTGTGTGTGTGGTGGGGTAGGGTGTGTGTGTGTGTGTGGTGGGGTAGGGTGTGTGTGTGTGTGTGGTGGGGTAGGGTGTGTGTGTGTGTGTGTGGTGGGGTAGGGTGTGTGTGGGGTGGGGTAGGGTAGGTGTGGGGTGGGGTGGGGGTCGGGTGTGTGTGTGTGTGGTGGGGTAGGGTCGGGTGTGTGTGTGTGTGGTGGGGTAGGGTCGGGTGTGTGTGTGTGTGGTGGGGCAGGGTGTGTGTGTGTGTGTGTGTGTGTGGTGGGGTAGGGTGTGTGTGTGTGTGTGTGTGTGTGTGTGTGTGTGTGTGTGGTGGGGTAGGGTGTGTGTGTGTGTGTGGTGGGGTAGGGTGTGTGTGTGTGTGTGGTGGGGTAGGGTGTGTGTGTGTGTGTGTGTGTGTGGTGGGGTAGGGTAGTGTGTGTGTGTGGTGGGGTAGGGTGTGTGTGTGTGTGTGTGGTGGGGTAGGGTGTGTGTGTGTGTGGTGGGGTAGGGTGTGTGTGTGTGTGTGTGTGTGTGTGTGTGTGTGTGTGTGGTGGGGTAGGGTGTGTGTGTGTGTGTGTGTGTGTGGTGGGGTAGGGTGTGTGTGTGTGTGGTGGGGTAGGGTGTGTGTGTGTGTGTGTGTGTGTGTGTGGTGGGGTAGGGTGTGTGTGTGTGTGTGTGTGTGTGTGTGTGTGTGGTGGGGTAGGGTGTGTGTGTGTGTGTGTGTGTGGTGGGGTAGGGTGTGTGTGTGTGTGTGTGTGTGTGTGGTGGGGTAGGGTGTGTGTGTGTGTGTGTGTGGTGGGGTAGGGTGTGTGTGTGTGTGTGTGTGTGTGGTGGGGTAGGGTGTGTGTGTGTGTGTGTGTGTGTGGTGGGGTAGGGTGTGTGTGTGTGTGTGGTGGGGTAGGGTGTGTGTGTGTGTGTGTGTGTGTGGTGGGGTAGGGTGTGTGTGTGTGTGTGTGTGTGTGTGTGTGGTGGGGTAGGGTGTGTGTGTGTGTGTGTGGTGGGGTAGGGTGTGTGTGTGTGTGTGTGGTGGGGTAGGGTGTGTGTGTGTGTGTGTGGTGGGGTAGGGTGTGTGTGTGTGTGTGTGTGTGTGTGTGGTGGGGTAGGGTGTGTGTGTGTGTGTGTGGTGGGGTAGGGTGTGTGTGTGTGTGTGTGTGGTGGGGTAGGGTGTGTGTGTGTGTGTGTGTGGTGGGGTAGGGTGTGTGTGGTGGGGTAGGGTGTGTGTGTGTGTGTGTGTGTGGTGGGGTAGGGTGTGTGTGTGTGTGTGTGTGTGGTGGGGTAGGGTGTGTGTGTGTGTGTGTGTGTGGGGGGTAGGGTGTGTGTGAAGGGCATACTGTAGGACACTATGCTGCTGTGTTGACTGCTTCTGTTTCCCCCAGTCACCTGCCTGGTGGAGAGTCCTCTACTGACCGACACACACACACTGTCATATATCCTGTAAATACTACTATCTAAATGTACAACTACAGGCTGGGTATACTGCCATAGGCTACAGGCTCAAATCAACTACAGGCTGGGTATACTGCCATAGGCTACAGGCTCAAATCAACTACAGGCTGGGTATACTGCCATAGGCTACAGGCTCACATCAACTACAGGCTGGGTATACTGCCATAGGCTACAGGCTGAAATCAACTACAGGCTGGGTATACTGCCATAGGCTACAGGCTCACATCAACTACAGGCTGGGTATACTGCCATAGGCTACAGGCTGAAATCAACTACAGGCTGGGTATACTGCCATAGGCTACAGGCTGAAATCAACTACAGGCTGGGTATACTGCCATAGGCTACAGGCTCAAATCAACTACAGGCTGGGTATACTGCCATAGGCTACAGGCTCAAATCAACTACAGGCTGGGTATACTGCCATAGGCTACAGGCTGAAATCAACTACAGGCTGGGTATACTGCCATAGGCTACAGGCTCACATCAACTACAGGCTGGGTATACTGCCATAGGCTACAGGCTCAAATCAACTACAGGCTGGGTATACTGCCATAGGCTACAGGCTCAAATCAACTACAGGCTGGTTATACTGCCATAGGCTACAGGCTCACATCAACTACAGGCTGGGTATACTGCCATAGGCTACAGGCTGAAATCAACTACAGGCTGGGTATACTGCCATAGGCTACAGGCTGAAATCAACTACAGGCTGGGTATACTGCCATAGGCTACAGGCTCACATCAACTACAGGCTGGGTATACTGCCATAGGCTACAGGCTGAAATCAACTACAGGCTGGGTATACTGCCATAGGCTACAGGCTCACATCAACTACAGGCTGGGTATACTGCCATAGGCTACAGGCTGAAATCAACTACAGGCTGGGTATACTGCCATAGGCTACAGGCTCACATCAACTACAGGCTGGGTATACTGCCATAGGCTACAGGCTCACATCAACTACAGGCTGGGTATACTGCCATAGGCTACAGGCTGAAATCAACTACAGGCTGGGTATACTGCCATAGGCTACAGGCTCACATCAACTACAGGCTGGGTATACTGCCATAGGCTACAGGCTGAAATCAACTACAGGCTGGGTATACTGCCATAGGCTACAGGCTGAAATCAACTACAGGCTGGGTATACTGCCATAGGCTACAGGCTGAAATCAACTACAGGCTGGGTATACTGCCATAGGCTACAGGCTCACATCAACTACAGGCTGGGTATACTGCCATAGGCTACAGGCTCAAATCAACTACAGGCTGGGTATACTGCCATAGGCTACAGGCTGAAATCAACTACAGGCTGGGTATACTGCCATAGGCTACAGGCTGAAATCAACTACAGGCTGGGTATACTGCCATAGGCTACAGGCTGAAATCAACTACAGGCTGGGTATACTGCCATAGGCTACAGGCTCACATCAACTACAGGCTGGGTATACTGCCATAGGCTACAGGCTGAAATCCCTGACATTCACACTAAACCTAAGACATGTCAAGGAGAAGACAAAGGCCTAAACATGTTCTTGTCCTAAGTTTTGCTTTTTCCTTAAATAAATGTTTTGACCACTAAAAGGGTCTTGCTAAGGCTTACCAGGCTTCTTTAGTTGGAGCTGAAAAGTTCAGATTAAAAATAGGCCAATCTGTGATTGAAGAATATAACTTATAAAATGCCTAATTAGTTTAGTTCAACTGTCTTCCAAATATAAGCTTGTTATCCTTCACTGTTTGTAAACAACGTAAATGTAAAACTTGGTTAAATCTATATGTTTGACATCATGGATGGTCAGTCCTTGTATCCATTACTCTGTCTGTGAACATGAGAGGATCCATTTCTCCAGCCCATCCCTCAGCTGTTTACCAAATCAGTAACGGGTAACACTTGGTTTTTGTTTAAGTCGCAGATTGCCCCTTTAAATTCAGGATAAATGATGAAGTGTGGTATTGTTCTTCTTCCCCATGACATTACTGTACCCTGCAGCTGTGTGGAGGTTCATTTAATTCATGTGACTACACTACTTTCTACAGGAGGGCTCAGGGAAGGTGAGTGACTACACTACTTTATACAGGAGTGTAGTCACACACACACACACAGGGCAAGATGGTGCGTGTGTGTGTGTCTCACCATCTTGCCCTGTGTGTGTGTGTGTGTGTGTGTGTGTGTGTGTGTGTGTGTGTGTGTGTGTGTGTGTGTGTCTCACCATCTTGCCCCGCTGCTGAGCGGAGCGGGTCTCTCGGAGGGTAAAGACGTTTCCGCAGACGGAGATCTCTCTCCAGACGCCCGGTTTGGAGTCCTCTGTGAAGCCGTGGCGAGGGTGCATCACCAGCACGCCGTTGGTGGTCAGCCCGTCCATCTGACCGTCACACGTCTTCCATTTAGCTGCCTTCTCCTGGCGGGGGAATAGAAAGTAAGTTGTTCATTGTCTTTATGGTGTCATGATTTACTGAACTGTGTGGTATGTACCTCTGAATATTTTAACAAATCAAAGAGGGAGATGAAAATCCCCCCCCATTTTCATTTTAGTGACACACACACCTCCCCCGTCCCTTCCCACACCTCCCCTCCCCCGTCCCGTCCCACACCTCCCCTCCCCGTCCCGTCCCACACCTCCCCTCCCCGTCCCGTCCCACACCTCCCCTCCCCGTCCCGTCCCACACCTCCCCTCCCCCGTCCCGTCCCACACCTCCCCTCCCCGGTCCCACACCTCCCCTCCCCGTCCCGTCCCACACCTCCCCTCCCCGTCCCGTCCCACACCTCCCCTCCCCCGTCCCGTCCCACACCTCCCCTCCCCGGTCCCACACCTCCCCTCCCCTTCCCGTCCCACACCTCCCCTCCCCGTCCCACACCTCCCCTCCCCGTCCCGTCCCACACCTCCCCTCCCCGTCCCGTCCCACACCTCCCCTCCCCGTCCCGTCCCACACCTCCCCTCCCCGTCCCACACCTCCCCTCCCCGTCCCACACCTCCCCTCCCCCGTCCCTTCCCACACCTCCCCTCCCCGTCCCACACCTCCCCTCCCCGTCCCGTCCCACACCTCCCCTCCCCGTCCCACACCTCCCCCGTCCCACACCTCCCCTCCCCCCTGTCCTGTCCCACACCTCCCCTCCCCCGTCCCACACCTCCCCTCCCCCCTGTCCTGTCCCACACCTCCCCTCCCCCTGTCCTGTCCCACACCTCCCCTCCCCCCTGTCCTGTCCCACACCTCCCCTCCCCCCTGTCCTGTCCCACACCTCCCCTCCCCCGTCCCACACCTCCCCTCCCCCCTGTCCTGTCCCACACCTCCCCTCCCCCTGTCCTGTCCCACACCTCCCCTCCCCCCTGTCCCGTCCCACACCTCCCCTCCCCCCTGTCCCGTCCCGTCCCACACCTCCCCTCCCCCCCGTCCCTCCCCTCCCCTCCCCCCACTCACCCCTAGGAAGATGTTCTTGGAGCTGTCGAAGCCGGCAGCGTAGATGCGTGTGGTGTAGGGGGGCGTCCTCTGACACATGACACGGCAGGCGAAGCGAGAGATGGTGCTCTGGACTGACTGGGTGTCTGAGTTACTCTGGCTCCCTGCCACCGTGTCGGTTACCACAAAGTCTATAGGGCTCTCTGTGGAGCGACCAATCTGACAGGAGGAGGGAGGGGAACGGTGGGAGAGAAGAGAAAATATGTTACAAGTAGCTTGACTTTATGTGGGAGACAGAGGGAGAGAAATGGGGAGAGAGAAAGACAGAGGGGTAAATGTGTTTGGAGACATTGACTGCACAGGTAGATTTAAAGCTAATTCCATTCAAAACAGGTAATATGTAATTTATCCACATTATAAGGTCTTATCAAGGGGGTTTACTGGTACTTCAGACTGCCTCACAGAAACAGGCTCCTGCCCTATGGGCCATTCTGACTCAGACAATACTAACTATCTTCATACTGGAACTAGTAAACACACAACACATTTCAAAGTACAAACAAGCCAATACATTCACATAAAAATATAACAATATGGATAGGTCCCAAATGGCACCCTAATAGTCCTATGGGCCCTGGTTAAAAGAAGTGCACTACTTAGGGAATAGGGGGCACTACAGAGCCCTATGGGCCCCGGTTAAAAGACGTGAACTATACAGGGCAGGGATATTCAACTCTGACCCTACGAGGTCAGGAGCCTTTCTGTTCTACCTGATCATTAATATCACCCACCTGGTGTCCCAGGTCTAAACCAGTCCCTCATTAGAGGGGAACAATGACCAACTGGGTGCACTACAGAGCCCTATGGGCCCTGGTTAAAAGAAGTGCACTACTTAGGGAATAGGGGGCACTACAGAGCCCTATGGGCCCCGGTTAAAAGAAGTGCACTACTTAGGGAATAGGGGGCACTACAGAGCCCTATGGCCCCCGGTTAAAAGAAGTGCACTACATTAGGGTTGGGTGACTAAGATTGTATGGTCTATCGATGTGTGACAGCCATCGTTGATGGTGGCGACATCGTGATGTCACAAACTATGGTTTAGCATATTTAAAACTTGACTGCAGCGCCAGAGTCTGACAGCAGGGCGAACACACAGCAGGGCGAGCACACCGCAGGGCGAGCACACCGCAGGGCGAGCACACCGCAGGGCGAGCACACCGCAGGGCGAGCACACCGCAGGGCGAGCACACCGCAGGGCGAGCACACCGCAGGGCGAGCACACCGCAGGGCGAGCACACCGCAGGGCGAGCACACCGCAGGGCGAGCACAACGCAGGGCGAGCACAACGCAGGGCGAGCACACAGCAGGGCGACATACCAAATTCCCTTTTTACCTAACTGCCTAAATGTTCAAAATATATGGTAGTTATTAACATAAAGCAACAGAACAATGTAGAAAGAGTGGAGAGCACCAAAGCGGTGTAAAATCTCAGAGCCTAACAGCCCCCCCCCTTACCTCTCCAACATGTCATGGTCCTGGGCCTGGTGTCTGGCTTATTGTTTTCCCCTTACCTCTCCAACATGTCATGTTCCTGGGCCTGGTGTCTGGCTTATTGTTTTCCCCTTACCTCTCCAACATGTCATGGTCCTGGGCCTGGTGTCTGGCTTATTGTTTTCCCCCCACCTCTCTAACATGTCATGTTCCTGGGCCTGGTGTCTGGCTTATTGTTTTCCCCCCACCTCTCCAACATGTCATGGTCCTGGGCCTGGTGTCTGGCTTATTGTTTTCCCCCCACCTCTCCAACATGTCATGGTCCTGGGCCTGGTGTCTGGCTTATTGTTTTCCCCCCACCTCTCTAACATGTCATGTTCCTGGGCCTGGTGTCTGGCTTATTGTTTTCCCCCCACCTCTCTAACATGTCATGTTCCTGGGCCTGGTGTCTGGCTTATTGTTTTCCCCTCACCTCTCCAACATGTCATGGTCCTGGGCCTGGTGTCTGGCTTATTGTTTTCCCCCCACCTCTCTAACATGTCATGTTCCTGGGCCTGGTGTCTGGCTTATTGTTTTCCCCCCACCTCTCCAACATGTCATGTTCCTGGGCCTGGTGTCTGGCTTATTGTTTTCCCCCCACCTCTCTAACATGTCATGGTCCTGGGCCTGGTGTCTGGCTTATTGTTTTCCCCCCACCTCTCCAACATGTCATGTTCCTGGGCCTGGTGTCTGGCTTATTGTTTTCCCCTCACCTCTCCAACATGTCATGGTCCTGGGCCTGGTGTCTGGCTTATTGTTTTCCCCCCACCTCTCCAACATGTCATGGTCCTGGGCCTGGGCCTGGTGTCTGGCTTATTGTTTTCCCCCCACCTCTCTAACATGTCATGGTCCTGGGCCTGGTGTCTGGCTTATTGTTTTCCCCCCACCTCTCTAACATGTCATGTTCCTGGGCCTGGTGTCTGGCTTATTGTTTTCCCCCCACCTCTCCAACATGTCATGTTCCTGGGCCTGGTGTCTGGCTTATTGTTTTCCCCCACCTCTCCAACATGTCATGGTCCTGGGCCTGGTGTCTGGCTTATTGTTTTCCCCCCACCTCTCTAACATGTCATGTTCCTGGGCCTGGTGTCTGGCTTATTGTTTTCCCCTCACCTCTCTAACATGTCATGTTCCTGGGCCTGGTGTCTGGCTTATTGTTTTCCCCTCACCTCTCCAACATGTCATGTTCCTGGGCCTGGTGTCTGGCTTATTGTTTTCCCCTCACCTCTCCAACATGTCATGGTCCTGGGCCTGGTGTCTGGCTTATTGTTTTCCCCTCACCTCTCCAACATGTCATGTTCCTGGGCCTGGTGTCTGGCTTATTGTTTTCCCCCCACCTCTCCAACATGTCATGGTCCTGGGCCTGGTGTCTGGCTTATTGTTTTCCCCCCACCTCTCCAACATGTCATGTTCCTGGGCCTGGTGTCTGGCTTATTGTTTTCCCCCCACCTCTCTAACATGTCATGTTCCTGGGCCTGGTGTCTGGCTTATTGTTTTCCCCTCACCTCTCCAACATGTCATGGTCCTGGGCCTGGTGTCTGGCTTATTGTTTTCCCCTCACCTCTCCAACATGTCATGTTCCTGGGCCTGGTGTCTGGCTTATTGTTTTCCCCCCACCTCTCTAACATGTCATGGTCCTGGGCCTGGTGTCTGGCTTATTGTTTTAAACACAAAGTAGCCCAGAAGACAGAACGTTCCAGATGTGCTTTACCCTGATGATCCAGACTAAATAACACCCTACACCTGATACGACTATAATATTGGTTTTTAAAAGGTAGGCTAATATAACAGATATCTGAGTATTTTGTATGGACAAGAGAAGCACTACCAAGTAGAAAGTCTGCTGGTGGGCAGATGAAAGCAACATTCACCTCCACAAAAACACTGTTTACATTGATATCCATACTGAATGAAGCACTTAAAACGGACCTCACGGACACCTGTAACCTTTTCACTTCATTTAAGGGGGACATTTGCCTTAAAATTTTGTTTTTGTTGCAACTGACTTAAAAGTGAAGGAAACTAAGAGAAAATGTCCTTAATGTTTTATACAACTGGGCCCAGAACTCTGAGTTTGTAGTTACCTGGAACATGTCTGTGTTGTTATCATGAGTATACTCCACCACCACCGTCTGACCTCTGGATAACGTGTAGGAGATGCTGTGTTGGTCCTTGTTGCTGATGGCCTGGAGAGGAGAGGGAGGGAGGGGAGGGAGGGACAGAGAGGGAGGGACACAGGGAGGGACAGGGAGGGAGGGACAGAGAGGAGGGAGGGAGGGACAGGGAGGGAGGGACAGAGAGGAGGGAGGGAGGGACACAGGGAGGGACAGGGAGGGAGGGACAGAGAGGAGGGAGGGAGGGACACAGGGAGGGACGGACAGAGAGGAGGGAGGGAGGGACACAGGGAGGGACAGGGAGGGAGGGACAGAGAGGAGGGAGGGAGGGACACAGGGAGGGACAGGGAGGGAGGGACAGAGAGGAGGGAGGGAGGGACAGAGGGAGGGACGGACAGAGAGGAGGGAGGGACACAGGGAGGGACAGAGGGGAGGGACAGAGAGGAGGGAGGGAGGGACAGAGGGGAGGGACAGAGGGGAGGGAGGGACAGAGGGGAGGGAGGGACGGAGGGACAGAGGGGAGGGAGAGAGGGACAGAGGGGAGGGAGAGAGGGACAGAGGGGAGGGAGAGAAAGACAAAGGGGAGGGAGAGAGAGACAGAAGGGAGGGAGGGAGAGAGGGACGGAGGGACAGAGGGAGGGACAGAGGGAGGGACAGAGGGAGGGACAGAACAGGGAAAGACGGGGGATGAATGGAGAAAAGAGGAACGTTCAGTATAGAAATGTTGAACAGACAAGGTTCTGTCCTCAGCTCTTTTTGTTATATTTCTATCTGCTAAGTAACGTTCTAGACGTTTCCCCCTCCCAAACACACCTCAACCACTATTCCAAATCCTCCCCAATAATGCCAGCCTTGTGGTTTAACAGGCCTGTTTAAAGACTTAATAAACAGGATGGAAACAGACATGTGTTTCCAAGGACACACACACACACACACACACACACACACACACACACACACACACACACACACACACACACACACACACACACACACACACACACACACACACACACACACTTTGTAGGACATCTGTCTGCTGCCCTTCATTGGACAGTTCACACTTAACTCTCCCGTAAACAGCCAGTGTGTTCCGTGTGTTCATAAAGGCATGGTTCACATACTCACACTGTTAACCAAGGCAGGAGTGTTATGGGGTTGTGTGTGTGTGTGTGTGTGTGTGTGTGTGTGTGTAGGTTTTTAATTGAATTCCACTAGTTTTTTTTACCTTTATTTAACTAGACAAGTCAGTTAAGAAAAAAATCTTATATACAACGACGGCCTACCAAAGGGCAAAATGCCTCCTGCAGGGACTGGTGCTGGGATTAAAAATACAAATATAAGACAAAACACAAATCATGACAAGAGACTGGTAGGGGTGTGTGTGTGTGTAGGTGTGTGTTACCTTAGCTGCCTGTGCGGTGCAGGCAGCGTGCACTGTGCTGGGTCTGACACCATTAGCCTTGGGCCTCCTAGACAGACTGAAACGGCTTTTCCTCCTGCCTCGATCACCGTTGGGTAGAGAGCCATTGTACCTAAAGACAGAGAGACGGAGAGAGAGAGGGATAAACAAAGGGATAGGATGCCATTTGGGAAGCAGGAAGTGTTCCTAGAGCAGGCAGGGAGAGTTGCTGTGAGTTCACAGACATGCCTGTCATTGTGTGTGTGTGGGCTTGTATTACTGTCCTTGTGGGTACTGGAAAACCCCCAACGTATTTCCCATGTCCACATGAGGACAAAGGCTAGGTATAAAGTTAGGGTTAGGTTTATGCTGTGTGCCTCTGTGTTCCAGCTCTGCTGATAGCTCACTCGTCACTGATAGACCAACACTACTGTTATAATCATCTACCTGACAGTCTGGAGACCAACACTACTGTTATAATCATCTACCTGACAGCCTGGAGACCAACACTATTGTTATAATCATCTACCTGACAGTCTGGAGACCAGGACCACCTACTGTTATAATCATCTACCTGACAGTCTGGAGACCAACACTACTGTTATAATCATCTACCTGACAGCCTGGAGACCAACACTACTGTTATAATCATCTACCTGACAGCCTGGAGACCAGGACCAACACTACTGTTATAATCATCATCCTGACAGTCTGGAGACCAGGACCAACACTACTGTTATAATCATCTACCTGACAGTCTGGAGACCAGGACCAACACTACTGTTATAATCATCTACCTGACAGTCTGGAGACCAACACTACTGTTATAGTCATCTACCTGACAGCCTGGAGACCAGCACTACTGTTATAATCATCTACCTGACAGCCTGGAGACCAACACTACTGTTATAATCATCTACCTGACAGTCTGGAGACCAGGACCAACACTACTGTTATAATCATCTACCTGACAGCCTGGAGACTAGGACCAACACTACTGTTATAATCATCTACCTGACAGTCTGGAGACCAACACTACTGTTATAATCATCTACCTGACAGTCTGAAGACCAACACTACTGTTATAATCATCTACCTGACAGTCTGGAGACCAGGACCAACACTACTGTTATAATCATCTACCTGACAGTCTGGAGACCAGGACCAACACTACTGTTATAATCATCTACCTGACAGTCTGGAGACCAGGACCAACACTACTGTTATAATCATCTACCTGACAGTCTGGAGACCAGGACCAACACTACTGTTATAATCATCTACCTGACTGCCTGGAGACCAACACTACTGTTATAATCATCTACCTGACAGTCTGGAGACCAACACTACTGTTATAATCATCTACCTGACAGCCTGGAGACCAACACTACTGTTATAATCATCTACCTGACAGCCTGGAGACCAGGACCAACACTACTGTTATAATCATCTACCTGACAGTCTGGAGACCAACACTACTGTTATAATCATCTACCTGACAGCCTGGAGACCAACATTACTGTTATAATCATCTACCTGACAGCCTGGAGACCAGGACCAACACTACTGTTATAATCATTTACCTGACAGCCTGGAGACCAGGACCAACACTACTGTTATAATCATCTACCTGACAGCCTGGAGACCAGGACCAACACTACTGTTATAATCATCTACCTGACAGCCTGGAGACCAACACTACTTTTATAATCATCTACCTGACAGTCTGGAGACCAGGACCAACACTACTGTTATAATCATCTACCTGACAGTCTGGAGACCAACACTACTGTTATAATCATCTACCTGACAGCCTGGAGACCAACACTACTGTTTTAATCATCTACCTGACAGTCTGGAGACCAACACTACTGTTATAATCATCTACCTGACAGCCTGGAGACCAACACTACTGTTTTAATCATCTACCTGACAGCCTGGAGACCAACACTACTGTTATAATCATCTACCTGACAGTCTGGAGACCAACACTACTGTTATAATCATCTACCTGACAGTCTGGAGACTAGGACCAACACTACTGTTATAATCATCTACCTGACAGTCTGGAGACCAGGACCAACACTACTGTTATAATCATCTACCTGACAGCCTGGAGACAAGGACCAACACTACTGTTATAATCATCTACCTGACAGTCTGGAGACCAACACTACTGTTATAATCATCTACCTGACAGCCTGAAGACCAACACTACTGTTATAATCATCTACCTGACAGCCTGGAGACCAGGACCAACACTACTGTTATAATCATCTACCTGACAGTCTGGAGACCAACACTACTGTTATAATCATCTACCTGACAGCCTGGAGACCAACACTACTGTTATAATCATCTACCTGACAGTCTGGAGACCAACACTACTGTTATAATCATCTACCTGACAGCCTGGAGACCAGGACCAACACTACTGTTATAATCATTTACCTGACAGCCTGGAGACCAGGACCAACACTACTGTTATAATCATCTACCTGACAGCCTGGAGACCAGGACCAACACTACTGTTATAATCATCTACCTGACAGCCTGGAGACCAACACTACTGTTATAATCATCTACCTGACAGTCTGGAGACTAGGACCAACACTACTGTTATAATCATCTACCTGACAGTCTGGAGACCAACACTACTGTTATAATCATCTACCTGACAGCCTGGAGACCAACACTACTGTTATAATCATCTACCTGACAGTCTGGAGACGGCCAACACTACTGTTATAATCATCTACCTGACAGCCTGGAGACCAGGACCAACACTACTGTTATAATCATTTACCTGACAGCCTGGAGACCAGGACCAACACTACTGTTATAATCATCTACCTGACAGCCTGGAGACCAGGACCAACACTACTGTTATAATCATCTACCTGACAGCCTGGAGACGGCCAACACTACTGTTATAATCATCTACCTGACAGTCTGGAGACTAGGACCAACACTACTGTTATAATCATCTACCTGACAGCCTGGAGACCAGGACCAAGACTACTGTTATAATCATCTACCTGACAGTCTGGAGACCAGGACCAAGACTACTGTTATAATCATCTACCTGACAGCCTGGAGACTAGGACCAACACTACTGTTATAATCATCTACCTGACAGTCTGGAGACCAGGACCAACACTACTGTTATAATCATCTACCTGACAGTCTGGAGACCAACACTACTGTTATACTCATCTACCTGACAGTCTGGAGACCAACACTACTGTTATAATCATCTACCTGACAGTCTGGAGACCAACACTACTGTTATAATCATCTACCTGACAGTCTGGAGACCAACACTACTGTTATAATCATCTACCTGACAGTCTGGAGACCAACACTACTGTTATAATCATCTACCTGACAGTCTGGAGACCAACACTACTGTTATAATCATCTACCTGACAGCCTGGAGACCAGGACCAACACTACTGTTATAATCATCTACCTGACAGTCTGGAGACCAGGACCAACACTACTGTTATAATAATCTACCTGACAGCTTGGAGACTAGGACCAACACTACTGTTATAATCATCTACCTGACAGTCTGGAGACCAACACTATTGTTATAATCATCATCCTGACAGCTTGGAGACTAGGACCAACACTACTGTTATAATCATCTACCTGACAGTCTGGAGACCAACACTACTGTTATAATCATCATCCTGACAGCCTGGAGACCAGGACCAACACTACTGTTATAATAATCTACCTGACAGCTTGAAGACTAGGACCAACACTACTGTTATAATCATCTACCTGACAGTCTGGAGGCCAGGACCAACACTACTGTTATAATCATCATCCTGACAGTCTGGAGACCAACACTACTGTTATAATCATCTACCTGACAGCATGGAGACCAACACTACTGTTATAATCATCTACCTGACAGCATGGAGACCAACACTACTGTTATAATCATCTACCTGACAGTCTGGAGACCAGGACCAACACTACTGTTATAATCATCTACCTGACAGCCTGGAGACCAACACTACTGTTATAATCATCTACCTGACAGTCTGGAGACCAGCACTACTGTTATAATCATCATCCTGACAGTCTGGAGACCAACACTACTGTTATAACTATCTACCTGACAGTCTGGAGACCAGGACCAACACTACTGTTATAATCATCTACCTGACAGTCTGGAGACCAACACTACTGTTATAATCATCTACCTGACAGCCTGGAGACCAGGACCAACACTACTGTTATAATCATCTACCTGACAGCCTGGAGACCAACACTACTGTTATAATCATCTACCTGACAGCCTGGAGACCAGGACCAACACTACTGTTATAATCATCATCCTGACAGTCTGGAGACCAACACTACTGTTATAATTATCTACCTGACAGTCTGGAGACCAGGACCAACACTACTGTTATAATCATCTACCTGACAGTCTGGAGACCAACACTACTGTTATAATCATCTACCTGACAGTCTGGAGACCAACACTACTGTTATAATCATCTACCTGACAGTCTGGAGACCAACACTACTGTTATAATCATCTACCTGACAGCCTGGAGACCAGGACCAACACTACTGTTATAATCATCTACCTGACAGCCTGGAGACCAACACTACTGTTATAATCATCTACCTGACAGCCTGGAGACCAGGACCAACACTACTGTTATAATCATCATCCTGACAGTCTGGAGACCAACACTACTGTTATAATTATCTACCTGACAGTCTGGAGACCAGGACCAACACTACTGTTATAATCATCTACCTGACAGCCTGGAGACCAACACTACTGTTATAATCATCTACCTGACAGTCTGGAGACCAGCACTACTGTTATAATCATCATCCTGACAGTCTGGAGACCAACACTACTGTTATAACTATCTACCTGACAGTCTGGAGACCAGGACCAACACTACTGTTATAATCATCTACCTGACAGTCTGGAGACCAACACTACTGTTATAATCATCTACCTGACAGCCTGGAGACCAGGACCAACACTACTGTTATAATCATCTACCTGACAGCCTGGAGACCAACACTACTGTTATAATCATCTACCTGACAGCCTGGAGACCAGGACCAACACTACTGTTATAATCATCATCCTGACAGTCTGGAGACCAACACTACTGTTATAATTATCTACCTGACAGTCTGGAGACCAGGACCAACACTACTGTTATAATCATCTACCTGACAGTCTGGAGACCAACACTACTGTTATAATCATCTACCTGACAGTCTGGAGACCAACACTACTGTTATAATCATCTACCTGACAGCCTGGAGACCAGGACCAACACTACTGTTATAATCATCTACCTGACAGCCTGGAGACCAACACTACTGTTATAATCATCTACCTGACAGCCTGGAGACCAGGACCAACACTACTGTTATAATCATCATCCTGACAGTCTGGAGACCAACACTACTGTTATAATTATCTACCTGACAGTCTGGAGACCAGGACCAACACTACTGTTATAATCATCTACCTGACAGTCTGGAGACCAACACTACTGTTATAATCATCTACCTGACAGTCTGGAGACCAAGACCAACACTACTGTTATAATCATCTACCTGACAGTCTGGAGACCAAGACCAACACTACTGTTATAATCATCTACCTGACAGTCTGGAGACCAGGACCAACACTACTGTTATAATCATCTACCTGACAGTCTGGAGACCAGGACCAACACTACTGTTATAATCATCTACCTGACAGTCTGGAGACCAGGACCAACACTACTGTTATAATCATCTACCTGACAGTCTGGAGACCAGGACCAACACTACTGTTATAATCATCTACCTGACAGTCTGGAGACCAGGACCAACACTACTGTTATAATCATCTACCTGACAGTCTGGAGACCAGGACCAACACTACTGTTATAATCATCTACCTGACAGTCTGGAGACCAACACTACTGTTATAATCATCTACCTGACAGTCTGGAGACCAACACTACTGTTATAATCATCTACCTGACAGTCTGGAGAACAGGACCAACACTACTGTTATAATCATCTACCTGACAGTCTGGAGAACAGGACCAACACTACTGTTATAATCATCTACCTGACAGTCTGGAGACCAGGACCAACACTACTGTTATAATCATCTACCTGACAGTCTGGAAACCAACACTACTGTTATAATCATCTACCTGACAGCCTGGAGACCAGCACTACTGTTATAATCATCATCCTGACAGTCTGGAGACCAACACTACTGTTATAATCATCTACCTGACAGTCTGGAGACCAACACTACTGTTATAATCATCTACCTGACAGTCTGGAGACCAGGACCAACACTACTGTTATAATCATCTACCTGACAGTCTGGAGACCAGGACCAACACTACTGTTATAATCATCTACCTGACAGTCTGGAGACCAGGACCAACACTACTGTTATAATCATCTACCTGACAGTCTGGAGACCAGGACCAACACTACTGTTATAATCATCTACCTGACAGTCTGGAGACCAACACTACTGTTATAATCATCTACCTGACAGTCTGGAGACCAACACTACTGTTATAATCATCTACCTGACAGTCTGGAGACCAGGACCAACACTACTGTTATAATCATCTACCTGACAGTCTGGAGAACAGGACCAACACTACTGTTATAATCATCTACCTGACAGTCTGGAGACCAGGACCAACACTACTGTTATAATCATCTACCTGACAGTCTGGAAACCAACACTACTGTTATAATCATCTACCTGACAGTCTGGAGACCAACACTACTGTTATAATCATCTACCTGACAGTCTGGAGACCAACACTACTGTTATAATCATCTACCTGACAGTCTGGAGAACAGGACCAACACTACTGTTATAATCATCTACCTGACAGTCTGGAGAACAGGACCAACACTACTGTTATAATCATCTACCTGACAGTCTGGAGACCAGGACCAACACTACTGTTATAATCATCTACCTGACAGTCTGGAAACCAACACTACTGTTATAATCATCTACCTGACAGCCTGGAGACCAGCACTACTGTTATAATCATCATCCTGACAGTCTGGAGACCAACACTACTGTTATAATCATCTACCTGACAGTCTGGAAACCAACACTACTGTTATAATCATCTACCTGACAGTCTGGAGACCAGGACCAACACTACTGTTATAATCATCTACCTGACAGTCTGGAGACCAGGACCAACACTACTGTTATAATCATCTACCTGACAGTCTGGAGACCAGGACCAACACTACTGTTATAATCATCTACCTGACAGTCTGGAGACCAGGAACAACACTACTGTTATAATCATCTACCTGACAGTCTGGAGACCAGGACCAACACTACTGTTATAATCATCTACCTGACAGTCTGGAGACCAACACTACTGTTATAATCATCTACCTGACAGTCTGGAGAACAGGACCAACACTACTGTTATAATCATCTACCTGACAGTCTGGAGAACAGGACCAACACTACTGTTATAATCATCTACCTGACAGTCTGGAGACCAGGACCAACACTACTGTTATAATCATCTACCTGACAGTCTGGAAACCAACACTACTGTTATAATCATCTACCTGACAGCCTGGAGACCAGCACTACTGTTATAATCATCATCCTGACAGTCTGGAGACCAACACTACTGTTATAATCATCTACCTGACAGTCTGGAGACCAACACTACTGTTATAATCATCTACCTGACAGTCTGGAGACCAGGACCAACACTACTGTTATAATCATCTACCTGACAGTCTGGAGACCAGGACCAACACTACTGTTATAATCATCTACCTGACAGTCTGGAGACCAACACTATTGTTATAATCATCATCCTGACAGCTTGGAGACTAGGACCAACACTACTGTTATAATCATCTACCTGACAGTCTGGAGACCAACACTACTGTTATAATCATCATCCTGACAGCCTGGAGACCAGGACCAACACTACTGTTATAATAATCTACCTGACAGCTTGAAGACTAGGACCAACACTACTGTTATAATCATCTACCTGACAGTCTGGAGGCCAGGACCAACACTACTGTTATAATCATCATCCTGACAGTCTGGAGACCAACACTACTGTTATAATCATCATCCTGACAGTCTGGAGACCAACACTACTGTTATAATCATCTACCTGACAGCATGGAGACCAACACTACTGTTATAATCATCTACCTGACAGTCTGGAGACCAGGACCAACACTACTGTTATAATCATCTACCTGACAGCCTGGAGACCAACACTACTGTTATAATCATCTACCTGACAGTCTGGAGACCAGCACTACTGTTATAATCATCATCCTGACAGTCTGGAGACCAACACTACTGTTATAACTATCTACCTGACAGTCTGGAGACCAGGACCAACACTACTGTTATAATCATCTACCTGACAGTCTGGAGACCAACACTACTGTTATAATCATCTACCTGACAGCCTGGAGACCAGGACCAACACTACTGTTATAATCATCTACCTGACAGCCTGAAGACCAACACTACTGTTATAATCATCTACCTGACAGCCTGGAGACCAGGACCAACACTACTGTTATAATCATCATCCTGACAGTCTGGAGACCAACACTACTGTTATAATTATCTACCTGACAGTCTGGAGACCAGGACCAACACTACTGTTATAATCATCTACCTGACAGTCTGGAGACCAACACTACTGTTATAATCATCTACCTGACAGTCTGGAGACCAACACTACTGTTATAATCATCTACCTGACAGCCTGGAGACCAGGACCAACACTACTGTTATAATCATCTACCTGACAGCCTGGAGACCAACACTACTGTTATAATCATCTACCTGACAGCCTGGAGACCAGGACCAACACTACTGTTATAATCATCATCCTGACAGTCTGGAGACCAACACTACTGTTATAATTATCTACCTGACAGTCTGGAGACCAGGACCAACACTACTGTTATAATCATCTACCTGACAGTCTGGAGACCAACACTACTGTTATAATCATCTACCTGACAGTCTGGAGACCAAGACCAACACTACTGTTATAATCATCTACCTGACAGTCTGGAGACCAAGACCAACACTACTGTTATAATCATCTACCTGACAGTCTGGAGACCAGGACCAACACTACTGTTATAATCATCTACCTGACAGTCTGGAGACCAGGACCAACACTACTGTTATAATCATCTACCTGACAGTCTGGAGACCAGGACCAACACTACTGTTATAATCATCTACCTGACAGTCTGGAGACCAGGACCAACACTACTGTTATAATCATCTACCTGACAGTCTGGAGACCAGGACCAACACTACTGTTATAATCATCTACCTGACAGTCTGGAGACCAGGACCAACACTACTGTTATAATCATCTACCTGACAGTCTGGAGACCAACACTACTGTTATAATCATCTACCTGACAGTCTGGAGACCAACACTACTGTTATAATCATCTACCTGACAGTCTGGAGAACAGGACCAACACTACTGTTATAATCATCTACCTGACAGTCTGGAGAACAGGACCAACACTACTGTTATAATCATCTACCTGACAGTCTGGAGACCAGGACCAACACTACTGTTATAATCATCTACCTGACAGTCTGGAAACCAACACTACTGTTATAATCATCTACCTGACAGCCTGGAGACCAGCACTACTGTTATAATCATCATCCTGACAGTCTGGAGACCAACACTACTGTTATAATCATCTACCTGACAGTCTGGAGACCAACACTACTGTTATAATCATCTACCTGACAGTCTGGAGACCAGGACCAACACTACTGTTATAATCATCTACCTGACAGTCTGGAGACCAGGACCAACACTACTGTTATAATCATCTACCTGACAGTCTGGAGACCAGGACCAACACTACTGTTATAATCATCTACCTGACAGTCTGGAGACCAGGACCAACACTACTGTTATAATCATCTACCTGACAGTCTGGAGACCAACACTACTGTTATAATCATCTACCTGACAGTCTGGAGACCAACACTACTGTTATAATCATCTACCTGACAGTCTGGAGAACAGGACCAACACTACTGTTATAATCATCTACCTGACAGTCTGGAGAACAGGACCAACACTACTGTTATAATCATCTACCTGACAGTCTGGAGACCAGGACCAACACTACTGTTATAATCATCTACCTGACAGTCTGGAAACCAACACTACTGTTATAATCATCTACCTGACAGCCTGGAGACCAGCACTACTGTTATAATCATCATCCTGACAGTCTGGAGACCAACACTACTGTTATAATCATCTACCTGACAGTCTGGAAACCAACACTACTGTTATAATCATCTACCTGACAGTCTGGAGACCAGGACCAACACTACTGTTATAATCATCTACCTGACAGTCTGGAGACCAGGACCAACACTACTGTTATAATCATCTACCTGACAGTCTGGAGACCAGGACCAACACTACTGTTATAATCATCTACCTGACAGTCTGGAGACCAGGACCAACACTACTGTTATAATCATCTACCTGACAGTCTGGAGACCAGGAACAACACTACTGTTATAATCATCTACCTGACAGTCTGGAGACCAGGACCAACACTACTGTTATAATCATCTACCTGACAGTCTGGAGACCAACACTACTGTTATAATCATCTACCTGACAGTCTGGAGACCAACACTACTGTTATAATCATCTACCTGACAGTCTGGAGACCAACACTACTGTTATAATCATCTACCTGACAGCCTGGAGACCAGGACCAACACTACTGTTATAATCATCTACCTGACAGTCTGGAGACCAACACTACTGTTATAATCATCTACCTGACAGTCTGGAGACCAACACTACTGTTATAATCATCTACCTGACAGTCTGGAGACCAACACTACTGTTATAATCATCTACCTGACAGTCTGGAGACCAGGACCAACACTACTGTTATAATCATCTACCTGACAGTCTGGAGACCAACACTACTGTTATAATCATCATCCTGACAGCCTGGAGACCAGGACCAACACTACTGTTATAATCATCTACCTGACAGTCTGGAGACCAACACTACTGTTATAATCATCTACCTGACAGTCTGGAGACCAACACTACTGTTATAATCATCTACCTGACAGTCTGGAGACCAGGACCAACACTACTGTTATAATCATCATCCTGACAGTCTGGAGACCAACACTACTGTTATAATCATCATCCTGACAGTCTGGAGACCAACACTACTGTTATAATCATCTACCTGACAGTCTGGAGACCAGGACCAACACTACTGTTATAATCATCTACCTGACAGTCTGGAGACCAACACTACTGTTATAATCATCTACCTGACAGTCTGGAGACCAACACTACTGTTATAATCATCTACCTGACAGCCTGGAGACCAGGACCAACACTACTGTTATAATCATCTACCTGACAGTCTGGAGACCAGGACCAACACTACTGTTATAATAATCTACCTGACAGCTTGGAGACTAGGACCAACACTACTGTTATAATCATCTACCTGACAGTCTGGAGACCAACACTACTGTTATAATCATCATCCTGACAGCCTGGAGACCAGGACCAACACTACTGTTATAATCATCTACCTGACAGTCTGGAGACCAACACTACTGTTATAATCATCTACCTGACAGTCTGGAGACCAACACTACTGTTATAATCATCTACCTGACAGTCTGGAGACCAGGACCAACACTACTGTTATAATCATCATCCTGACAGTCTGGAGACCAACACTACTGTTATAATCATCATCCTGACAGTCTGGAGACCAACACTACTGTTATAATCATCTACCTGACAGTCTGGAGACCAGGACCAACACTACTGTTATAATCATCTACCTGACAGTCTGGAGACCAACACTACTGTTATACTCATCTACCTGACAGTCTGGAGACCAACACTACTGTTATACTCATCTACCTGACAGTCTGGAGACCAGGACCAACACTACTGTTATAATCATCTACCTGACAGTCTGGAGACCAACACTACTGTTATAATCATCTACCTGACAGTCTGGAGACCAACACTACTGTTATAATCATCTACCTGACAGTCTGGAGACCAACACTACTGTTATAATCATCTACCTGACAGTCTGGAGACCAACACTACTGTTATAATCATCTACCTGACAGTCTGGAGACCAACACTACTGTTATAATCATCTACCTGACAGCCTGGAGACCAGGACCAACACTACTGTTATAATCATCTACCTGACAGTCTGGAGACCAGGACCAACACTACTGTTATAATAATCTACCTGACAGCTTGGAGACTAGGACCAACACTACTGTTATAATCATCTACCTGACAGTCTGGAGACCAACACTACTGTTATAATCATCTACCTGACAGTCTGGAGACCAACACTACTGTTATAATCATCTACCTGACAGTCTGGAGACCAGGACCAACACTACTGTTATAATCATCATCCTGACAGTCTGGAGACCAACACTACTGTTATAATCATCATCCTGACAGTCTGGAGACCAACACTACTGTTATAATCATCTACCTGACAGCCTGGAGACCAACACTACTGTTATAATCATCTACCTGACAGCCTGGAGACCAACACTACTGTTATAATCATCTACCTGACAGTCTGGAGACCAACACTACTGTTATAATCATCTACCTGACAGCCTGGAGACCAGGACCAACACTACTGTTATAATCATCTACCTGACAGGCTGGAGACCAACACTACTGTTATAATCATCTACCTGACAGCCTGGAGACCAGCACTACTGTTATAATCATCATCCTGACAGTCTGGAGACCAACACTACTGTTATAACTATCTACCTGACAGTCTGGAAACCAACACTACTGTTATAATCATCTACCTGACAGCCTGGAGACCAACACTACTGTTATAATCATCTACCTGACAGCCTGGAGACCAGCACTACTGTTATAATCATCTACCTGACAGTCTGGAGACCAACACTGTTATAATCATTAACCTGACAGTCTGGAGACCAACACTACTGTTTTAATCATCTACCTGACAGCCTGGAGACCAACACTACTGTTATAATCATCTACCTGACAGCCTGGAGACCAACACTACTGTTATAATCATCTACCTGACAGCCTGGAGACCAGGACCAACACTACTGTTATAATCATCATCCTGACAGTCTGGAGACCAACACTACTGTTATAATTATCTACCTGACAGTCTGGAGACCAGGACCAACACTGCTGTTATAATCATCTACCTGACAGTCTGGAGACCAACACTACTGTTATAATCATCTACCTGACAGTCTGGAGAGCAACATTTCTGTTATAATCATCTACCTGACAGTCTGGAGACCAGGACCAACACTACTGTTATAATCATCTACCTGACAGTCTGGAGACCAGGACCAACACTACTGTTATAATCATCTACCTGACAGTCTGGAAACCAACACTACTGTTATAATCATCTACCTGACAGTCTGGAAACCAACACTACTGTTATAATCATCTACCTGACAGCCTGGAGACCAGCACTACTGTTATAATCATCATCCTGACAGTCTGGAGACCAACACTACTGTTATAATCATCTACCTGACAGTCTGGAGACCAGGACCAACACTACTGTTATAATCATCTACCTGACAGTCTGGAGACCAGGACCAACACTACTGTTATAATCATCTACCTGACAGTCTGGAGACCAGGACCAACACTACTGTTATAATCATCTACCTGACAGTCTGGAGACCAACACTACTGTTATAATTATCTACCTGACAGTCTGGAGACCAGGACCAACACTACTGTTATAATCATCTACCTGACAGTCTGGAGACCAGGACCAACACTACTGTTATAATCATCTACCTGACAGTCTGGAGACCAGGACCAACACTACTGTTATAATCATCTACCTGACAGTCTGGAAACCAACACTACTGTTATAATCATCTACCTGACAGCCTGGAGACCAACACTACTGTTATAATCATCTACCTGACAGCCTGGAGACCAGCACTACTGTTATAATCATCTACCTGACAGTCTGGAGACCAGGACCAACACTACTGTTATAATCATCTACCTGACAGTCTGGAGACCAACACTACTGTTATAATCATCTACCTGACAGTCTGGAGACCAACACTACTGTTATAATCATTTACCTGACAGTCTGGAGACCAGGACCAACACTACTGTTATAATAATCTACCTGACAGCTTGGAGACTAGGACCAACACTACTGTTATAATCATCTACCTGACAGCTTGGAGACTAGGACCAACACTACTGTTATAATCATCTACCTGACAGTCTGGAGACCAACACTACTGTTATAATCATCTACCTGACAGTCTGGAGACCAACACTACTGTTATAATCATCTACCTGACAGTCTGGAGACCAACACTACTGTTATAATCATCTACCTGACAGTCTGGAGACCAGGACCAACACTACTGTTATAATCATCTACCTGACAGTCTGGAGACCAACACTACTGTTATAATCATCTACCTGACAGTCTGGAGACCAGGACCAACACTACTGTTATAATCATCTACCTGACAGTCTGGAGACCAACACTACTGTTATACTCATCTACCTGACAGTCTGGAGACCAACACTACTGTTATACTCATCTACCTGACAGTCTGGAGACCAGGACCAACACTACTGTTATAATCATCTACCTGACAGTCTGGAGACCAACACTACTGTTATAATCATCTACCTGACAGTCTGGAGACCAACACTACTGTTATAATCATCTACCTGACAGTCTGGAGACCAACACTACTGTTATAATCATCTACCTGACAGCCTGGAGACCAGGACCAACACTACTGTTATAATCATCTACCTGACAGTCTGGAGACCAGGACCAACACTACTGTTATAATCATCTACCTGACAGTCTGGAGACCAGGACCAACACTACTGTTATAATCATCTACCTGACAGTCTGGAAACCAACACTACTGTTATAATCATCTACCTGACAGTCTGGAAACCAACACTACTGTTATAATCATCTATCTGACAGCCTGGAGACCAGCACTACTGTTATAATCATCATCCTGACAGTCTGGAGACCAACACTACTGTTATAATCATCTACCTGACAGTCTGGAGACCAGGACCAACACTACTGTTATAATCATCTACCTGACAGTCTGGAGACCAGGACCAACACTACTGTTATAATCATCTACCTGACAGTCTGGAGACCAGGACCAACACTACTGTTATAATCATCTACCTGACAGTCTGGAGACCAACACTACTGTTATAATTATCTACCTGACAGTCTGGAGACCAGGACCAACACTACTGTTATAATCATCTACCTGACAGTCTGGAGACCAGGACCAACACTACTGTTATAATCATCTACCTGACAGTCTGGAAACCAACACTACTGTTATAATCATCTACCTGACAGCCTGGAGACCAACACTACTGTTATAATCATCTACCTGACAGCCTGGAGACCAGCACTACTGTTATAATCATCTACCTGACAGTCTGGAGACCAGGACCAACACTACTGTTATAATCATCTACCTGACAGTCTGGAGACCAACACTACTGTTATAATCATCTACCTGACAGTCTGGAGACCAACACTACTGTTATAATCATTTACCTGACAGTCTGGAGACCAGGACCAACACTACTGTTATAATAATCTACCTGACAGCTTGGAGACTAGGACCAACACTACTGTTATAATCATCTACCTGACAGCTTGGAGACTAGGACCAACACTACTGTTATAATCATCTACCTGACAGTCTGGAGACCAACACTACTGTTATAATCATCTACCTGACAGTCTGGAGACCAACACTACTGTTATAATCATCTACCTGACAGTCTGGAGACCAGGACCAACACTACTGTTATAATCATCTACCTGACAGTCTGGAGACCAGGACCAACACTACTGTTATAATCATCTACCTGACAGTCTGGAGACCAACACTACTGTTATAATCATCTACCTGACAGTCTGGAGACCAGGACCAACACTACTGTTATAATCATCATCCTGACAGTCTGGAGACCAACACTACTGTTATAATCATCATCCTGACAGTCTGGAGACCAACACTACTGTTATAATCATCTACCTGACAGCCTGGAGACCAACACTACTGTTATAATCATCTACCTGACAGTCTGGAGACCAACACTACTGTTATAATCATCTACCTGACAGTCTGGAGACCAACACTACTGTTAGAATCATCTACCTGACAGTCTGGAGACCAACACTACTGTTATAATCATCTACCTGACAGCCTGGAGACCAGGACCAACACTACTGTTATAATCATCTACCTGACAGCCTGGAGACCAACACTACTGTTATAATCATCTACCTGACAGTCTGGAGACCAACACTACTGTTATAATCATCTACCTGACAGTCTGGAGACCAACACTACTGTTATAATCATCTACCTGACAGTCTGGAGACCAGGACCAACACTACTGTTATAATCATCTACCTGACAGTCTGGAGACCAGGACCAACACTACTGTTATAATAATCTACCTGACAGCTTGGAGACTAGGACCAACACTACTGTTATAATCATCTACCTGACAGTCTGGAGACCAGGACCAACACTACTGTTATAATCATCTACCTGACAGTCTGGAGACCAACACTACTGTTATAATCATCTACCTGACAGTCTGGAGACCAACACTACTGTTATAATCATCTACCTGACAGCCTGGAGACCAGGACCAACACTACTGTTATAATCATCTACCTGACAGTCTGGAGACCAGGACCAACACTACTGTTATAATAATCTACCTGACAGCTTGGAGACTAGGACCAACACTACTGTTATAATCATCTACCTGACAGTCTGGAGACCAACACTACTGTTATAATCATCTACCTGACAGCCTGGAGACCAACACTACTGTTATAATAATCTACCTGACAGCTTGGAGACTAGGACCAACACTACTGTTATAATCATCTACCTGACAGTCTGGAGACCAACACTACTGTTATAATCATCATCCTGACAGTCTGGAGACCAACACTACTGTTATAATCATCTACCTGACAGTCTGGAGACCAACACTACTGTTATAATCATCTACCTGACAGTCTGGAGACCAGGACCAACACTACTGTTATAATCATCATCCTGACAGTCTGGAGACCAACACTACTGTTATAATCATCTACCTGACAGTCTGGAGACCAGGACCAACACTACTGTTATAATCATCTACCTGACAGTCTGGAGACCAACACTACTGTTATACTCATCTACCTGACAGTCTGGAGACCAGGACCAACACTACTGTTATAATCATCTACCTGACAGTCTGGAGACCAACACTACTGTTATACTCATCTACCTGACAGTCTGGAGACCAGGACCAACACTACTGTTATAATCATCTACCTGACAGTCTGGAGACCAACACTACTGTTATAATCATCTACCTGACAGTCTGGAGACCAACACTACTGTTATAATCATCTACCTGACAGTCTGGAGACCAACACTACTGTTATAATCATCTACCTGACAGTCTGGAGACCAACACTACTGTTATAATCATCTACCTGACAGTCTGGAGACCAACACTACTGTTATAATCATCTACCTGACAGTCTGGAGACCAGGACCAACACTACTGTTATAATCATCATCCTGACAGTCTGGAGACCAACACTACTGTTATAATCATCATCCTGACAGTCTGGAGACCAACACTACTGTTATAATCATCTACCTGACAGCCTGGAGACCAACACTACTGTTATAATCATCTACCTGACAGCCTGGAGACCAACACTACTGTTATAATCATCTACCTGACAGTCTGGAGACCAGGACCAACACTACTGTTATAATCATCTACCTGACAGTCTGGAGACCAACACTACTGTTATACTCATCTACCTGACAGTCTGGAGACCAACACTACTGTTATAATCATCTACCTGACAGTCTGGAGACCAACACTACTGTTATAATCATCAACCTGACAGTCTGGAGACCAACACTACTGTTATAATCATCTACCTGACAGTCTGGAGACCAACACTACTGTTATAATCATCTACCTGACAGCCTGGAGACCAGGACCAACACTACTGTTATAATCATCTACCTGACAGCCTGGAGACCAACACTACTGTTATAATCATCTACCTGACAGCCTGGAGACCAGCACTACTGTTATAATCATCTACCTGACAGTCTGGAGACCAACACTACTGTTATAATCATCAACCTGACAGTCTGGAGACCAACACTACTGTTTTAATCATCTACCTGACAGCCTGGAGACCAACACTACTGTTATAATCATCTACCTGACAGCCTGGAGACCAACACTACTGTTATAATCATCTACCTGACAGCCTGGAGACCAGGACCAACACTACTGTTATAATCATCATCCTGACAGTCTGGAGACCAACACTACTGTTATAATTATCTACCTGACAGTCTGGAGACCAGGACCAACACTACTGTTATAATCATCATCCTGACAGTCTGGAGACCAACACTACTGTTATAATCATCTACCTGACAGTCTGGAGACCAACATTTCTGTTATAATCATCTACCTGACAGTCTGGAGACCAGGACCAACACTACTGTTATAATCATCTACCTGACAGTCTGGAGACCAGGACCAACACTACTGTTATAATCATCTACCTGACAGTCTGGAAACCAACACTACTGTTATAATCATCTACCTGACAGTCTGGAAACCAACACTACTGTTATAATCATCTACCTGACAGCCTGGAGACCAGCACTACTGTTATAATCATCATCCTGACAGTCTGGAGACCAACACTACTGTTATAATCATCTACCTGACAGTCTGGAGACCAGGACCAACACTACTGTTATAATCATCTACCTGACAGTCTGGAGACCAGGACCAACACTACTGTTATAATCATCTACCTGACAGTCTGGAGACCAACACTACTGTTATAATTATCTACCTGACAGTCTGGAGACCAGGACCAACACTACTGTTATAATCATCTACCTGACAGTCTGGAGACCAGGACCAACACTACTGTTATAATCATCTACCTGACAGTCTGGAGACCAGGACCAACACTACTGTTATAATCATCTACCTGACAGTCTGGAAACCAACACTACTGTTATAATCATCTACCTGACAGTCTGGAGACCAACACTACTGTTATAATCATCTACCTGACAGCCTGGAGACCAGCACTACTGTTATAATCATCTACCTGACAGTCTGGAGACCAGGACCAACACTACTGTTATAATCATCTACCTGACAGTCTGGAGACCAACACTACTGTTATAATCATCTACCTGACAGTCTGGAGACCAACACTACTGTTATAATCATTTACCTGACAGTCTGGAGACCAGGACCAACACTACTGTTATAATAATCTACCTGACAGCTTGGAGACTAGGACCAACACTACTGTTATAATCATCTACCTGACAGCTTGGAGACTAGGACCAACACTACTGTTATAATCATCTACCTGACAGTCTGGAGACCAACACTACTGTTATAATCATCTACCTGACAGTCTGGAGACCAACACTACTGTTATAATCATCTACCTGACAGTCTGGAGACCAGGACCAACACTACTGTTATAATCATCTACCTGACAGTCTGGAGACCAGGAACAACACTACTGTTATAATCATCTACCTGACAGTCTGGAGACCAGGAACAACACTACTGTTATAATCATCTACCTGACAGCCTGAAGACCAACACTACTGTTATAATCATCTAGCTGACAGCCTGGAGACCAGGACCAACACTACTGTTATAATCATCTACCTGACTGTCTGGAGACCAACACTACTGTTATAACCATCTACCTGACAGCCTGGAGACCAACACTACTGTTATAATCATCTACCTGACAGTCTGGAGACCAACACTACTGTTATAATCATCTACCTGACAGCCTGGAGACCAGGACCAACACTACTGTTATAATCATTTACCTGACAGCCTGGAGACCAGGACCAACACTACTGTTATAATCATCTACCTGACAGCCTGGAGACCAGGACCAACACTACTGTTATAATCATCTACCTGACAGCCTGGAGACCAACACTACTGTTATAATCATCTACCTGACAGTCTGGAGACTAGGACCAAGACTACTGTTATAATCATCTACCTGACAGTCTGGAGACCAGGACCAAGACTACTGTTATAATCATCTACCTGACAGCCTGGAGACTAGGACCAACACTACTGTTATAATCATCTACCTGACAGTCTGGAGACCAGGACCAACACTACTGTTATAATCATCTACCTGACAGTCTGGAGACCAACACTACTGTTATAATCATCTACCTGACAGCCTGGAGACCAGGACCAACACTACTGTTATAATCATCTACCTGACAGCCTGGAGACAAGGACCAACACTACTGTTATAATCATCTACCTGACAGTCTGGAGACCAACACTACTGTTATAATCATCTACCTGACATTCTGGAGACCAGGACCAACACTACTGTTATAATCATCTACCTGACAGCCTGGAGACCAACACTACTGTTATAATCATCTACCTGACAGTCTGGAGACCAGGACCAACACTACTGTTATACTCATCTACCTGACAGTCTGGAGACCAACACTACTGTTATACTCATCTACCTGACAGTCTGGAGACCAACACTACTGTTATAATCATCTACCTGACAGTCTGGAGACCAACACTACTGTTATAATCATCTACCTGACAGTCTGGAGACCAACACTACTGTTATAATCATCTACCTGACAGTCTGGAGACCAACACTACTGTTATAATCATCTACCTGACAGCCTGGAGACCAGGACCAACACTACTGTTATAATCATCTACCTGACAGTCTGGAGACCAGGACCAACACTACTGTTATAATAATCTACCTGACAGCTTGGAGACTAGGACCAACACTACTGTTATAATCATCTACCTGACAGTCTGGAGACCAACACTACTGTTATAATCATCATCCTGACAGTCTGGAGACCAACACTACTGTTATAATCATCTACCTGACAGCATGGAGACCAACACTACTGTTATAATCATCTACCTGACAGTCTGGAGACCAGGACCAACACTACTGTTATAATCATCTACCTGACAGCCTGGAGACCAACACTACTGTTATAATCATCTACCTGACAGTCTGGAGACCAGCACTACTGTTATAATCATCATCCTGACAGTCTGGAGACCAACACTACTGTTATAACTATCTACCTGACAGTCTGGAGACCAGGACCAACACTACTGTTATAATCATCTACCTGACAGTCTGGAGACCAGGACCAACACTACTGTTATAATCATCTACCTGACAGTCTGGAGACCAGGACCAACACTACTGTTATAATCATCTACCTGACAGTCTGGAAACCAACACTACTGTTATAATCATCTACCTGACAGCCTGGAGACCAACACTACTGTTATAATCATCTACCTGACAGCCTGGAGACCAGCACTACTGTTATAATCATCTACCTGACAGTCTGGAGACCAGGACCAACACTACTGTTATAATCATCTACCTGACAGTCTGGAGACCAACACTACTGTTATAATCATCTACCTGACAGTCTGGAGACCAGGACCAACACTACTGTTATAATCATCTACCTGACAGTCTGGAGACCAACACTACTGTTATAATCATCTACCTGACAGTCTGGAGACCAGGACCAACACTACTGTTATAATCATCTACCTGACAGTCTGGAGACCAACACTACTGTTATAATCATCTACCTGACAGCCTGGAGACCAGGACCAACACTACTGTTATAATCATCTACCTGACAGCCTGGAGACCAACACTACTGTTATAATCATCTACCTGACAGCCTGGAGACCAGGACCAACACTACTGTTATAATCATCATCCTGACAGTCTGGAGACCAACACTACTGTTATAATCATCTACCTGACAGTCTGGAGACCAACATTTCTGTTATAATCATCTACCTGACAGTCTGGAGACCAGGACCAACACTACTGTTATAATCATCTACCTGACAGTCTGGAAACCAACACTACTGTTATAATCATCTACCTGACAGTCTGGAAACCAACACTACTGTTATAATCATCTACCTGACAGTCTGGAGACCAGGACCAACACTACTGTTATAATCATCTACCTGACAGTCTGGAGACCAACACCAACACTACTGTTATAATCATCTACCTGACAGTCTGGAGACCAACACTAACACTACTGTTATAATCATCTACCTGACAGTCTGGAGACCAACACTACTGTTATAATCATCTACCTGACAGTCTGGAGACCAAGACCAACACTACTGTTATAATCATCTACCTGACAGTCTGGAGACCAAGACCAACACTACTGTTATAATCATCTACCTGACAGTCTGGAGACCAGGACCAACACTACTGTTATAATCATCTACCTGACAGTCTGGAGACCAGGACCAACACTACTGTTATAATCATCTACCTGACAGTCTGGAGACCAGGACCAACACTACTGTTATAATCATCTACCTGACAGTCTGGAGACCAACACTACTGTTATAATCATCTACCTGACAGTCTGGAGACCAACACTACTGTTATAATCATCTACCTGACAGTCTGGAGACCAACACTACAGTTATAATCATCTACCTGACAGTCTGGAGACCAACACTACTGTTATAATCATCTACCTGATCGCCTGGAGACCAACACTACTGTTATAATCATCTACCTGACAGTCTGGAGACCAACATTTCTGTTATAATCATCTACCTGACAGTCTGGAGACCAGGACCAACACTACTGTTATAATCATCTACCTGACAGTCTGGCGACCAGGACCAACACTACTGTTATAATCATCTACCTGACAGTCTGGAAACCAACACTACTGTTATAATCATCTACCTGACAGTCTGGAAACCAACACTACTGTTATAATCATCTACCTGACAGCCTGGAGACCAGCACTACTGTTATAATCATCATCCTGACAGTCTGGAGACCAACACTACTGTTATAATCATCTACCTGACAGTCTGGAGACCAGGACCAACACTACTGTTATAATCATCTACCTGACAGTCTGGAGACCAGGACCAACACTACTGTTATAATCATCTACCTGACAGTCTGGAGACCAGGACCAACACTACTGTTATAATCATCTACCTGACAGTCTGGAGACCAACACTACTGTTATAATTATCTACCTGACAGTCTGGAGACCAGGACCAACACTACTGTTATAATCATCTACCTGACAGTCTGGAGACCAGGACCAACACTACTGTTATAATCATCTACCTGACAGTCTGGAGACCAGGACCAACACTACTGTTATAATCATCTACCTGACAGTCTGGAAACCAACACTACTGTTATAATCATCTACCTGACAGCCTGGAGACCAACACTACTGTTATAATCATCTACCTGACAGCCTGGAGACCAGCACTACTGTTATAATCATCTACCTGACAGTCTGGAGACCAGGACCAACACTACTGTTATAATCATCTACCTGACAGTCTGGAGACCAACACTACTGTTATAATCATCTACCTGACAGTCTGGAGACCAACACTACTGTTATAATCATTTACCTGACAGTCTGGAGACCAGGACCAACACTACTGTTATAATAATCTACCTGACAGCTTGGAGACTAGGACCAACACTACTGTTATAATCATCTACCTGACAGCTTGGAGACTAGGACCAACACTACTGTTATAATCATCTACCTGACAGTCTGGAGACCAACACTACTGTTATAATCATCTACCTGACAGTCTGGAGACCAACACTACTGTTATAATCATCTACCTGACAGCCTGGAGACCAACACTACTGTTATAATAATCTACCTGACAGCTTGGAGACTAGGACCAACACTACTGTTATAATCATCTACCTGACAGTCTGGAGACCAACACTACTGTTATAATCATCATCCTGACAGTCTGGAGACCAACACTACTGTTATAATCATCTACCTGACAGTCTGGAGACCAACACTACTGTTATAATCATCTACCTGACAGTCTGGAGACCAGGACCAACACTACTGTTATAATCATCATCCTGACAGTCTGGAGACCAACACTACTGTTATAATCATCTACCTGACAGTCTGGAGACCAGGACCAACACTACTGTTATAATCATCTACCTGACAGTCTGGAGACCAACACTACTGTTATACTCATCTACCTGACAGTCTGGAGACCAGGACCAACACTACTGTTATAATCATCTACCTGACAGTCTGGAGACCAACACTACTGTTATACTCATCTACCTGACAGTCTGGAGACCAGGACCAACACTACTGTTATAATCATCTACCTGACAGTCTGGAGACCAACACTACTGTTATAATCATCTACCTGACAGTCTGGAGACCAACACTACTGTTATAATCATCTACCTGACAGTCTGGAGACCAACACTACTGTTATAATCATCTACCTGACAGTCTGGAGACCAACACTACTGTTATAATCATCTACCTGACAGCCTGGAGACCAGGACCAACACTACTGTTATAATCATCTACCTGACAGTCTGGAGACCAGGACCAACACTACTGTTATAATAATCTAATTGACAGCTTGGAGACTAGGACCAACACTACTGTTATAATCATCTACCTGACAGTCTGGAGACCAACACTACTGTTATAATCATCTACCTGACAGTCTGGAGACCAACACTACTGTTATAATCATCTACCTGACAGTCTGGAGACCAGGACCAACACTACTGTTATAATCATCATCCTGACAGTCTGGAGACCAACACTACTGTTATAATCATCATCCTGACAGTCTGGAGACCAACACTACTGTTATAATCATCTACCTGACAGCCTGGAGACCAACACTACTGTTATAATCATCTACCTGACAGCCTGGAGACCAACACTACTGTTATAATCATCTACCTGACAGTCTGGAGACCAGGACCAACACTACTGTTATAATCATCTACCTGACAGTCTGGAGACCAACACTACTGTTATACTCATCTACCTGACAGTCTGGAGACCAACACTACTGTTATAATCATCTACCTGACAGTCTGGAGACCAACACTACTGTTATAATCATCAACCTGACAGTCTGGAGACCAACACTACTGTTATAATCATCTACCTGACAGTCTGGAGACCAACACTACTGTTATAATCATCTACCTGACAGCCTGGAGACCAGGACCAACACTACTGTTATAATCATCTACCTGACAGCCTGGAGACCAACACTACTGTTATAATCATCTACCTGACAGCCTGGAGACCAGCACTACTGTTATAATCATCTACCTGACAGTCTGGAGACCAACACTACTGTTATAATCATCAACCTGACAGTCTGGAGACCAACACTACTGTTTTAATCATCTACCTGACAGCCTGGAGACCAACACTACTGTTATAATCATCTACCTGACAGCCTGGAGACCAACACTACTGTTATAATCATCTACCTGACAGCCTGGAGACCAGGACCAACACTACTGTTATAATCATCATCCTGACAGTCTGGAGACCAACACTACTGTTATAATTATCTACCTGACAGTCTGGAGACCAGGACCAACACTACTGTTATAATCATCTACCTGACAGTCTGGAGACCAACACTACTGTTATAATCATCTACCTGACAGTCTGGAGACCAACATTTCTGTTATAATCATCTACCTGACAGTCTGGAGACCAGGACCAACACTACTGTTATAATCATCTACCTGACAGTCTGGAGACCAGGACCAACACTACTGTTATAATCATCTACCTGACAGTCTGGAAACCAACACTACTGTTATAATCATCTACCTGACAGTCTGGAAACCAACACTACTGTTATAATCATCTACCTGACAGCCTGGAGACCAGCACTACTGTTATAATCATCATCCTGACAGTCTGGAGACCAACACTACTGTTATAATCATCTACCTGACAGTCTGGAGACCAGGACCAACACTACTGTTATAATCATCATCCTGACAGTCTGGAGACCAACACTACTGTTATAATTATCTACCTGACAGTCTGGAGACCAGGACCAACACTACTGTTATAATCATCTACCTGACAGTCTGGAGACCAACACTACTGTTATAATCATCTACCTGACAGTCTGGAGACCAACATTTCTGTTATAATCATCTACCTGACAGTCTGGAGACCAGGACCAACACTACTGTTATAATCATCTACCTGACAGTCTGGAGACCAGGACCAACACTACTGTTATAATCATCTACCTGACAGTCTGGAGACCAGGACCAACACTACTGTTATAATCATCTACCTGACAGTCTGGAGACCAACACTACTGTTATAATTATCTACCTGACAGTCTGGAGACCAGGACCAACACTACTGTTATAATCATCTACCTGACAGTCTGGAGACCAGGACCAACACTACTGTTATAATCATCTACCTGACAGTCTGGAGACCAGGACCAACACTACTGTTATAATCATCTACCTGACAGTCTGGAAACCAACACTACTGTTATAATCATCTACCTGACAGTCTGGAGACCAACACTACTGTTATAATCATCTACCTGACAGTCTGGAGACCAGGACCAACACTACTGTTATAATCATCATCCTGACAGTCTGGAGACCAACACTACTGTTATAATCATCATCCTGACAGTCTGGAGACCAACACTACTGTTATAATCATCTACCTGACAGCCTGGAGACCAACACTACTGTTATAATCATCTACCTGACAGCCTGGAGACCAACACTACTGTTATAATCATCTACCTGACAGTCTGGAGACCAGGACCAACACTACTGTTATAATCATCTACCTGACAGTCTGGAGACCAACACTACTGTTATACTCATCTACCTGACAGTCTGGAGACCAACACTACTGTTATAATCATCTACCTGACAGTCTGGAGACCAACACTACTGTTATAATCATCAACCTGACAGTCTGGAGACCAACACTACTGTTATAATCATCTACCTGACAGTCTGGAGACCAACACTACTGTTATAATCATCTACCTGACAGCCTGGAGACCAGGACCAACACTACTGTTATAATCATCTACCTGACAGCCTGGAGACCAACACTACTGTTATAATCATCTACCTGACAGCCTGGAGACCAGCACTACTGTTATAATCATCTACCTGACAGTCTGGAGACCAACACTACTGTTATAATCATCAACCTGACAGTCTGGAGACCAACACTACTGTTTTAATCATCTACCTGACAGCCTGGAGACCAACACTACTGTTATAATCATCTACCTGACAGCCTGGAGACCAACACTACTGTTATAATCATCTACCTGACAGCCTGGAGACCAGGACCAACACTACTGTTATAATCATCATCCTGACAGTCTGGAGACCAACACTACTGTTATAATTATCTACCTGACAGTCTGGAGACCAGGACCAACACTACTGTTATAATCATCTACCTGACAGTCTGGAGACCAACACTACTGTTATAATCATCTACCTGACAGTCTGGAGACCAACATTTCTGTTATAATCATCTACCTGACAGTCTGGAGACCAGGACCAACACTACTGTTATAATCATCTACCTGACAGTCTGGAGACCAGGACCAACACTACTGTTATAATCATCTACCTGACAGTCTGGAAACCAACACTACTGTTATAATCATCTACCTGACAGTCTGGAAACCAACACTACTGTTATAATCATCTACCTGACAGCCTGGAGACCAGCACTACTGTTATAATCATCATCCTGACAGTCTGGAGACCAACACTACTGTTATAATCATCTACCTGACAGTCTGGAGACCAGGACCAACACTACTGTTATAATCATCATCCTGACAGTCTGGAGACCAACACTACTGTTATAATTATCTACCTGACAGTCTGGAGACCAGGACCAACACTACTGTTATAATCATCTACCTGACAGTCTGGAGACCAACACTACTGTTATAATCATCTACCTGACAGTCTGGAGACCAACATTTCTGTTATAATCATCTACCTGACAGTCTGGAGACCAACACTACTGTTATAATCATCTACCTGACAGTCTGGAGACCAACACTACTGTTATAATCATCTACCTGACAGTCTGGAGACCAGGACCAACACTACTGTTATAATCATCTACCTGACAGTCTGGAGACCAGGACCAACACTACTGTTATAATCATCTACCTGACAGTCTGGAGACCAACACTACTGTTATAATTATCTACCTGACAGTCTGGAGACCAGGACCAACACTACTGTTATAATCATCTACCTGACAGTCTGGAGACCAGGACCAACACTACTGTTATAATCATCTACCTGACAGTCTGGAGACCAGGACCAACACTACTGTTATAATCATCTACCTGACAGTCTGGAAACCAACACTACTGTTATAATCATCTACCTGACAGTCTGGAGACCAACACTACTGTTATAATCATCTACCTGACAGCCTGGAGACCAGCACTACTGTTATAATCATCTACCTGACAGTCTGGAGACCAGGACCAACACTACTGTTATAATCATCTACCTGACAGTCTGGAGACCAACACTACTGTTATAATCATTTACCTGACAGTCTGGAGACCAGGACCAACACTACTGTTATAATAATCTACCTGACAGCTTGGAGACTAGGACCAACACTACTGTTATAATCATCTACCTGACAGCTTGGAGACTAGGACCAACACTACTGTTATAATCATCTACCTGACAGTCTGGAGACCAACACTACTGTTATAATCATCTACCTGACAGTCTGGAGACCAACACTACTGTTATAATCATCTACCTGACAGTCTGGAGACCAGGACCAACACTACTGTTATAATCATCTACCTGACAGTCTGGAGACCAGGAACAACACTACTGTTATAATCATCTACCTGACAGTCTGGAGACCAGGAACAACACTACTGTTATAATCATCTACCTGACAGTTTGGAGACCAACACTACTGTTATAATCATCTACCTGACAGCCTGAAGACCAACACTACTGTTATAATCATCTAGCTGACAGCCTGGAGACCAGGACCAACACTACTGTTATAATCATCTACCTGACTGTCTGGAGACCAACACTACTGTTATAACCATCTACCTGACAGCCTGGAGACCAACACTACTGTTATAATCATCTACCTGACAGTCTGGAGACCAACACTACTGTTATAATCATCTACCTGACAGCCTGGAGACCAGGACCAACAATACTGTTATAATCATTTACCTGACAGCCTGGAGACCAGGACCAACACTACTGTTATAATCATCTACCTGACAGCCTGGAGACCAGGACCAACACTACTGTTATAATCATCTACCTGACAGCCTGGAGACCAACACTACTGTTATAATCATCTACCTGACAGTCTGGAGACTAGGACCAAGACTACTGTTATAATCATCTACCTGACAGTCTGGAGACCAGGACCAAGACTACTGTTATAATCATCTACCTGACAGCCTGGAGACTAGGACCAACACTACTGTTATAATCATCTACCTGACAGTCTGGAGACCAGGACCAACACTACTGTTATAATCATCTACCTGACAGTCTGGAGACCAACACTACTGTTATAATCATCTACCTGACAGCCTGGAGACCAGGACCAACACTACTGTTATAATCATCTACCTGACAGCCTGGAGACAAGGACCAACACTACTGTTATAATCATCTACCTGACAGTCTGGAGACCAACACTACTGTTATAATCATCTACCTGACAGTCTGGAGACCAGGACCAACACTACTGTTATACTCATCTACCTGACAGTCTGGAGACCAACACTACTGTTATACTCATCTACCTGACAGTCTGGAGACCAACACTACTGTTATAATCATCTACCTGACAGTCTGGAGACCAACACTACTGTTATAATCATCTACCTGACAGTCTGGAGACCAACACTACTGTTATAATCATCATCCTGACAGCCTGGAGACCAGGACCAACACTACTGTTATAATAATCTACCTGACAGCTTGAAGACTAGGACCAACACTACTGTTATAATCATCTACCTGCCAGTCTGGAGACCAGGACCAACACTACTGTTATAATCATCATCCTGACAGTCTGGAGACCAACACTACTGTTATAATCATCATCCTGACAGTCTGGAGACCAACACTACTGTTATAATCATCTACCTGACAGCATGGAGACCAACACTACTGTTATAATCATCTACCTGACAGCCTGGAGACCAGGACCAACACTACTGTTATAATCATCTACCTGACAGCCTGGAGACCAACACTACTGTTATAATCATCTACCTGACAGTCTGGAGACCAGCACTACTGTTATAATCATCATCCTGACAGTCTGGAGACCAACACTACTGTTATAACTATCTACCTGACAGTCTGGAGACCAGGACCAACACTACTGTTATAATCATCTACCTGACAGTCTGGAGACCAGGACCAACACTACTGTTATAATCATCTACCTGACAGTCTGGAGACCAGGACCAACACTACTGTTATAATCATCTACCTGACAGCCTGGAGACCAACACTACTGTTATAATCATCTACCTGACAGCCTGGAGACCAGCACTACTGTTATAATCATCTACCTGACAGTCTGGAGACCAGGACCAACACTACTGTTATAATCATCTACCTGACAGTCTGGAGACCAACACTACTGTTATAATCATCTACCTGACAGTCTGGAGACCAGGACCAACACTACTGTTATAATCATCTACCTGACAGTCTGGAGACCAACACTACTGTTATAATCATCTACCTGACAGTCTGGAGACCAGGACCAACACTACTGTTATAATCATCTACCTGACAGTCTGGAGACCAACACTACTGTTATAATCATCTACCTGACAGCCTGGAGACCAGGACCAACACTACTGTTATAATCATCTACCTGACAGCCTGGAGACCAACACTACTGTTATAATCATCTACCTGACAGCCTGGAGACCAGGACCAACACTACTGTTATAATCATCATCCTGACAGTCTGGAGACCAACACTACTGTTATAATCATCTACCTGACAGTCTGGAGACCAACATTTCTGTTATAATCATCTACCTGACAGTCTGGAGACCAGGACCAACACTACTGTTATAATCATCTACCTGACAGTCTGGAAACCAACACTACTGTTATAATCATCTACCTGACAGTCTGGAAACCAACACTACTGTTATAATCATCTACCTGACAGTCTGGAGACCAGGACCAACACTACTGTTATAATCATCTACCTGACAGTCTGGAGACCAACACCAACACTACTGTTATAATCATCTACCTGACAGTCTGGAGACCAACACCAACACTACTGTTATAATCATCTACCTGACAGTCTGGAGACCAACACTACTGTTATAATCATCTACCTGACAGTCTGGAGACCAAGACCAACACTACTGTTATAATCATCTACCTGACAGTCTGGAGACCAAGACCAACACTACTGTTATAATCATCTACCTGACAGTCTGGAGACCAAGACCAACACTACTGTTATAATCATCTACCTGACAGTCTGGAGACCAAGACCAACACTACTGTTATAATCATCTACCTGACAGTCTGGAGACCAGGACCAACACTACTGTTATAATCATCTACCTGACAGTCTGGAGACCAGGACCAACACTACTGTTATAATCATCTACCTGACAGTCTGGAGACCAGGACCAACACTACTGTTATAATCATCTACCTGACAGTCTGGAGACCAACACTACTGTTATAATCATCTACCTGACAGTCTGGAGACCAACACTACTGTTATAATCATCTACCTGACAGTCTGGAGACCAACACTACAGTTATAATCATCTACCTGACAGTCTGGAGACCAACACTACTGTTATAATCATCTACCTGATCGCCTGGAGACCAACACTACTGTTATAATCATCTACCTGACAGTCTGGAGAACAGGACCAACACTACTGTTATAATCATCTACCTGACAGTCTGGAGACCAGGACCAACACTACTGTTATAATCATCTACCTGACAGTCTGGAAACCAACACTACTGTTATAATCATCTACCTGACAGCCTGGAGACCAGCACTACTGTTATAATCATCATCCTGACAGTCTGGAGACCAACACTACTGTTATAATCATCTACCTGACAGTCTGGAAACCAACACTACTGTTATAATCATCTACCTGACAGTCTGGAGACCAGGACCAACACTACTGTTATAATCATCTACCTGACAGTATGGAGACCAGGACCAAGACTACTGTTATAATCATCTACCTGACAGTCTGGAGACCAGGACCAACACTACTGTTATAATCATCTACCTGACAGTCTGGAGACCAGGACCAACACTACTGTTATAATCATCTACCTGACAGTCTGGAGACCAGGACCAACACTACTGTTATAATCATCTACCTGACAGTCTGGAGACCAGGACCAACACTACTGTTATAATCATCTACCTGACAGTCTGGAGACCAACACTACTGTTATAATCATCTACCTGACAGTCTGGAGACCAACACTACTGTTATAATCATCTACCTGACAGTCTGGAGACCAACACTACTGTTATAATCATCTACCTGACAACCTGGAGACCAGGACCAACACTACTGTTATAATCATCTACCTGACAGTCTGGAGACCAACACTACTGTTATAATCATCTACCTGACAGTCTGGAGACCAACACTACTGTTATAATCATCTACCTGACAGTCTGGAGACCAGGACCAACACTACTGTTATAATCATCTACCTGACAGTCTGGAGACCAGGACCAACACTACTGTTATAATCATCTACCTGACAGTCTGGAGACCAGGACCAACACTACTGTTATAATCATCTACCTGACAGTCTGGAAACCAACACTACTGTTATAATCATCTACCTGACAGCCTGGAGACCAGCACTACTGTTATAATCATCATCCTGACAGTCTGGAGACCAACACTACTGTTATAATCATCTACCTGACAGTCTGGAAACCAACACTACTGTTATAATCATCTACCTGACAGTCTGGAGACCAGGACCAACACTACTGTTATAATCATCTACCTGACAGTCTGGAGACCAGGACCAACACTACTGTTATAATCATCTACCTGACAGTCTGGAGACCAGGAACAACACTACTGTTATAATCATCTACCTGACAGTCTGGAGACCAGGACCAACACTACTGTTATAATCATCTACCTGACAGTCTGGAGACCAGGACCAACACTACTGTTATAATCATCTACCTGACAGTCTGGAGACCAACACTACTGTTATAATCATCTACCTGACAGTCTGGAGACCAACACTACTGTTATAATCATCTACCTGACAGTCTGGAGACCAACACTACTGTTATAATCATCTACCTGACAGTCTGGAGACCAACACTACTGTTATAATCATCTACCTGACAGTCTGGAGACCAACACTACTGTTATAATCATCTACCTGACAGCCTGGAGACCAGGACCAACACTCCTGTTATAATCATCTACCTGACAGTCTGGAGACCAGGACCAACACTACTGTTATAATAATCTACCTGACAGCTTGGAGACTAGGACCAACACTACTGTTATAATCATCTACCTGACAGTCTGGAGACCAACACTACTGTTATAATCATCTACCTGACAGCTTGGAGACTAGGACCAACACTACTGTTATAATCATCTACCTGACAGTCTGGAGACCAACACTACTGTTATAATCATCATCCTGACAGCCTGGAGACCAGGACCAACACTACTGTTATAATCATCTACCTGACAGTCTGGAGACCAACACTACTGTTATAATCATCTACCTGACAGTCTGGAGACCAACACTACTGTTATAATCATCTACCTGACAGTCTGGAGACCAGGACCAACACTACTGTTATAATCATCATCCTGACAGTCTGGAGACCAACACTACTGTTATAATCATCATCCTGACAGTCTGGAGACCAACACTACTGTTATAATCATCTACGTGACAGTCTGGAGACCAACACTACTGTTATAATCATCTACCTGACAGCCTGGAGACCAGGACCAACACTACTGTTATAATCATCTACCTGACAGTCTGGAGACCAGGACCAACACCACTGTTATAATAATCTACCTGACAGCTTGGAGACTAGGACCAACACTACTGTTATAATCATCTACCTGACAGTCTGGAGACCAACACTACTGTTATAATCATCTACCTGACAGTCTGGAGACCAACACTACTGTTATAATCATCTACCTGACAGTCTGGAGACCAGGACCAACACTACTGTTATAATCATCATCCTGACAGTCTGGAGACCAACACTACTGTTATAATCATCATCCTGACAGTCTGGAGACCAACACTACTGTTATAATCATCTACCTGACAGCCTGGAGACCAACACTACTGTTATAATAATCTACCTGACAGCTTGGAGACTAGGACCAACACTACTGTTATAATCATCTACCTGACAGTCTGGAGACCAACACTACTGTTATAATCATCATCCTGACAGCCTGGAGACCAGGACCAACACTACTGTTATAATCATCTACCTGACAGTCTGGAGACCAACACTACTGTTATAATCATCATCCTGACAGTCTGGAGACCAACACTACTGTTATAATCATCTACCTGACAGTCTGGAGACCAGGACCAACACTACTGTTATAATCATCTACCTGACAGTCTGGAGACCAACACTACTGTTATACTCATCTACCTGACAGTCTGGAGACCAGGACCAACACTACTGTTATAATCATCTACCTGACAGTCTGGAGACCAACACTACTGTTATAATCATCTACCTGACAGTCTGGAGACCAACACTACTGTTATAATCATCTACCTGACAGTCTGGAGACCAACACTACTGTTATAATCATCTACCTGACAGTCTGGAGACCAACACTACTGTTATAATCATCTACCTGACAGCCTGGAGACCAGGACCAACACTACTGTTATAATCATCTACCTGACAGTCTGGAGACCAGGACCAACACTACTGTTATAATAATCTACCTGACAGCTTGGAGACTAGGACCAACACTACTGTTATAATCATCTACCTGACAGTCTGGAGACCAACACTACTGTTATAATCATCTACCTGACAGTCTGGAGACCAACACTACTGTTATAATCATCTACCTGACAGTCTGGAGACCAGGACCAACACTACTGTTATAATCATCATCCTGACAGTCTGGAGACCAACACTACTGTTATAATCATCATCCTGACAGTCTGGAGACCAACACTACTGTTATAATCATCTACCTGACAGCCTGGAGACCAACACTACTGTTATAATCATCTACCTGACAGTCTGGAGACCAGGACCAACACTACTGTTATAATCATCTACCTGACAGTCTGGAGACCAGGACCAACACTACTGTTATAATCATCTACCTGACAGTCTGGAGACCAACACTACTGTTATACTCATCTACCTGACAGTCTGGAGACAAACACTACTGTTATAATCATCTACCTGACAGTCTGGAGACCAACACTACTGTTATAATCATCAACCTGACAGTCTGGAGACCAACACTACTGTTATAATCATCTACCTGACAGTCTGGAGACCAACACTACTGTTATAATCATCTACCTGACAGCCTGGAGACCAGGACCAACACTACTGTTATAATCATCTACCTGACAGCCTGGAGACCAACACTACTGTTATAATCATCTACCTGACAGCCTGGAGACCAGCACTACTGTTATAATCATCATCCTGACAGTCTGGAGACCAACACTACTGTTATAACTATCTACCTGACAGTCTGGAAACCAACACTACTGTTATAATCATCTACCTGACAGTCTGGAGACCAACACTACTGTTATAATCATCTACCTGACAGCCTGGAGACCAGCACTACTGTTATAATCATCTACCTGACAGTCTGGAGACCAACACTACTGTTATAATCATCAACCTGACAGTCTGGAGACCAACACTACTGTTTTAATCATCTACCTGACAGCCTGGAGACCAACACTACTGTTATAATCATCTACCTGACAGCCTGGAGACCAACACTACTGTTATAATCATCTACCTGACAGCCTGGAGACCAGGACCAACACTACTGTTATAATCATCATCCTGACAGTCTGGAGACCAACACTACTGTTATAATTATCTACCTGACAGTCTGGAGACCAGGACCAACACTACTGTTATAATCATCTACCTGACAGTCTGGAGACCAACACTACTGTTATAATCATCTACCTGACAGTCTGGAGACCAATATTTCTGTTATAATCATCTACCTGACAGCCTGGAGACCAGCACTACTGTTATAATCATCATCCTGACAGTCTGGAGACCAACACTACTGTTATAATCATCTACCTGACAGTCTGGAGACCAGGACCAACACTACTGTTATAATCATCTACCTGACAGTCTGGAGACCAGGACCAACACTACTGTTATAATCATCTACCTGACAGTCTGGAGACCAACACTACTGTTATAATCATCTACCTGACAGTCTGGAGACCAACACTACTGTTATAATCATTTACCTGACAGTCTGGAGACCAGGACCAACACTACTGTTATAATCATCTACCTGACAGTCTGGAGACCAGGACCAACACTACTGTTATAATCATCTACCTGACAGTCTGGAGACCAACACTACTGTTATAATCATCTAGCTGACAGCCTGGAGACCAGGACCAACACTACTGTTATAATCATCTACCTGACAGTCTGGAGACCAACACTACTGTTATAATCATCTACCTGACAGCCTGGAGACCAACACTACAGTTATAATCATCTACCTGACAGTCTGGAGACCAACACTACTGTTATAATCATCTACCTGACAGCCTGGAGACCAGGACCAACACTACTGTTATAATCATTTACCTGACAGCCTGGAGACCAGGACCAACACTACTGTTATAATCATCTACCTGACAGCCTGGAGACCAGGACCAACACTACTGTTATAATCATCATCCTGACAGTCTGGAGACCAACACTACTGTTATAATTATCTACCTGACAGTCTGGAGACCAGGACCAACACTACTGTTATAATCATCTACCTGACAGTCTGGAGACCAACACTACTGTTATAATCATCTACCTGACAGTCTGGAGACCAACATTTCTGTTATAATCATCTACCTGACAGTCTGGAGACCAGGACCAACACTACTGTTATAATCATCTACCTGACAGTCTGGAGACCAGGACCAACACTACTGTTATAATCATCTACCTGACAGTCTGGAAACCAACACTACTGTTATAATCATCTACCTGACAGTCTGGAAACCAACACTACTGTTATAATCATCTACCTGACAGCCTGGAGACCAGCACTACTGTTATAATCATCATCCTGACAGTCTGGAGACCAACACTACTGTTATAATCATCTACCTGACAGTCTGGAGACCAGGACCAACACTACTGTTATAATCATCATCCTGACAGTCTGGAGACCAACACTACTGTTATAATTATCTACCTGACAGTCTGGAGACCAGGACCAACACTACTGTTATAATCATCTACCTGACAGTCTGGAGACCAACACTACTGTTATAATCATCTACCTGACAGTCTGGAGACCAACATTTCTGTTATAATCATCTACCTGACAGTCTGGAGACCAGGACCAACACTACTGTTATAATCATCTACCTGACAGTCTGGAGACCAACACTACTGTTATAATCATCTACCTGACAGTCTGGAGACCAGGACCAACACTACTGTTATAATCATCTACCTGACAGTCTGGAGACCAGGACCAACACTACTGTTATAATCATCTACCTGACAGTCTGGAGACCAACACTACTGTTATAATTATCTACCTGACAGTCTGGAGACCAGGACCAACACTACTGTTATAATCATCTACCTGACAGTCTGGAGACCAGGACCAACACTACTGTTATAATCATCTACCTGACAGTCTGGAGACCAGGACCAACACTACTGTTATAATCATCTACCTGACAGTCTGGAAACCAACACTACTGTTATAATCATCTACCTGACAGTCTGGAGACCAACACTACTGTTATAATCATCTACCTGACAGCCTGGAGACCAGCACTACTGTTATAATCATCTACCTGACAGTCTGGAGACCAGGACCAACACTACTGTTATAATCATCTACCTGACAGTCTGGAGACCAACACTACTGTTATAATCATTTACCTGACAGTCTGGAGACCAGGACCAACACTACTGTTATAATAATCTACCTGACAGCTTGGAGACTAGGACCAACACTACTGTTATAATCATCTACCTGACAGCTTGGAGACTAGGACCAACACTACTGTTATAATCATCTACCTGACAGTCTGGAGACCAACACTACTGTTATAATCATCTACTAGACAGTCTGGAGACCAACACTACTGTTATAATCATCTACCTGACAGTCTGGAGACCAGGACCAACACTACTGTTATAATCATCTACCTGACAGTCTGGAGACCAGGAACAACACTACTGTTATAATCATCTACCTGACAGTCTGGAGACCAGGAACAACACTACTGTTATAATCATCTACCTGACAGTTTGGAGACCAACACTACTGTTATAATCATCTACCTGACAGCCTGAAGACCAACACTACTGTTATAATCATCTAGCTGACAGCCTGGAGACCAGGACCAACACTACTGTTATAATCATCTACCTGACTGTCTGGAGACCAACACTACTGTTATAACCATCTACCTGACAGCCTGGAGACCAACACTACTGTTATAATCATCTACCTGACAGTCTGGAGACCAACACTACTGTTATAATCATCTACCTGACAGCCTGGAGACCAGGACCAACACTACTGTTATAATCATTTACCTGACAGCCTGGAGACCAGGACCAACACTACTGTTATAATCATCTACCTGACAGCCTGGAGACCAGGACCAACACTACTGTTATAATCATCTACCTGACAGCCTGGAGACCAACACTACTGTTATAATCATCTACCTGACAGTCTGGAGACTAGGACCAAGACTACTGTTATAATCATCTACCTGACAGTCTGGAGACCAGGACCAAGACTACTGTTATAATCATCTACCTGACAGCCTGGAGACTAGGACCAACACTACTGTTATAATCATCTACCTGACAGTCTGGAGACCAGGACCAACACTACTGTTATAATCATCTACCTGACAGTCTGGAGACCAACACTACTGTTATAATCATCTACCTGACAGCCTGGAGACCAGGACCAACACTACTGTTATAATCATCTACCTGACAGCCTGGAGACAAGGACCAACACTACTGTTATAATCATCTACCTGACAGTCTGGAGACCAACACTACTGTTATAATCATCTACCTGACAGTCTGGAGACCAGGACCAACACTACTGTTATAATCATCTACCTGACAGCCTGGAGACCAACACTACTGTTATAATCATCTACCTGACAGTCTGGAGACCAGGACCAACACTACTGTTATACTCATCTACCTGACAGTCTGGAGACCAACACTACTGTTATACTCATCTACCTGACAGTCTGGAGACCAACACTACTGTTATAATCATCTACCTGACAGTCTGGAGACCAACACTACTGTTATAATCATCTACCTGACAGTCTGGAGACCAACACTACTGTTATAATCATCATCCTGACAGCCTGGAGACCAGGACCAACACTACTGTTATAATAATCTACCTGACAGCTTGAAGACTAGGACCAACACTACTGTTATAATCATCTACCTGACAGTCTGGAGACCAGGACCAACACTACTGTTATAATCATCATCCTGACAGTCTGGAGACCAACACTACTGTTATAATCATCATCCTGACAGTCTGGAGACCAACACTACTGTTATAATCATCTACCTGACAGCATGGAGACCAACACTACTGTTATAATCATCTACCTGACAGCCTGGAGACCAGGACCAACACTACTGTTATAATCATCTACCTGACAGCCTGGAGACCAACACTACTGTTATAATCATCTACCTGACAGTCTGGAGACCAGCACTACTGTTATAATCATCATCCTGACAGTCTGGAGACCAACACTACTGTTATAACTATCTACCTGACAGTCTGGAGACCAGGACCAACACTACTGTTATAATCATCTACCTGACAGTCTGGAGACCAGGACCAACACTACTGTTATAATCATCTACCTGACAGTCTGGAGACCAGGACCAACACTACTGTTATAATCATCTACCTGACAGTCTGGAAACCAACACTACTGTTATAATCATCTACCTGACAGCCTGGAGACCAACACTACTGTTATAATCATCTACCTGACAGCCTGGAGACCAGCACTACTGTTATAATCATCTACCTGACAGTCTGGAGACCAGGACCAACACTACTGTTATAATCATCTACCTGACAGTCTGGAGACCAACACTACTGTTATAATCATCTACCTGACAGTCTGGAGACCAGGACCAACACTACTGTTATAATCATCTACCTGACAGTCTGGAGACCAACACTACTGTTATAATCATCTACCTGACAGTCTGGAGACCAGGACCAACACTACTGTTATAATCATCTACCTGACAGTCTGGAGACCAACACTACTGTTATAATCATCTACCTGACAGCCTGGAGACCAGGACCAACACTACTGTTATAATCATCTACCTGACAGCCTGGAGACCAACACTACTGTTATAATCATCTACCTGACAGCCTGGAGACCAGGACCAACACTACTGTTATAATCATCATCCTGACAGTCTGGAGACCAACACTACTGTTATAATCATCTACCTGACAGTCTGGAGACCAACATTTCTGTTATAATCATCTACCTGACAGTCTGGAGACCAGGACCAACACTACTGTTATAATCATCTACCTGACAGTCTGGAAACCAACACTACTGTTATAATCATCTACCTGACAGTCTGGAAACCAACACTACTGTTATAATCATCTACCTGACAGTCTGGAGACCAGGACCAACACTACTGTTATAATCATCTACCTGACAGTCTGGAGACCAACACCAACACTACTGTTATAATCATCTACCTGACAGTCTGGAGACCAACACTACTGTTATAATCATCTACCTGACAGTCTGGAGACCAAGACCAACACTACTGTTATAATCATCTACCTGACAGTCTGGAGACCAAGACCAACACTACTGTTATAATCATCTACCTGACAGTCTGGAGACCAAGACCAACACTACTGTTATAATCATCTACCTGACAGTCTGGAGACCAAGACCAACACTACTGTTATAATCATCTACCTGACAGTCTGGAGACCAGGACCAACACTACTGTTATAATCATCTACCTGACAGTCTGGAGACCAGGACCAACACTACTGTTATAATCATCTACCTGACAGTCTGGAGACCAGGACCAACACTACTGTTATAATCATCTACCTGACAGTCTGGAGACCAACACTACTGTTATAATCATCTACCTGACAGTCTGGAGACCAACACTACTGTTATAATCATCTACCTGACAGTCTGGAGACCAACACTACAGTTATAATCATCTACCTGACAGTCTGGAGACCAACACTACTGTTATAATCATCTACCTGATCGCCTGGAGACCAACACTACTGTTATAATCATCTACCTGACAGTCTGGAGAACAGGACCAACACTACTGTTATAATCATCTACCTGACAGTCTGGAGACCAGGACCAACACTACTGTTATAATCATCTACCTGACAGTCTGGAAACCAACACTACTGTTATAATCATCTACCTGACAGCCTGGAGACCAGCACTACTGTTATAATCATCATCCTGACAGTCTGGAGACCAACACTACTGTTATAATCATCTACCTGACAGTCTGGAAACCAACACTACTGTTATAATCATCTACCTGACAGTCTGGAGACCAGGACCAACACTACTGTTATAATCATCTACCTGACAGTCTGGAGACCAGGACCAACACTACTGTTATAATCATCTACCTGACAGTCTGGAGACCAGGACCAACACTACTGTTATAATCATCTACCTGACAGTCTGGAGACCAACACTACTGTTATAATCATCTACCTGACAGTCTGGAGACCAACACTACTGTTATAATCATCTACCTGACAGTCTGGAGACCAACACTACTGTTATAATCATCTACCTGACAACCTGGAGACCAGGACCAACACTACTGTTATAATCATCTACCTGACAGTCTGGAGACCAACACTACTGTTATAATCATCTACCTGACAGTCTGGAGACCAACACTACTGTTATAATCATCTACCTGACAGTCTGGAGACCAGGACCAACACTACTGTTATAATCATCTACCTGACAGTCTGGAGACCAGGACCAACACTACTGTTATAATCATCTACCTGACAGTCTGGAGACCAGGACCAACACTACTGTTATAATCATCTACCTGACAGTCTGGAAACCAACACTACTGTTATAATCATCTACCTGACAGCCTGGAGACCAGCACTACTGTTATAATCATCATCCTGACAGTCTGGAGACCAACACTACTGTTATAATCATCTACCTGACAGTCTGGAAACCAACACTACTGTTATAATCATCTACCTGACAGTCTGGAGACCAGGACCAACACTACTGTTATAATCATCTACCTGACAGTCTGGAGACCAGGACCAACACTACTGTTATAATCATCTACCTGACAGTCTGGAGACCAGGAACAACACTACTGTTATAATCATCTACCTGACAGTCTGGAGACCAGGACCAACACTACTGTTATAATCATCTACCTGACAGTCTGGAGACCAGGACCAACACTACTGTTATAATCATCTACCTGACAGTCTGGAGACCAACACTACTGTTATAATCATCTACCTGACAGTCTGGAGACCAACACTACTGTTATAATCATCTACCTGACAGTCTGGAGACCAACACTACTGTTATAATCATCTACCTGACAGTCTGGAGACCAACACTACTGTTATAATCATCTACCTGACAGTCTGGAGACCAACACTACTGTTATAATCATCTACCTGACAGCCTGGAGACCAGGACCAACACTCCTGTTATAATCATCTACCTGACAGTCTGGAGACCAGGACCAACACTACTGTTATAATAATCTACCTGACAGCTTGGAGACTAGGACCAACACTACTGTTATAATCATCTACCTGACAGTCTGGAGACCAACACTACTGTTATAATCATCTACCTGACAGCTTGGAGACTAGGACCAACACTACTGTTATAATCATCTACCTGACAGTCTGGAGACCAACACTACTGTTATAATCATCATCCTGACAGCCTGGAGACCAGGACCAACACTACTGTTATAATCATCTACCTGACAGTCTGGAGACCAACACTACTGTTATAATCATCTACCTGACAGTCTGGAGACCAACACTACTGTTATAATCATCTACCTGACAGTCTGGAGACCAGGACCAACACTACTGTTATAATCATCATCCTGACAGTCTGGAGACCAACACTACTGTTATAATCATCATCCTGACAGTCTGGAGACCAACACTACTGTTATAATCATCTACGTGACAGTCTGGAGACCAGGACCAACACTACTGTTATAATCATCTACCTGACAGTCTGGAGACCAACACTACTGTTATAATCATCTACCTGACAGCCTGGAGACCAGGACCAACACTACTGTTATAATCATCTACCTGACAGTCTGGAGACCAGGACCAACACCACTGTTATAATAATCTACCTGACAGCTTGGAGACTAGGACCAACACTACTGTTATAATCATCTACCTGACAGTCTGGAGACCAACACTACTGTTATAATCATCTACCTGACAGTCTGGAGACCAACACTACTGTTATAATCATCTACCTGACAGTCTGGAGACCAGGACCAACACTACTGTTATAATCATCATCCTGACAGTCTGGAGACCAACACTACTGTTATAATCATCATCCTGACAGTCTGGAGACCAACACTACTGTTATAATCATCTACCTGACAGCCTGGAGACCAACACTACTGTTATAATAATCTACCTGACAGCTTGGAGACTAGGACCAACACTACTGTTATAATCATCTACCTGACAGTCTGGAGACCAACACTACTGTTATAATCATCATCCTGACAGCCTGGAGACCAGGACCAACACTACTGTTATAATCATCTACCTGACAGTCTGGAGACCAACACTACTGTTATAATCATCATCCTGACAGTCTGGAGACCAACACTACTGTTATAATCATCTACCTGACAGTCTGGAGACCAGGACCAACACTACTGTTATAATCATCTACCTGACAGTCTGGAGACCAACACTACTGTTATACTCATCTACCTGACAGTCTGGAGACCAGGACCAACACTACTGTTATAATCATCTACCTGACAGTCTGGAGACCAACACTACTGTTATAATCATCTACCTGACAGTCTGGAGACCAACACTACTGTTATAATCATCTACCTGACAGTCTGGAGACCAACACTACTGTTATAATCATCTACCTGACAGCCTGGAGACCAGGACCAACACTACTGTTATAATCATCTACCTGACAGTCTGGAGACCAGGACCAACACTACTGTTATAATAATCTACCTGACAGCTTGGAGACTAGGACCAACACTACTGTTATAATCATCTACCTGACAGTCTGGAGACCAACACTACTGTTATAATCATCTACCTGACAGTCTGGAGACCAACACTACTGTTATAATCATCTACCTGACAGTCTGGAGACCAGGACCAACACTACTGTTATAATCATCATCCTGACAGTCTGGAGACCAACACTACTGTTATAATCATCATCCTGACAGTCTGGAGACCAACACTACTGTTATAATCATCTACCTGACAGCCTGGAGACCAACACTACTGTTATAATCATCTACCTGACAGTCTGGAGACCAGGACCAACACTACTGTTATAATCATCTACCTGACAGTCTGGAGACCAGGACCAACACTACTGTTATAATCATCTACCTGACAGTCTGGAGACCAACACTACTGTTATACTCATCTACCTGACAGTCTGGAGACAAACACTACTGTTATAATCATCTACCTGACAGTCTGGAGACCAACACTACTGTTATAATCATCAACCTGACAGTCTGGAGACCAACACTACTGTTATAATCATCTACCTGACAGTCTGGAGACCAACACTACTGTTATAATCATCTACCTGACAGCCTGGAGACCAACACTACTGTTATAATCATCTACCTGACAGCCTGGAGACCAGCACTACTGTTATAATCATCATCCTGACAGTCTGGAGACCAACACTACTGTTATAACTATCTACCTGACAGTCTGGAAACCAACACTACTGTTATAATCATCTACCTGACAGTCTGGAGACCAACACTACTGTTATAATCATCTACCTGACAGCCTGGAGACCAGCACTACTGTTATAATCATCTACCTGACAGTCTGGAGACCAACACTACTGTTATAATCATCAACCTGACAGTCTGGAGACCAACACTACTGTTTTAATCATCTACCTGACAGCCTGGAGACCAACACTACTGTTATAATCATCTACCTGACAGCCTGGAGACCAACACTACTGTTATAATCATCTACCTGACAGCCTGGAGACCAGGACCAACACTACTGTTATAATCATCATCCTGACAGTCTGGAGACCAACACTACTGTTATAATTATCTACCTGACAGTCTGGAGACCAGGACCAACACTACTGTTATAATCATCTACCTGACAGTCTGGAGACCAACACTACTGTTATAATCATCTACCTGACAGTCTGGAGACCAATATTTCTGTTATAATCATCTACCTGACAGCCTGGAGACCAGCACTACTGTTATAATCATCATCCTGACAGTCTGGAGACCAACACTACTGTTATAATCATCTACCTGACAGTCTGGAGACCAGGACCAACACTACTGTTATAATCATCTACCTGACAGTCTGGAGACCAGGACCAACACTACTGTTATAATCATCTACCTGACAGTCTGGAGACCAGGACCAACACTACTGTTATAATCATCTACCTGACAGTCTGGAGACCAACACTACTGTTATAATCATCTACCTGACAGTCTGGAGACCAACACTACTGTTATAATCATTTACCTGACAGTCTGGAGACCAGGACCAACACTACTGTTATAATAATCTACCTGACAGCTTGGAGACTATAACAGTAGTGTTGGTCCTAGTCTCCAAGCTGTCAGGTAGATGATTATAACAGTAGTGTTGGTCCTAATCATCTACCTGACAGCTTGGAGACTAGGACCAACACTACTGTTATAATCATCTACCTGACAGTCTGGAGACCAACACTACTGTTATAATCATCTACCTGACAGTCTGGAGACCAACACTACTGTTATAATCATCTACCTGACAGTCTGGAGACCAGGACCAACACTACTGTTATAATCATCTACCTGACAGTCTGGAGACCAGGAACAACACTACTGTTATAATCATCTACCTGACAGTCTGGAGACCAGGACCAACACTACTGTTATAATCATCTACCTGACAGTCTGGAGACCAACACTACTGTTATAATCATCTACCTGACAGTCTGGAGACTAGGACCAACACTACTGTTATAATCATCTACCTGACAGTCTGGAGACCAGGACCAACACTACTGTTATAATCATCTACCTGACAGCCTGGAGACAAGGACCAACACTACTGTTATAATCATCTACCTGACAGTCTGGAGACCAACACTACTGTTATAATCATCTAGCTGACAGCCTGGAGACCAGGACCAACACTACTGTTATAATCATCTACCTGACAGTCTGGAGACCAACACTACTGTTATAATCATCTACCTGACAGCCTGGAGACCAACACTACTGTTATAATCATCTACCTGACAGTCTGGAGACCAACACTACTGTTATAATCATCTACCTGACAGCCTGGAGACCAGGACCAACACTACTGTTATAATCATTTACCTGACAGCCTGGAGACCAGGACCAACACTACTGTTATAATCATCTACCTGACAGCCTGGAGACCAGGACCAACACTACTGTTATAATCATCATCCTGACAGTCTGGAGACCAACACTACTGTTATAATTATCTACCTGACAGTCTGGAGACCAGGACCAACACTACTGTTATAATCATCTACCTGACAGTCTGGAGACCAACACTACTGTTATAATCATCTATCTGACAGTCTGGAGACCAACATTTCTGTTATAATCATCTACCTGACAGTCTGGAGACCAGGACCAACACTACTGTTATAATCATCTACCTGACAGTCTGGAAACCAACACTACTGTTATAATCATCTACCTGACAGTCTGGAAACCAACACTACTGTTATAATCATCTACCTGACAGTCTGGAGACCAGGACCAACACTACTGTTATAATCATCTACCTGACAGTCTGGAGACCAGGACCAACACTACTGTTATAATCATCTACCTGACAGTCTGGAGACCAACACTACTGTTATAATCATCTACCTGACAGTCTGGAGACCAAGACCAACACTACTGTTATAATCATCTACCTGACAGTCTGGAGACCAAGACCAACACAACTGTTATAATCATCTACCTGACAGTCTGGAGACCAAGACCAACACTACTGTTATAATCATCTACCTGACAGCCTGGAGACCAACACTACTGTTATAATCATCTACCTGACAGCCTGGAGACCAGGACCAACACTACTGTTATAATCATCATCCTGACAGTCTGGAGACCAACACTACTGTTATAATTATCTACCTGACAGTCTGGAGACCAGGACCAACACTACTGTTATAATCATCTACCTGACAGTCTGGAGACCAACACTACTGTTATAATCATCTACCTGACAGTCTGGAGACCAATATTTCTGTTATAATCATCTACCTGACAGCCTGGAGACCAGCACTACTGTTATAATCATCATCCTGACAGTCTGGAGACCAACACTACTGTTATAATCATCTACCTGACAGTCTGGAGACCAGGACCAACACTACTGTTATAATCATCTACCTGACAGTCTGGAGACCAGGACCAACACTACTGTTATAATCATCTACCTGACAGTCTGGAGACCAGGACCAACACTACTGTTATAATCATCTACCTGACAGTCTGGAGACCAACACTACTGTTATAATCATCTACCTGACAGTCTGGAGACCAACACTACTGTTATAATCATCTACCTGACAGTCTGGAGACCAACACTACTGTTATAATCATCTACCTGACAGTCTGGAGACCAACACTACAGTTATAATCATCTACCTGACAGTCTGGAGACCAACACTACTGTTATAATCATCTACCTGATCGCCTGGAGACCAACACTACTGTTATAATCATCTACCTGACAGTCTGGAGAACAGGACCAACACTACTGTTATAATCATCTACCTGACAGTCTGGAGACCAGGACCAACACTACTGTTATAATCATCTACCTGACAGTCTGGAAACCAACACTACTGTTATAATCATCTACCTGACAGCCTGGAGACCAGCACTACTGTTATAATCATCATCCTGACAGTCTGGAGACCAACACTACTGTTATAATCATCTACCTGACAGTCTGGAGACCAGGACCAACACTACTGTTATAATCATCTACCTGACAGTCTGGAGACCAGGACCAACACTACTGTTATAATCATCTACCTGACAGTATGGAGACCAGGACCAACACTACTGTTATAATCATCTACCTGACAGTCTGGAGACCAGGAACAACACTACTGTTATAATCATCTACCTGACAGTCTGGAGACCAACACTACTGTTATAATCATCTACCTGACAGTCTGGAGACCAAGACCAACACTACTGTTATAATCATCTACCTGACAGTCTGGAGACCAAGACCAACACTACTGTTATAATCATCTACCTGACAGTCTGGAGACCAAGACCAACACTACTGTTATAATCATCTACCTGACAGTCTGGAGACCAAGACCAACACTACTGTTATAATCATCTACCTGACAGTCTGGAGACCAGGACCAACACTACTGTTATAATCATCTACCTGACAGTCTGGAGAGCAGGACCAACACTACTGTTATAATCATCTACCTGACAGTCTGGAGACCAACACTACTGTTATAATCATCTACCTGACAGTCTGGAGACCAACACTACTGTTATAATCATCTACCTGACAGTCTGGAGACCAACACTACTGTTATAATCATCTACCTGACAGTCTGGAGACCAACACTACAGTTATAATCATCTACCTGACAGTCTGGAGACCAACACTACTGTTATAATCATCTACCTGATCGCCTGGAGACCAACACTACTGTTATAATCATCTACCTGACAGTCTGGAGAACAGGACCAACACTACTGTTATAATCATCTACCTGACAGTCTGGAGACCAGGACCAACACTACTGTTATAATCATCTACCTGACAGTCTGGAAACCAACACTACTGTTATAATCATCTACCTGACAGCCTGGAGACCAGCACTACTGTTATAATCATCATCCTGACAGTCTGGAGACCAACACTACTGTTATAATCATCTACCTGACAGTCTGGAAACCAACACTACTGTTATAATCATCTACCTGACAGTCTGGAGACCAGGACCAACACTACTGTTATAATCATCTACCTGACAGTATGGAGACCAGGACCAACACTACTGTTATAATCATCTACCTGACAGTCTGGAGACCAGGAACAACACTACTGTTATAATCATCTACCTGACAGTCTGGAGACCAGGACCAACACTACTGTTATAATCATCCTCCTGACAGTCTGGAGACCAGGACCAACACTACTGTTATAATCATCTACCTGACAGTCTGGAGACCAGGACCAACACTACTGTTATAATCATCTACCTGACAGTCTGGAGACCAACACTACTGTTATAATCATCTACCTGACAGTCTGGAGACCAACACTACTGTTATAATCATCTACCTGACAGCCTGGAGACCAACACTACTGTTATAATCATCTACCTGACAGCCTGGAGACCAGGACCAACACTACTGTTATAATCATCTACCTGACAGTCTGGAGACCAACACTACTGTTATAATCATCTACCTGACAGTCTGGAGACCAACACTACTGTTATAATCATCTACCTGACAGTCTGGAGACCAACACTACTGTTATAATCATCTACCTGACAGTCTGGAGACCAACACTACTGTTATAATCATCTACCTGACAGTCTGGAGACCAACACTACTGTTATAATCATCTACCTGACAGTCTGGAGACTAGGACCAACACTACTGTTATAATCATCTACCTGACAGTCTGGAGACCAGGACCAACACTACTGTTATAATCATCTACCTGACAGTCTGGAGACCAACACTACTGTTATACTCATCTACCTGACAGTCTGGAGACAAACACTACTGTTATAATCATCTACCTGACAGTCTGGAGACCAACACTACTGTTATAATCATCTACCTGACAGCCTGGAGACCAGGACCAACACTACTGTTATAATCATCTACCTGACAGCCTGGAGACCAACACTACTGTTATAATCATCTACCTGACAGCCTGGAGACCAGCACTACTGTTATAATCATCATCCTGACAGTCTGGAGACCAACACTACTGTTATAACTATCTACCTGACAGTCTGGAAACCAACACTACTGTTATAATCATCTACCTGACAGCCTGGAGACCAACACTACTGTTATAATCATCTACCTGACAGCCTGGAGACCAGCACTACTGTTATAATCATCTACCTGACAGTCTGGAGACCAACACTACTGTTATAATCATCAACCTGACAGTCTGGAGACCAACACTACTGTTTTAATCATCTACCTGACAGCCTGGAGACCAACACTACTGTTATAATCATCTACCTGACAGCCTGGAGACCAACACTACTGTTATAATCATCTACCTGACAGCCTGGAGACCAGGACCAACACTAATGTTATAATCATCATCCTGACAGTCTGGAGACCAACACTACTGTTATAATCATCTACCTGACAGTCTGGAGACCAGGACCAACACTACTGTTATAATCATCTACCTGACAGTCTGGAGACCAGGACCAACACTACTGTTATAATCATCTACCTGACAGTCTGGAGACCAGGACCAACACTACTGTTATAATCATCTACCTGACAGTCTGGAGACCAACACTACTGTTATAATTATCTACCTGACAGTCTGGAGACCAGGACCAACACTACTGTTATAATCATCTACCTGACAGTCTGGAGACCAGGACCAACACTACTGTTATAATCATCTACCTGACAGTCTGGAGACCAGGACCAACACTACTGTTATAATCATCTACCTGACAGTCTGGAAACCAACACTACTGTTATAATCATCTACCTGACAGCCTGGAGACCAACACTACTGTTATAATCATCTACCTGACAGCCTGGAGACCAGCACTACTGTTATAATCATCTACCTGACAGTCTGGAGACCAGGACCAACACTACTGTTATAATCATCTACCTGACAGTCTGGAGACCAACACTACTGTTATAATTATCTACCTGACAGTCTGGAGACCAGGACCAACACTACTGTTATAATCATCTACCTGACAGTCTGGAGACCAGGACCAACACTACTGTTATAATCATCTACCTGACAGTCTGGAGACCAGGACCAACACTACTGTTATAATCATCTACCTGACAGTCTGGAAACCAACACTACTGTTATAATCATCTACCTGACAGCCTGGAGACCAACACTACTGTTATAATCATCTACCTGACAGCCTGGAGACCAGCACTACTGTTATAATCATCTACCTGACAGTCTGGAGACCAGGACCAACACTACTGTTATAATCATCTACCTGACAGTCTGGAGACCAACACTACTGTTATAATCATCTACCTGACAGTCTGGAGACCAACACTACTGTTATAATCATTTACCTGACAGTCTGGAGACCAGGACCAACACTACTGTTATAATAATCTACCTGACAGCTTGGAGACTATAACAGTAGTGTTGGTCCTAGTCTCCAAGCTGTCAGGTAGATGATTATAACAGTAGTGTTGGTCCTAATCATCTACCTGACAGCTTGGAGACTAGGACCAACACTACTGTTATAATCATCTACCTGACAGTCTGGAGACCAACACTACTGTTATAATCATCTACCTGACAGTCTGGAAACCAGGACCAACACTACTGTTATAATCATCTACCTGACAGTCTGGAGACCAGGAACAACACTACTGTTATAATCATCTACCTGACAGTCTGGAGACCAGGACCAACACTACTGTTATAATCATCTACCTGACAGTCTGGAGACCAACACTACTGTTATAATCATCTACCTGACAGTCTGGAGACTAGGACCAACACTACTGTTATAATCATCTACCTGACAGTCTGGAGACCAGGACCAACACTACTGTTATAATCATCTACCTGACAGTCTGGAGACCAACACTACTGTTATAATCATCTACCTGACAGTCTGGAGACTAGGACCAACACTACTGTTATAATCATCTACCTGACAGTCTGGAGACCAGGACCAACACTACTGTTATAATCATCTACCTGACAGCCTGGAGACAAGGACCAACACTACTGTTATAATCATCTACCTGACAGTCTGGAGACCAACACTACTGTTATAATCATCTAGCTGACAGCCTGGAGACCAGGACCAACACTACTGTTATAATCATCTACCTGACAGTCTGGAGACCAACACTACTGTTATAATCATCTACCTGACAGCCTGGAGACCAACACTACTGTTATAATCATCTACCTGACAGTCTGGAGACCAACACTACTGTTATAATCATCTACCTGACAGCCTGGAGACCAGGACCAACACTACTGTTATAATCATTTACCTGACAGCCTGGAGACCAGGACCAACACTACTGTTATAATCATCTACCTGACAGCCTGGAGACCAGGACCAACACTACTGTTATAATCATCATCCTGACAGTCTGGAGACCAACACTACTGTTATAATTATCTACCTGACAGTCTGGAGACCAGGACCAACACTACTGTTATAATCATCTACCTGACAGTCTGGAGACCAACACTACTGTTATAATCATCTACCTGACAGTCTGGAGACCAGGACCAACACTACTGTTATAATCATCTACCTGACAGTCTGGAGACCAACACTACTGTTATAATCATCTACCTGACAGTCTGGAGACCAACATTTCTGTTATAATCATCTACCTGACAGTCTGGAGACCAGGACCAACACTACTGTTATAATCATCTACCTGACAGTCTGGAAACCAACACTACTGTTATAATCATCTACCTGACAGTCTGGAAAGCAACACTACTGTTATAATCATCTACCTGACAGTCTGGAGACCAGGACCAACACTACTGTTATAATCATCTACCTGACAGTCTGGAGACCAACACTACTGTTATAATCATCTACCTGACAGTCTGGAGACCAAGACCAACACTACTGTTATAATCATCTACCTGACAGTCTGGAGACCAAGACCAACACTACTGTTATAATCATCTACCTGACAGCCTGGAGACCAGGACCAACACTACTGTTATAATCATCATCCTGACAGTCTGGAGACCAACACTACTGTTATAATTATCTACCTGACAGTCTGGAGACCAGGACCAACACTACTGTTATAATCATCTACCTGACAGTCTGGAGACCAACACTACTGTTATAATCATCTACCTGACAGTCTGGAGACCAGGACCAACACTACTGTTATAATCATCTACCTGACAGTCTGGAGACCAACACTACTGTTATAATCATCTACCTGACAGTCTGGAGACCAACATTTCTGTTATAATCATCTACCTGACAGTCTGGAGACCAGGACCAACACTACTGTTATAATCATCTACCTGACAGTCTGGAAACCAACACTACTGTTATAATCATCTACCTGACAGTCTGGAAACCAACACTACTGTTATAATCATCTACCTGACAGTCTGGAGACCAGGACCAACACTACTGTTATAATCATCTACCTGACAGTCTGGAGACCAGGACCAACACTACTGTTATAATCATCTACCTGACAGTCTGGAGACCAACACTACTGTTATAATCATCTACCTGACAGTCTGGAGACCAAGACCAACACTACTGTTATAATCATCTACCTGACAGTCTGGAGACCAAGACCAACACTACTGTTATAATCATCTACCTGACAGTCTGGAGACCAAGACCAACACTACTGTTATAATCATCTACCTGACAGCCTGGAGACCAGCACTACTGTTATAATCATCATCCTGACAGTCTGGAGACCAACACTACTGTTATAATCATCTACCTGACAGTCTGGAAACCAACACTACTGTTATAATCATCTACCTGACAGTCTGGAGACCAGGACCAACACTACTGTTATAATCATCTACCTGACAGTATGGAGACCAGGACCAACACTACTGTTATAATCATCTACCTGACAGTCTGGAGACCAGGAACAACACTACTGTTATAATCATCTACCTGACAGTCTGGAGACCAGGACCAACACTACTGTTATAATCATCTACCTGACAGTCTGGAGACCAGGACCAACACTACTGTTATAATCATCTACCTGACAGTCTGGAGACCAACACTACTGTTATAATCATCTACCTGACAGTCTGGAGACCAACACTACTGTTATAATCATCTACCTGACAGTCTGGAGACCAACACTACTGTTATAATCATCTACCTGACAGCCTGGAGACCAGGACCAACACTACTGTTATAATCATCTACCTGACAGTCTGGAGACCAACACTACTGTTATAATCATCTACCTGACAGTCTGGAGACCAACACTACTGTTATAATCATCTACCTGACAGTCTGGAGACCAACACTACTGTTATAATCATCTACCTGACAGTCTGGAGACCAACACTACTGTTATAATCATCTACCTGACAGTCTGGAGACCAACACTACTGTTATAATCATCTACCTGACAGTCTGGAGACTAGGACCAACACTACTGTTATAATCATCTACCTGACAGTCTGGAGACCAGGACCAACACTACTGTTATAATCATCTACCTGACAGTCTGGAGACCAACACTACTGTTATACTCATCTACCTGACAGTCTGGAGACAAACACTACTGTTATAATCATCTACCTGACAGTCTGGAGACCAACACTACTGTTATAATCATCTACCTGACAGCCTGGAGACCAGGACCAACACTACTGTTATAATCATCTACCTGACAGCCTGGAGACCAACACTACTGTTATAATCATCTACCTGACAGCCTGGAGACCAGCACTACTGTTATAATCATCATCCTGACAGTCTGGAGACCAACACTACTGTTATAACTATCTACCTGACAGTCTGGAAACCAACACTACTGTTATAATCATCTACCTGACAGCCTGGAGACCAACACTACTGTTATAATCATCTACCTGACAGCCTGGAGACCAGCACTACTGTTATAATCATCTACCTGACAGTCTGGAGACCAACACTACTGTTATAATCATCAACCTGACAGTCTGGAGACCAACACTACTGTTATAATCATCTACCTGACAGCCTGGAGACCAGGACCAACACTAATGTTATAATCATCATCCTGACAGTCTGGAGACCAACACTACTGTTATAATCATCTACCTGACAGTCTGGAGACCAGGACCAACACTACTGTTATAATCATCTACCTGACAGTCTGGAGACCAGGACCAACACTACTGTTATAATCATCTACCTGACAGTCTGGAGACCAGGACCAACACTACTGTTATAATCATCTACCTGACAGTCTGGAGACCAACACTACTGTTATAATTATCTACCTGACAGTCTGGAGACCAGGACCAACACTACTGTTATAATCATCTACCTGACAGTCTGGAGACCAGGACCAACACTACTGTTATAATCATCTACCTGACAGTCTGGAGACCAGGACCAACACTACTGTTATAATCATCTACCTGACAGTCTGGAAACCAACACTACTGTTATAATCATCTACCTGACAGCCTGGAGACCAACACTACTGTTATAATCATCTACCTGACAGCCTGGAGACCAGCACTACTGTTATAATCATCTACCTGACAGTCTGGAGACCAGGACCAACACTACTGTTATAATCATCTACCTGACAGTCTGGAGACCAACACTACTGTTATAATTATCTACCTGACAGTCTGGAGACCAGGACCAACACTACTGTTATAATCATCTACCTGACAGTCTGGAGACCAGGACCAACACTACTGTTATAATCATCTACCTGACAGTCTGGAGACCAGGACCAACACTACTGTTATAATCATCTACCTGACAGTCTGGAGACCAACACTACTGTTATAATTATCTACCTGACAGTCTGGAGACCAGGACCAACACTACTGTTATAATCATCTACCTGACAGTCTGGAGACCAGGACCAACACTACTGTTATAATCATCTACCTGACAGTCTGGAGACCAGGACCAACACTACTGTTATAATCATCTACCTGACAGTCTGGAAACCAACACTACTGTTATAATCATCTACCTGACAGCCTGGAGACCAACACTACTGTTATAATCATCTACCTGACAGCCTGGAGACCAGCACTACTGTTATAATCATCTACCTGACAGTCTGGAGACCAGGACCAACACTACTGTTATAATCATCTACCTGACAGTCTGGAGACCAACACTACTGTTATAATTATCTACCTGACAGTCTGGAGACCAGGACCAACACTACTGTTATAATCATCTACCTGACAGTCTGGAGACCAGGACCAACACTACTGTTATAATCATCTACCTGACAGTCTGGAGACCAGGACCAACACTACTGTTATAATCATCTACCTGACAGTCTGGAAACCAACACTACTGTTATAATCATCTACCTGACAGCCTGGAGACCAACACTACTGTTATAATCATCTACCTGACAGCCTGGAGACCAGCACTACTGTTATAATCATCATCCTGACAGTCTGGAGACCAACACTACTGTTATAATCATCTACCTGACAGTCTGGAAACCAACACTACTGTTATAATCATCTACCTGACAGTCTGGAGACCAGGACCAACACTACTGTTATAATCATCTACCTGACAGTATGGAGACCAGGACCAACACTACTGTTATAATCATCTACCTGACAGTCTGGAGACCAGGAACAACACTACTGTTATAATCATCTACCTGACAGTCTGGAGACCAGGACCAACACTACTGTTATAATCATCTACCTGACAGTCTGGAGACCAGGACCAACACTACTGTTATAATCATCTACCTGACAGTCTGGAGACCAGGACCAACACTACTGTTATAATCATCTACCTGACAGTCTGGAGACCAACACTACTGTTATAATCATCTACCTGACAGTCTGGAGACCAACACTACTGTTATAATCATCTACCTGACAGCCTGGAGACCAACACTACTGTTATAATCATCTACCTGACAGCCTGGAGACCAGGACCAACACTACTGTTATAATCATCTACCTGACAGTCTGGAGACCAACACTACTGTTATAATCATCTACCTGACAGTCTGGAGACCAACACTACTGTTATAATCATCTACCTGACAGTCTGGAGACCAACACTACTGTTATAATCATCTACCTGACAGTCTGGAGACTAGGACCAACACTACTGTTATAATCATCTACCTGACAGTCTGGAGACCAGGACCAACACTACTGTTATAATCATCTACCTGACAGTCTGGAGACCAACACTACTGTTATACTCATCTACCTGACAGTCTGGAGACAAACACTACTGTTATAATCATCTACCTGACAGTCTGGAGACCAACACTACTGTTATAATCATCTACCTGACAGCCTGGAGACCAGGACCAACACTACTGTTATAATCATCTACCTGACAGCCTGGAGACCAACACTACTGTTATAATCATCTACCTGACAGCCTGGAGACCAGCACTACTGTTATAATCATCATCCTGACAGTCTGGAGACCAACACTACTGTTATAACTATCTACCTGACAGTCTGGAAACCAACACTACTGTTATAATCATCTACCTGACAGCCTGGAGACCAACACTACTGTTATAATCATCTACCTGACAGCCTGGAGACCAGCACTACTGTTATAATCATCTACCTGACAGTCTGGAGACCAACACTACTGTTATAATCATCAACCTGACAGTCTGGAGACCAACACTACTGTTATAATCATCTACCTGACAGCCTGGAGACCAGGACCAACACTAATGTTATAATCATCATCCTGACAGTCTGGAGACCAACACTACTGTTATAATCATCTACCTGACAGTCTGGAGACCAGGACCAACACTACTGTTATAATCATCTACCTGACAGTCTGGAGACCAGGACCAACACTACTGTTATAATCATCTACCTGACAGTCTGGAGACCAGGACCAACACTACTGTTATAATCATCTACCTGACAGTCTGGAGACCAACACTACTGTTATAATTATCTACCTGACAGTCTGGAGACCAGGACCAACACTACTGTTATAATCATCTACCTGACAGTCTGGAGACCAGGACCAACACTACTGTTATAATCATCTACCTGACAGTCTGGAGACCAGGACCAACACTACTGTTATAATCATCTACCTGACAGTCTGGAAACCAACACTACTGTTATAATCATCTACCTGACAGCCTGGAGACCAACACTACTGTTATAATCATCTACCTGACAGCCTGGAGACCAGCACTACTGTTATAATCATCTACCTGACAGTCTGGAGACCAGGACCAACACTACTGTTATAATCATCTACCTGACAGTCTGGAGACCAACACTACTGTTATAATTATCTACCTGACAGTCTGGAGACCAGGACCAACACTACTGTTATAATCATCTACCTGACAGTCTGGAGACCAGGACCAACACTACTGTTATAATCATCTACCTGACAGTCTGGAGACCAGGACCAACACTACTGTTATAATCATCTACCTGACAGTCTGGAAACCAACACTACTGTTATAATCATCTACCTGACAGCCTGGAGACCAACACTACTGTTATAATCATCTACCTGACAGCCTGGAGACCAGCACTACTGTTATAATCATCTACCTGACAGTCTGGAGACCAGGACCAACACTACTGTTATAATCATCTACCTGACAGTCTGGAGACCAACACTACTGTTATAATCATCTACCTGACAGTCTGGAGACCAACACTACTGTTATAATCATTTACCTGACAGTCTGGAGACCAGGACCAACACTACTGTTATAATAATCTACCTGACAGCTTGGAGACTATAACAGTAGTGTTGGTCCTAGTCTCCAAGCTGTCAGGTAGATGATTATAACAGTAGTGTTGGTCCTAATCATCTACCTGACAGCTTGGAGACTAGGACCAACACTACTGTTATAATCATCTACCTGACAGTCTGGAGACCAGGACCAACACTACTGTTATAATCATCTACCTGACAGTCTGGAGACCAACACTACTGTTATAATCATCTACCTGACAGTCTGGAGACTAGGACCAACACTACTGTTATAATCATCTACCTGACAGTCTGGAGACCAGGACCAACACTACTGTTATAATCATCTACCTGACAGCCTGGAGACAAGGACCAACACTACTGTTATAATCATCTACCTGACAGTCTGGAGACCAACACTACTGTTATAATCATCTAGCTGACAGCCTGGAGACCAGGACCAACACTACTGTTATAATCATCTACCTGACAGTCTGGAGACCAACACTACTGTTATAATCATCTACCTGACAGCCTGGAGACCAACACTACTGTTATAATCATCTACCTGACAGTCTGGAGACCAACACTACTGTTATAATCATCTACCTGACAGTCTGGAGACCAACATTTCTGTTATAATCATCTACCTGACAGTCTGGAGACCAGGACCAACACTACTGTTATAATCATCTACCTGACAGTCTGGAAACCAACACTACTGTTATAATCATCTACCTGACAGTCTGGAAACCAACACTACTGTTATAATCATCTACCTGACAGTCTGGAGACCAGGACCAACACTACTGTTATAATCATCTACCTGACAGTCTGGAGACCAGGACCAACACTACTGTTATAATCATCTACCTGACAGTCTGGAGACCAACACTACTGTTATAATCATCTACCTGACAGTCTGGAGACCAAGACCAACACTACTGTTATAATCATCTACCTGACAGTCTGGAGACCAAGACCAACACTACTGTTATAATCATCTACCTGACAGTCTGGAGACCAAGACCAACACTACTGTTATAATCATCTACCTGACAGTCTGGAGACCAGGACCAACACTACTGTTATAATCATCTACCTGACAGTCTGGAGACCAGGACCAACACTACTGTTATAATCATCTACCTGACAGTCTGGAGACCAGGACCAACACTACTGTTATAATCATCTACCTGACAGTCTGGAGACCAACACTACTGTTATAATCATCTACCTGACAGTCTGGAGACCAACACTACTGTTATAATCATCTACCTGACAGTCTGGAGACCAACACTACTGTTATAATCATCTACCTGACAGTCTGGAGACCAACACTACAGTTATAATCATCTACCTGACAGTCTGGAGACCAACACTACTGTTATAATCATCTACCTGATCGCCTGGAGACCAACACTACTGTTATAATCATCTACCTGACAGTCTGGAGAACAGGACCAACACTACTGTTATAATCATCTACCTGACAGTCTGGAGACCAGGACCAACACTACTGTTATAATCATCTACCTGACAGTCTGGAAACCAACACTACTGTTATAATCATCTACCTGACAGCCTGGAGACCAGCACTACTGTTATAATCATCATCCTGACAGTCTGGAGACCAACACTACTGTTATAATCATCTACCTGACAGTCTGGAAACCAACACTACTGTTATAATCATCTACCTGACAGTCTGGAGACCAGGACCAACACTACTGTTATAATCATCTACCTGACAGTATGGAGACCAGGACCAACACTACTGTTATAATCATCTACCTGACAGTCTGGAGACCAGGAACAACACTACTGTTATAATCATCTACCTGACAGTCTGGAGACCAACACTACTGTTATAATCATCTACCTGACAGTCTGGAGACCAAGACCAACACTACTGTTATAATCATCTACCTGACAGTCTGGAGACCAAGACCAACACTACTGTTATAATCATCTACCTGACAGTCTGGAGACCAAGACCAACACTACTGTTATAATCATCTACCTGACAGTCTGGAGACCAGGACCAACACTACTGTTATAATCATCTACCTGACAGTCTGGAGACCAGGACCAACACTACTGTTATAATCATCTACCTGACAGTCTGGAGACCAGGACCAACACTACTGTTATAATCATCTACCTGACAGTCTGGAGACCAACACTACTGTTATAATCATCTACCTGACAGTCTGGAGACCAACACTACTGTTATAATCATCTACCTGACAGTCTGGAGACCAACACTACAGTTATAATCATCTACCTGACAGTCTGGAGACCAACACTACTGTTATAATCATCTACCTGATCGCCTGGAGACCAACACTACTGTTATAATCATCTACCTGACAGTCTGGAGACCAGGACCAACACTACTGTTATAATCATCTACCTGACAGTCTGGAGACCAGGAACAACACTACTGTTATAATCATCTACCTGACAGTCTGGAGACCAGGACCAACACTACTGTTATAATCATCTACCTGACAGTCTGGAGACCAGGACCAACACTACTGTTATAATCATCTACCTGACAGTCTGGAGACCAGGACCAACACTACTGTTATAATCATCTACCTGACAGTCTGGAGACCAACACTACTGTTATAATCATCTACCTGACAGTCTGGAGACCAACACTACTGTTATAATCATCTACCTGACAGTCTGGAGACCAACACTACTGTTATAATCATCTACCTGACAGTCTGGAGACCAACACTACTGTTATAATCATCTACCTGACAGTCTGGAGACCAGGACCAACACTACTGTTATAATCATCTACCTGACAGTCTGGAGACCAGGACCAACACTACTGTTATAATAATCTACCTGACAGCTTGGAGACTAGGACCAACACTACTGTTATAATCATCTACCTGACAGTCTGGAGACCAACACTACTGTTATAATCATCATCCTGACAGCCTGGAGACCAGGACCAACACTACTGTTATAATCATCTACCTGACAGTCTGGAGACCAACACTACTGTTATAATCATCTACCTGACAGTCTGGAGACCAACACTACTGTTATAATCATCTACCTGACAGCCTGGAGACCAGGACCAACACTACTGTTATAATCATCTACCTGACAGTCTGGAGACCAGGACAACACCACTGTTATAATAATCTACCTGACAGCTTGGAGACTAGGACCAACACTACTGTTATAATCATCTACCTGACAGTCTGGAGACCAACACTACTGTTATAATCATCTACCTGACAGTCTGGAGACCAACACTACTGTTATAATCATCTACCTGACAGTCTGGAGACCAGGACCAACACTACTGTTATAATCATCATCCTGACAGTCTGGAGACCAACACTACTGTTATAATCATCATCCTGACAGTCTGGAGACCAACACTACTGTTATAATCATCTACCTGACAGCCTGGAGACCAACACTACTGTTATAATAATCTACCTGACAGCTTGGAGACTAGGACCAACACTACTGTTATAATCATCTACCTGACAGTCTGGAGACCAACACTACTGTTATAATCATCATCCTGACAGCCTGGAGACCAGGACCAACACTACTGTTATAATCATCTACCTGACAGTCTGGAGACCAACACTACTGTTATAATCATCTACCTGACAGTCTGGAGACCAACACTACTGTTATAATCATCTACCTGACAGTCTGGAGACCAACACTACTGTTATACTCATCTACCTGACAGTCTGGAGACAAACACTACTGTTATAATCATCTACCTGACAGTCTGGAGACCAGGACCAACACTACTGTTATAATCATCATCCTGACAGTCTGGAGACCAACACTACTGTTATAATCATCATCCTGACAGTCTGGAGACCAACACTACTGTTATAATCATCTACCTGACAGTCTGGAGACCAGGACCAACACTATTGTTATAATCATCTACCTGACAGTCTGGAGACCAACACTACTGTTATACTCATCTACCTGACAGTCTGGAGACCAGGACCAACACTACTGTTATAATCATCTACCTGACAGTCTGGAGACCAACACTACTGTTATAATCATCTACCTGACAGTCTGGAGACCAACACTACTGTTATAATCATCTACCTGACAGTCTGGAGACCAACACTACTGTTATAATCATCTACCTGACAGTCTGGAGACCAACACTACTGTTATAATCATCTACCTGACAGTCTGGAGACCAGGACCAACACTACTGTTATAATAATCTACCTGACAGCTTGGAGACTAGGACCAACACTACTGTTATAATCATCTACCTGACAGTCTGGAGACCAACACTACTGTTATAATCATCTACCTGACAGCCTGGAGACCAACACTACTGTTATAATCATCTACCTGACAGTCTGGAGACCAGGACCAACACTACTGTTATAATCATCTACCTGACAGTCTGGAGACCAACACTACTGTTATACTCATCTACCTGACAGTCTGGAGACAAACACTACTGTTATAATCATCTACCTGACAGTCTGGAAACCAACACTACTGTTATAATCATCTACCTGACAGCCTGGAGACCAACACTACTGTTATAATCATCTACCTGACAGCCTGGAGACCAGCACTACTGTTATAATCATCTACCTGACAGTCTGGAGACCAACACTACTGTTATAATCATCTACCTGACAGTCTGGAGACCAGGACCAACACCACTGTTATAATAATCTACCTGACAGCTTGGAGACTAGGACCAACACTACTGTTATAATCATCTACCTGACAGTCTGGAGACCAACACTACTGTTATAATCATCTACCTGACAGTCTGGAGACCAACACTACTGTTATAATCATCTACCTGACAGTCTGGAGACCAGGACCAACACTACTGTTATAATCATCATCCTGACAGTCTGGAGACCAACACTACTGTTATAATCATCATCCTGACAGTCTGGAGACCAACACTACTGTTATAATCATCTACCTGACAGCCTGGAGACCAACACTACTGTTATAATAATCTACCTGACAGCTTGGAGACTAGGACCAACACTACTGTTATAATCATCTACCTGACAGTCTGGAGACCAACACTACTGTTATAATCATCATCCTGACAGCCTGGAGACCAGGACCAACACTACTGTTATAATCATCTACCTGACAGTCTGGAGACCAACACTACTGTTATAATCATCTACCTGACAGTCTGGAGACCAACACTACTGTTATAATCATCTACCTGACAGTCTGGAGACCAGGACCAACACTACTGTTATAATCATCATCCTGACAGTCTGGAGACCAACACTACTGTTATAATCATCATCCTGACAGTCTGGAGACCAACACTACTGTTATAATCATCTACCTGACAGTCTGGAGACCAGGACCAACACTATTGTTATAATCATCTACCTGACAGTCTGGAGACCAACACTACTGTTATACTCATCTACCTGACAGTCTGGAGACCAGGACCAACACTACTGTTATAATCATCTACCTGACAGTCTGGAGACCAACACTACTGTTATAATCATCTACCTGACAGTCTGGAGACCAACACTACTGTTATAATCATCTACCTGACAGTCTGGAGACCAACACTACTGTTATAATCATCTACCTGACAGTCTGGAGACCAACACTACTGTTATAATCATCTACCTGACAGCCTGGAGACCAGGACCAACACTACTGTTATAATCATCTACCTGACAGTCTGGAGACCAGGACCAACACTACTGTTATAATAATCTACCTGACAGCTTGGAGACTAGGACCAACACTACTGTTATAATCATCTACCTGACAGTCTGGAGACCAACACTACTGTTATAATCATCTACCTGACAGCCTGGAGACCAACACTACTGTTATAATCATCTACCTGACAGTCTGGAGACCAGGACCAACACTACTGTTATAATCATCTACCTGACAGTCTGGAGACCAACACTACTGTTATACTCATCTACCTGACAGTCTGGAGACAAACACTACTGTTATAATCATCTACCTGACAGTCTGGAAACCAACACTACTGTTATAATCATCTACCTGACAGCCTGGAGACCAACACTACTGTTATAATCATCTACCTGACAGCCTGGAGACCAGCACTACTGTTATAATCATCTACCTGACAGTCTGGAGACCAACACTACTGTTATAATCATCAACCTGACAGTCTGGAGACCAACACTACTGTTTTAATCATCTACCTGACAGCCTGGAGACCAACACTACTGTTATAATCATCTACCTGACAGCCTGGAGACCAACACTACTGTTATAATCATCTACCTGACAGCCTGGAGACCAGGACCAACACTACTGTTATAATCATCATCCTGACAGTCTGGAGACCAACACTACTGTTATAATTATCTACCTGACAGTCTGGAGACCAGGACCAACACTACTGTTATAATCATCTACCTGACAGTCTGGAGACCAACACTACTGTTATAATCATCTACCTGACAGTCTGGAGACCAACATTTCTGTTATAATCATCTACCTGACAGTCTGGAGACCAGGACCAACACTACTGTTATAATCATCTACCTGACAGTCTGGAGACCAGGACCAACACTACTGTTATAATCATCTACCTGACAGTCTGGAAACCAACACTACTGTTATAATCATCTACCTGACAGTCTGGAAACCAACACTACTGTTATAATCATCTACCTGACAGCCTGGAGACCAGCACTACTGTTATAATCATCATCCTGACAGTCTGGAGACCAACACTACTGTTATAATCATCTACCTGACAGTCTGGAGACCAGGACCAACACTACTGTTATAATCATCTACCTGACAGTCTGGAGACCAGGACCAACACTACTGTTATAATCATCTACCTGACAGTCTGGAGACCAGGACCAACACTACTGTTATAATCATCTACCTGACAGTCTGGAGACCAACACTACTGTTATAATCATCTACCTGACAGTCTGGAGACCAGGACCAACACTACTGTTATAATCATCATCCTGACAGTCTGGAGACCAACACTACTGTTATAATCATCATCCTGACAGTCTGGAGACCAACACTACTGTTATAATCATCTACCTGACAGCCTGGAGACCAACACTACTGTTATAATAATCTACCTGACAGCTTGGAGACTAGGACCAACACTACTGTTATAATCATCTACCTGACAGTCTGGAGACCAACACTACTGTTATAATCATCATCCTGACAGCCTGGAGACCAGGACCAACACTACTGTTATAATCATCTACCTGACAGTCTGGAGACCAACACTACTGTTATAATCATCTACCTGACAGTCTGGAGACCAACACTACTGTTATAATCATCTACCTGACAGTCTGGAGACCAGGACCAACACTACTGTTATAATCATCATCCTGACAGTCTGGAGACCAACACTACTGTTATAATCATCATCCTGACAGTCTGGAGACCAACACTACTGTTATAATCATCATCCTGACAGTCTGGAGACCAACACTACTGTTATAATCATCTACCTGACAGCCTGGAGACCAACACTACTGTTATAATAATCTACCTGACAGCTTGGAGACTAGGACCAACACTACTGTTATAATCATCTACCTGACAGTCTGGATACCAACACTACTGTTATAATCATCATCCTGACAGCCTGGAGACCAGGACCAACACTACTGTTATAATCATCTACCTGACAGTCTGGAGACCAACACTACTGTTATAATCATCTACCTGACAGTCTGGAGACCAACACTACTGTTATAATCATCTACCTGACAGTCTGGAGACCAGGACCAACACTACTGTTATAATCATCATCCTGACAGTCTGGAGACCAACACTACTGTTATAATCATCATCCTGACAGTCTGGAGACCAACACTACTGTTATAATCATCTACCTGACAGTCTGGAGACCAGGACCAACACTATTGTTATAATCATCTACCTGACAGTCTGGAGACCAACACTACTGTTATACTCATCTACCTGACAGTCTGGAGACCAGGACCAACACTACTGTTATAATCATCTACCTGACAGTCTGGAGACCAACACTACTGTTATAATCATCTACCTGACAGTCTGGAGACCAACACTACTGTTATAATCATCTACCTGACAGTCTGGAGACCAACACTACTGTTATAATCATCTACCTGACAGTCTGGAGACCAACACTACTGTTATAATCATCTACCTGACAGCCTGGAGACCAGGACCAACACTACTGTTATAATCATCTACCTGACAGTCTGGAGACCAGGACCAACACTACTGTTATAATAATCTACCTGACAGCTTGGAGACTAGGACCAACACTACTGTTATAATCATCTACCTGACAGTCTGGAGACCAACACTACTGTTATAATCATCTACCTGACAGTCTGGAGACCAACACTACTGTTATAATCATCTACCTGACAGTCTGGAGACCAGGACCAACACTACTGTTATAATCATCATCCTGACAGTCTGGAGACCAACACTACTGTTATAATCATCATCCTGACAGTCTGGAGACCAACACTACTGTTATAATCATCTACCTGACAGCCTGGAGACCAACACTACTGTTATAATCATCTACCTGACAGCCTGGAGACCAACACTACTGTTATAATCATCTACCTGACAGTCTGGAGACCAGGACCAACACTACTGTTATAATCATCTACCTGACAGTCTGGAGACCAACACTACTGTTATACTCATCTACCTGACAGTCTGGAGACAAACACTACTGTTATAATCATCTACCTGACAGTCTGGAAACCAACACTACTGTTATAATCATCTACCTGACAGCCTGGAGACCAACACTACTGTTATAATCATCTACCTGACAGCCTGGAGACCAGCACTACTGTTATAATCATCTACCTGACAGTCTGGAGACCAACACTACTGTTATAATCATCAACCTGACAGTCTGGAGACCAACACTACTGTTTTAATCATCTACCTGACAGCCTGGAGACCAACACTACTGTTATAATCATCTACCTGACAGCCTGGAGACCAACACTACTGTTATAATCATCTACCTGACAGCCTGGAGACCAGGACCAACACTACTGTTATAATCATCATCCTGACAGTCTGGAGACCAACACTACTGTTATAATTATCTACCTGACAGTCTGGAGACCAGGACCAACACTACTGTTATAATCATCTACCTGACAGTCTGGAGACCAACACTACTGTTATAATCATCTACCTGACAGTCTGGAGACCAACATTTCTGTTATAATCATCTACCTGACAGTCTGGAGACCAGGACCAACACTACTGTTATAATCATCTACCAGACAGTCTGGAGACCAGGACCAACACTACTGTTATAATCATCTACCTGACAGTCTGGAAACCAACACTACTGTTATAATCATCTACCTGACAGTCTGGAAACCAACACTACTGTTATAATCATCTACCTGACAGCCTGGAGACCAGGACCAACACTACTGTTATAATCATCATCCTGACAGTCTGGAGACCAACACTACTGTTATAATTATCTACCTGACAGTCTGGAGACCAGGACCAACACTACTGTTATAATCATCTACCTGACAGTCTGGAGACCAACACTACTGTTATAATCATCTACCTGACAGTCTGGAGACCAACATTTCTGTTATAATCATCTACCTGACAGTCTGGAGACCAGGACCAACACTACTGTTATAATCATCTACCTGACAGTCTGGAGACCAGGACCAACACTACTGTTATAATCATCTACCTGACAGTCTGGAAACCAACACTACTGTTATAATCATCTACCTGACAGTCTGGAAACCAACACTACTGTTATAATCATCTACCTGACAGCCTGGAGACCAGCACTACTGTTATAATCATCATCCTGACAGTCTGGAGACCAACACTACTGTTATAATCATCTACCTGACAGTCTGGAGACCAACACTACTGTTATAATCATCTACCTGACAGTCTGGAGACCAGGACCAACACTACTGTTATAATCATCTACCTGACAGTCTGGAGACCAGGACCAACACTACTGTTATAATCATCTACCTGACAGTCTGGAGACCAGGACCAACACTACTGTTATAATCATCTACCTGACAGTCTGGAGACCAACACTACTGTTATAATCATCTACCTGACAGTCTGGAGACCAACACTACTGTTATAATCATCTACCTGACAGTCTGGAGACCAGGACCAACACTACTGTTATAATCATCTACCTGACAGCATGGAGAGCAAGACCAACACCACTGTTATAATCATCTACCTGACAGCCTGGAGACCAACACTACTGTTATAATCATCTACCTGACAGCCTGGAGACCAGCACTACTGTTATAATCATCATCCTGACAGTCTGGAGACCAACACTACTGTTATAATTATCTACCTGACAGTCTGGAGACCAGGACCAACACTACTGTTATAATCATCTACCTGACAGTCTGGAGACCAGGACCAACACTACTGTTATAATCATCTACCTGACAGTCTGGAGACCAGGACCAACACTACTGTTATAATCATCTACCTGACAGTATGGAAACCAACACTACTGTTATAATCATCTACCTGACAGCCTGGAGACCAACACTACTGTTATAATCATCTACCTGACAGCCTGGAGACCAACACTACTGTTATAATCATCTACCTGACAGCCTGGAGACCAGGACCAACACTACTGTTATAATCATCATCCTGACAGTCTGGAGACCAACACTACTGTTATAATTATCTACCTGACAGTCTGGAGACCAGGACCAACACTACTGTTATAATCATCTACCTGACAGTCTGGAGACCAACACTACTGTTATAATCATCTACCTGACAGTCTGGAGACCAACATTTCTGTTATAATCATCTACCTGACAGTCTGGAGACCAGGACCAACACTACTGTTATAATCATCTACCAGACAGTCTGGAGACCAGGACCAACACTACTGTTATAATCATCTACCTGACAGTCTGGAAACCAACACTACTGTTATAATCATCTACCTGACAGCCTGGAGACCAGGACCAACACTACTGTTATAATCATCATCCTGACAGTCTGGAGACCAACACTACTGTTATAATTATCTACCTGACAGTCTGGAGACCAGGACCAACACTACTGTTATAATCATCTACCTGACAGTCTGGAGACCAACACTACTGTTATAATCATCTACCTGACAGTCTGGAGACCAACATTTCTGTTATAATCATCTACCTGACAGTCTGGAGACCAGGACCAACACTACTGTTATAATCATCTACCTGACAGTCTGGAGACCAGGACCAACACTACTGTTATAATCATCTACCTGACAGTCTGGAAACCAACACTACTGTTATAATCATCTACCTGACAGTCTGGAAACCAACACTACTGTTATAATCATCTACCTGACAGCCTGGAGACCAGCACTACTGTTATAATCATCATCCTGACAGTCTGGAGACCAACACTACTGTTATAATCATCTACCTGACAGTCTGGAGACCAACACTACTGTTATAATCATCTACCTGACAGTCTGGAGACCAGGACCAACACTACTGTTATAATCATCTACCTGACAGTCTGGAGACCAGGACCAACACTACTGTTATAATCATCTACCTGACAGTCTGGAGACCAGGACCAACACTACTGTTATAATCATCTACCTGACAGTCTGGAGACCAACACTACTGTTATAATCATCTACCTGACAGTCTGGAGACCAACACTACTGTTATAATCATCTACCTGACAGTCTGGAGACCAGGACCAACACTACTGTTATAATCATCTACCTGACAGCATGGAGAGCAAGACCAACACCACTGTTATAATCATCTACCTGACAGCCTGGAGACCAACACTACTGTTATAATCATCTACCTGACAGCCTGGAGACCAGCACTACTGTTATAATCATCATCCTGACAGTCTGGAGACCAACACTACTGTTATAATTATCTACCTGACAGTCTGGAGACCAGGACCAACACTACTGTTATAATCATCTACCTGACAGTCTGGAGACCAGGACCAACACTACTGTTATAATCATCTACCTGACAGTCTGGAGACCAGGACCAACACTACTGTTATAATCATCTACCTGACAGTATGGAAACCAACACTACTGTTATAATCATCTACCTGACAGCCTGGAGACCAACACTACTGTTATAATCATCTACCTGACAGCCTGGAGACCAGCACTACTGTTATAATCATCTACCTGACAGTCTGGAGACCAGGACCAACACTACTGTTATAATCATCTACCTGACAGTCTGGAGACCAACACTACTGTTATAATCATCTACCTGACAGTCTGGAGACCAACACTACTGTTATATTCATTTACCTGACAGTCTGGAGACCAGGACCAACACTACTGTTATAATCATCTACCTGACAGTCTGGAGACCAGGACCAACAATACTGTTATAATAATCTACCTGACAGCTTGGAGACTAGGACCAACACTACTGTTATAATCATCTACCTGACAGTCTGGAGACCAACACTACTGTTATAATCATCTACCTGACAGTCTGGAGACCAACACTACTGTTATAATCATCTACCTGACAGTCTGGAGACCAACACTACTGTTATAATCATCATCCTGACAGTCTGGAGACCAACACTACTGTTATAATCATCATCCTGACAGTCTGGAGACCAACACTACTGTTATAATCATCTACCTGACAGTCTGGAGACCAGGACCAACACTACTGTTATAATCATCTACCTGACAGTCTGGAGACCAACACTACTGTTATACTCATCTACCTGACAGTCTGGAGACCAGGACCAACACTACTGTTATAATCATCTACCTGACAGTCTGGAGACCAACACTACTGTTATAATCATCTACCTGACAGTCTGGAGACCAACACTACTGTTATAATCATCTACCTGACAGTCTGGAGACCAACACTACTGTTATAATCATCTACCTGACAGCCTGGAGACCAGGACCAACACTACTGTTATAATCATCTACCTGACAGTCTGGAGACCAGGACCAACACTACTGTTATAATCATCTACCTGACAGCTTGGAGACTAGGACCAACACTACTGTTATAATCATCATCCTGACAGTCTGGAGACCAACACTACTGTTATAATCATCATCCTGACAGTCTGGTGACCAACACTACTGTTATAATCATCTACCTGACAGCCTGGAGACCAACACTACTGTTATAATCATCTACCTGACAGCCTGGAGACCAACACTACTGTTATAATCATCTACCTGACAGTCTGGAGACCAGGACCAACACTACTGTTATAATCATCTACCTGACAGTCTGGAGACCAACACTACTGTTATACTCATCTACCTGACAGTCTGGAGACCAACACTACTGTTATAATCATCTACCTGACTGTCTGGAGACCAACACTACTGTTATAATCATCAACCTGACAGTCTGGAGACCAACACTACTGTTATAATCATCTACCTGACAGCCTGGAGACCAACACTACTGTTATAATCATCTACCTGACAGCCTGGAGACCAGCACTACTGTTATAATCATCTACCTGACAGTCTGGAGACCAACACTACTGTTATAATCATCAACCTGACAGTCTGGAGACCAACACTACTGTTTTAATCATCTACCTGACAGCCTGGAGACCAACACTACTGTTATAATCATCTACCTGACAGCCTGGAGACCAACACTACTGTTATAATCATCTACCTGACAGCCTGGAGACCAGGACCAACACTACTGTTATAATCATCATCCTGACAGTCTGGAGACCAACACTACTGTTATAATTATCTACCTGACAGTCTGGAGACCAGGACCAACACTACTGTTATAATCATCTACCTGACAGTCTGGAGACCAACACTACTGTTATAATCATCTACCTGACAGTCTGGAGACCAACATTTCTGTTATAATCATCTACCTGACAGTCTGGAGACCAGGACCAACACTACTGTTATAATCATCTACCTGACAGTCTGGAGACCAGGACCAACACTACTGTTATAATCATCTACCTGACAGCTTGGAGACTAGGACCAACACTACTGTTATAATCATCTACCTGACAGTCTGGAGACCAACACTACTGTTATAATCATCTACCTGACAGTCTGGAGACCAACACTACTGTTATAATCATCTACCTGACAGCCTGGAGACCAACACTACTGTTATAATCATCTACCTGACAGCCTGGAGACCAGCACTACTGTTATAATCATCATCCTGACAGTCTGGAGACCAACACTACTGTTATAATTATCTACCTGACAGTCTGGAGACCAGGACCAACACTACTGTTATAATCATCTACCTGACAGTCTGGAGACCAGGACCAACACTACTGTTATAATCATCTACCTGACAGTCTGGAGACCAGGACCAACACTACTGTTATAATCATCTACCTGACAGTCTGGAAACCAACACTACTGTTATAATCATCTACCTGACAGCCTGGAGACCAACACTACTGTTATAATCATCTACCTGACAGCCTGGAGACCAGCACTACTGTTATAATCATCTACCTGACAGTCTGGAGACCAGGACCAACACTACTGTTATAATCATCTACCTGACAGTCTGGAGACCAACACTACTGTTATAATCATCTACCTGACAGTCTGGAGACCAACACTACTGTTATAATCATTTACCTGACAGTCTGGAGACCAGGACCAACACTACTGTTATAATCATCTACCTGACAGTCTGGAGACCAGGACCAACAATACTGTTATAATAATCTACCTGACAGCTTGGAGACTAGGACCAACACTACCGTTATAATCATCTACCTGACAGTCTGGAGACCAACACTACTGTTATAATCATCTACCTGACAGTCTGGAGACCAACACTACTGTTATAATCATCTACCTGACAGCCTGGAGACCAGGACCAACACTACTGTTATAATCATCTACCTGACAGTCTGGAGACCAGGACCAACAATACTGTTATAATAATCTACCTGACAGCTTGGAGACTAGGACCAACACTACTGTTATAATCATCTACCTGACAGTCTGGAGACCAACACTACTGTTATAATCATCATCCTGACAGCCTGGAGACCAGGACCAACACTACTGTTATAATCATCTACCTGACAGTCTGGAGACCAACACTACTGTTATAATCATCTACCTGACAGTCTGGAGACCAACACTACTGTTATAATCATCTACCTGACAGTCTGGAGACCAGGACCAACACTACTGTTATAATCATCATCCTGACAGTCTGGAGACCAACACTACTGTTATAATCATCATCCTGACAGTCTGGAGACCAACACTACTGTTATAATCATCATCCTGACAGTCTGGAGACCAGGACCAACACTACTGTTATAATCATCTACCTGACAGTCTGGAGACCAGGACCAACACTACTGTTATAATCATCTACCTGACAGTCTGGAGACCAACACTACTGTTATACTCATCTACCTGACAGTCTGGAGACCAGGACCAACACTACTGTTATAATCATCTACCTGACAGTCTGGAGACCAACACTACTGTTATAATCATCTACCTGACAGTCTGGAGACCAACACTACTGTTATAATCATCTACCTGACAGCCTGGAGACCAGGACCAACACTACTGTTATAATCATCTACCTGACAGTCTGGAGACCAGGACCAACACTACTGTTATAATAATCTACCTGACAGCTTGGAGACCAGGACCAACACTACTGTTATAATCATCTACCTGACAGTCTGGAGACCAGGACCAACACTACTGTTATAATCATCTACCTGACAGCCTGGAGACCAACACTACTGTTATAATCATCTACCTGACAGCCTGGAGACCAGCACTACTGTTATAATCATCATTCTGACAGTCTGGAGACCAACACTACTGTTATAATCATCAACCTGACAGTCTGGAGACCAACACTACTGTTATAATCATCTACCTGACAGCCTGGAGACCAGGACCAACACTACTGTTATAATCATCTACCTGACAGCCTGGAGACCAACACTACTGTTATAATCATCTACCTGACAGCCTGGAGACCAGCACTACTGTTATAATCATCATCCTGACAGTCTGGAGACCAACACTACTGTTATAACTATCTCCCTGACAGTCTGGAGACCAGGACCAACACTACTGTTATAATCATCTACCTGACAGTCTGGAGACCAGGACCAACACTACTGTTATAATCATCTACGTGACAGCCTGGAGACCAGCACTACTGTTATAATCATCTACCTGACAGTCTGGAGACCAGGACCAACACTACTGTTATAATCATCTACCTGACAGTCTGGAGACCAACACTACTGTTATAATCATCTACCTGACAGTCTGGAGACCAGGACCAACACTACTGTTATAATCATCTACCTGACAGTCTGGAGACCAGGACCAACACTACTGTTATAATCATCTACCTGACAGTCTGGAGACCAGGACCAACACTACTGTTATAATCATCTACCTGACAGTCTGGAGACCAGGACCAACACTACTGTTATAATCATCTACCTGACAGTCTGGAGACCAGGACCAACACTACTATTATAATCATCTACCTGACAGTCTGGAAACCAACACTACTGTTATAATCATCTACCTGACAGCCTGGAGACCAACACTACTGTTATAATCATCTACCTGACAGCCTGGAGACCAACACTACTGTTATAATCATCTACCTGACAGCCTGGAGACCAGCACTACTGTTATAATCATCTACCTGACAGCCTGGAGACCAGCACTACTGTTATAATCATCTACCTGACAGTCTGGAGACCAGGACCAACACTACTGTTATAATCATCTACCTGACAGTCTGGAGACCAACACTACTGTTATAATCATCTACCTGACAGTCTGGAGACCAACACTACTGTTATAATCATCTACCTGACAGTCTGGAGACCAACACTACTGTTATAATCATCTACCTGACAGTCTGGAGACCAACACTACTGTTATAATCATCTACCTGACAGTCTGGAGACCAGGACCAACACTACTGTTATAATAATCTACCTGACAGCTTGGAGACTAGGACCAACACTACTGTTATAATCATCTACCTGACAGTCTGGAGACCAACACTACTGTTATAATCATCTACCTGACAGTCTGGAGACCAACACTACTGTTATAATCATCTACCTGACAGCCTGGAGACCAACACTACTGTTATAATCATCTACCTGACAGTCTGGAGACCAACACTACTGTTATAACTATCTACCTGACAGTCTGGAGACCAGGACCAACACTACTGTTATAATCATCTACCTGACAGTCTGGAGACCAGGACCAACACTACTGTTATAATCATCTACCTGACAGTCTGGAAACCAACACTACTGTTATAATCATCTACCTGACAGCCTGGAGACCAGCACTACTGTTATAATCATCATCCTGACAGTCTGGAGACCAACACTACTGTTATAACTATCTACCTGACAGTCTGGAGACCAGGACCAACACTACTGTTATAATCATCTACCTGACAGTCTGGAGACCAGGACCAACACTACTGTTATAATCATCTACCTGACAGTCTGGAAACCAACACTACTGTTATAATCATCTACCTGACAGCCTGGAGACCAACACTACTGTTATAATCATCTACCTGACAGCCTGGAGACCAGCACTACTGTTATAATCATCTACCTGACAGTCTGGAGACCAGGACCAACACTACTGTTATAATCATCTACCTGACAGTCTGGAGACCAACACTACTGTTATAATCATCTACCTGACAGCTTGGAGACTAGGACCAACACTACTGTTATAATCATCTACCTGACAGTCTGGAGACCAACACTACTGTTATAATCATCTACCTGACAGTCTGGAGACCAACACTACTGTTATAATCATCTACCTGACAGCCTGGAGACCAACACTACTGTTATAATCATCTACCTGACAGTCTGGAGACCAACACTACTGTTATAACTATCTACCTGACAGTCTGGAGACCAGGACCAACACTACTGTTATAATCATCTACCTGACAGTCTGGAGACCAGGACCAACACTACTGTTATAATCATCTACCTGACAGTCTGGAGACCAGGACCAACACTACTGTTATAATCATCTACCTGACAGTCTGGAGACCAGGACCAACACTACTGTTATAATCATCTACCTGACAGTCTGGAAACCAACACTACTGTTATAATCATCTACCTGACAGCCTGGAGACCAACACTACTGTTATAATCATCTACCTGACAGCCTGGAGACCAGCACTACTGTTATAATCATCTACCTGACAGTCTGGAGACCAGGACCAACACTACTGTTATAATCATCTACCTGACAGTCTGGAGACCAACACTACTGTTATACTCATCTACCTGACAGTCTGGAGACCAGGACCAACACTACTGTTATAATCATCTACCTGACAGTCTGGAGACCAACACTACTGTTATAATCATCTACCTGACAGTCTGGAGACCAACACTACTGTTATAATCATCTACCTGACAGTCTGGAGACCAACACTACTGTTATAATCATCTACCTGACAGTCTGGAGACCAACACTACTGTTATAATCATCTACCTGACAGTCTGGAGACCAGGACCAACACTACTGTTATAATCATCTACCTGACAGTCTGGAGACCAACACTACTGTTATAATCATCTACCTGACAGTCTGGAGACCAGGACCAACACTACTGTTATAATCATCTACCTGACAGTCTGGAGACCAACACTACTGTTATAACTATCTACCTGACAGTCTGGAAACCAACACTACTGTTATAATCATCTACCTGACAGCCTGGAGACCAACACTACTGTTATAATCATCTACCTGACAGCCTGGAGACCAACACTACTGTTATAATCATCTACCTGACAGCCTGGAGACCAACACTACTGTTATAATCATCTACCTGACAGCCTGGAGACCAGCACTACTGTTATAATCATCTACCTGACAGTCTGGAGACCAGGACCAACACTACTGTTATAATCATCTACCTGACAGTATGGAGACCAGGACCAACACTACTGTTATAATCATCTACCTGACAGTCTGGAGACCAACACTACTGTTATAATCATCTACCTGACAGTCTGGAGACCAGGACCAACACTACTGTTATAATCATCTACCTGACAGTCTGGAGACCAGGACCAACACTACTGTTATAATCATCTACCTGACAGTCTGGAGACCAACACTACTGTTATAATCATCTACCAGACAGTCTGGAGACCAACACTACTGTTATAATCATCTACCAGACAGTCTGGAGACCAACACTACTGTTATAATCATCTACCTGACAGCCTGGAGACCAACACTACTGTTATAAAAATCTACCTGACAGCCTGGAGACCAGAACCAACACTACTGTTATAATCATCTACCTGACAGTCTGGAAACCAACACTACTGTTATAATCATCTACCTGACAGCCTGGAGACCAGCACTACTGTTATAATCATCATCCTGACAGTCTGGAGACCAACACTACTGTTATAATCATCTACCTGACAGTCTGGAGACCAGGACCAACACTACTGTTATAATCATCTACCTGACAGTCTGGAAACCAACACTACTGTTATAATCATCTACCTGACAGTCTGGAGACCAGGACCAACACTACTGTTATAATCATCTACCTGACAGTCTGGAAACCAACACTACTGTTATAATCATCTACCTGACAGCCTGGAGACCAACACTACTGTTATAATCATCTACCTGACAGCCTGGAGACCAGCACTACTGTTATAATCATCTACCTGACAGTCTGGAGACCAGGACCAACACTACTGTTATAATCATCTACCTGACAGTCTGGAGACCAACACTACTGTTATACTCATCTACCTGACAGTCTGGAGACCAGGACCAACACTACTGTTATAATCATCTACCTGACAGTCTGGAGACCAGGACCAACACTACTGTTATAATCATCTACCTGACAGTCTGAAGACCAACACTACTGTTATAACTATCTACCTGACAGTCTGGAAACCAACACTACTGTTATAATCATCTACCTGACAGCCTGGAGACCAACACTACTGTTATAATCATCTACCTGACAGCCTGGAGACCAACACTACTGTTATAATCATCTACCTGACAGCCTGGAGACCAACACTACTGTTATAATCATCTACCTGACAGCCTGGAGACCAGCACTACTGTTATAATCATCTACCTGACAGTCTGGAGACCAGGACCAACACTACTGTTATAATCATCTACCTGACAGTATGGAGACCAGGACCAACACTACTGTTATAATCATCTACCTGACAGTCTGGAGACCAACACTACTGTTATAATCATCTACCTGACAGTATGGAGACCAGGACCAACACTACTGTTATAATCATCTACCTGACAGTCTGGAGACCAGGACCAACACTACTGTTATAATCATCTACCTGACAGTCTGGAGACCAACACTACTGTTATAATCATCTACCAGACAGTCTGGAGACCAACACTACTGTTATAATCATCTACCAGACAGTCTGGAGACCAACACTACTGTTATAATCATCTACCTGACAGCCTGGAGACCAACACTACTGTTATAATCATCTACCTGACAGCCTGGAGACCAGAACCAACACTACTGTTATAATCATCTACCTGACAGTCTGGAAACCAACACTACTGTTATAATCATCTACCTGACAGCCTGGAGACCAGCACTACTGTTATAATCATCATCCTGACAGTCTGGAGACCAACACTACTGTTATAATCATCTACCTGACAGTCTGGAGACCAGGACCAACACTACTGTTATAATCATCTACCTGACAGTCTGGAAACCAACACTACTGTTATAATCATCTACCTGACAGTCTGGAGACCAGGACCAACACTACTGTTATAATCATCTACCTGACAGTCTGGAGACCAACACTACTGTTATAATCATCTACCTGACAGTCTGGAGACCAACACTACTGTTATAATCATCTACCTGACAGTCTGGAGACCAGCACTACTGTTATAATCATTATCCTGACAGTCTGGAGACCAACACTACTGTTATAATTATCTACCTGACAGTCTGGAGACCAGGACCAACACTACTGTTATAATCATCATCCTGACAGTCTGGAAACCAACACTACTGTTATAATCATCATCCTGACAGTCTGGAGACCAACACTACTGTTATAATCATCTACCTGACAGTCTGGAGACCAGGACCAACACTACTGTTATAATCATCTACCTGACAGTCTGGAGACCAACACTACTGTTATACTCATCTACCTGACAGTCTGGAGACCAGGACCAACACTACTGTTATAATCATCTACCTGACAGTCTGGAGACCAACACTACTGTTATAATCATCATCCTGACAGTCTGGAGACCAACACTACTGTTATAATCATCTACCTGACAGCCTGGAGACCAACACTACTGTTATAATCATCTACCTGACAGTCTGGAGACCAGGACCAACACTACTGTTATAATCATCTACCTGACAGTCTGGAGACCAACACTACTGTTATACTCATCTACCTGACAGTCTGGAGACCAACACTACTGTTATAATCATCAACCTGACAGTCTGGAGACCAACACTACTGTTATAATCATCTACCTGACAGTCTGGAGACCAACACTACTGTTATAATCATCTACCTGACAGCCTGGAGACCAGGACCAACACTACTGTTATAATCATCTACCTGACAGTCTGGAGACCAGGACCAACACTACTGTTATAATCATCTACCTGACAGTCTGGAGACCAGGACCAACACTACTGTTATAATCATCTACCTGACAGTCTGGAAACCAACACTACTGTTATAATCATCTACCTGACAGCCTGGAGACCAACACTACTGTTATAATCATCTACCTGACAGCCTGGAGACCAGGACCAACACTACTGTTATAATCATCTACCTGACAGCCTGGAGACCAACACTACTGTTATAATCATCTACCTGACAGCCTGGAGACCAGCACTACTGTTATAATCATCATCCTGACAGTCTGGAGACCAACACTACTGTTATAACTATCTACCTGACAGTCTGGAGACCAGGACCAACACTACTGTTATAATCATCTACCTGACAGTCTGGAGACCAACACTACTGTTATAATCATCTACCTGACAGTCTGGAGACCAGGACCAACACTACTGTTATAATCATCATCCTGACAGTCTGGAGACCAACACTACTGTTATAATCATCATCCTGACAGTCTGGAGACCAACACTACTGTTATAATCATCTACCTGACAGCCTGGAGACCAACACTACTGTTATAATCATCTACCTGACAGTCTGGAGACCAGGACCAACACTACTGTTATAATCATCTACCTGACAGTCTGGAGACCAACACTACTGTTATACTCATCTACCTGACAGTCTGGAGACCAACACTACTGTTATAATCATCAACCTGACAGTCTGGAGACCAACACTACTGTTATAATCATCAACCTGACAGTCTGGAGACCAACACTACTGTTATAATCATCTACCTGACAGCCTGGAGACCAGGACCAACACTACTGTTATAATCATCTACCTGACAGTCTGGAGACCAGGACCAACACTACTGTTATAATCATCTACCTGACAGTCTGGAAACCAACACTACTGTTATAATCATCTACCTGACAGCCTGGAGACCAACACTACTGTTATAATCATCTACCTGACAGCCTGGAGACCAGGACCAACACTACTGTTATAATCATCTACCTGACAGCCTGGAGACCAACACTACTGTTATAATCATCTACCTGACAGCCTGGAGACCAGCACTACTGTTATAATCATCATCCTGACAGCCTGGAGACCAACACTACTGTTATAATCATCTACCTGACAGCCTGGAGACCAGCACTACTGTTATAATCATCATCCTGACAGTCTGGAGACCAACACTACTGTTATAACTATCTCCCTGACAGTCTGGAGACCAGGACCAACACTACTGTTATAATCATCTACCTGACAGTCTGGAGACCAGGACCAACACTACTGTTATAATCATCTACGTGACAGCCTGGAGACCAGCACTACTGTTATAATCATCTACCTGACAGTCTGGAGACCAGGACCAACACTACTGTTATAATCATCTACCTGACAGTCTGGAGACCAACACTACTGTTATAATCATCTACCTGACAGTCTGGAGACCAGGACCAACACTACTGTTATAATCATCTACCTGACAGTCTGGAGACCAGGACCAACACTACTGTTATAATCATCTACCTGACAGTCTGGAGACCAGGACCAACACTACTGTTATAATCATCTACCTGACAGTCTGGAGACCAGGACCAACACTACTGTTATAATCATCTACCTGACAGTCTGGAAACCAACACTACTGTTATAATCATCTACCTGACAGCCTGGAGACCAACACTACTGTTATAATCATCTACCTGACAGCCTGGAGACCAGCACTACTGTTATAATCATCTACCTGACAGTCTGGAGACCAGGACCAACACTACTGTTATAATCATCTACCTGACAGTCTGGAGACCAACACTACTGTTATACTCATCTACCTGACAGTCTGGAGACCAGGACCAACACTACTGTTATAATCATCTACCTGACAGTCTGGAGACCAACACTACTGTTATAATCATCTACCTGACAGTCTGGAGACCAACACTACTGTTATAATCATCTACCTGACAGTCTGGAGACCAACACTACTGTTATAATCATCTACCTGACAGTCTGGAGACCAACACTACTGTTATAATCATCTACCTGACAGTCTGGAGACCAGGACCAACACTACTGTTATAATCATCTACCTGACAGTCTGGAGACCAACACTACTGTTATAATCATCTACCTGACAGTCTGGAGACCAGGACCAACACTACTGTTATAATCATCTACCTGACAGTCTGGAGACCAACACTACTGTTATAACTATCTACCTGACAGTCTGGAAACCAACACTACTGTTATAATCATCTACCTGACAGCCTGGAGACCAACACTACTGTTATAATCATCTACCTGACAGCCTGGAGACCAACACTACTGTTATAATCATCTACCTGACAGCCTGGAGACCAACACTACTGTTATAATCATCTACCTGACAGCCTGGAGACCAGCACTACTGTTATAATCATCTACCTGACAGTCTGGAGACCAGGACCAACACTACTGTTATAATCATCTACCTGACAGTATGGAGACCAGGACCAACACTACTGTTATAATCATCTACCTGACAGTCTGGAGACCAACACTACTGTTATAATCATCTACCTGACAGTCTGGAGACCAGGACCAACACTACTGTTATAATCATCTACCTGACAGTCTGGAGACCAGGACCAACACTACTGTTATAATCATCTACCTGACAGTCTGGAGACCAACACTACTGTTATAATCATCTACCAGACAGTCTGGAGACCAACACTACTGTTATAATCATCTACCAGACAGTCTGGAGACCAACACTACTGTTATAATCATCTACCTGACAGCCTGGAGACCAACACTACTGTTATAAAAATCTACCTGACAGCCTGGAGACCAGAACCAACACTACTGTTATAATCATCTACCTGACAGTCTGGAAACCAACACTACTGTTATAATCATCTACCTGACAGCCTGGAGACCAGCACTACTGTTATAATCATCATCCTGACAGTCTGGAGACCAACACTACTGTTATAATCATCTACCTGACAGTCTGGAGACCAGGACCAACACTACTGTTATAATCATCTACCTGACAGTCTGGAAACCAACACTACTGTTATAATCATCTACCTGACAGTCTGGAGACCAGGACCAACACTACTGTTATAATCATCTACCTGACAGTCTGGAAACCAACACTACTGTTATAATCATCTACCTGACAGCCTGGAGACCAACACTACTGTTATAATCATCTACCTGACAGCCTGGAGACCAGCACTACTGTTATAATCATCTACCTGACAGTCTGGAGACCAGGACCAACACTACTGTTATAATCATCTACCTGACAGTCTGGAGACCAACACTACTGTTATACTCATCTACCTGACAGTCTGGAGACCAGGACCAACACTACTGTTATAATCATCTACCTGACAGTCTGGAGACCAGGACCAACACTACTGTTATAATCATCTACCTGACAGTCTGAAGACCAACACTACTGTTATAACTATCTACCTGACAGTCTGGAAACCAACACTACTGTTATAATCATCTACCTGACAGCCTGGAGACCAACACTACTGTTATAATCATCTACCTGACAGCCTGGAGACCAACACTACTGTTATAATCATCTACCTGACAGCCTGGAGACCAACACTACTGTTATAATCATCTACCTGACAGCCTGGAGACCAGCACTACTGTTATAATCATCTACCTGACAGTCTGGAGACCAGGACCAACACTACTGTTATAATCATCTACCTGACAGTATGGAGACCAGGACCAACACTACTGTTATAATCATCTACCTGACAGTCTGGAGACCAACACTACTGTTATAATCATCTACCTGACAGTATGGAGACCAGGACCAACACTACTGTTATAATCATCTACCTGACAGTCTGGAGACCAGGACCAACACTACTGTTATAATCATCTACCTGACAGTCTGGAGACCAACACTACTGTTATAATCATCTACCAGACAGTCTGGAGACCAACACTACTGTTATAATCATCTACCAGACAGTCTGGAGACCAACACTACTGTTATAATCATCTACCTGACAGCCTGGAGACCAACACTACTGTTATAATCATCTACCTGACAGCCTGGAGACCAGAACCAACACTACTGTTATAATCATCTACCTGACAGTCTGGAAACCAACACTACTGTTATAATCATCTACCTGACAGCCTGGAGACCAGCACTACTGTTATAATCATCATCCTGACAGTCTGGAGACCAACACTACTGTTATAATCATCTACCTGACAGTCTGGAGACCAGGACCAACACTACTGTTATAATCATCTACCTGACAGTCTGGAAACCAACACTACTGTTATAATCATCTACCTGACAGTCTGGAGACCAGGACCAACACTACTGTTATAATCATCTACCTGACAGTCTGGAGACCAACACTACTGTTATAATCATCTACCTGACAGTCTGGAGACCAACACTACTGTTATAATCATCTACCTGACAGTCTGGAGACCAGCACTACTGTTATAATCATTATCCTGACAGTCTGGAGACCAACACTACTGTTATAATTATCTACCTGACAGTCTGGAGACCAGGACCAACACTACTGTTATAATCATCATCCTGACAGTCTGGAAACCAACACTACTGTTATAATCATCATCCTGACAGTCTGGAGACCAACACTACTGTTATAATCATCTACCTGACAGTCTGGAGACCAGGACCAACACTACTGTTATAATCATCTACCTGACAGTCTGGAGACCAACACTACTGTTATACTCATCTACCTGACAGTCTGGAGACCAGGACCAACACTACTGTTATAATCATCTACCTGACAGTCTGGAGACCAACACTACTGTTATAATCATCATCCTGACAGTCTGGAGACCAACACTACTGTTATAATCATCTACCTGACAGCCTGGAGACCAACACTACTGTTATAATCATCTACCTGACAGTCTGGAGACCAGGACCAACACTACTGTTATAATCATCTACCTGACAGTCTGGAGACCAACACTACTGTTATACTCATCTACCTGACAGTCTGGAGACCAACACTACTGTTATAATCATCAACCTGACAGTCTGGAGACCAACACTACTGTTATAATCATCTACCTGACAGTCTGGAGACCAACACTACTGTTATAATCATCTACCTGACAGCCTGGAGACCAGGACCAACACTACTGTTATAATCATCTACCTGACAGTCTGGAGACCAGGACCAACACTACTGTTATAATCATCTACCTGACAGTCTGGAGACCAGGACCAACACTACTGTTATAATCATCTACCTGACAGTCTGGAAACCAACACTACTGTTATAATCATCTACCTGACAGCCTGGAGACCAACACTACTGTTATAATCATCTACCTGACAGCCTGGAGACCAGGACCAACACTACTGTTATAATCATCTACCTGACAGCCTGGAGACCAACACTACTGTTATAATCATCTACCTGACAGCCTGGAGACCAGCACTACTGTTATAATCATCATCCTGACAGTCTGGAGACCAACACTACTGTTATAACTATCTACCTGACAGTCTGGAGACCAGGACCAACACTACTGTTATAATCATCTACCTGACAGTCTGGAGACCAACACTACTGTTATAATCATCTACCTGACAGTCTGGAGACCAGGACCAACACTACTGTTATAATCATCATCCTGACAGTCTGGAGACCAACACTACTGTTATAATCATCATCCTGACAGTCTGGAGACCAACACTACTGTTATAATCATCTACCTGACAGCCTGGAGACCAACACTACTGTTATAATCATCTACCTGACAGTCTGGAGACCAGGACCAACACTACTGTTATAATCATCTACCTGACAGTCTGGAGACCAACACTACTGTTATACTCATCTACCTGACAGTCTGGAGACCAACACTACTGTTATAATCATCAACCTGACAGTCTGGAGACCAACACTACTGTTATAATCATCAACCTGACAGTCTGGAGACCAACACTACTGTTATAATCATCTACCTGACAGCCTGGAGACCAGGACCAACACTACTGTTATAATCATCTACCTGACAGTCTGGAGACCAGGACCAACACTACTGTTATAATCATCTACCTGACAGTCTGGAAACCAACACTACTGTTATAATCATCTACCTGACAGCCTGGAGACCAACACTACTGTTATAATCATCTACCTGACAGCCTGGAGACCAGGACCAACACTACTGTTATAATCATCTACCTGACAGCCTGGAGACCAACACTACTGTTATAATCATCTACCTGACAGCCTGGAGACCAGCACTACTGTTATAATCATCATCCTGACAGCCTGGAGACCAACACTACTGTTATAATCATCTACCTGACAGCCTGGAGACCAGCACTACTGTTATAATCATCATCCTGACAGTCTGGAGACCAACACTACTGTTATAACTATCTCCCTGACAGTCTGGAGACCAGGACCAACACTACTGTTATAATCATCTACCTGACAGTCTGGAGACCAGGACCAACACTACTGTTATAATCATCTACGTGACAGCCTGGAGACCAGCACTACTGTTATAATCATCTACCTGACAGTCTGGAGACCAGGACCAACACTACTGTTATAATCATCTACCTGACAGTCTGGAGACCAACACTACTGTTATAATCATCTACCTGACAGTCTGGAGACCAGGACCAACACTACTGTTATAATCATCTACCTGACAGTCTGGAGACCAGGACCAACACTACTGTTATAATCATCTACCTGACAGTCTGGAGACCAGGACCAACACTACTGTTATAATCATCTACCTGACAGTCTGGAGACCAGGACCAACACTACTGTTATAATCATCTACCTGACAGTCTGGAGACCAGGACCAACACTACTGTTATAATCATCTACCTGACAGTCTGGAGACCAGGACCAACACTACTGTTATAATCATCTACCTGACAGTCTGGAGACCAACACTACTGTTATAACTATCTACCTGACAGTCTGGAAACCAACACTACTGTTATAATCATCTACCTGACAGCCTGGAGACCAACACTACTGTTATAATCATCTACCTGACAGCCTGGAGACCAGCACTACTGTTATAATCATCTACCTGACAGCCTGGAGACCAGCACTACTGTTATAATCATCTACCTGACAGTCTGGAGACCAGGACCAACACTACTGTTATAATCATCTACCTGACAGTCTGGAGACCAACACTACTGTTATAATCATCTACCTGACAGTCTGGAGACCAACACTACTGTTATAATCATCTACCTGACAGTCTGGAGACCAGGACCAACCATACTGTTATAATCATCTACCTGACAGTCTGGAGACCAGGACCAACACTACTGTTATAATCATCTACCTGACAGCTTGGAGACTAGGACCAACACTACTGTTATAATCATCTACCTGACAGCTTGGAGACTAGGACCAACACTACTGTTATAATCATCTACCTGACAGTCTGGAGACCAACACTACTGTTATAATCATCTACCTGACAGTCTGGAGACCAACACTACTGTTATAATAATCTACCTGACAGTCTGGAGACCAGGACCAACACTACTGTTATAATCATCTACCTGACAGCATGGAGAGCAAGACCAACACCACTGTTATAATCATCTACCTGACAGCCTGGAGACCAACACTACTGTTATAATCATCTACCTGACAGCCTGGAGACCAGCACTACTGTTATAATCATCATCCTGACAGTCTGGAGACCAACACTACTGTTATAATTATCTACCTGACAGTCTGGAGACCAGGACCAACACTACTGTTATAATCATCTACCTGACAGTCTGGAGACCAGGACCAACACTACTGTTATAATCATCTACCTGACAGTCTGGAGACCAGGACCAACACTACTGTTATAATCATCTACCTGACAGTCTGGAAACCAACACTACTGTTATAATCATCTACCTGACAGCCTGGAGACCAGCACTACTGTTATAATCATCTACCTGACAGCCTGGAGACCAGCACTACTGTTATAATCATCTACCTGACAGTCTGGAGACCAGGACCAACACTACTGTTATAATCATCTACCTGACAGTCTGGAGACCAACACTACTGTTATAATCATCTACCTGACAGTCTGGAGACCAACACTACTGTTATAATCATTTACCTGACAGTCTGGAGACCAGGACCAACACTACTGTTATAATCATCTACCTGACAGTCTGGAGACCAGGACCAACAATACTGTTATAATAATCTACCTGACAGCTTGGAGACTAGGACCAACACTACTGTTATAATCATCTACCTGACAGTCTGGAGACCAACACTACTGTTATAATCATCTACCTGACAGTCTGGAGACCAACACTACTGTTATAATCATCTACCTGACAGCCTGGAGACCAGGACCAACACTACTGTTATAATCATCTACCTGACAGTCTGGAGACCAGGACCAACAATACTGTTATAATAATCTACCTGACAGCTTGGAGACTAGGACCAACACTACTGTTATAATCATCTACCTGACAGTCTGGAGACCAACACTACTGTTATAATCATCATCCTGACAGCCTGGAGACCAGGACCAACACTACTGTTATAATCATCTACCTGACAGTCTGGAGACCAACACTACTGTTATAATCATCTACCTGACAGTCTGGAGACCAACACTACTGTTATAATCATCTACCTGACAGTCTGGAGACCAGGACCAACACTACTGTTATAATCATCATCCTGACAGTCTGGAGACCAACACTACTGTTATAATCATCATCCTGACAGTCTGGAGACCAACACTACTGTTATAATCATCATCCTGACAGTCTGGAGACCAGGACCAACACTACTGTTATAATCATCTACCTGACAGTCTGGAGACCAGGACCAACACTACTGTTATAATCATCTACCTGACAGTCGGGAGACCAACACTACTGTTATACTCATCTACCTGACAGTCTGGAGACCAGGACCAACACTACTGTTATAATCATCTACCTGACAGTCTGGAGACCAACACTACTGTTATAATCATCTACCTGACAGTCTGGAGACCAACACTACTGTTATAATCATCTACCTGACAGTCTGGAGACCAGGACCAACACTACTGTTATAATCATCTACCTGACAGCCTGGAGACCAACACTACTGTTATAATCATCTACCTGACAGCCTGGAGACCAGCACTACTGTTATAATCATCATCCTGACAGTCTGGAGACCAACACTACTGTTATAATCATCAACCTGACAGTCTGGAGACCAACACTACTGTTATAATCATCTACCTGACAGCCTGGAGACCAGGACCAACACTACTGTTATAATCATCTACCTGACAGCCTGGAGACCAACACTACTGTTATAATCATCTACCTGACAGCCTGGAGACCAGCACTACTGTTATAATCATCATCCTGACAGTCTGGAGACCAACACTACTGTTATAACTATCTCCCTGACAGTCTGGAGACCAGGACCAACACTACTGTTATAATCATCTACCTGACAGTCTGGAGACCAGGACCAACACTACTGTTATAATCATCTACGTGACAGCCTGGAGACCAGCACTACTGTTATAATCATCTACCTGACAGTCTGGAGACCAGGACCAACACTACTGTTATAATCATCTACCTGACAGTCTGGAGACCAGGACCAACACTACTGTTATAATCATCTACCTGACAGTCTGGAGACCAGGACCAACACTACTGTTATAATCATCTACCTGACAGTCTGGAGACCAGGACCAACACTACTGTTATAATCATCTACCTGACAGTCTGGAGACCAGGACCAACACTACTGTTATAATCATCTACCTGACAGTCTGGAGACCAGGACCAACACTACTGTTATAATCATCTACCTGACAGTCTGGAGACCAGGACCAACACTACTGTTATAATCATCTACCTGACAGTCTGGAGACCAGGACCAACACTACTGTTATAATCATCTACCTGACAGTCTGGAGACCAGGACCAACACTACTGTTATAATCATCTACCTGACAGTCTGGAGACCAGGACCAACACTACTGTTATAATCATCTACCTGACAGTCTGGAGACCAGGACCAACACTACTGTTATAATCATCTACCTGACAGTCTGGAGACCAGGACCAACACTACTGTTATAATCATCTACCTGACAGTCTGGAGACCAACACTACTGTTATAATCATCTACCTGACAGCCTGGAGACCAACACTACTGTTATAATCATCTACCTGACAGCCTGGAGACCAACACTACTGTTATAATCATCTACCTGACAGCCTGGAGACCAGCACTACTGTTATAATCATCTACCTGACAGCCTGGAGACCAGCACTACTGTTATAATCATCTACCTGACAGTCTGGAGACCAGGACCAACACTACTGTTATAATCATCTACCTGACAGTCTGGAGACCAACACTACTGTTATAATCATCTACCTGACAGTCTGGAGACCAACACTACTGTTATAATCATCTACCTGACAGTCTGGAGACCAGGACCAACCATACTGTTATAATCATCTACCTGACAGTCTGGAGACCAGGACCAACACTACTGTTATAATCATCTACCTGACAGTCTGGAGACCAACACTACTGTTATAATCATCTACCTGACAGTCTGGAGACCAGGACCAACACTACTGTTATAATAATCTACCTGACAGCTTGGAGACTAGGACCAACACTACTGTTATAATCATCTACCTGACAGTCTGGAGACCAACACTACTGTTATAATCATCTACCTGACAGTCTGGAGACCAACACTACTGTTATAATCATCTACCTGACAGCCTGGAGACCAACACTACTGTTATAATCATCTACCTGACAGTCTGGAGACCAACACTACTGTTATAACTATCTACCTGACAGTCTGGAGACCAGGACCAACACTACTGTTATAATCATCTACCTGACAGTCTGGAGACCAGGACCAACACTACTGTTATAATCATCTACCTGACAGTCTGGAAACCAACACTACTGTTATAATCATCTACCTGACAGCCTGGAGACCAGCACTACTGTTATAATCATCATCCTGACAGTCTGGAGACCAACACTACTGTTATAATCATCTACCTGACAGTCTGGAGACCAGGACCAACACTACTGTTATAATCATCTACCTGACAGTCTGGAGACCAACACTACTGTTATAATCATCTACCTGACAGTCTGGAGACCAGGACCAACACTACTGTTATAATCATCTACCTGACAGTCTGGAGACCAGGACCAACACTACTGTTATAATCATCTACCTGACAGTCTGGAGACCAACACTACTGTTATAATCATCTACCTGACAGCTTGGAGACTAGGACCAACACTACTGTTATAATCATCTACCTGACAGTCTGGAGACCAACACTACTGTTATAATCATCTACCTGACAGCCTGGAGACCAACACTACTGTTATAATCATCTACCTGACAGTCTGGAGACCAGGACCAACACTACTGTTATAATCATCTACCTGACAGTCTGGAGACCAGGACCAACACTACTGTTATAATCATCTACCTGACAGTCTGGAAACCAACACTACTGTTATAATCATCTACCTGACAGCCTGGAGACCAGCACTACTGTTATAATCATAATCCTGACAGTCTGGAGACCAACACTACTGTTATAACTATCTACCTGACAGTCTGGAGACCAGGACCAACACTACTGTTATAATCATCTACCTGACAGTCTGGAGACCAGGACCAACACTACTGTTATAATCATCTACCTGACAGTCTGGAAACCAACACTACTGTTATAATCATCTACCTGACAGCCTGGAGACCAACACTACTGTTATAATCATCTACCTGACAGCCTGGAGACCAGCACTACTGTTATAATCATCTACCTGACAGCCTGGAGACCAGCACTACTGTTATAATCATCTACCTGACAGTCTGGAGACCAGGACCAACACTACTGTTATAATCATCTACCTGACAGTCTGGAGACCAACACTACTGTTATACTCATCTACCTGACAGTCTGGAGACCAGGACCAACACTACTGTTATAATCATCTACCTGACAGTCTGGAGACCAACACTACTGTTATAATCATCTACCTGACAGTCTGGAGACCAACACTACTGTTATAATCATCTACCTGACAGTCTGGAGACCAACACTACTGTTATAATCATCTACCTGACAGTCTGGAGACCAACACTACTGTTATAATCATCTACCTGACAGTCTGGAGACCAGGACCAACACTACTGTTATAATCATCTACCTGACAGTCTGGAGACCAACACTACTGTTATAATCATCTACCTGACAGTCTGGAGACCAGGACCAACACTACTGTTATAATCATCTACCTGACAGTCTGGAGACCAGGACCAACACTACTGTTATAATCATCTACCTGACAGTCTGGAGACCAACACTACTGTTATAACTATCTACCTGACAGTCTGGAAACCAACACTACTGTTATAATCATCTACCTGACAGCCTGGAGACCAACACTACTGTTATAATCATCTACCTGACAGCCTGGAGACCAACACTACTGTTATAATCATCTACCTGACAGCCTGGAGACCAACACTACTGTTATAATCATCTACCTGACAGCCTGGAGACCAGCACTACTGTTATAATCATCTACCTGACAGTCTGGAGACCAGGACCAACACTACTGTTATAATCATCTACCTGACAGTATGGAGACCAGGACCAACACTACTGTTATAATCATCTACCTGACAGTCTGGAGACCAACACTACTGTTATAATCATCTACCTGACAGTCTGGAGACCAGGACCAACACTACTGTTATAATCATCTACCTGACAGTCTGGAGACCAGGACCAACACTACTGTTATAATCATCTACCTGACAGTCTGGAGACCAACACTACTGTTATAATCATCTACCTGACAGTCTGGAGACCAACACTACTGTTATAATCATCTACCAGACAGTCTGGAGACCAACACTACTGTTATAATCATCTACCAGACAGTCTGGAGACCAACACTACTGTTATAATCATCTACCTGACAGCCTGGAGACCAACACTACTGTTATAATCATCTACCTGACAGCCTGGAGACCAGAACCAACACTACTGTTATAATCATCTACCTGACAGTCTGGAAACCAACACTACTGTTATAATCATCTACCTGACAGCCTGGAGACCAGCACTACTGTTATAATCATCATCCTGACAGTCTGGAGACCAACACTACTGTTATAATCATCTACCTGACAGTCTGGAGACCAGGACCAACACTACTGTTATAATCATCTACCTGACAGTCTGGAAACCAACACTACTGTTATAATCATCTACCTGACAGTCTGGAGACCAGGACCAACACTACTGTTATAATCATCTACCTGACAGTCTGGAGACCAACACTACTGTTATAATCATCTACCTGACAGTCTGGAGACCAACACTACTGTTATAATCATCTACCTGACAGTCTGGAGACCAGCACTACTGTTATAATCATTATCCTGACAGTCTGGAGACCAACACTACTGTTATAATTATCTACCTGACAGTCTGGAGACCAGGACCAACACTACTGTTATAATCATCATCCTGACAGTCTGGAAACCAACACTACTGTTATAATCATCATCCTGACAGTCTGGAGACCAACACTACTGTTATAATCATCTACCTGACAGTCTGGAGACCAGGACCAACACTACTGTTATAATCATCTACCTGACAGTCTGGAGACCAACACTACTGTTATACTCATCTACCTGACAGTCTGGAGACCAGGACCAACACTACTGTTATAATCATCTACCTGACAGTCTGGAGACCAACACTACTGTTATAATCATCATCCTGACAGTCTGGAGACCAACACTACTGTTATAATCATCTACCTGACAGCCTGGAGACCAACACTACTGTTATAATCATCTACCTGACAGTCTGGAGACCAGGACCAACACTACTGTTATAATCATCTACCTGACAGTCTGGAAACCAACACTACTGTTATACTCATCTACCTGACAGTCTGGAGACCAACACTACTGTTATAATCATCAACCTGACAGTCTGGAGACCAACACTACTGTTATAATCATCTACCTGACAGCCTGGAGACCAGGACCAACACTACTGTTATAATCATCTACCTGACAGCCTGGAGACCAACACTACTGTTATAATCATCTACCTGACAGCCTGGAGACCAGCACTACTGTTATAATCATCATCCTGACAGTCTGGAGACCAACACTACTGTTATAACTATCTACCTGACAGTCTGGAGACCAGGACCAACACTACTGTTATAATCATCTACCTGACAGTCTGGAGACCAACACTACTGTTATAATCATCTACCTGACAGTCTGGAGACCAGGACCAACACTACTGTTATAATCATCATCCTGACAGTCTGGAGACCAACACTACTGTTATAATCATCATCCTGACAGTCTGGAGACCAACACTACTGTTATAATCATCTACCTGACAGCCTGGAGACCAACACTACTGTTATAATCATCTACCTGACAGTCTGGAGACCAGGACCAACACTACTGTTATAATCATCTACCTGACAGTCTGGAGACCAACACTACTGTTATACTCATCTACCTGACAGTCTGGAGACCAACACTACTGTTATAATCATCAACCTGACAGTCTGGAGACCAACACTACTGTTATAATCATCAACCTGACAGTCTGGAGACCAACACTACTGTTATAATCATCTACCTGACAGCCTGGAGACCAGGACCAACACTACTGTTATAATCATCTACCTGACAGTCTGGAGACCAGGACCAACACTACTGTTATAATCATCTACCTGACAGTCTGGAAACCAACACTACTGTTATAATCATCTACCTGACAGCCTGGAGACCAACACTACTGTTATAATCATCTACCTGACAGCCTGGAGACCAGGACCAACACTACTGTTATAATCATCTACCTGACAGCCTGGAGACCAACACTACTGTTATAATCATCTACCTGACAGCCTGGAGACCAGCACTACTGTTATAATCATCATCCTGACAGTCTGGAGACCAACACTACTGTTATAACTATCTACCTGACAGTCTGGAGACCAGGACCAACACTACTGTTATAATCATCTACCTGACAGTCTGGAGACCAACACTACTGTTATAATCATCTACCTGACAGTCTGGAGACCAGGACCAACACTACTGTTATAATCATCATCCTGACAGTCTGGAGACCAACACTACTGTTATAATCATCATCCTGACAGTCTGGAGACCAACACTACTGTTATAATCATCTACCTGACAGCCTGGAGACCAACACTACTGTTATAATCATCTACCTGACAGTCTGGAGACCAGGACCAACACTACTGTTATAATCATCTACCTGACAGTCTGGAGACCAACACTACTGTTATACTCATCTACCTGACAGTCTGGAGACCAACACTACTGTTATAATCATCAACCTGACAGTCTGGAGACCAACACTACTGTTATAATCATCTACCTGACAGCCTGGAGACCAGGACCAACACTACTGTTATAATCATCTACCTGACAGTCTGGAGACCAGGACCAACACTACTGTTATAATCATCTACCTGACAGTCTGGAAACCAACACTACTGTTATAATCATCTACCTGACAGCCTGGAGACCAACACTACTGTTATAATCATCTACCTGACAGCCTGTAGACCAGGACCAACACTACTGTTATAATCATCTACCTGACAGCCTGGAGACCAACACTACTGTTATAATCATCTACCTGACAGCCTGGAGACCAGCACTACTGTTATAATCATCATCCTGACAGTCTGGAGACCAACACTACTGTTATAACTATCTACCTGACAGTCTGGAGACCAGGACCAACACTACTGTTATAATCATCTACCTGACAGTCTGGAGACCAGGACCAACACTACTGTTATAATCATCTACCTGACAGTCTGGAGACCAACACTACTGTTATAATCATCTACCTGACAGTCTGGAGACCAGGACCAACACTACTGTTATAATCATCTACCTGACAGTCTGGAGACCAGGACCAACACTACTGTTATAATCATCTACCTGACAGTCTGGAGACCAACACTACTGTTATAATCATCTACCGGACAGTCTGGAGACCAGGACCAACACTACTGTTATAATCATCTACCTGACAGTCTGGAGACCAACACTACTGTTATAATCATCTACCTGACAGTCTGGAGACCAGGACCAACACTACTGTTATAATCATCTACCTGACAGTCTGGAGACCAACACTACTGTTATAATCATCTACCTGACAGTCTGGAGACCAACACTACTGTTATAATCATCTACCTGACAGTCTGGAGACCAACACTACTGTTATAATCATCTACCTGACAGCCTGGAGACCAACACTACTGTTATAATCATCTACCTGACAGCCTGGAGACCAGCACTACTGTTATAATCATCATCCTGACAGTCTGGAGACCAACACTACTGTTATAATCATCTACCTGACAGTCTGGAGACCAGGACCAACACTACTGTTATAATCATCTACCTGACAGTCTGGAGACCAACACTACTGTTATAATCATCTACCTGACAGTCTGGAGACCAACACTACTGTTATAATCATCTACCTGACAGTCTGGAGACCAAGACCAACACTACTGTTATAATCATCTACCTGACAGTCTGGAGACCAGGACCAACACTACTGTTATAATCATCTACCTAACAGTCTGGAGACCAGGACCAACACTACTGTTATAATCATCTACCTAACAGTCTGGAGACCAACACTACTGTTATAATCATCTACCTGACAGTCTGGAGACCAGGACCAACACTACTGTTATAATCATCTACCTGACAGTCTGGAGACCAACACTACTGTTATAATCATCTACCTGACAGTCTGGAGACCAGGACCAACACTACTGTTATAATCATCATCCTGACAGTCTGGAGACCAACACTACTGTTATAATCATCATCCTGACAGTCTGGAGACCAACACTACTGTTATAATCATCTACCTGACAGACTGGAGACCAACACTACTGTTATAATCATCTACCTGACAGTCTGGAGACCAGGACCAACACTACTGTTATACTCATCTACCTGACAGTCTGGAGACCAACACTACTGTTATACTCATCTACCTGACAGTCTGGAGACCAACACTACTGTTATAATCATCTACCTGACAGCCTGGAGACCAACACTACTGTTATAATCATCTACCTGACAGCCTGGAGACCAGCACTACTGTTATAATCATCATCCTGACAGTCTGGAGACCAACACTACTGTTATAATCATCTACCTGACAGTCTGGAGACCAGGACCAACACTACTGTTATAATCATCTACCTGACAGCCTGGAGACCAGGACCAACACTACTGTTATAATCATCATCCTGACAGTCTGGAGACCAACACTACTGTTATAATCATCTACCTGACAGCCTGGAGACCAACACTACTGTTATAATCATCTACCTGACAGTCTGGAGACCAGGACCAACACTACTGTTATAATCATCTACCTGACAGTCTGGAGACCAACACTACTGTTATACTCATCTACCTGACAGTCTGGAGACCAACACTACTGTTATAATCATCAACCTGACAGTCTGGAGACCAACACTACTGTTATAATCATCAACCTGACAGTCTGGAGACCAACACTACTGTTATAATCATCTACCTGACAGTCTGGAGACCAACACTACTGTTATAATCATCTACATGACAGCCTGGAGACCAGGACCAACACTACTGTTATAATCATCTACCTGACAGTCTGGAGACCAGGACCAACACTACTGTTATAATCATCTACCTGACAGTCTGGAAACCAACACTACTGTTATAATCATCTACCTGACAGCCTGGAGACCAACACTACTGTTATAATCATCTATCTGACAGCCTGGAGACCAGCACTACTGTTATAATCATCATCCTGACAGTCTGGAGACCAACACTACTGTTATAACTATCTACCTGACAGTCTGGAGACCAGGACCAACACTACTGTTATAATCATCTACCTGACAGTCTGGAGACCAGGACCAACACTACTGTTATAATCATCATCCTGACAGTCTGGAGACCAACACTACTGTTATAATCATCTACCTGACAGTCTGGAGACCAACACTACTGTTATAATCATCAACCTGACAGTCTGGAGACCAACACTACTGTTATAATCATCAACCTGACAGTCTGGAGACCAACACTACTGTTATAATCATCTACCTGACAGCCTGGAGACCAGGACCAACACTACTGTTATAATCATCTACCTGACAGTCTGGAGACCAGGACCAACACTACTGTTATAATGATCTACCTGACAGTCTGGAAACCAACACTACTGTTATAATCATCTACCTGACAGCCTGGAGACCAACACTACTGTTATAATCATCTACCTGACAGCCTGGAGACCAACACTACTGTTATAATCATCTATCTGACAGCCTGGAGACCAGCACTACTGTTATAATCATCATCCTGACAGTCTGGAGACCAACACTACTGTTATAACTATCTACCTGACAGTCTGGAGACCAGGACCAACACTACTGTTATAATCATCTACCTGACAGTCTGGAGACCAGGACAAACACTACTGTTATAATCATCTACCTGACAGTCTGGAGACCAACACTACTGTTATAATCATCTACCTGACAGTCTGGAGACCAACACTACTGTTATAATCATCTACCTGACAGTCTGGAGACCAGGACCAACACTACTGTTATAATCATCTACCTGACAGTCTGGAGACCAGGACCAACACTACTGTTATAATCATCTACCTGACAGTCTGGAGACCAACACTACTGTTATACTCATCTACCTGACAGTCTGGAGACCAACACTACTGTTATAATCATCAACCTGACAGTATGGAGACCAACACTACTGTTATAATCATCTACCTGACAGTCTGGAGACCAACACTACTGTTATAATCATCTACCTGACAGCCTGGAGACCAGGACCAACACTACTGTTATAATCATCTACCTGACAGTCTGGAGACCAGGACCAACACTACTGTTATAATCATCTACCTGACAGTCTGGAGACCAGGACCAACACTACTGTTATAATCATCTACCTGACAGTCTGGAGACAAACACTACTGTTATAATCATCTACCTGACAGTCTGGAGACCAACACTACTGTTATAATCATCTACCTGACAGCCTGGAGACCAACACTACTGTTATAATCATCTACCTGACAGCCTGGAGACCAGCACTACTGTTATAATCATCATCCTGACAGTCTGGAGACCAACACTACTGTTATAATCATCTACCTGACAGTCTGGAGACCAGGACCAACACTACTGTTATAATCATCTACCTGACAGTCTGGAAACCAACACTACTGTTATAATCATCTACCTGACAGCCTGGAGACCAACACTACTGTTATAATCATCATCCTGACAGTCTGGAGACCAACACTACTGTTATAATCATCTACCTGACAGCCTGGAGACCAACACTACTGTTATAATCATCTACCTGACAGTCTGGAGACCAGGACCAACACTACTGTTATAATCATCTACCTGACAGTCTGGAGACCAACACTACTGTTATAATCATCTACCTGACAGTCTGGAAACCAACACTACTGTTATAATCATCTACCTGACAGCCTGGAGACCAGGACCAACACTACTGTTATAATCATCTACCTGACAGCCTGGAGACCAACACTACTGTTATAATCATCTACCTGACAGCCTGGAGACCAGCACTACTGTTATAATCATCATCCTGACAGTCTGGAGACCAGGACCAACACTACTGTTATAATCATCTACCTGACAGTCTGGAGACCAACACTACTGTTATAATCATCTACCTGACAGTCTGGAGACCAGGACCAACACTACTGTTATAATCATCATCCTGACAGTCTGGAGACCAACACTACTGTTATAATCATCATCCTGACAGTCTGGAGACCAACACTACTGTTATAATCATCTACCTGACAGCCTGGAGACCAACACTACTGTTATAATCATCTACCTGACAGTCTGGAGACCAGGACCAACACTACTGTTATAATCATCTACCTGACAGTCTGGAGACCAACACTACTGTTATACTCATCTACCTGACAGTCTGGAGACCAACACTACTGTTATAATCATCAACCTGACAGTCTGGAGACCAACACTACTGTTATAATCATCAACCTGACAGTCTGGAGACCAACACTACTGTTATAATCATCTACCTGACAGTCTGGAGACCAACACTACTGTTATAATCATCTACATGACAGCCTGGAGACCAGGACCAACACTACTGTTATAATCATCTACCTGACAGTCTGGAGACCAGGACCAACACTACTGTTATAATCATCTACCTGACAGTCTGGAAACCAACACTACTGTTATAATCATCTACCTGACAGCCTGGAGACCAACACTACTGTTATAATCATCTATCTGACAGCCTGGAGACCAGCACTACTGTTATAATCATCATCCTGACAGTCTGGAGACCAACACTACTGTTATAACTATCTACCTGACAGTCTGGAGACCAGGACCAACACTACTGTTATAATCATCTACCTGACAGTCTGGAGACCAGGACAAACACTACTGTTATAATCATCTACCTGACAGTCTGGAGACCAACACTACTGTTATAATCATCTACCTGACAGTCTGGAGACCAACACTACTGTTATAATCATCTACCTGACAGTCTGGAGACCAGGACCAACACTACTGTTATAATCATCTACCTGACAGTCTGGAGACCAGGACCAACACTACTGTTATAATCATCATCCTGACAGTCTGGAGACCAACACTACTGTTATACTCATCTACCTGACAGTCTGGAGACCAACACTACTGTTATAATCATCAACCTGACAGTATGGAGACCAACACTACTGTTATAATCATCTACCTGACAGTCTGGAGACCAACACTACTGTTATAATCATCTACCTGACAGCCTGGAGACCAGGACCAACACTACTGTTATAATCATCTACCTGACAGTCTGGAGACCAGGACCAACACTACTGTTATAATCATCTACCTGACAGTCTGGAGACCAGGACCAACACTACTGTTATAATCATCTACCTGACAGTCTGGAGACAAACACTACTGTTATAATCATCTACCTGACAGTCTGGAGACCAACACTACTGTTATAATCATCTACCTGACAGCCTGGAGACCAACACTACTGTTATAATCATCTACCTGACAGCCTGGAGACCAGCACTACTGTTATAATCATCATCCTGACAGTCTGGAGACCAACACTACTGTTATAATCATCTACCTGACAGTCTGGAGACCAGGACCAACACTACTGTTATAATCATCTACCTGACAGTCTGGAAACCAACACTACTGTTATAATCATCTACCTGACAGCCTGGAGACCAACACTACTGTTATAATCATCATCCTGACAGTCTGGAGACCAACACTACTGTTATAATCATCTACCTGACAGCCTGGAGACCAACACTACTGTTATAATCATCTACCTGACAGTCTGGAGACCAGGACCAACACTACTGTTATAATCATCTACCTGACAGTCTGGAGACCAACACTACTGTTATAATCATCTACCTGACAGTCTGGAAACCAACACTACTGTTATAATCATCTACCTGACAGCCTGGAGACCAGGACCAACACTACTGTTATAATCATCTACCTGACAGCCTGGAGACCAACACTACTGTTATAATCATCTACCTGACAGCCTGGAGACCAGCACTACTGTTATAATCATCATCCTGACAGTCTGGAGACCAGGACCAACACTACTGTTATAATCATCTACCTGACAGTCTGGAGACCAACACTACTGTTATAATCATCTACCTGACAGTCTGGAGACCAGGACCAACACTACTGTTATAATCATCATCCTGACAGTCTGGAGACCAACACTACTGTTATAATCATCATCCTGACAGTCTGGAGACCAACACTACTGTTATAATCATCTACCTGACAGCCTGGAGACCAACACTACTGTTATAATCATCTACCTGACAGTCTGGAGACCAGGACCAACACTACTGTTATAATCATCTACCTGACAGTCTGGAGACCAACACTACTGTTATACTCATCTACCTGACAGTCTGGAGACCAACACTACTGTTATAATCATCAACCTGACAGTCTGGAGACCAACACTACTGTTATAATCATCAACCTGACAGTCTGGAGACCAACACTACTGTTATAATCATCTACCTGACAGTCTGGAGACCAACACTACTGTTATAATCATCTACATGACAGCCTGGAGACCAGGACCAACACTACTGTTATAATCATCTACCTGACAGTCTGGAGACCAGGACCAACACTACTGTTATAATCATCTACCTGACAGTCTGGAAACCAACACTACTGTTATAATCATCTACCTGACAGCCTGGAGACCAACACTACTGTTATAATCATCTATCTGACAGCCTGGAGACCAGCACTACTGTTATAATCATCATCCTGACAGTCTGGAGACCAACACTACTGTTATAACTATCTACCTGACAGTCTGGAGACCAGGACCAACACTACTGTTATAATCATCTACCTGACAGTCTGGAGACCAGGACAAACACTACTGTTATAATCATCTACCTGACAGTCTGGAGACCAACACTACTGTTATAATCATCTACCTGACAGTCTGGAGACCAACACTACTGTTATAATCATCTACCTGACAGTCTGGAGACCAGGACCAACACTACTGTTATAATCATCTACCTGACAGTCTGGAGACCAGGACCAACACTACTGTTATAATCATCATCCTGACAGTCTGGAGACCAACACTACTGTTATAATCATCTACCTGACAGTCTGGAGACCAACACTACTGTTATAATCATCAACCTGACAGTCTGGAGACCAACACTACTGTTATAATCATCAACCTGACAGTCTGGAGACCAACACTACTGTTATAATCATCTACCTGACAGTCTGGAGACCAACACTACTGTTATAATCATCAACCTGACAGTATGGAGACCAACACTACTGTTATAATCATCTACCTGACAGTCTGGAGACCAACACTACTGTTATAATCATCTACCTGACAGCCTGGAGACCAGGACCAACACTACTGTTATAATCATCTACCTGACAGTCTGGAGACCAGGACCAACACTACTGTTATAATCATCTACCTGACAGTCTGGAGACCAGGACCAACACTACTGTTATAATCATCTACCTGACAGTCTGGAGACAAACACTACTGTTATAATCATCTACCTGACAGTCTGGAGACCAACACTACTGTTATAATCATCTACCTGACAGCCTGGAGACCAACACTACTGTTATAATCATCTACCTGACAGCCTGGAGACCAGCACTACTGTTATAATCATCATCCTGACAGTCTGGAGACCAACACTACTGTTATAATCATCTACCTGACAGTCTGGAGACCAGGACCAACACTACTGTTATAATCATCTACCTGACAGTCTGGAAACCAACACTACTGTTATAATCATCTACCTGACAGTCTGGAGACCAGGACCAACACTACTGTTATAATCATCTACCTGACAGTCTGGAGACCAACACTACTGTTATAATCATCTACCTGACAGCCTGGAGACCAACACTACTGTTATAATCATCATCCTGACAGTCTGGAGACCAACACTACTGTTATAATCATCTACCTGACAGCCTGGAGACCAACACTACTGTTATAATCATCTACCTGACAGTCTGGAGACCAGGACCAACACTACTGTTATAATCATCTACCTGACAGTCTGGAGACCAACACTACTGTTATAATCATCTACCTGACAGTCTGGAAACCAACACTACTGTTATAATCATCTACCTGACAGCCTGGAGACCAGGACCAACACTACTGTTATAATCATCTACCTGACAGCCTGGAGACCAACACTACTGTTATAATCATCTACCTGACAGCCTGGAGACCAGCACTACTGTTATAATCATCATCCTGACAGTCTGGAGACCAGGACCAACACTACTGTTATAATCATCTACCTGACAGTCTGGAGACCAACACTACTGTTATAATCATCTACCTGACAGTCTGGAGACCAGGACCAACACTACTGTTATAATCATCATCCTGACAGTCTGGAGACCAACACTACTGTTATAATCATCATCCTGACAGTCTGGAAACCAACACTACTGTTATAATCATCTACCTGACAGCCTGGAGACCAACACTACTGTTATAATCATCTATCTGACAGCCTGGAGACCAGCACTACTGTTATAATCATCATCCTGACAGTCTGGAGACCAACACTACTGTTATAACTATCTACCTGACAGTCTGGAGACCAGGACCAACACTACTGTTATAATCATCTACCTGACAGTCTGGAGACCAACACTACTGTTATAATCATCTACCTGACAGTCTGGAGACCAACACTACTGTTATAATCATCTACCTGACAGTCTGGAGACCAGGACCAACACTACTGTTATAATCATCTACCTGACAGTCTGGAGACCAGGACCAACACTACTGTTATAATCATCTACCTGACAGTCTGGAGACCAACACTACTGTTATACTCATCTACCTGACAGTCTGGAGACCAACACTACTGTTATAATCATCAACCTGACAGTATGGAGACCAACACTACTGTTATAATCATCTACCTGACAGTCTGGAGACCAACACTACTGTTATAATCATCTACCTGACAGCCTGGAGACCAGGACCAACACTACTGTTATAATCATCTACCTGACAGTCTGGAGACCAGGACCAACACTACTGTTATAATCATCTACCTGACAGTCTGGAGACCAGGACCAACACTACTGTTATAATCATCTACCTGACAGTCTGGAGACAAACACTACTGTTATAATCATCTACCTGACAGTCTGGAGACCAACACTACTGTTATAATCATCTACCTGACAGCCTGGAGACCAACACTACTGTTATAATCATCTACCTGACAGCCTGGAGACCAGCACTACTGTTATAATCATCATCCTGACAGTCTGGAGACCAACACTACTGTTATAATCATCTACCTGACAGTCTGGAGACCAGGACCAACACTACTGTTATAATCATCTACCTGACAGTCTGGAAACCAACACTACTGTTATAATCATCTACCTGACAGTCTGGAGACCAGGACCAACACTACTGTTATAATCATCTACCTGACAGTCTGGAGACCAACACTACTGTTATAATCATCTACCTGACAGCCTGGAGACCAACACTACTGTTATAATCATCTACCTGACAGTCTGGAGACCAGGACCAACACTACTGTTATAATCATCTACCTGACAGTCTGGAGACCAACACTACTGTTATAATCATCTACCTGACAGCCTGGAGACCAGGACCAACACTACTGTTATAATCATCTACCTGACAGCCTGGAGACCAACACTACTGTTATAATCATCTACCTGACAGCCTGGAGACCAGCACTACTGTTATAATCATCATCCTGACAGTCTGGAGACCAGGACCAACACTACTGTTATAATCATCTACCTGACAGTCTGGAGACCAACACTACTGTTATAATCATCTACCTGACAGTCTGGAGACCAGGACCAACACTACTGTTATAATCATCATCCTGACAGTCTGGAGACCAACACTACTGTTATAATCATCATCCTGACAGTCTGGAAACCAACACTACTGTTATAATCATCTACCTGACAGCCTGGAGACCAACACTACTGTTATAATCATCTATCTGACAGCCTGGAGACCAGCACTACTGTTATAATCATCATCCTGACAGTCTGGAGACCAACACTACTGTTATAACTATCTACCTGACAGTCTGGAGACCAGGACCAACACTACTGTTATAATCATCTACCTGACAGTCTGGAGACCAGGACAAACACTACTGTTATAATCATCTACCTGACAGTCTGGAGACCAACACTACTGTTATAATCATCTACCTGACAGTCTGGAGACCAACACTACTGTTATAATCATCTACCTGACAGTCTGGAGACCAGGACCAACACTACTGTTATAATCATCTACCTGACAGTCTGGAGACCAGGACCAACACTACTGTTATAATCATCTACCTGACAGTCTGGAGACCAACACTACTGTTATACTCATCTACCTGACAGTCTGGAGACCAACACTACTGTTATAATCATCAACCTGACAGTATGGAGACCAACACTACTGTTATAATCATCTACCTGACAGTCTGGAGACCAACACTACTGTTATAATCATCTACCTGACAGCCTGGAGACCAGGACCAACACTACTGTTATAATCATCTACCTGACAGTCTGGAGACCAGGACCAACACTACTGTTATAATCATCTACCTGACAGTCTGGAGACCAGGACCAACACTACTGTTATAATCATCTACCTGACAGTCTGGAGACAAACACTACTGTTATAATCATCTACCTGACAGTCTGGAGACCAACACTACTGTTATAATCATCTACCTGACAGCCTGGAGACCAACACTACTGTTATAATCATCTACCTGACAGCCTGGAGACCAGCACTACTGTTATAATCATCATCCTGACAGTCTGGAGACCAACACTACTGTTATAATCATCTACCTGACAGTCTGGAGACCAGGACCAACACTACTGTTATAATCATCTACCTGACAGTCTGGAAACCAACACTACTGTTATAATCATCTACCTGACAGTCTGGAGACCAGGACCAACACTACTGTTATAATCATCTACCTGACAGTCTGGAGACCAACACTACTGTTATAATCATCTACCTGACAGCCTGGAGACCAACACTACTGTTATAATCATCATCCTGACAGTCTGGAGACCAACACTACTGTTATAATCATCTACCTGACAGTCTGGAGACCAGGACCAACACTACTGTTATAATCATCTACCTGACAGTCTGGAGACCAACACTACTGTTATAATCATCTACCTGACAGTCTGGAAACCAACACTACTGTTATAATCATCTACCTGACAGCCTGGAGACCAGGACCAACACTACTGTTATAATCATCTACCTGACAGCCTGGAGACCAACACTACTGTTATAATCATCTACCTGACAGCCTGGAGACCAGCACTACTGTTATAATCATCATCCTGACAGTCTGGAGACCAGGACCAACACTACTGTTATAATCATCTACCTGACAGTCTGGAGACCAACACTACTGTTATAATCATCTACCTGACAGTCTGGAGACCAGGACCAACACTACTGTTATAATCATCATCCTGACAGTCTGGAGACCAACACTACTGTTATAATCATCATCCTGACAGTCTGGAGACCAACACTACTGTTATAATCATCTACCTGACAGCCTGGAGACCAACACTACTGTTATAATCATCTACCTGACAGTCTGGAGACCAGGACCAACACTACTGTTATAATCATCTACCTGACAGTCTGGAGACCAACACTACTGTTATACTCATCTACCTGACAGTCTGGAGACCAACACTACTGTTATAATCATCAACCTGACAGTCTGGAGACCAACACTACTGTTATAATCATCAACCTGACAGTCTGGAGACCAACACTACTGTTATAATCATCTACCTGACAGTCTGGAGACCAACACTACTGTTATAATCATCTACATGACAGCCTGGAGACCAGGACCAACACTACTGTTATAATCATCTACCTGACAGTCTGGAGACCAGGACCAACACTACTGTTATAATCATCTACCTGACAGTCTGGAAACCAACACTACTGTTATAATCATCTACCTGACAGCCTGGAGACCAACACTACTGTTATAATCATCTATCTGACAGCCTGGAGACCAGCACTACTGTTATAATCATCATCCTGACAGTCTGGAGACCAACACTACTGTTATAACTATCTACCTGACAGTCTGGAGACCAGGACCAACACTACTGTTATAATCATCTACCTGACAGTCTGGAGACCAGGACAAACACTACTGTTATAATCATCTACCTGACAGTCTGGAGACCAACACTACTGTTATAATCATCTACCTGACAGTCTGGAGACCAACACTACTGTTATAATCATCTACCTGACAGTCTGGAGACCAACACTACTGTTATAATCATCTACCTGACAGTCTGGAGACCAGGACCAACACTACTGTTATAATCATCTACCTGACAGTCTGGAGACCAGGACCAACACTACTGTTATAATCATCATCCTGACAGTCTGGAGACCAACACTACTGTTATAATCATCTACCTGACAGTCTGGAGACCAACACTACTGTTATAATCATCAACCTGACAGTCTGGAGACCAACACTACTGTTATAATCATCAACCTGACAGTCTGGAGACCAACACTACTGTTATAATCATCTACCTGACAGTCTGGAGACCAACACTACTGTTATAATCATCTACCTGACAGCCTGGAGACCAGGACCAACACTACTGTTATAATCATCTACCTGACAGTCTGGAGACCAGGACCAACACTACTGTTATAATGATCTACCTGACAGTCTGGAAACCAACACTACTGTTATAATCATCTACCTGACAGCCTGGAGACCAACACTACTGTTATAATCATCTATCTGACAGCCTGGAGACCAGCACTACTGTTATAATCATCATCCTGACAGTCTGGAGACCAACACTACTGTTATAACTATCTACCTGACAGTCTGGAGACCAGGACCAACACTACTGTTATAATCATCTACCTGACAGTCTGGAGACCAGGACAAACACTACTGTTATAATCATCTACCTGACAGTCTGGAGACCAACACTACTGTTATAATCATCTACCTGACAGTCTGGAGACCAACACTACTGTTATAATCATCTACCTGACAGTCTGGAGACCAGGACCAACACTACTGTTATAATCATCTACCTGACAGTCTGGAGACCAGGACCAACACTACTGTTATAATCATCTACCTGACAGTCTGGAGACCAACACTACTGTTATACTCATCTACCTGACAGTCTGGAGACCAACACTACTGTTATAATCATCAACCTGACAGTATGGAGACCAACACTACTGTTATAATCATCTACCTGACAGTCTGGAGACCAACACTACTGTTATAATCATCTACCTGACAGCCTGGAGACCAGGACCAACACTACTGTTATAATCATCTACCTGACAGTCTGGAGACCAGGACCAACACTACTGTTATAATCATCTACCTGACAGTCTGGAGACCAGGACCAACACTACTGTTATAATCATCTACCTGACAGTCTGGAGACAAACACTACTGTTATAATCATCTACCTGACAGTCTGGAGACCAACACTACTGTTATAATCATCTACCTGACAGCCTGGAGACCAACACTACTGTTATAATCATCTACCTGACAGCCTGGAGACCAGCACTACTGTTATAATCATCATCCTGACAGTCTGGAGACCAACACTACTGTTATAATCATCTACCTGACAGTCTGGAGACCAGGACCAACACTACTGTTATAATCATCTACCTGACAGTCTGGAAACCAACACTACTGTTATAATCATCTACCTGACAGTCTGGAGACCAGGACCAACACTACTGTTATAATCATCTACCTGACAGTCTGGAGACCAACACTACTGTTATAATCATCTACCTGACAGCCTGGAGACCAACACTACTGTTATAATCATCATCCTGACAGTCTGGAGACCAACACTACTGTTATAATCATCTACCTGACAGCCTGGAGACCAACACTACTGTTATAATCATCTACCTGACAGTCTGGAGACCAGGACCAACACTACTGTTATAATCATCTACCTGACAGTCTGGAGACCAACACTACTGTTATAATCATCTACCTGACAGTCTGGAAACCAACACTACTGTTATAATCATCTACCTGACAGCCTGGAGACCAGGACCAACACTACTGTTATAATCATCTACCTGACAGCCTGGAGACCAACACTACTGTTATAATCATCTACCTGACAGCCTGGAGACCAGCACTACTGTTATAATCATCATCCTGACAGTCTGGAGACCAGGACCAACACTACTGTTATAATCATCTACCTGACAGTCTGGAGACCAACACTACTGTTATAATCATCTACCTGACAGTCTGGAGACCAGGACCAACACTACTGTTATAATCATCATCCTGACAGTCTGGAGACCAACACTACTGTTATAATCATCATCCTGACAGTCTGGAGACCAACACTACTGTTATAATCATCTACCTGACAGCCTGGAGACCAACACTACTGTTATAATCATCTACCTGACAGTCTGGAGACCAGGACCAACACTACTGTTATAATCATCTACCTGACAGTCTGGAGACCAACACTACTGTTATACTCATCTACCTGACAGTCTGGAGACCAACACTACTGTTATAATCATCAACCTGACAGTCTGGAGACCAACACTACTGTTATAATCATCAACCTGACAGTCTGGAGACCAACACTACTGTTATAATCATCTACCTGACAGCCTGGAGACCAGGACCAACACTACTGTTATAATCATCTACCTGACAGTCTGGAGACCAGGACCAACACTACTGTTATAATCATCTACCTGACAGTCTGGAAACCAACACTACTGTTATAATCATCTACGTGACAGCCTGGAGACCAACACTACTGTTATAATCATCTACCTGACAGCCTGGAGACCAGGACCAACACTACTGTTATAATCATCTACCTGACAGCCTGGAGACCAACACTACTGTTATAATCATCTACCTGACAGCCTGGAGACCAGCACTACTGTTATAATCATCATCCTGACAGTCTGGAGACCAACACTACTGTTATAACTATCTACCTGACAGTCTGGAGACCAGGACCAACACTACTGTTATAATCATCTACCTGACAGTCTGGAGACCAGGACCAACACTACTGTTATAATCATCTACCTGACAGTCTGGAGACCAACACTACTGTTATAATCATCTACCTGACAGCCTGGAGACCAGGACCAACACTACTGTTATAATCATCTACCTGACAGTCTGGAGACCAGGACCAACACTACTGTTATATTCATCTACCTGACAGTCTGGAGACCAACACTACTGTTATAATCATCTACCGGACAGTCTGGAGACCAGGACCAACACTACTGTTATAATCATCTACCTGACAGTCTGGAGACCAACACTACTGTTATAATCATCTACCTGACAGTCTGGAGACCAGGACCAACACTACTGTTATAATCATCTACCTGACAGTCTGGAGACCAGGACCAACACTACTGTTATAATCATCTACCTGACAGTCTGGAGACCAACACTACTGTTATAATCATCTACCTGACAGTCTGGAGACCAACACTACTGTTATAATCATCTACCTGACAGTCTGGAGACCAACACTACTGTTATAATCATCTACCTGACAGTCTGGAGACCAACACTACTGTTATAATCATCTACCTGACAGCCTGGAGACCAACACTACTGTTATAATCATCTACCTGACAGCCTGGAGACCAGCACTACTGTTATAATCATCATCCTGACAGTCTGGAGACCAACACTACTGTTATAATCATCTACCTGACAGTCTGGAGACCAGGACCAACACTACTGTTATAATCATCTACCTGACAGTCTGGAGACCAACACTACTGTTATAATCATCTACCTGACAGTCTGGAGACCAACACTACTGTTATAATCATCTACCTGACAGTCTGGAGACCAAGACCAACACTACTGTTATAATCATCTACCTGACAGTCTGGAGACCAGGACCAACACTACTGTTATAATCATCTACCTAACAGTCTGGAGACCAGGACCAACACTACTGTTATAATCATCTACCTGACAGTCTGGAGACCAACACTACTGTTATAATCATCTACCTGACAGTCTGGAGACCAGGACCAACACTACTGTTATAATCATCTACCTGACAGTCTGGAGACCAACACTACTGTTATAATCATCTACCTGACAGTCTGGAGACCAGGACCAACACTACTGTTATAATCATCATCCTGACAGTCTGGAGACCAACACTACTGTTATAATCATCATCCTGACAGTCTGGAGACCAACACTACTGTTATAATCATCTACCTGACAGACTGGAGACCAACACTACTGTTATAATCATCTACCTGACAGTCTGGAGACCAGGACCAACACTACTGTTATAATCATCTACCTGATAGTCTGGAGACCAACACTACTGTTATACTCATCTACCTGACAGTCTGGAGACCAGGACCAACACTACTGTTATAATCATCTACCTGACAGTCTGGAGACCAACACTACTGTTATAATCATCTACCTGACAGTCTGGAGACCAACACTACTGTTATAATCATCTACCTGACAGTCTGGAGACCAACACTACTGTTATAATCATCTACCTGACAGCCTGGAGACCAGCACTACTGTTATAATCATCATCCTGACAGTCTGGAGACCAACACTACTGTTATAATCATCTACCTGACAGTCTGGAGACCAGGACCAACACTACTGTTATAATCATCTACCTGACAGTCTGGAAACCAACACTACTGTTATAATCATCTACCTGACAGTCTGGAGACCAGGACCAACACTACTGTTATAATCATCTACCTGACAGTCTGGAGACCAACACTACTGTTATAATCATCTACCTGACAGTCTGGAGACCAAGACCAACACTACTGTTATAATCATCTACCTGACAGTCTGGAGACCAGGACCAACACTACTGTTATAATCATCTACCTGACAGTCTGGAGACCAACACTACTGTTATAATCATCTACCTGACAGTCTGGAGACCAGGACCAACACTACTGTTATAATAATCTACCTGACAGCTTGGAGACTAGGACCAACACTACTGTTATAATCATCTACCTGACAGTCTGGAGACCAACACTACTGTTATAATCATCATCCTGACAGCCTGGAGACCAACACTACTGTTATAATCATCTACCTGACAGTCTGGAGACCAACACTACTGTTATAATCATCTACCTGACAGTCTGGAGACCAGGACCAACACTACTGTTATAATCATCTACCTGACAGCCTGGAGACCAGGACCAACACTACTGTTATAATCATCTACCTGACAGCCTGGAGACCAGGACCAACACCACTGTTATAATCATCTACCTGACAGCCTGGAGACCAACACTACTGTTATAATCATCTACCTGACAGCCTGGAGACCAGCACTACTGTTATAATCATCATCCTGACAGTCTGGAGACCAACAGTACTGTTATAATTATCTACCTGACAGTCTGGAGACCAGGACCATCACTACTGTTATAATAATCTACCTGACAGCCTGGAGACTAGGACCAACACTACTGTTATAATCATCTACCTGACAGTCTGGAGACCAACACTACTGTAATAATCATCTACCTGACAGCCTGGAGACCAGGAACAACACTACTGTTATAATCATCTACCTGACAGCCTGGAGACCAACACTACTGTTATAATCATCTACCTAACAGCCTGGAGACCAGCACTACTGTTATAATCATCATCCTGACAGTCTGGATACCAACACTACTGTTATAATTATCTACCTGACAGTCTGGAGACCAGGACCAACACTACTGTTATAATCATCTACCTGACAGTCTGGAGACCAGGACCAACACTACTGTTATAATCATCTACCTGACAGTCTGGAGACCAGGACCAACACTACTGTTATAATCATCTACCTGACAGTCTGGAGACCAGGACCAACACTACTGTTATAATCATCTACCTGACAGTCTGGAGACCAGGACCAACACTACTGTTATAATCATCTACCTGACAGTCTGGAGACCAGGACCAACACTACTGTTATAATCATCTACCTGACAGTCTGGAGACCAGGACCAACACTACTGTTATAATCATCTACCTGACAGTCTGGAGACCAGGACCAACACTACTGTTATACTCATCTACCTGACAGTCTGGAGACCAACACTACTGTTATAATCATCTACCTGACAGTCTGGAGACCAGGACCAACACTACTGTTATACTCATCTACCTGACAGTCTGGAGACCAACACTACTGTTATAATCATCTACCTGACAGTCTGGAGACCAACACTACTGTTATAATCATCTACCTGACAGTCTGGAGACCAACACTACTGTTATAATCATCTACCTGACAGTCTGGAGACCAACACTACTGTTATAATCATCATCCTGACAGCCTGGAGACCAGGACCAACACTACTGTTATAATCATCTACCTGACAGCCTGGAGACCAACACTACTGTCATAATCATCTACCAAACAGTCTAGAGACCAGGTCCAACACTAATGTTATAATCAACTACCGGACAGTCTGGAGACCAACTCTACTGTTATAAGCATCTACCTGACAGTCTGGAGACCAGGACCAACACTACTGTTATAATCATCTACCTGACAGTCTGGAGACCAACACTACTGTTATAATCATCTACCTGACAGCCTGGAGACCAACACTACTGTTATAATCATCTACCTGACAGTCTGGAGACCAGGACCAACACTACTGTTATAATCATCTACCTGACAGTCTGGAGACCAACACTACTGTTATAATCATCTACCTGACAGCCTGGAGACCAACACTACTGTTATAATCATCTACCTGACAGTCTGGAGACCAGGACCAACACTACTGTTATAATCATCTACCTGACAGCCTGGAGACCAACACTACTGTTATAATCATCTACCTGACAGTCTGGAGACCAACACTACTGTTATAATCATCTACCTGACAGTCTGGAGACCAACACTACTGTTATAATCATCTACCTGACAGTCTGGAGACCAACACTACTGTTATAATCATCTACCTGACAGCCTGGAGACCAGGACCAACACTACTGTTATAATCATCATCCTGACAGTCTGGAGACCAACACTACTGTTATAATCATCTACCTGACAGTCTGGAGACCAACACTACTGTTATAATCATCTACCTGACAGCCTGGAGACCAACACTACTGTTATAATCATCTACCTGACAGTCTGGAGACCAGGACCAACACTACTGTTATAATCATCTACCTGACAGTCTGGAGACCAACACTACTGTTATACTCATCTACCTGACAGTCTGGAGACCAACACTACTGTTATACTCATCTACCTGACAGTCTGGAGACCAACACTACTGTTATAATCATCAACCTGACAGTCTGGAGACCAACACTACTGTTAAAATCATCAACCTGACAGTCTGGAGACCAACACTACTGTTATAATCATCTACCTGACAGCCTGGAGACCAGGACCAACACTACTGTTATAATCATCTACCTGACAGTCTGGAGACCAGGACCAACACTACTGTTATAATCATCTACCTGACAGTCTGGAGACCAACACTACTGTTATAATCATCTACCTGACAGTCTGGAGACCAGGACCAACACTACTGTTATAATCATCTACCTGACAGTCTGGAGACCAGGACCAACACTACTGTTATAATCATCTACCTGACAGTCTGGAGACCAGGACCAACACTACTGTTATAATCATCTACCTGACAGTCTGGAGACCAACACTACTGTTATAATCATCTACCGGACAGTCTGGAGACCAGGACCAACACTACTGTTATAATCATCTACCTGACAGTCTGGAGACCAACACTACTGTTATAATCATCTACCTGACAGTCTGGAGACCAGGACCAACACTACTGTTATAATCATCTACCTGACAGTCTGGAGACCAGGACCAACACTACTGTTATAATCATCTACCTGACAGTCTGGAGACCAACACTACTGTTATAATCATCTACCTGACAGTCTGGAGACCAACACTACTGTTATAATCATCTACCTGACAGCCTGGAGACCAACACTACTGTTATAATCATCTACCTGACAGCCTGGAGACCAGCACTACTGTTATAATCATCATCCTGACAGTCTGGAGACCAACACTACTGTTATAATCATCTACCTGACAGTCTGGAGACCAGGACCAACACTACTGTTATAATCATCTACCTGACAGTCTGGAAACCAACACTAGTGTTATAATCATCTACCTGACAGTCTGGAGACCAGGACCAACACTACTGTTATAATCATCTACCTGACAGTCTGGAGACCAACACTACTGTTATAATCATCTACCTGACAGTCTGGAGACCAAGACCAACACTACTGTTATAATCATCTACCTGACAGTCTGGAGACCAGGACCAACACTACTGTTATAATCATCTACCTGACAGTCTGGAGACCAGGACCAACACTACTGTTATAATCATCTACCTGACAGTCTGGAGACCAACACTACTGTTATAATCATCTACCTGACAGTCTGGAGACCAGGACCAACACTACTGTTATAATCATCTACCTGACAGCCTGGAGACCAGGACCAACACTACTGTTATAATCATATACCTGACAGCCTGGAGACCAACACTACTGTTATAATCATCTACCTGACAGTCTGGAGACCAACACTACTGTAATAATCATCTACCTGACAGCCTGGAGACCAGGACCAACACTACTGTTATAATCATCTACCTGACAGCCTGGAGACCAACACTACTGTTATAATCATCTACCTAACAGCCTGGAGACCAGCACTACTGTTATAATCATCATCCTGACAGTCTGGATACCAACACTACTGTTATAATTATCTACCTGACAGTCTGGAGACCAGGACCAACACTACTGTTATAATCATCTACCTGACAGTCTGGAGACCAGGACCAACACTACTGTTATAATCATCTACCTGACAGTCTGGAGACCAGGACCAACACTACTGTTATACTCATCTACCTGACAGTCTGGAGACCAACACTACTGTTATAATCATCTACCTGACAGTCTGGAGACCAGGACCAACACTACTGTTATACTCATCTACCTGACAGTCTGGAGACCAACACTACTGTTATAATCATCTACCTGACAGTCTGGAGACCAACACTACTGTTATAATCATCTACCTGACAGTCTGGAGACCAACACTACTGTTATAATCATCTACCTGACAGTCTGGAGACCAACACTACTGTTATAATCATCATCCTGACAGCCTGGAGACCAGGACCAACACTACTGTTATAATCATCTACCTGACAGCCTGGAGACCAACACTACTGTCATAATCATCTACCAAACAGTCTAGAGACCAGGTCCAACACTAATGTTATAATCAACTACCTGACAGTCTGGAGACCAACACTACTGTTATAATCATCTACCTGACAGCCTGGAGACCAACACTACTGTTATAATCATCTACCTGACAGCCTGGAGACCAGGACCAACACTACTGTTATAATCATCTACCTGACAGTCTGGAGACCAGGACCAACACTACTGTTATAATCATCTACCTGACAGTCTGGAGACCAGGACAAACACTACTGTTATAATCATCTACCTGACAGTCTGGAGACCAACACTACTGTTATAATCATCTACCTGACAGTCTGGAGACCAGGACCAACACTACTGTTATAATCATCTACCTGACAGTCTGGAGACCAGGACCAACACTACTGTTATAATCATCTACCTGACAGTCTGGAGACCAGGACCAACACTACTGTTATAATCATCTACCTGACAGTCTGGAGACCAACACTACTGTTATAATCATCTACCGGACAGTCTGGAGACCAGGACCAACACTACTGTTATAATCATCTACCTGACAGTCTGGAGACCAACACTACTGTTATAATCATCTACCTGACAGTCTGGAGACCAGGACCAACACTACTGTTATAATCATCTACCTGACAGTCTGGAGACCAGGACCAACACTACTGTTATAATCATCTACCTGACAGTCTGGAGACCAACACTACTGTTATAATCATCTACCTGACAGTCTGGAGACCAACACTACTGTTATAATCATCTACCTGACAGCCTGGAGACCAACACTACTGTTATAATCATCTACCTGACAGCCTGGAGACCAGCACTACTGTTATAATCATCATCCTGACAGTCTGGAGACCAACACTACTGTTATAATCATCTACCTGACAGTCTGGAGACCAGGACCAACACTACTGTTATAATCATCTACCTGACAGTCTGGAAACCAACACTACTGTTATAATCATCTACCTGACAGTCTGGAGACCAGGACCAACACTACTGTTATAATCATCTACCTGACAGTCTGGAGACCAACACTACTGTTATAATCATCTACCTGACAGTCTGGAGACCAAGACCAACACTACTGTTATAATCATCTACCTGACAGTCTGGAGACCAGGACCAACACTACTGTTATAATCATCTACCTGACAGTCTGGAGACCAGGACCAACACTACTGTTATAATCATCTACCTGACAGTCTGGAGACCAACACTACTGTTATAATCATCTACCTGACAGTCTGGAGACCAGGACCAACACTACTGTTATAATCATCTACCTGACAGTCTGGAGACCAACACTACTGTTATAATCATCATCCTGACAGCCTGGAGACCAACACTACTGTTATAATCATCTACCTGACAGTCTGGAGACCAACACTACTGTTATAATCATCTACCTGACAGTCTGGAGACCAACACTACTGTTATAATCATCTACCTGACAGTCTGGAGACCAACACTACTGTTATAATCATCTACCTGACAGCCTGGAGACCAGGACCAACACTACTGTTATAATCATCTACCTGACAGCCTGGAGACCAGGACCAACACTACTGTTATAATCATCTACCTGACAGCCTGGAGACCAACACTACTGTTATAATTATCTACCTGACAGCCTGGAGACCAGCACTACTGTTATAATCATCATCCTGACAATCTGGAGACCAGGACCAACACTACTGTTATAATCATCTACCTGACAGTCTGGAAACCAACCCTATTGTTATAATCATCTACCTGACAGCCTGGAGACCAACACTAGTGTTATAATCATCTACCTGACAGCCTGGAGACCAGCACTACTGTTATAATCATCTACCTGACAGTCTGGAGACCAACACTACTGTTATAATCATCTACCTGACAGTCTGGAGACCAACACTACTGTTATAATCATCTACCTGACAGTCTGGAGACCAGGACCAACACTACTGTTATAATCATCCACCTGACAGTCTGGAGACCAACACTACTGTTATAATCATCTACCTGACAGTCTGGAGACCAGGACCAACACTACTGTTATAATCATCTACCTGACAGTCTGGAGACAAACACTACTGTTATAATCATCTACCTGACAGTCTGGAGACCAGGACCAACACTACTGTTATAATCATCTACCTGACAGTCTGGAGACCAACACTACTGTTATAATCATCTACCTGACAGTCTGGAGACCAGGACCAACACTACTGTTATAATCATCTACCTGACAGTCTGGAGACCAACACTACTGTTATAATCATCATCCTGACAGCCTGGAGACCAACACTACTGTTATAATCATCTACCTGACAGTCTGGAGACCAACACTACTGTTATAATCATCTACCTGACAGTCTGGAGACCAACACTACTGTTATAATCATCTACCTGACAGTCTGGAGACCAACACTACTGTTATAATCATCTACCTGACAGCCTGGAGACCAGGACCAACACTACTGTTATAATCATCTACCTGACAGCCTGGAGACCAGGACCAACACTACTGTTATAATCATCTACCTGACAGCCTGGAGACCAACACTACTGTTATAATTATCTACCTGACAGCCTGGAGACCAGCACTACTGTTATAATCATCATCCTGACAGTCTGGAGACCAGGACCAACACTACTGTTATAATCATCTACCTGACAGTCTGGAAACCAACCCTATTGTTATAATCATCTACCTGACAGCCTGGAGACCAACACTAGTGTTATAATCATCTACCTGACAGCCTGGAGACCAGCACTACTGTTATAATCATCTACCTGACAGTCTGGAGACCAACACTACTGTTATAATCATCTACCTGACAGTCTGGAGACCAACACTACTGTTATAATCATCTACCTGACAGTCTGGAGACCAGGACCAACACTACTGTTATAATCATCCACCTGACAGTCTGGAGACCAACACTACTGTTATAATCATCTACCTGACAGTCTGGAGACCAGGACCAACACTACTGTTATAATCATCTACCTGACAGTCTGGAGACAAACACTACTGTTATAATCATCTACCTGACAGTCTGGAGACCAGGACCAACACTACTGTTATAATCATCCACCTGACAGTCTGGAGACCAACACTACTGTTATAATCATCTACCTGACAGTCTGGAGACCAGGACCAACACTACTGTTATAATCATCTACCTGACAGTCTGGAGACAAACACTACTGTTATAATCATCTACCTGACAGTCTGGAGACCAGGACCAACACTACTGTTATAATCATCTACCTGACAGCCTGGAGACCAGCACTACTGTTATAATCATCATCCTGACAGTCTGGAGACCAACACTACTGTTATAATTATCTACCTGACAGTCTGGAGACCAGGACCAACACTACTGTTATAATCATCTACCTGACAGTCTGGAGACCAACACTACTGTTATAATCATCTACCTGACAGTCTGGAGACCAGGACCAACACTACTGTTATAATCATCTACCTGACAGCCTGGAGACCAGCACTACTGTTATAATCATCATCCTGACAGTCTGGAGACCAACACTACTGTTATAATTATCTACCTGACAGTCTGGAGACCAGGACCAACACTACTGTTATAATCATCTACCTGACAGTCTGGAGACCAACACTACTGTTATAATCATCTACCTGACAGTCTGGAGACCAGGACCAACACTACTGTTATAATCATCTACCTGACAGCCTGGAGACTAGGACCAACACTACTGTTATAATCATCTGCCTGGAGACTAGGACCAACACTACTGTTATAATCATCTACCTGACAGTCTGGAGACCAACACTACTGTTATAATCATCTACCTGACAGTCTGGAGACCAACACTACTGTTACAATCATCTACCTGACAGTCTGGAGACCAACACTACTGTTACAATCATCTACCTGACAGTCTGGAGACCAGGACCAACACTACTGTTATAATCATCTACCTGACAGTCTGGAGACCAACACTAATGTTATAATCATCTACCTGACAGTCTGGAGACCAACACTACTGTTATAATCATCTACCTGACAGCCTGGAGACCAGGACCAACACTACTGTTATAATCATCTACCTGACAGCCTGGAGACCAGGACCAACACTACTGTTATAATCATCTACCTGACAGTCTGGAGACCAACACTACTGTTATAATCATCTACCTGACAGTCTGGAGACCAACACTACTGTTATAATCATCTACCTGACAGTCTGGAGACCAGGACCAACACTACTGTTATAATCATCTACCTGACAGCCTGGAGACTAGGACCAACACTACTGTTATAATCATCTGCCTGGAGACTAGGACCAACACTACTGTTATAATCATCTACCTGACAGTCTGGAGACCAACACTACTGTTATAATCATCTACCTGACAGTCTGGAGACCAACACTACTGTTACAATCATCTACCTGACAGTCTGGAGACCAACACTACTGTTATAATCATCTACCTGACAGTCTGGAGACCAGGACCAACACTACTGTTATAATCATCTACCTGACAGTCTGGAGACCAACACTACTGTTATAATCATCTACCTGACAGTCTGGAGACCAACACTAATGTTATAATCATCTACCTGACAGTCTGGAGACCAACACTACTGTTATAATCATCTACCTGACAGCCTGGAGACCAGGACCAACACTACTGTTATAATCATCTACCTGACAGCCTGGAGACCAGGACCAACACTACTGTTATAATCATCTACCTGACAGCCTGGAGACCAGCACTACTGTTATAATCATCATCCTGACAGTCTGGAGACCAACACTACTGTTATAATCATCTACCTGACAGTCTGGAGACCAGGACCAACACTACTGTTATAATCATCTACCTGACAGTCTGGAGACCAACACTACTGTTATAATCATCTACCTGACAGTCTGGAGACCAGGACCAACACTACTGTTATAATCATCTACCTGACAGTCTGGAGACCAACACTACTGTTATAATCATCAGCCTGACAGTCTGGAGACCAGGACCAACACTACTGTTATAATCATCAACCTGACAGTCTGGAGACCAACACTACTGTTATAATCATCTACCTGACAGCCTGGAGACCAACACTACTGTTATAATCATCAGCCTGACAGCCTGGAGACCAACACTACTGTTATAATCATCTACCTGACAGTCTGGAGACCAACACTACTGTTATAATCATCTACCTGACAGCCTGGAGACCAGGACCAACACTACTGTTATAATCATCTACCTGACAGCCTGGAGACCAGGACCAACACTACTGTTATAATCATCTACCTGACAGCCTGGAGACCAACACTACTGTTATAATTATCTACCTGACAGCCTGGAGACCAGCACTACTGTTATAATCATCATCCTGACAGTCTGGAGACCAGGACCAACACTACTGTTATAATCATCTACCTGACAGTCTGGAAACCAACCCTATTGTTATAATCATCTACCTGACAGCCTGGAGACCAACACTAGTGTTATAATCATCTACCTGACAGCCTGGAGACCAGCACTACTGTTATAATCATCTACCTGACAGTCTGGAGACCAACACTACTGTTATAATCATCTACCTGACAGTCTGGAGACCAACACTACTGTTATAATCATCTACCTGACAGTCTGGAGACCAGGACCAACACTACTGTTATAATCATCCACCTGACAGTCTGGAGACCAACACTACTGTTATAATCATCTACCTGACAGTCTGGAGACCAGGACCAACACTACTGTTATAATCATCTACCTGACAGTCTGGAGACAAACACTACTGTTATAATCATCTACCTGACAGTCTGGAGACCAGGACCAACACTACTGTTATAATCATCCACCTGACAGTCTGGAGACCAACACTACTGTTATAATCATCTACCTGACAGTCTGGAGACCAGGACCAACACTACTGTTATAATCATCTACCTGACAGTCTGGAGACCGGACCAACACTACTGTTATAATCATCTACCTGACAGTCTGGAGACCAGGACCAACACTACTGTTATAATCATCTACCTGACAGCCTGGAGACCAGGCCACCTACTGTTATAATCATCATCCTGACAGTCTGGAGACCAACACTACTGTTATAATTATCTACCTGACAGTCTGGAGACCAGGACCAACACTACTGTTATAATCATCTACCTGACAGTCTGGAGACCAACACTACTGTTATAATCATCTACCTGACAGTCTGGAGACCAGGACCAACACTACTGTTATAATCATCTACCTGACAGCCTGGAGACCAGCACTACTGTTATAATCATCATCCTGACAGTCTGGAGACCAACACTACTGTTATAATTATCTACCTGACAGTCTGGAGACCAGGACCAACACTACTGTTATAATCATCTACCTGACAGTCTGGAGACCAACACTACTGTTATAATCATCTACCTGACAGTCTGGAGACCAGGACCAACACTACTGTTATAATCATCTCCGCGCTGGAGACTAGGACCAACACTACTGTTATAATCATCTACCTGACAGTCTGGAGACCAACACTACTGTTATAATCATCTACCTGACAGTCTGGAGACCAACACTACTGTTACAATCATCTACCTGACAGTCTGGAGACCAACACTACTGTTACAATCATCTACCTGACAGTCTGGAGACCAGGACCAACACTACTGTTATAATCATCTACCTGACAGTCTGGAGACCAACACTACTGTTATAATCATCTACCTGACAGTCTGGAGACCAACACTACTGTTACAATCATCTACCTGACAGTCTGGAGACCAACACTACTGTTACAATCATCTACCTGACAGTCTGGAGACCAGGACCAACACTACTGTTATAATCATCTACCTGACAGTCTGGAGAACAGGACCAACACTACTGTTATAATCATCTACCTGACAGTCTGGAGACCAGACCAACACTACTGTTATAATCATCTACCTGACAGCCTGGAGACCAGGACCAACACTACTGTTATAATCATCTACCTGACAGCCTGGAGACCAGGCCAACACTACTGTTATAATCATCATACCTGACAGTCTGGAGACCAACACTACTGTTATAATCATCTACCTGACAGTCTGGAGACCAGGACCAACACTACTGTTATAATCATCTACCTGACAGCCTGGAGACCAGGACCAACACTACTGTTATAATCATCTACCTGACAGTCTGGAGACCAGGACCAACACTACTGTTATAATCATCTACCTGACAGTCTGGAGACCAACACTACTGTTATAATCATCTACCTGACAGTCTGGAGACCAACACTACTGTTACAATCATCTACCTGACAGTCTGGAGACCAACACTACTGTTACAATCATCTACCTGACAGCCTGGAGACCAGGACCAACACTACTGTTATAATCATCTACCTGACAGTCTGGAGACCAACACTACTGTTATAATCATCTACCTGACAGTCTGGAGACCAACACTACTGTTATAATCATCTACCTGACAGCCTGGAGACCAGGACCAACACTACTGTTATAATCATCTACCTGACAGCCTGGAGACCAGGACCAACACTACTGTTATAATCATCATCCTGACAGTCTGGAGACCAACACTACTGTTATAATCATCTACCTGACAGTCTGGAGACCAGGACCAACACTACTGTTATAATCATCTACCTGACAGTCTGGAGACCAACACTACTGTTATAATCATCTACCTGACAGTCTGGAGACCAGGACCAACACTACTGTTATAATCATCTACCTGACAGTCTGGAGACCAGGACCAACACTACTGTTATAATCATCAGCCTGACAGTCTGGAGACCAGGACCAACACTACTGTTATAATCATCAACCTGACAGTCTGGAGACCAACACTACTGTTATAATCATCTACCTGACAGCCTGGAGACCAACACTACTGTTATAATCATCAGCCTGACAGCCTGGAGACCAACACTACTGTTATAATCATCTACCTGACAGTCTGGAGACCAACACTACTGTTATAATCATCTACCTGACAGCCTGGAGACCAGGACCAACACTACTGTTATAATCATCTACCTGACAGCCTGGAGACCAGGACCAACACTACTGTTATAATCATCTACCTGACAGTCTGGAGACCAACACTACTGTTATAATCATCTACCTGACAGTCTGGAGACCAGGACCAACACTACTGTTATAATCATCTACCTGACAGCCTGGAGACTAGGACCAACACTACTGTTATAATCATCTGCCTGGAGACTAGGACCAACACTACTGTTATAATCATCTACCTGACAGTCTGGAGACCAACACTACTGTTATAATCATCTACCTGACAGTCTGGAGACCAACACTACTGTTACAATCATCTACCTGACAGTCTGGAGACCAACACTACTGTTATAATCATCTACCTGACAGTCTGGAGACCAGGACCAACCCTACTGTTATAATCATCTACCTGACAGCCTGGAGACCAACACTAGTGTTATAATCATCTACCTGACAGCCTGGAGACCAGCACTACTGTTATAATCATCTACCTGACAGTCTGGAGACCAACACTACTGTTATAATCATCTACCTGACAGTCTGGAGACCAACACCTACTGTTATAATCATCTACCTGACAGCCTGGAGACCAGGACCAACACTACTGTTATAATCATCTAGCCTGACAGCCTGGAGACCAGCACTACTGTTATAATCATCTACCTGACAGTCTGGAGACCAACACTACTGTTATAATCATCTACCTGACAGTCTGGAGACCAGGACCAACACTACTGTTATAATTATCTACCTGACAGTCTGGAGACCAGGACCAACACTACTGTTATAATCATCTACCTGACAGCCTGGAGACTAGGACCAACACTACTGTTATAATCATCTACCTGACAGTCTGGAGACCAACACTACTGTTATAATCATCTACCTGACAGTCTGGAGACCAGGACCAACACTACTGTTATAATCATCAGCCTGACAGCCTGGAGACCAACACTACTGTTATAATCATCTACCTGACAGCCTGGAGACCAACACTACTGTTATAATCATCAGCCTGACAGCCTGGAGACCAACACTACTGTTATAATCATCTACCTGACAGACTGGAGACCAACACTACTGTTATAATCATCTACCTGACAGCCTGGAGACCAGGACCAACACTACTGTTATAATCATCTACCTGACAGCCTGGAGACCAGGACCAACACTACTGTTATAATCATCTACCTGACAGCCTGGAGACCAGTTAGTATCATCAACATAGAGGAACAGCCATAAGTATCTGAGTTAGTATCATCAACATAGAGGAACAGCCATAAGGATCTGAGTTAGTATCATCAACATAGAGGAACAGCCATAAGGATCTGAGTTAGTATCATCAACATAGAGGAACAGCCATAAGTATCTGAGTTAGTATCATCAACATAGAGGAACAGCCATAAGGATCTGAGTTAGTATCATCAACATAGAGGAACAGCCATAAGGATCTGAGTTAGTATCATCAACATAGAGGAACAGCCATAAGGATCTGAGTTAGTAACTAAGTGGTGAAGTGTTATGTGGTTGGCTCCTTACCCCAGCACCATGAGCTCTCCATATTTCACTGGCACTTTGGAGGAAGAGGTGGAGGAGGGGGAGATATTTTCCTGCTCTGGAGAGAACATGGGCCCGGCAGGCTGGATGGGTGAGGTCACACTAAAGGGGCGGGGTCAGCTGAGCCTCAGCTCCGCCTCCTCATCCTGCATGTGCCTGTTGCCGCCGCAACCCTAGAGAGAGAGAGAGAGAGAGAGAGAGAGAGAGAGAGAGAGAGAGAGAGAGAGAGAGAGAGAGAGAGAGAGAGAGAGAGAAAGAGAGAGAGAAAGAGAGAGCGAGCATGAGGTCAGTCACACGTGGAGAACACAGCTCACAACATCAGGAAGTCACCTGATCCCTCAGGTCTCACCTTACACTGAACAGGAAGTCACTGACAGTTACACCACCACACACCCTTTAAGACACACACACACAAATAGGGCCCTAGAAAAACGATCTGCGTTGCGCCAAGCACGGAATCCAGACATTAAACCTGAATTAAACAATACTCCAAAAATGTATTGAACTTACTAGAACATTCCTTAAAAATTGCCCATGTGACTCACAAGACATGAAGAAAATGCACCAGTGATTAGTATTTTCCTGCATCTTTCTGAAAGGGCTCAGGAATGCCCATCTGTGTTGTGGTGCTCTTATGTCTAGTCTACACTTAGCGATGATGCTAATGATAACCATCTGCTGGTAGATGGAAAGGCTTTTCCAAAAACTCTCTCAATTTAAAGCTAACTACAAAGCAGCCTATGCCTACCTGGCAGAATGATACCATGATTATTTGCATCAATCCAGTGGCCATTTGCTTAGAAAACTCTGCAATCTCATGAGGGCTACAGAAACACCGCTAACCAAACAACGGTCTCTGGCTAGTGCCCCCTGCATTAAAGGATAACTACACCCACACGTGTGGTGTGTGTGTGTGTGTGTGTGTGTGTTCGCTATGTGGTCTGGGGTTGAAACGGTTGCTGCTGTGTCTCTGTGTATCACCTAAGGATGGGTTTATACTCCCACAAGCGGTCACCAAACTCCCCTGCGCTTGGCAGAAAAACAAGGGGTGCTTAAAGTTTCAACTTGCAAAGGGTTTTGCTACCGTTTCCCCTAATGAATACAACCCAGGGTTTTCACAGTGACCTCACTTCCTCAGACAACGGTGCCTTTGTGCAGCCAGGCAGTTTCCCCCCCTAAAAACAACACCAACAATTAGCCTGTGTCCTGTTTGGCACGCAGGTTGAGTCCCGTCCTTCAACAGTTCAATGAAAGGGAAAGGTGTGCTATTCTTCAACCACACTTGAGTGTTCAGAATGCACACTGGACTGGCTGTTGATAGAGAAGCTTGTGAGAACTGCGATGATGACGTCACTTAAACTGGGAGTTGAGGTGATTCACAAATGGAACATATTGGGCCAGTTTCCTGGAAACAGATTCACATACACAACCTACTTCATACCTCTCAGCAAAATAACACTAGTGCCCACATCAAAATAAAGACTGGTGAAACCCTGGTGTGGGGTAGCCTACGTCTCAGGGGTCAGAGCTACTCATTTCATGAGAGAGAGAAAAGTCCCAGATAGATAGATAGAGATAGAGAGATAGAGAGATAGAGAGAGAGAGAAGGCATACCTAGACCAGGCGTGGTGGAGGACCTCCATGGGGAAGGAGAACCACATCAGTGGCCCCAGCAGATAGCCTGCTTCCTGGGCAAACACCAGCTGCCTCCTGGGATATCCAACAGGCTAGCCAGTTAGCCAGCCTGCTAACCAGACAGCTAGTCAACCAGCCAGCCAACAAACTAGCCAGACAGCCAGCTGACCAGTCAATCAGCCAGCTAACCTCCCAGCCAGTCGACCAACCAACCAGACAGCCTGCCAGTCAACCAGCCAGCCATTTAGTCAGTCCGCGAACCTTTCTGGCACCCAGTCTGCCAGCACCACTAAGAGAGAGTGCTAAGCTAAGTCAGTATCAGTCATCTTACTTTCACTTAGTGCTGCTGGCTGGCTGGAGGACTGGCTGCTTAGCTGACTCGCTGCCTAAATGGTTTGTAGACTGGCTAATTGGCTGGCTGGTTAAATAAGTAACAGGGGCCCTATGCAGCTCAGCTGGAACAGCCTGGCACTTGTAATGGCAGGATAGTGGGTTCAAATCCCAGGACATTCTGCTAAACTAGATATATTATAGTTAAGCCAGTCTCATTGATGGCTATCAACTCTCTGCACTTCAGCCTCCATTAAGGGCAATGAGCTAAATTGCCAACTCTCAACCTTCAGCGAGAACACTCCTGTACTTAGGTTGTTTACTCTCAACTGGGGATGGGCACGGTTACTGAAATATTTGGATATCTGAACCGACATTCGTATTTGATTTCTTGTGTGAGTATTCATTTTTATAAGAAAACATTACAGGCCTATTTTAAAAATGAAATATCCATGTTACATTGCTGCATACAAGGATATACCATGACATTTCAAATTCTTAATTTAATAAAACTACTTTTAAAAGTCATTTTTATGACATGCACCCCATAAAAAGACAGGCGTCTTCACACATGTAGCTTGTTTTAGTTAGCCAATCAAAGCGGCACTAGGTCTACAGTCAGAGGCTCACTACAATACATTTTAATAGAAAGTCAGCAAAAATAGATAAGCTCTTTCTGCCGTGGAAAGGAAAATACCTGTCTATTCCCAAAAAAAAATCACCCTGATTAACTCTTTAGTCATATCCCAGTTTACCTATTTGCAGAAATATTCTATTTTATTTGGAACGGCAAGCCAAACAAAATTAAAACGGGCCTATTTATATACTGAATATGAATTTGGAGGGCAGAAATGATTAAATATTAAAGCATTAGACCTCTCACTAAAGGCTTCAGTCATACAAAAGTTATACTTAAATCCGAACTGGTTCTCCAGCAGATTAGTAAGAATGTCTCACCCCATGTTCAAGAATTAAATAAAGGTGAAATAATATATATATATTTTTTTTTAAATGGCCTTTTTTCCCCTTTATTCAGATTCAGAATAACCTCTCACTTTCGGTTATTAAAAAATTAAAACAATCTCTAAAATAAATATCGCTATTTTTAAAACAAACCATTGACAGCTGGTTGCAATTTCAGGTTAATCCACCAGAAAAGACAGAACAAATATTATGGTTAAACTCAAATATACTAATTGATTTAAAAAAACTATATTTTTTGAAAAATGTTTCAAAAAAAATGTTTTGTTGTTGTCTAATCTTTGTAAATTATATCATAAATAGGACCGGTGGAGGATCTACTCAACCAACTAATTGCAGCATTACCGCACAAATGGAAGAGGCAAGCGGAAGGGGGAGTAAGTAAGGAACTTATCTGTTGGCCCTGCATTAAAAACAAAAAATGGCTAAAGAAAATTGTGATAAATAAAAAAGTATACCAGTTGATTGCAAAATAGTTGGGAAGAGATTTTTAAATGTACCGATTCCATGGCACATGGTTTATGAGCTGATACACAAAATGACACTGGATTCAAAACATAAGTTTTTCCATTTCAATCATTGCAACCAATAGAATGATATATATGTAGGGGTACAATCATCCCAGCTCTGCATATTTTGTTGCGAAGAGACGGAATCATTTGTTTTGGTGCGGCCCATATGTAGCTTGTTTTTGGTCACAGGTTCAGGAATGGCTGAAGAATTGCAACATTTAACTAGAGCCAACTCTGCAAATAGCACTGCTGGGTGATTTAAAAAGTCAGTCATTGATCAATATAATAATAATAATAATAATAATAATAATAATAATAATACTCTTAGCAAAAATGTTTCTTTAATTTACAATATGTAGAATCTATGAGAATAGAAAGGTTCAGAACTCTCGTGAAATACACAAAAAAATAGATATTTTAAATATTTCCCCCCCAAAATTGAGGGATTTTAAAAAATTTAACTAGGCAAGTTAGTTAAGAACAAATTCTTATTTACAATGACAGCCTACCAGGGAACGTTGGGTAGAACCCCCCAAAAAAGAGACTATGCGTGGCAAGTGAAATGAGAGTTCACTAATGCAATGCAAGATTAAATTAAAACTACAGAATTAATAAAGTTAGTGGAGTTAAATGAGAACGAGCAGGTTAGGAGGTAAGCTGAGAATGAACATTGATCTCTGAATGGGGTTGGGGAGAAAGTGAAGAATGTAGCCTGCAATTAGCCTAACGTTAGATGGCTAGCTTAGCTAGCTAGCTTCTCTAGGCTACTCCAGCCAGGACAGGCAGTGTTAGATGGGATGCCGCTACAACGGAAGGTATGGTAGCAGTTAAGAGCGTTGGGCCGGGCCTCCCAAGTGGCGCAGCGGTCGAAGGCACTGCTTCGCAGTGCTAGAGGCAACACTACAGACCCGGGTTCGATCCCGGGCTGTATCACAACCAGCTGTGATCTGGAGTCCCATTGGGTGGCGCACAATTGGCCCAGCGTCGTCAGGGTTAGGGGAGGGTTTGGTCAGGGGGGCTTTACTTGGCTTATCGCGCTCTAGCGACTCCTTGTGGCGGGCCGGGCACCTGCAGGCTGACCTCGGTCATCATGTGAACGGTGTTTCCTCTGACACATTGGTGCGGCTGGCTTCCGGGTAAAGCGGGTGTTAAGAAACGCGGTTTGGCGGGTCATGTTTTGGAGGACGCATGACTCGACCTTCTCCTCCGAGCCCGTTGGGGAGTTACAGTGATGAGACAAGATCAAAATTGGGGAGAAAAAGGGAGTAAAATACAAAAAAATATTTACGACTAGGCGAAAATAATCTGTTGATGTGCCCTTGTGCAAGGCACTGAATCCTAATTGCTCCTGTAAGTCGCTCTGCATAAAAGCGTCTGCTAAATGACTAAAATGTAAAAGATAACACTGTGGCTGCTACAAGTTAGCTAGTCTTGGCTGTAGCCGAGTTGGCATGGCTAATTCGTCTCTTCCCCTCACAGCTCACACAGACGACCCCTCCCCCGCTGCAGAAATAAAGGGGAAGCCGTTCAAGTTAAAAATGTAAGTTACAAAAGTAAACGCATGTCAGATTTTTTAAATAATATTAGAATAGTGAAATTACTGCAAACGCCCATCCCTACCTTCGATGAGCACTAGCTAGGCCAACACTCTAGTACTACCCCAGGCAGCGCTAGCTGTAGGAAGATGGCAGCAGTGTTAAACCACAGCTCAGTTCCAACAGTATATAGCCACGTGGCTCTGGATAACATTCTGCCCTTGATGGCTTTTACAGAGAAAGGAGGAAAACAAAGGCTTTGTACAATTCCCAGGAATTCCTCTCATGGTTTTCCCAAATGGTATCTAGACTGACGCATGCTGCAGAGGTTTTTAAAGGGGCGGAAAGAGGGGTAACCACTTCTACGATAAACAAATATCATACCGCCAAGACAGTTTTACTCCATGTGTAACTCTGTGTTGTTGTGTGTCAAACTGCTTTGCTTTATCTTGGCCAGGTCGCAATTGTAAATGAGAACTTGTTCTCAACTTGCCTACCTGGTTAAATAAAGTTGAAATAAATAAAATAAAAAAATTCTAACCTCTCACCATTACCAATAACAGGAGAGGTTAGCATTTAGCATTGGGGGGGGTGACATTGATGCCTCTAATTTTCGCACTCATCATTATTCACGATCATGGTGGCATCCACATCAATAGAAGTGTTCAGAAACATATTTTATTCTTATTTACAAGAAAAGTGACTCAATATATTATTTACCATTCATTTCTATTGGGTACAACAGATCCTGAAACACAACCAAAAACTGTAAATGCATCCAAAAAGTTTGTAGAGTCACAAGCTTGATGTAATCACTGTGTGCTCGGATTATGGGACCAAATAGTAAACGTTTGACTACTTTAATACACACAAGTCAATTTGTCCAAATACTAATGAACCTTCAAATGACAGCTTTGAATAGATAAAGTGCTTTCATTTCTAAACGGTAAAACATACGTATGAAAACACCCTGAAATAAAAGGTGCCGTTCTGTACTGTCGCCTCAAATGAAACTTTTCATCTCAAATCCAAAATGCTGGAGTACAGAGACTGAAAAAGTTGAAGCTTCATTGTCCAAATAAATAGGCGTGCGCGTGGCTGTTGCTTACGCCCTGCGTCCGGTCTCCTGAGTGTGTTGGTTGTTGCTTACGCCCTGCGTCCGGTCCGGACTCCTGAGTGTGTTGGTTGTTGCTTACGCCCTGCGTCCGGTCCGGACTCCTGAGTGTGTTGGTTGTTGCTTACGCCCTGCGTCCGGTCCGGACTCCTGAGTGTGTTGGCTGTTGCTTACGCCCTGCGTCCGGTCTGGACTCCTGAGTGTGTTGGTTGTTGCTTACGCCCTGCGTCCGGTCTCCTGAGTGTGTTGGTTGTTGCTTACGCCCTGCGTCTGGTCCGGACTCCTGAGTGTGTTGGTTGTTGCTTACGCCCTGCGTCCGGTCCGGACTCCTGAGTGTGTTGGCTGTTGCTTACGCCCTGCGTCTGGTCTGGACTCCTGAGTGTGTTGGTTGTTGCTTACGCCCTGCGTCCGGTCCGTCCTGAGTGTGTTGGTTGTTGCTTACGCCCTGCGTCTGGTCCGGACTCCTGAGTGTGTTGGTTGTTGCTTACGCCCTGCATCCGGTCTCCTGAGTGTGTTGGCTGTTGCTTACGCCCTGCGTCCGGTCCGGACTCCTGAGTGTGTTGGTTGCATGGAGGGATCAGAGGAGGATTGGTTTGCACACGCTGAAGATTACAAGTCTGATGACCAGGTAATCAATCTGAGGGGACGCTCGGGAAAGGAGATCGACCCCAACGATACCTCTCACAGACTCCCTGTCTTTGCCTCCCTCCCTCGTTCTTCCTGTGTAACCCATCTAATCGATGAGCAGGGATGTGTAAAATATCAAAAGAGAGGGAAGGAGAAGAAAGAGAAGGAATCATATCTCAGTCACCTGGGATTTGGGAGGGAAATCGTGTTCTAGACAGGGAGAGGGGATGTGTGTAGGCTACCTGGGATTTGGGAGGGATAACGTGTTCTAGACAGGGAGAGGGGATGTGTGTAGGCTACCTGGGATTTGGGAGGGATAACGTGTTCTAGACAGGGAGAGGGGATGTGTGTAGGCTACCTGGGATTTGGGAGGGATAACGTGTTCTAGACAGGGAGAGGGGATGTGTGTAGGCTACCTGGGATTTGGGAGGGAAATCGTGTTCTAGACAGGGAGAGGGGATGTGTGTAGGCTACCTGGGATTTGGGAGGGAAATCGTGTTCTAGACAGGGAGAGGGGATGTGTGTAGGCTACCTGGGATTTGGGAGGGAAATCGTGTTCTAGACAGGGAGAGGGATGTGTGTAGGCTACCTGGGATTTGGGAGGGATAACGTGTTCTAGACAGGGAGAGGGGATGTGTGTAGGCTACCTGGGATTTGGGAGGGATAACGTGTTCTAGACAGGGAGAGGGATGTGTGTAGGCTACCTGGGATTTGGGAGGGAAATCGTGTTCTAGACAGGGAGAGGGATGTGTGTAGGCTACCTGGGATTTGGGAGGGATAACGTGTTCTAGACAGGGAGAGGGGATGTGTGTAGGCTACCTGGGATTTGGGAGGGATAACGTGTTCTAGACAGGGAGAGGGATGTGTGTAGGCTACCTGGGATTTGGGAGGGAAATCGTGTTCTAGACAGGGAGAGGGGATGTGTGTAGTAACGTGTTCTAGACAGGGAGAGGGATGTGTGTAGGCTACCTGGGATTTGGGAGGGAAATCGTGTTCTAGACAGGGAGAGGGGATGTGTGTAGGCTACCTGGGATTTGGGAGGGAAATCGTGTTCTAGACAAGGAGAGGAGATGTGTGTAGGCTACGTGTGTCTCCTGTGATGTCCCATACGGATGATAAACAATGTTTTTACTCTGGACTGGGATGGGGTTCTGGAGCACTGGTCTGGGGCCTGGCTAGGAGAGCAGGAAGGCCATCTGTATTATGAAACTAACCTGTGGGTTAGGAAGGCTGTCTGACCCCCTGCATTGGGGCGGCAGGTAGCCTAGTGGTTAGAACGTTGGGCCAGTAACCGAAAGGTTGCTAGATCGAATCCCCGAGCTGATAAGGTAAAAATCAGTCCTTCTGCCCCTGAACAAGGCAGTTAATCCACTGTTCCTAGGCCGTCATTGTAAATAAGAATTTGTTCTTAACTGACTTGCCTAGTTAAATAAAGGTTAAATAAAATAATGGTCGAGAGCTGAGGGTTGTATGGGAGGTCTGAGATTTGGCTGACTGTTTGTGGAACACTTCAACAACATTCTTACTGCACTGTACACATGCGCCATCCACAGATAGGCCTAGTCTATTATAAATCCACTGATAACTTTACGATGGAGAAATTCACTAGCGAATGATCCTACCAGTGCTGGGACGTTAATACAGTGCGAGTTATTGGTCATGAAGCAGAGGTCGCCTAAAGCCTACATCAAGGTAATCAACATCACTACCACTATGAAGAGTGTGTCATCAGCATTTATGTGTCTGTGTTCCTAAAAGTCTGTTGCAAAAAGTGTCATGTTGTTTAGGTTTAAAACTGCATTGTTGGTTAAGGCCTGCTGTATTCTGGGCATGTAACAAATACAATTTGATGTCTAGATGTTTGTCCGTCTTTCTAAAACCCTCCTCCGCAGGCTGACGTTAAACCCTCCTCCGCAGGCTGATGTTCAGGACGTTAAACCCTCCTCCGCAGGCTGATGTTCAGGACGTTAAACCCTCCTCCGCAGGCTGACGTTCAGGACGTTAAACCCTCCTCCGCAGGCTGACGTTCAGGACGTTAAACCCTCCTCCGCAGGCTGACGTTCAGGACGTTAGACCCTCCTCCGCAGGCTGACGTTCAGGACGTTAGACCCTCCTCCGCAGGCTGACGTTCAGGACGTTAGACCCTCCTCCGCAGGCTGACGTTCAGGACGTTAGACCCTCCTCCGCAGGCTGACGTTCAGGACGTTAGACCCTCCTCCGCAGGCTGACGTTCAGGACGTTAGACCCTCCTCCGCAGGCTGACGTTCAGGACGTTAGACCCTCCTCCGCAGGCTGACGTTCAGGACGTTAAACCCTCCTCCGCAGGCTGACGTTCAGGACGTTAAACCCTCCTCCGCAGGCTGACGTTCAGGATGTAAAAGATTAAAAGACTGGTGAGTGGGGGATGATAATAGGGAGAGGTACTGTTTTCGGAGAGGACTGCCTGAGTGATGTGTTCGTGAGCGTGCATATTCTGTGTGCGTATGTGGATGCGTGTTGCTGGGGAACGTAGGGAGGGAGCTCAAAGCCTTTTTCTTTCTGCCGGTTAGCTGACCAGGGGAAGCCAACTGAGGGAGTGAATCAAACTGGTGAAAACGGAGAAACCTGAAAGTACTGCATGTCAGGATGCCATCAGGGTCAGGTGATTAGATATCCGTTGACAAAAAAGTAAACTGTCCAGTCAAAATCTCACGTGTAAAAGTTAATATTCTGTTAACTCATACCCAAATAATGTTGTCGACTCATTCTATACTCAGGTGGCCAAAGCTTAAATTGGAGAAAACAAACACATAAAAAACCCACCTTACAAATTGTATCTCAAACAGACCGTAAAAAAAAAATGCTTGCTACTTCCTCATAGAATGCAGTCATCCTCCTAAGGAGGATGAGATGGCCAATCAGCAGTCTACTCGCATGAATATTTTTAATGACCGGTATACGCCAACAACAGTGTGTTGTTGGGGTTCACCCAACCCATGCCAACGAGGGACCTCAAGATACCATATTATCATCATAATTAGGTGTTGATACAATTCCATACTGCAAATTTATTGCAATTTGATGTTGAAACATATTGCTCACTATGTGACTGCTGCAGAGAGACGAGAGAGAGCATGAGAAAACACGTTTTGATCAATCAGGGAAATAATAGTGCTGAAAACACGTTGGCTGACTATTTAAAAAGAAGATGGACAACAGGCTAAAGACAATTTTCCAGAACACGACACACTGACATCACACACAGATGCACGCGGCTGTAAGAAAGCCATCGCACTCTGCACCCATTCAACATAGAAATAGTAAAAACATAAATCTTAGGCTAAACAAAATAACTTACGCTTACAATGTTTAGATTCTTGCTTGAACAGTCTCTAAGATTATATTCGGCTGTGATCTTGCAAAATAACTGTTTTGGATGCAGCAGTTGTTAGCTAGAATGCTAACGCTCATTGATATAGGCTGTAGCAAAAGCTAGCCAAAGAGCCATTTTACTGTTTAAAGTGATTTTTTGGAGTTTGGTGAGTATGTGTGTGTCTGTCTGTGTGATGTCCCCCTGAGTAACCGAAACAAGAAGAAAGTGAACACGGGCGCCCTTTAATGAGACATGAAGTTAGATAGCCTCAGATCAAACACTTGCATACACAAACCAGCCAAACTGTCAGAAGACCGGAGTACAAACCAGATGATGAGATGCATTGTTGTGGGCTAGATGGCGTAGTTCGCCTCCAGACATGGGAACATGCAGTTTATATTTATGTCATTTTCCTCTGGCTGATGTCATGGCAGTTTGTCTGATACTGCTGTGCTGATGCTGCTATCCTGGTCTCTCTTGAAACAGAGATGTTAATCTCAACAAGACTAACCTAATAAAAGGTTAAACATCAGTAGACGTGGCCAACTCAACTCAGCAAATTCTCCCACACAGCCACCAACTTGTCGGAAATGGAAACCTATCAGAACCGTTCCATTGTACCCATTGCCAAGCATCTGACCTAAAAAATGGTTTCCAGAATGTAGGTGAATGTATGAAAGTTGAATGACACTTTTCACAATTTCTAACATTTCTCAGGCTTTCAATCATTCTCTGTGTCTGTGTGATTGCCAGAATCTTCCTCATTCTCGGATCTAAGATCTACCAATGTAGTGCTGGTTGTTGTTGTGTTTGAGATAACCCCCATCCATCTGTCATCTTTCTGAGCAGGTTGAAATCCTTCTCCTCAGTATTAAATTAGCTTGGTTAAATAAACCATGTTCCAGCTGGAAAGGACATGGGACCTGCCTGCCAAGAGAATCTGGGACCAATCGGTGCCACTCCCACGACAACTGGGTCATCCGTGGCAGCTGAGCTGATGACTGGACGTTTGCCCATTGGGGGAATGGACTGACTGACCACAGTAAGTAGCCTTGGCTTGTACGAGCTGGAGCCCATCTCCTGTTTCTGTAGTGTGGCAGCTTGATGTTCAAGTACACCCCCTGGACAGGACGCTAGTCTATCACCTCAGGACACCCCCTGGACAGGACGCCAGTCTATCACCTCAGGACACCCCTGGACAGGACGCCAGTCTATCACCTCAGGACACCCCCTGGACAGGACGCCAGTCTATCACCTCAGTACACCCCCTGGACAGGACGCCAGTCTATCACCTCAGTACACCCCCTGGACAGGATGCCAGTCTATCACCTCAGTACACCCCCTGGACAGGACACTAGTCTATCACCTCAGTACACCCCCAGGACAGGACACTAGTCTATCACCTCAGTACACCCCCTGGACAGGACGCTAGTCTATCACCTCAGTACACCCCCTGGACAGGACGCTAGTCTATCACCTCAGTACACCCCCTGGACAGGACGCTAGTCTATCACCTCAGTACACCCCCTGGACAGGACGCTAGTCTATCACCTCAGTACACCCCCTGGACAGGACGCTAGTCTATCACCTCAGTACACCCCCAGGACAGGACACTAGTCTATCACCTCAGTACACCCCCAGGACAGGACACTAGTCTATCACCTCAGTACACCCCCAGGACAGGACACTAGTCTATCACCTCAGTACACCCCCAGGACAGGACACTAGTCTATCACCTCAGGACACCCCCTGGACAGGACACTAGTCTATCACCTCAGGACACCCCCTGGACAGGACACTAGTCTATCACCTCAGGACACCCCCTGGACAGGACACTAGTCTATCACCTCAGTACACCCCCAGGACAGGACACTAGTCTATCACCTCAGTACACCCCCAGGACAGGACACTAGTCTATCACAAGGCCTTCACCCCTTAATGCTGAGTGCCAAGCAGTAACCGACTGACCACAGAGGAGGAAGTCAAATGAACTAGACATTATCACAAGGTCTAATACACTGAACAGAGGGTGAATTCCACTAGTGGTTGGTTCCCAAATGCCTTTCAGACATTTATAAAACACACTCCAGATAATTAAAACTAGGGTTGCAAAATTCATGGAACTTTCAACAAATTCCCTGATTTTCCCAGAAATCCTGGTTGGCTGATTCCCGGAATCGGAAAGGAATAAGGAAATACGGAAATGGGATTTATGGAAAACCAGGGAATTTATTGAAAGTTCCCAGAATCCTATTTAAAACAATAGCCTATAAGACTAACAGAAGAAAGACTTCCAATAGAGGACATGTTTCTTTGGACTGCTCAAATTTAGGCTACAAAGGCAGAGGTTGACTTAATCTTAGACACTGTATTCCATAAAATGGAGAAGTGGGCTGTAGCCTACCTGAACTCGTATTCAAAGCAATGTTTCTATCCACTCAGCCCAGTCACATGCTGTAATGGACCAGAAACGCATGAAATCTACAAAACGCAGTGTAGGTCAATGTAATTAGGTACAGAGACCCCCACCTTCCATCTTCAAAGGTCATCTGGTACCGATTATACAGCCCCAGCCTACCACCACCGTGTGTGTGTGTGTGTGGCCGCATTAACAGTAAATGATTGTCACTAGGTAGGTAATCCCCATCAAACACACAGAGAGACAGAGAGAGACAGAGAGGGGTGTACTGGCTCCAGTAAGCAGTACTGGGATGTAGGGTACTGGTGACAGATGGAGAGACTGGGAGATGGAGAGGAGGGGAGGCGTTCAAGTTACAGGCTCATCAATAATTCACTGAGGTGAACACAGACAGACAGCGGACAGACAACAAACAGCACACACACACATCACATGCACTCAAAACCACATGGGCACTCACACCCTGTCTAGGTACTACTTCCTGCCAGTAAAGAACACACTGTGACCTTCCCAGAAACCAACCACCCGTTCCAGTGACCACCCTTTCCAGTGACCACCCGTTCCAGTGACCAGCAGCTGGGGGAAAGTGTGGCTCACTAGACTCACTCTGCACAGGAAGACAGCAGGGAGGGGGGCTGACCTGATAGAGGCAGACTGATCATAAATCTGTGCCTAAAGCACAGCCTGTACTGCCAGCAGCAGCCCCTGAGAGAGGAGGGAGAGACTGGGGGTTCTGGAGAGGAGAGAACTACTACCAGCACTCCCCTCTTACACTAACACCTACAACCAGCACTCCTCTCTAACCCTAACTACTACTACTACCAACCCTCCTCTCTAACCCTAACTACTACTACCAGCACTCCTCTCTAACCCTAACTACTACTACTACCAACCCTCCTCTCTAACCCTAACTACTACTACCAGACCCTCCTCTCTAACCCTAACTACTACTACTACCAGCCCTCCTCTCTAACCCTAACTACTACTACTACCACGCCCTCCCCTCTACACCCTACCACCCTCCCCTAACCCTACTACTACTACCAGCCCTCCTCTCTAACCCTAACTACTACTACTACCCCCTCCCCACCCTACTACCACGCCCCCTCCTCTCTAACCCTAACTACTACTACTACTACCAGCCCTCCTCTCTAACCCTAACTACTACTACTACCAACCCTCCTCTCTAACCCTAACTACTACTACTACCAACCCTCCTCTCTAACCCTAACTACTACTACTACTACCAGCCCTCCCCTCTAACCCTAACTACTACCTACCAGCCCTCCCCTCTAACCCTAACTACTACTACTACTACCAGCCCTCCCCTCTAACCCTAACTACTACTACTACTACCAGCCCTCCTCTCTAACCCTAACTACTACTACTACTACCAGCCCTCCCCTCTAACCCTAACTACTACTACCAGCCCTCCTCTCTAACCCTAACTACTACTACTACTACCAGCCCTCCCCTCTAACCCTAACTACTACTACCAGCCCTCCCCTATAACCCTAACTACTACTACTACCAGCCCTCCCCTATAACCCTAACTACTACTACTACTACCAGCCCTCCTCTCTAACCCTAACTACTACTACCAGCCCTCCCCTATAACCCTAACTACTACTACTACTACCAGCCCTCCTCTCTAACCCTAACTACTACTACCAGCCCTCCTCTCTAACCCTAACTACTACTACTACTACCAGCCCTCCTCTCTAACCCTAACTACTACTACTACTACCAGCCCTCCTCTCTAACCCTAACTACTACTACTACTACCAGCCCTCCTCTCTAACCCTAACTACTACTACTACCAGCCCTCCTCTCTAACCCTAACTACTACTACTACCAGCCCTCCCCTCTAACCCTAACTACTACTACTACTACCAGCCCTCCCCTCTAACCCTAACTACTACTACTACTACCAGCCCTCCCCTCTAACCCTAACTACTACTACTACCAACCCTCCTCTCTAACCCTAACTACTACTACTACCTACTACTACCAGCCCTCCCCTCTAACCCTAACTACTACTAACCAGCCCTCCCCTCTAACCCTAACTACTACTACCAGCCCTCCTCTCTAACCCTAACTACTACCAGCCCTCCTCTCTAACCCTAACTACTACTACCAGCCCTCCCCTCTAACCCTAACTACTACTACCAGCCCTCCCCTCTAACCCTAACTACTACTACCAGCCCTCCTCTCTAACCCTAACTACTACTACTACTACCAGCCCTCCCCTCTAACCCTAACTACTACTACCAGCCCTCCCCTCTAACCCTAACTACTACTACCAGCCCTCCCCTCTAACCCTAACTACTACTACTACCAACCCTCCTCTCTAACCCTAACTACTACTACTACCAAGCCCTCCTCTCTAACCCTAACTACTACTACTACTACTACTACTACCAGCCCTCCCCTCTAACCCTAACTACTACTACCAGCCCTCCCCTCTAACCCTAACTACTACTACCAGCCCTCCTCTCTAACCCTAACTACTACTACTACTACCAGCCCTCCCCTCTAACCCTAACTACTACTACCAGCCCTCCCCTCTAACCCTAACTACCAGCCCTCCCCTCTAACCCTAACTACCAGCCCTCCCCTCTAACCCTAACTACCAGCCCTCCCCTCTAACCCTAACTACTACTACCAGCCCTCCTCTCTAACCCTAACTACTACTACTACTACCAGCCCTCCCCTCTAACCCTAACTACTACTACTACTACCAGCCCTCCCCTCTAACCCTAACTACTACTACTACCAGCCCTCCCCTCTAACCGTAACTACTACTACTACTACTACTACTACCAGCCCTCCCCTCTAACCCTAACTACTACTACTACCACTCAGCTCTTTGTTTTTCACTTTCCAAATCTGAGAGGTGAAAGTCAAAGATATCATAAATGTTGTGTTCACAATACAAACGACTACATTTCAGTAAGGCTAACCTTCTTGGAGTTGAGTGAAGTTGCTCAGTAAGGCTAACCTTCTTGGAGTTGAGTGAAGTTGCTCAGTAAGGCTAACCTTCTTGGAGTTGAGTGAAGTTGCTCAGTAAGGCTAACCTTCTTGGAGTTGAGTGAAGTTGCTCAGTAAGGCTAACCTTCTTGGAGTTGAGTGAAGTTGCTCAGTAAGGCTAACCTTCTTGGAGTTGAGTGAAGTTGCTCAGTAAGGCTAACCTTCTTGGAGTTGAGTGAAGTTGCTCCTAAATGCTGATTTGGGGACAGTTTAGCATCCCCTCTAATGGATTTAGTTAGCATTGGGGGAGGGAAAGCTGATCCTAGATCTGTACCTTGGGCTCCCGAGTGGCGCAGCGGTCTAAGACACTGCATCTCAGTGTTAGAGGCATCACTAGAGACAGCCTGGTTCGAATCCAGGCTGTATCATAACCAGCTGTGATTGGGAGTCCCATAGGGCAGCGCACAACTTGCCCAGCGTCGTCCGGGTTTGGCCGGTGTAGGCCGTCACTGTAAATAAGAATATGTTCTTAACTGACTTGCCTAGTTAAATAAAGGAAACTTCCCCCCGGAGCAGCATTTGTAATGTTGTGAACTGCTAGACTAAAGGCAGAGCTTCACAACACAAACAGACTTAGTTGGGTTTTTCCCGTTAAAATGTTTCTCCAGTCCGGTGCAGAAACAAACTCCCAGTGTCCAGATTTGACATTTTCTTTAAGCTCAGGTGTTGGCAGGTATGTCCTTCCATGACTGTATGAATGACATCATGTGCGTAAATAAGAAAGAGGGGGATGGAGAAGTAGAGAAAGAGGGAAGCAGAGGGTCAGGGAGAGAGACGGTTTGGAAGATACCTAAAGAAATAGAAGGGAAGAAGTAGAGAGAGAGAGAGACCGAGATAGATGCAAGGTGTAGAGACTGAGAAAGAGAGACCAACAGTCAAATCTGCTCCAGCACTTTGGAAAAAAGGTCTGATGGTATTTTACCAGGCCTTTGTCCTTCTTACCCCACTAACAGAAACGACAGTGAAAACATACCCACTATCTGACCCACTTTCCATGACAAACCCTGGTAATCCTCCATCTCACATGCACAAACCCGGCACACTGAATGGAGCGAATAAGCTGAGCTGGAGAGTAGTGTGGCAAGCTTCACATACACTGCAGAGTGTAGCCTACAGCCTAGCCTAAGCTGCTCAGATGTTCCTAGCCTCATACACTGCAGAGTGTAGCCTACAGCCTAGCCTAAGCTGCTCAGATGTTCCTAGCCTCATACACTGCAGTGTAGCCTACAGCCGAGCCTAAGCTGCTCAGATGTTCCTAGCCTCATACACTGCAGAGTGTAGCCTACAGCCTAGCCTAAGCTGCTCAGATGGCCCTAGCCTCATACACTGCAGAGTGTAGCCTACAGCCTAGCCTAAGCTGCTCAGATGTTCCTAGCCTCATACACTGCAGAGTGTAGCCTACAGCCTAGCCTAAGCTGCTCAGATGGCCCTAGCCTCATACACTGCAGAGTGTAGCCTACAGCCTAGCCTAAGCTGCTCAGATGGCCCTAGCCTCATACACTGCAGAGTGTAGCCTACAGCCTAGCCTAAGCTGCTCAGATGTTCCTAGCCTCATACACTGCAGAGTGTAGCCTACAGCCTAGCCTAAGCTGCTCAGATGGCCCTAGCCTCATACACGCACAGTTACGACCTGGGGAACTTACCCAGGCATGTCATTCAGAGTACAGACTCATAAGCTTACAGTATGCACAAACGTAAGCAAAAAACACACACGTACACACCCACAGTTATGACCTGGGGAACTACCCAGGCATTCCATCCAGAGTACAGGCACATACAGTGTGCACACACACAGGCCAAAACACACAGGCCAAAACACACAGACATACAGTGCGCACACACACAGGCCAAAACACACAGGCATACAGTGTGCACACACACACACACACACACACACAGGCCAAAACACACAGGCATACAGTGCGCACACACACACACAGGCCAAAACACACAGGCATACAGTGCGCACACACACACACAGGCCAAAACACACAGGCATACAGTGCGCACACACACACACAGGCCAAAACACACAGGCATACAGTGCGCACACACACACACACACACACGGCCAAAACACACAGGCATACAGTGCGCACACACACACACACACACAGGCCAAAACACACAGGCATACAGTGCGCACACACACACACACACAGGCCAAAACACACAGGCATACAGTGCGCACACACACACACAGGCCAAAACACACAGGCATAGAGTGTGCACACACACACACACACAGGCCAAAACACACAGGCATAGAGTGTGCACACACACACACACACCGGCCAAAACACACAGGCATACAGTGTGCCACACACACACACACCCACACAGGCCAAAACACACAGGCATAGAGTGTGCACACACACACACAGGCCAAAACACACAGGCATACAGTGTGCACACACACACACACACACACAGGCCAAAACACACAGGCATACAGTGTGCACACACACACACACACACACAGGCCAAAACACACAGGCATACAGTGTGCACACACACACACAGGCCAAAACACACAGGCATACAGTGTGCACACACACACACACACACACCGGCCAAAACACACAGGCATACAGTGTGCACACACACACACACACAGGCCAAAACACACAGGCATACAGTGTGCACACACACACACACACAGGCCAAAACACACAGGCATACAGTGTGCACACACCACACACACCCGGCCAAAACACACAGGCATACAGTGTGCACACACACACAGGCCAAAACACACAGGCATACAGTGTGCACACACACACACAGGCCAAAACACACAGGCATACAGTGCGCACACACACACACAGGCCAAAACACACAGGCATACAGTGCACACACACACACAGTACCAAGCCTCATGACGCAACAGCTCCAGAGAACAGCTCATTTACACACATCACGTACACACACAGAATGCTCAAACTGAAAACCGGATTAATGGATATCTCACACCCCGGACAGGGTTCCCACAGACACACTGGATAGGCGGGGGGTTCCCACAGACACACTGGATAGGCGGGGGGTTCCCACAGACACACTGGATAGGCGGGGGGTTCCTACAGACACACTGGATAGGCGGGGGGTTCCTACAGACACACTGGATAGGCGGGGGGTTCCTACAGACACACTGGACAGACGGGGGGTTCCTACAGACACACTGGACAGACGGGGGTTACTATGGATACACAAGGGTTACTATGGATACACGGTGCTGTTTCATCTATTAAGACATTAGACCTCTTCGTTCCTGTCTGTCTGATTCCCATCAGGATTTAATTCCGGTTTCCTGACTGAAACTGAGACGCACAGCGCCTGTGTGTTTGTGTGTGTGTTCGTGTTTGTGTTACACAGCTAAAACTGATGCACATGTAAGCCGATACCTGCATCAGGCAGTCATCCTCCGACTGACCACAAGCTGGGTTTTATCTGAAGACCTGATTTACAGAGATTCAATAGAGGACAGAGCCCCCCCCCCCCCCTCAGACCCTCTGGAGTGGGACAGAGCCCCCCCCCCCCCCCCTCAGACCCTCTGGAGTGGGACAGAGCCCCCCCCCCTCAGACCCTCTGGAGTGAGACAGAGCCCCCCCCCCCCCCCCCCAGACCCTCTGGAGTGGGACAGAGCCCCCCCCCCCCCCCTCAGACCCTCTGGAGTGAGACAGAGCCCCCCCCCCCTCAGACCCTCTGGAGTGAGACAGAGCCCCCCCCCCCTCAGACCCTCTGGAGTGAGACAGAGCCCCCCCCCCCTCAGACCCTCTGGAGTGAGACAGAGCCCCCCCCCCCCTCAGACCATCTGGAGTGAGACAGAGCCCCCCCTCAGACCCTCTGGAGTGAGACAGAGCCCCCCCAGACCCTCTGGAGTGAGACAGAGCCCCCCCCCCCCCCTCAGACCCTCTGGAGTGGGACAGAGCCCCCCCTCAGACCCTCTGGAGTGAGACAGAGCCCCCCCCCCCCCTCAGACCCTCTGGAGTGAGACAGAGCCCCCCCCCCCCCCTCAGACCCTCTGGAGTGAGACAGAGCCCCCCCCCCTCAGACCCTCTGGAGTGAGACAGAGCCCCCCCCCCCCCTCAGACCCTCTGGAGTGAGACAGAGCCCCCCCCCCCCCCCTCAGACCCTCTGGAGTGAGACAGAGCCCCCCCCCCTCAGACCCTCTGGAGTGAGACAGAGCCCCCCCCCCCCCCCCCCCTCAGACCCTCTGGAGTGAGACAGAGCCCCCCCCCCCCCCCTCAGACCCTCTGGAGTGGGACAGAGCCCCCCCCCCAGACCCTCTGGGGTGGAAAGGGGTGTGCGTGTGTGTGTGTGTATATTACTATTCTTGAGGGTACTGGAAATGCCCAAAAGTAAAACAAGGAACATTATCCCTCATAGGGACATTTCCCACATCCCCAGAAGGACAAATGCTATTTTACGTTTAGGGGTTAGGTTTAGTGTTTTGGTTACAACTAGGGCTAAGTTCAGGAGTCAGGTTAAGGCTAGGTACCCACAAGGATAGTAAAACATATGGTGTGTGTGCGCGCACAATCTCAAGTTTAGAAACAAAAAATATTCTGGCCAAAAATCCGTTTGTAAACAACATGTTGACCTTTTTTCACCTTTATTTAACCAGGTAGGCTAGTTGAGAACAAGTTCTCATTTACAACTGCGACATGGCCAAGATAAAGCAAAGCATTTCGACAACATACAACAACACAGAGTTAAACGTGGAATAAACAAAACATACAGTCAATAATACAGTAGAAAAAGTCTATATACAGTGTGTGCAAATGAGGTAAGATAAGGGAGGCAATAAATAGGCCATGGTGGCAAAGTAAATACAATATACCAATTAAAAACTGGAGTGATAGATGTATGTGCAAGTAGAGATACTGGGGTGCAAAGGAGCAAGATAAATAAATAAATACAGTATGGGGATGAGGTAGTTGGATGGGCTATTTACAGATGGGCTATGTACAGGTGCAATGATCTGTGAGCTGCTCTGACAGCTGGTGCTTAAAGTTAGAGGGAGATATGAGTCTCCAGCTTCAGGGATTTTTGCAGTTCGTTCCAGTCATTGGCAGCAGAGAACTGGAAGGAAAGGCGGCCAAAGTAGGAATTGGCTTTGGGGGCGACCAGTGAGATATACCTGCTGGAGCGCGTGCTACGAGTGGGTGCTGCTATGGTGATCAGTGAGCTGAGATAAGGCGGGGCTTTACCTAGCAAAGACTTGTAGATGACCTGGAGCCAGTGGGTTTGGCGACGAGTATGAAGCGAGGGCCAGCCAACGAGAGTGTACAGGTCGCAGTGGTGGGTAGTATATGGGGCTTTGGTGACAAAACGGATGGCACTGTGATAGACTGCATCCAGTTTGTTGAGTAGAGTATTGGAGGCTATTTTGTAAATGACATCGCCGAAGTCATGAATCAGTAGGATAGTCAGTTTTACAAGGGTATGTTTGGCAGCATGATTGAAGGATGCTTTGTTGCGAAATAGGAAGCCAATTCTAGATTTAACTTTGGATTGGAAATGCTTAATGTGAGTCTGGAAGGAGAGTTTACAGTCCAACCAGACACCTAGGTATTTGTAGTTGTCCACATATTCTAAGTCAGAACCGTCCAGAGTAGTGATGCTGGACAGGCGAGCAGGTGCAGGCAGCGATCGGTTGAAGAGCATGTATTTAGTTTTACCTGCATTTAAGAGCAGTTGGAGGCCACGGAAGGAGAGTTGTATGGCATTGAAGCTCGTTTGAAGGTTAGTTAACAGTGTCCAAAGACCTTTGGCAATGCAATGACGACAACGTTTGTAGCTAAACAATAGCTGAGTGGCAAGTCAAATCCCTATTCGAGCTATTGGTCCGCTATGAAATAAGAGATAAGATAATTGGAAAGGGGAACCGAATGATTGATACGACAACGGGACACGGATGTCAAAAAGGCTGATCCAAGTCATCGCCGGACCAACAAAGGCAGAAGCAGGGGTAGCAAGCAGATCAGATACTTGAACAAGGCAATGATATCCCATTCCAACTTGACATGCAAAACCTAGTTTGTTAGCCAGTAACGTTAGCTCAGTTGGTAGACAAAGCCGGAATAGTGCGTTCGATTCCCGGGACCACCGTGCGTAAAAATGTATGGATTTATGACTAAATAGCTTTGGATAAAATATGATTATATATATTACAATGACCAAAATAAATAGTTATGACTAACGTTAAGAGAAGACTTGGTTATAGCCTAAATTCTGACCATTATTAGTAAGCTAGGTTATTGAGAGGAATAACTAGCTACTGTAACATTAACGTTAACTGGCACATCTCTCCACCAGCTAGCAATCATATTAGCTAGCTAGCCTACTGTCCTTAGGTGAGCTAGCTAGCGGGTTCACAAAGGAAAACAGGAGATTGGCAAGTTAATATGGTTAGTTATCTTGTGTAAATGAGAGGAAGGTTAGCCTTAGCTAGTTCTACTTACAGCGGAGTCGATGAGGTGGTTCCCGTCGAGTCTGTCCTCCGAGACACACCGCTCAGTGAGCGGCTGACAACAATCCACCACCAGCCGCTTCAGCCCAACTTCCTTGAGCTAGCTTGTTTACTAGCTAACAAAGGCAATTTGTCAACAAATCTCTCAACGTTTCATACAAAAAAGAGTCAGAATGGCCAATCATACGACGTTTTCGTGTTGGCTTTCTTCCTGTACAAAGTTACATTCCCCAAAATACATGTTTTTTTAAAAATACTTCGCTCTCCGTGCCGACGGCAGAGTAATATGTTGGAGTAATGTTGAACATAAACAGAGACGTCTCGTTTTGAATTGTAGCGTACTCTGATCCGAGAAAAACCTGCCGCGTATGATGCGAAAGGGATTGTGGATATCGTAGTTGAGCTCTCGACCTAACAAGGCACCGCAGAGTATCTAAACCTGTCATTGAAGCCACCATGCAAGTACTTGTTTTGGAATGTGAAGTGCAAATTGTTTATATATTATGCATTCATGTGGTAGCCTATAGCTAATGTAATGAAACTGAGTAAAACCACGCAGTCCGTTAAAGAAGAAGACAAAGCATGTACCCTCTTAGACCTAACTCCCCCCTATCTGAGATACCTACTGCAGCCCTCATCCTCCACATACAACACCCGTTTTGCCAGTCACATTCTGTTAAAGGTCCCCAAAGCACACACATCCCTGGGTTGCTCCTCTTTTCAGCTCTGAGCTGCAAAAAACACTGGACAGTTTTATCTCTTAATTCAAAGACTCAATCATGGATACTCTTAGTGACAGTTGGACTGCTTCACATTTAGAAGGTAGAAGGTAGAGACATTGTTGTCTCTACCTTCTTGCCCTTTGTGCTGTTGTCTGTGCCCAATCATGTCTGTACCATGTTTTGTGCCGCTACCATGTTGTTGTCATGTTGTGTTGCTACCATGCTGTGTTGTCATGTGTTGTTGACATGCTATGTTGTTGTCGTTATGTGTATTTTGTCCTATATTTTTATTTTATTTTTAATACCAACCCCTTCCCCGCAGGAGGCCTTTTGCCTTTTGATAGGCCGTCATTGTAAATACGAATTTGTTCTTAACTGACTTGCCTAGTTAAATAAAGGTTAAAAAAATGCAGAAAATGGCAATATAATATAGCTCATTCAGGTGAACCTAGTAATTTACTGGTCTTATGTCAATCAAACCTTATGTGACAAGGCAGGAACCAAAGTGTTGGTCAGTGTTTCCCAAGGGACCCTACTTACTGGGGTGCATTTAAAACGGTATTAAACCACACCCCATGAACTTGTCCAGATGAGTTCTGTCATGTGTAGTCCGTGCTGAATGGTTGATAAATACATTTATGTTGTGGGGAGTGGTCCTGTGTTCTGAGATGGTATGTTTCTTTGTCAGTGCTTGTTCGCAGCAAGCCGTAGGCGCTTGAATATTACGTCATGTTTCTGTGGATAGATCCTAGCTCTCAAACTCGAGGCAGAATTCTGCCTTCTCCCTACAGTTTTCAGCGGTTAACTTCGCCCATGACTGGCTCATGTGAACTACAATCCCGATGCTGTTTAGAAATGTCAATAATCATTGCTTGCGATACTGCTTTTGAAACATATAGCCCTTTCATCAGTGAGAAATAATCTTTCAAATAAAAATGATACTTACTGCAACAGTTTTGCACAGATCCACACAGCTATGGGTGCCTCCAACCGCCAAAACTATTCCCGAGCTACACTTACACACAGGTGTTTGGAGCACACTAGATAGCAATTTTAGCCCAGGTGTTTTCCATAAACACGCACTGTAACATGGAGATATGGCTGTGTGGAAGCACTAACCCTACGAGGGAGTGTACCAATTGAACCTTTTTTTTTTTTTTAAATAAATTCTCACTGATATAAAAGATAAGGCCCTTATGCAAGAGTATAAGGACTTTAAGGGTAGATTGGCCCTCGCTGTTGCGCCGGGACGAACAACACCATCTACCTGTGACCATATTCATGATACAGAACTCCCTACCTTATTGCTGAGGTATAGATCTTGGACTCGATAGATCCCAACCGAGATATAATCTCCCTCTACTCCAGACCTTCATGCCACACAGATGAATCATTGTATATGTGGCAAATTCCCTCAAATCTAGTATACTATATAGGGAATAATAGGCTGCCAACTTCATTTGGGACTCTCTCTCTCCCACAGAGGAGTTTGAGACAGGCTGTAACAAGCCACCGAAGCCTGGTTGCATGGGACTCACGGTCTACTGCCCTCACAGCCGATGGTGGACACTCATCGTGTGTGACAAATATGTCTCCCATGTGAACCTGTTCTATAGATGCCAGCACCCTAGACGTCAATGGAAGGGAGAAATTGAATGGAGTCATAACATAAGCCTACAGGCAGAGGGCTTTCCTTCTCATTCCCTAGGAGGGTGTATGTGCATGGCTGAGTGTTTGCCTTTTTCCGTGTTTGTCACTTTTTCCTTGCATTGTTCTGTGACTTTTTGTGTGCATTTTTCCATGCGCTGCCATTCTTGGTTCTGTTACACAAAAGACAACATGCATCCAAAAGCTGTAAAATGAAGGTGAAAATGAAAGTGTGTGTTTGAAAAATGTTTGTGTGAAGGGAACAAATGCACCATCATCCCTTTGATCACCACCTTGTTTACCTCATCATGTCATGTCTCTTACACATTCCCCTGGCTCATACAAGTGTGTGTGTTTGAGAGAGAGAGTGAGAAAGTGTGTGTGTGTGTCCATGGGAGTGTTTGTCTGTCTGTGCAGGGTTGGGGAGTAACTAATTACATATCATCAGTTACATGTCATCTGATTACAAAAAAAATCTGTAAATGTAATCATTTTTGTTACCAGAAAAAATATTGTAATCAGATTACAGATACTTTTGAAAAACTAGATGATTACTTCTTGGATTACTTTTAAATTCAGAAAGGATGTTTCCGGAAAAAAAATAATATTATGACACCTTTCTGTTTTGTCAATGACAAATTCAGCGTTGAAAAAAGGTACAAGTTTAAGTTTGTTCCACCTGAGCGAGTCTGAACACAAGTCAGAGACAACTATGATGACATCAAATGTGTTGAGATGGTTCCTTTTTGTCTTCTTTTAATGCCTCTTAAGGGGAAAGTAATCCAAAAGTAACTGAAAGTAATCAGATTACGTTACTGAGTTTGGGTAATGCAAAAGATATGTTACTGATTACAATTTGGACAGCTAACTAGTAACTATAACTATAGAAAGTAACTTACCCTGCGTACATGCGTGCGTAAGTGTCTTCTACACCAGTGGTTCCTAAACTGTGGGTCGGGACTCACTTGTGGGTCGCGGGATGACATTGCCTGCCCCCCAACATTTTCGAGATAGAAAAACGTTTTCAGTGTAAACTTAAACAACTAAAACCAAATATGAAATATGTAAAAAGATAATGGACCTATACATTTGACAATAATAGCCTATATTCTTTGAGAATTTAAAAACAAATTAGCTTAAAAAATGCAAATGTTTTTCTCAGCTCAATGGAAAAGTGTATAGAATTTCAGGAAATTGGGTTTAAAATTGCACAAAAAAAAAAATCAGTGCCATGCCAGGATGTGTGGAATTGCAGGAGAATAGCTTTGAAACTGCAACATTTTCTCTCCGCTGCCAAGATAACATTTTTGACTTATTCTTTAGTCTGTGTATGTTTTTTCACCTCTCAACCCATATGGTGGTTTGTCGCTCAAAAGACACCTCAATTCGTGGGTCACAAAGGAAGAAAACTTGGGGACCCTTATTCTACACCATACATGGAATTCAAGATGATCCCCTGGATGCAGTAAGAGGGAAAATTCAACTGGGGCCAAAGACAGATGAAATACTCATTAAACTAGACCGTGGTCAAGATAATCAAAAACACACGCTTCCTCACCCCTCTCAATGTCAGAGGGCTATAAAACACACAGCTACGGTCCAAACAGCACCCTATTCCCTACTTTTGACCAGAGCTCTGGGTACTATATAGGGAATAGGATGGGACATGGGACTATAGCAGGGACTACACACATACTCTCTATCTAAGCCTTTACCTAATTTCTTTAAAAAAAATGTAATACGCTTACATTAAAAAAAATATTTTTGTCATTTATCAGACGCTCTGCAAACATTTTCATACTGGTCCCCTGTGAGAATCAAATCCACAGCCCAGGCGTTGCAAGTGCCATGCTCTACCAACTGAGCCACACAGGAACATACAGTATATAGGCCCATGTTCAAATCTCTGTTGGCAAACTACCTGCTACTCCTGTTTATGTTGCCATAGCTACAACACCAACACAACACCTCCCTTTAACATGTCCAACATTGGGACAGAGCACCTCTAGAGTCAAGACCTGGGTTCAAATACTATTTGAAATAATTCTAAATATTTTAGCTGGTCCTTGATTGAGCTTGCCTGGCGCAATCGACCAATAGAATAGTTGCAACATGCAAACTTCACCCATGTGGCACGCCAGGCAGGCGAGGGCAAATGCTACAAGTATTTAAAAGGTTGCAAATGGTATTTGAACCCAGCAGGTCTGACTCAGGCACTTTGACTCCACATGCAAAAGCACACAGGCTGCTTCAGGTCTGATGGATGTTTAGCAAATAGTTATCTTTTCCAAAAGGCCACTGAAGTGAATACACCTCTGTATGAGGACTCGTGAAACATCAAATTGGAACTCAAGAGTTACATTCTGAAGTGGCTCAATTCAGAGAGACCACTGTGTTCTGTTCTGCTCTTACCAAGAGTGCATTTCAGGGTGTTGTTGTTGTCGGGGATAAAGCAACAAAACATAGCAACAACAGGCTGTTGTCAGGCTGCCATGGAGACAGTAACCATGAACACGTTTTAGAATGTTCTGCATATTGCAGGGAATTTACAGGGAGCGTGCGGGTGACTGGGCAGAGTCACGTACGTCATCTACCTGTATTTGTGTAACACAGTTTAGTGAGAGAAGCTATTAGTAGAACGTTAACGTTGGCGTCTGTAGGTCACATGACACCAAGGGATTCACACCAATAGGAAAAGCCCATGCTCTAAATAAGACATCCAATTTAAATAAAGTGTCCTTGACTTTTGAACCAGGACCAATACCATCAGACATTAACAGAAACAACACAGATCAAAATCTAGATTTGAATCAGATCAAACCAGGTCAAAATGAGTTACAAAATAACCTTTTAAAGGCTTATTACACACCAAACAAAAGTAAACAAACAAACAGGGACTGCCTGAAATTGTCCAATAACAAACCCTCATTATTATTATAAAAACATTTTACCCCTTTTTCGTGAAATCCTATTGGTAGCTACAGTCTTGTCCCATTGCTGCAACTCCTGTAAGGACTCGGGAGAGGCGAAGGTCGAGAGCTGTGCGTCCTCCGAAACACGACCCTGCCAGGCCACACTGCCTCTTGACACACTGCTCACTTAACCCAGAAGCCAGCCGCACCAATTTGTCAGAGGAAACACTGTCCAAATGTCGACAGTGTCAGGGTGCATGTGCCCGGCCCGCCACAGGAGTCGCTAGAGCCCGATGGGACAAGGACATCCAGGCTAGGCCAAACCCTCCCATAACCTGGATGACGCTGGGTCAATTGTGCGCCGCCTCATGGGTCTCCCGGTGGCAGCCGGCTGCAACACAGCCCAGGGACGAACCCGGATCTGTAGTGACGCCTCCAGCACTGCGATGCAGTGCCTTAGAACGCTGCGCCTCTCGGGAGGCCCGTAAGAAACCCACAATTTTGTTTTTTGTTGCACATCATTTTGAAACGTTTTGCTACAGTGGGCCCTAATGAATATGACCCTGGTGTTTTGAGAGAGGTGAGGTTCTTTAACCCCATAGAGTTCAATAAGGGTAAGCCTAACCCCCATAGAGCTCAATAAGGGAAGGCCTAACGCCCATAGAGCTCAATAAGGGTAGGTCTAACCCCCCATAGAGCTCAATACGGGCAGGCCTAACACCCATAGAGCCCAATAAGGGTAGGTCTAACCCTCATAGAGCTCAATAAAGGCAGGCCTAACACCCATGGAGCTCAATAAGGGCAGGCCTAACCCCCATAGAGCTCAATGAGGGCAGGCCTAACCCCCATAGAGCTCAATAAGGGCGGGCCTAACCCCCATAGAGCTCAATAAGGGTAGGTCTAACCCCCATAGAGCTCAATAAGGGCAGGCCTAACACCCACAGAGCTCAATAAGGGTAGGTCTAACCCCCATTGAGCTCAATAAGGGCAGGCCTAACCCCCCTAGAGCTCAATAAGGGCAGGCCTAACCCCCATAGAGCTCAATGAGGGCAGGCCTAACCCACATAGAGCTCAATAAGGGCGGGCCTAACCCCCATAGAGCTCAATAAGGGTAGGTCTAACCCCCATAGAGCTCAATAAGGGCAGGCCTAACACCCACAGAGCTCAATAAGGGTAGGTCTAACCCCCATTGAGCTCAATAAGGGCAGGCCTAACCCCCATAGAGGCACGCATATATTTGCGAAACACCTCCAGGTATAAACCATGCAGGTGACTACACCTGACTGGGAAACGCCCCCAGGTATAAACCATGCAGGTGACTAAACCCTGACTGAGAAACACCCCCAGGTATAAACCATGCAGGTGACTAAACCCTGACTGAGAAACACCCCCAGGTATAAACCATGCAGGTGACTACACCTGACTGAGAAACGCCCCCAGGTATAAACCATGCAATTGACTTCACCTGACTGAGAAACGCCCCCAGGTATAAACTATGCAGGTGACTACACCCTGACTGGGAAACGCCCCCAGGCATAAACCATGCATGTGACCACACCTGACTGAGAAACGCCCCCAGGTATAAACCATGCATGTGACTACACCTGACTGAAAAACGCCCCCAGGTATAAACCATGCATGTGACTACACCCTGACTGAGAAACGCCCCCAGGTATAAACCATGCATGTGACTACACCTGACTGTGAAACGCCCCCAGGTATAAACCATGCATGTGACTACACCTGACTGAGAAACACCACCAGGTATAAACCATGCATGTGACTACACCTGACTGTGAAACGCCCCCAGGTATAAACCATGCATGTGACTACACCCTGACTGAGAAACGCCCCCAGGTATAAACCATGCATGTGACTACACCTGACTGTGAAACGCCCCCAGGTATAAACCATGCATGTGACTACACCTGACTGAGAAACACCACCAGGTATAAACCATGCAACATGAGTCAGTAGACCACCATCAGCAGGAAAAACAACCCAACCAAAGACACGTTACTCATGAAGGTTTTATTGTTTCAGAGACATGAAGAGTATTTCAGAGCATGTTTGCTGTCACAGCATATGCATGATGTCACAGAGGAGTACGGATCAGACCTGGATTCAAATACTACACTGAACAAAAATATAAATGCAACATGACACAATTTCAAAGATTTTACTGAGTTATGAGGAAATCAGTCAATTGAAAGAAATTAATTAGGCCCTAATCTATGGATTTCACATGACTGGGAATACAGATATGCATCTGTTGGTCACAGATACCTTTAAAAAAAGGTAGGGGCATGGATCAGAACCAGTCAGTATCTGGTGTGACCGCCATTTGCATCATGCAGCGTGACACAACTCCTTCAAATAAGAGTTAATCAGGCTGTTGATTGTGGCCAGAGGAATGTTGTCCCACTCCTCTTCCATGGCTGGGGGAAGTTGATGAATATCAGCAGGAACTGGAACACACATCCCAAAGATGCTCAATGGGTGGTAAGATGTCTGGTGAGTATGCAGGCCATGGAAGAACTGGAACATTTTCAGCTTCCAGGAATTGTGTACAGATCCTTGTGACATGGGGCTGTGCATTATCAAGCTGAAACATGAGATGATGGTGGTGGATGAATGGCATGACAATGGGCCTTAGGATCTCGTCACGGTATCTCTGTGCATTCAAATTGCAATCAATAAATGCAGTTGTGTTTGTTGTCCGTAGCTTAGGCCTGCCCATACTACAACACCACCACCACGGGGCACTCTGTTCACAAGGTTGACAGAAAACGCTCACCCACACGACGCCATACACGCTGTCTGCTATCTGCCTGGTATGGTTGAAACCAGGATACATCTGTGAAGAGCACACTTCTCCATTGTGCCAGTGGCCATCGAAGGTGAGCATTTGCCCACTGAAGTGGTTTACGACGCCAAACTACAGTCAGGTCAAGACCCTGGTGAGGACGACGAGCATACTGATGATCTACCCTGAGACGGTTTCCGACAGTTTGTGCACAAATTCTTTGGTTGTGCAAACCCAGTTTCATCAGCTGTCCAGATGGCTGGTCTCAGACCATCCCGCAGGTGAAGAAGCCGGATGTGGAGGTCCTGGGCTAGCGTGGTTACACGTGGTCTGTGGTTGTGAGGCCAGTTGGACGTAATGCCAAATTCTCTAAAATGATGTTGGAGGCGGCTTACGGTAGAGAAATTAACATTCAATTCTCTGACAACAGCTCTGGTGGAGATTCCTGCAGTCAGCATGCCAATTGCACGCTCCCTCAAAACTTGAGACATCTGTGGCAAAACTGAACATTTTAGAGTGGCCTTTTATTGTCCCCAGCACAAGGTGTACCTGTGTAATGATCATGCTGTTTAATCAGCTTCTTGATATGCCACACCTGTCAGGTGGATGGATTATCTTGGCAAAAGAGAAATGCTCACTAACTGGGATGTAAACAAATTTATGAACAAAATCTGAGAGAAATAAGCTTTTTGTGCAAATGGAACATTTCTGGGAACTTTTATTTCAGCTCGTAAAACATAGGACCAACACTTCTTGCGCTTATTTTTGTTCAGTATATTCGAAATACAGTTTCTTAAAACCCTTTAGCTGGGCTTGATCATGTTTGCCTGGCACAATGGAACCAATAGAATAGTTGCAAAACTGCAAACCCCGCCCATCTCGCATTCCAGACAGGCTAAAAGCAAAGGATCAAATTATTTGAAAGATTCCAAATAGTTTTTGAACACAGGTCTGGTATGGATACATATATAAAAGGTCCTTTGGGGGGGAACATAGAGGAGGTAGAAGTATAGAGTCAAGGACACCAGCAGAGCCGACGCTATGGCTGCCTCTGGTCAAAATGAGTGCACTATGTAGAGAATATGGTGCCATTTGGGACGCAAACTATACATTATGGCAGCTAACATACATATCATTGACATAACAAATGACATGAATAGTCTTAACATTATCTATAAGCTAGTAGGCTAGTGGTAACTAGCTGACCTAAATAACAGTTTGGTGTCATGACAGTGTTAAGTCAGTTGTCATAACCTGACATTATATATATATATATATATATATATATATATATATATATATATATATATATATATAAAACCTGTTATGTCTGTTATAACAGTGCTACAATCTAATGAAGGGTTTGAGGGATTTCCTACCTCAATTCCAGTTTGTGTCATGACAGTGTTACGTCAGTCGTCAAAAGATAACATCTGCAGTCATAAGTGTTTATAACACCTGTTATGTCATTTGTAAGACACATACATTCCAGATGAATGTGGGTGTGTCCCTTATGATGTGGGAAATAGCAGCACAAGCAAACACATAAAAGGCAACAGACTGTGAGCAATGCAGGAAACACAATAAATATGGAGTTCCACATTAATTAACACTTAATAAACTCAAAGGTTCAGCCGTGATGGTCCTTGACCCCTTGACCCCAATACGGTACATATAAATATTTATGTCACTTTCCTCAATTGAAACTTGATTTGTAGAAAACTCTTTCTCTATAAAACAAACTTGACTTTTTTAAAAAATATACCACGTTAAACAAGAACATTTAAGAATGCACAAATGACACCCTATTCCCTATACAGTGCACTACTTTTGACCAGGGCCCTTAGGGGTTTGGTCAAAAATAGTGCACTATGTAGGGAATAGGGTGCCATTTTGGAAGCACAGTAAAGTAACTTCTGCAGTCACCTTGAAAAGTTGCCTTACGGTCTAAAATTCACAATTCTGCAGAAAACATCAATCAATTCTGATTCCTACAGTAACACACATGCTGGTGTAGATGCTTTAACTTTATAACTTAACATGGTAACTTCTCTATTAGAATATTTAGAAACAACAAACAGAGTGACATGAACTAGCTCCTTCTGCCGTGAGCTATTTTCAGCCTTTGTCGGTTCAACGCGTGTAAACATATTTCTCATTCAGTAATAGTGGTCAATGGCACGACTTGGACACTATGAAGGATGGACACTAGAAATACATGATATGAAATCTCAGAACTGCCGGAATACCATGGGCTGCTGTCAATCATCCCAACACCCAATAGAAGCTCTGAAATATAGAGCTCCCATTGGATCAGAGCAATTGATTGAAACACAATGAATGGACATGCTGGAGAGATGTTATTAAAACAGAAATGACTGCATGCTCTTTGCTATGGTACATGTCCAAGGGTTTTACCCAGCAGCCACCATTCCTGTCCAGCAGCAGGGGAGTGATGGGAAGACAAAAGTAATTAAAAGCTGATGATCTTCTCAGGTAACACACACACACACACACACACACACACACACACACACACACACACACACACACACACACACACACACACAGTTTGTTGTTGAATTGTTTGTATATTATTGTATTGTAAATGTGTGTGACTGTCCTTGTCTATCAGTCTATCAGTGTTTTGTTACTTGTCATGTTTTGTGTTTTTTTGTGGACCCCAGGAAGAGTAGCTGCTGCTTCTGCAAAAGATAACGGGGATCCAAATAAACAAACAAATAAACACGATATCTGAGAACAGTTAACCACGACGGGACAAGCCCCATGCAATCACCATCAAGACAATCAAACTGCCCTTTTTATAAGGGGTATGCTGCAAGCACAGGCACAAAACAGACTCCAGCAATACAGAATTCCACCAATAACCAGAAGCCAAGGCTACTTCAGCAGCAAGCCAATACTGTGAGGTTAGATTACCTGGTAACCAAGAGACAGGGTCACCACTTTCTGTCAAAACAGGCAACAGGAAGCAAAACAGAACAAAATACAGACAGAGACCAGAGCTCATATCCACAAAGAACCTCAGAGTTGGTGGGCTGGTCTAGGATCAGGTCCCCTCCTGTCCATGTAATCTTTTCATTATGATCTAAATGGCAAAACTGGTCCTAGATCAGCACTTCCACTCTGCTTTATGAATTCAGACCCAGAGGCCCCTGGAAATAGCAGAGGACAAAAATAAGTTTAGTTTTTTGTTGTTGTCCAACATTGAGTTTAGCATTTCAGTTCATCAAAATACACTTCTATCCATAGTGTAGTGCAGATGGCATAGCTCCTTGTTCTCCCCTGTGGGTTCTACTGTCCACCTTCTGATAGTCGCTCATTGGTTAGTGGGCGTGCCATGTTGAGGTTAGCCAGTTGTCTGGTTTTCCCACAGTTAGTTGGGAGGTTTGCTCGCATGCTAATCGCACGAACATGGACATCGTTCTGTGGCTGAGCGCCTGGACAGAGCCGGTGTCGCCACCAGTTGTAGAAGAGCATCTACTGAACGTGAATTCCCATCATCAGAGAACATCCTTCAGTAAAACGTCCGTCAAACGGGAGTCCTTCTTGTTGTGGCCATTCTTTACCCACGCATCAGTAGCTCTATCCAGTAACACCACAATACCAAAAACATCAAACATTGTATTTTTTTTACACAGTTCCCTCAAAAAATCTGAAATATATAGTATTATATCTCTCTCTATCATTTGTGTAAATACAGTCAACATATGCTGTAGAAGGAGTAAATCATAAAACGTCAACAGCAATTCTAAATATAAACCTCCAATCAATGCATTGTTATGTTCAGAACAGGTGGTACAAGTAAAACATGCCTAAGGCCTATAATAACCTGTACTGTGTACAGTGTGTTCTGGAGCCTATAATAACCTGTACTGTGTACAGTGTGTTCTGGAGCCTATAATAAATGACAGTGATCAGGGACCCTATTTATCAAGCGTCTCAGAGTAAGAGTGCTGATCTAGGATCAGTTTAGCCGTTTGCATCATAATAAATCATTATTATGGACAGGGAGGACCTGACCCTGGATCAGCACTCCTACTCTACAGTGTTTCTCAACCTCAGTTCTTTGGGTCCACCAGCCGTTTGACTGATGTCTGATTCACACTATAGGAACATCCTGAACTGTACTGGCTGATATTTTATCTTCACATTGTCCTTTCCAACATGGTTCCAGGAACTATGGTGGACGCGTAACCAGGCCAGCCCAGTACAGCTTGGCCCGGCCCTGTAGTGTGAATCAGACAATACTCCCAGCAAGCACATAACGTTCTGAGAACCATATGTTACTTAGAACTTGGTGAGAGCGTGGTTGTCCTATGGTTATTTAGCATACAACCTTCCCACAACTTCCTGGGAATGGTGCAGGATAGTTGCTTGGCTTTGGAACATTCTCAGCACATTTAATGAACTTGACCAAAAAACAATTCATTACGTTATGTGTTTCAACGTTTCATATAAGTTCAAATATAGCTACATTTCATTTCAATTTTGGTAATGTTCTCCAACTGGTTTGACATTGGGAGTGTTCTCAAATAGTTCAGAGAAGTAAGACGTGACAATTTAGCTTTTCTTGGAACTTCTCTTGTCAGAATGTTTGAAGAACTTTCAGTTTTACCGGTCAGGAAAGTATGGCTTCCTTACCACAACCAATGTGAAACCAAAAACATATGTTCCTACAACTTCAAAGGAACCAAATGTGCTAGCTGGGCTGTATGTAAAACAACTGGGTTGAGAAACATTGCTGCAGGGCAGATTCAGGCAGTTGAAACATTCAAAGCATTGCAGCTTGAAAGACGACAACATAAAAGAACAGCCACAACTCTCTAATGGAATAGCGAAAGCTATCCTTTCTATGAAGTAGATTTCTACCTGCAAGATTTGGAATGATTCGCCCCACCTAGTAGTCCTTCACCCATAGACTCTGGTTCTCAGGGTTAGCTACTTTGAGTTGGCAAGCAGAAGGGGGGAGGAGGGTGTGTGATTGTGCGTGTCGGTGTGGGTGAGGGTCTGTCTCAGAGGTCGACCGATTACGATTTTTCAACGCCAATACCGATACCGATTATTGGAGGACCAAAAAAAGCCAATACCGATTAATCGGCCGATAGTTTTATTTATTTGTAATCATGACAATTACAACAATACTGAATGAACACTTATTTTAACTTAATATAATACATCAATAAAATCAATTTAGCCTCAAATAAATAATGAAACATGTTCAATTTGGTTTAAATAATGCAAAAACAAAGTGTTGGAGAAGAAAGTAAAAGTGCAATATGTGCCATGTAATAAAGCTAACGTTTAAGTTCCTTGCTCAGAATATGAGAACATATGAAAGCTGGTGGTTCCTTTTAACATGAGTCTTCAATATTCCCAGGTAAGAAGTTTTAGGTTGTAGTTATTATAGGAATTATAGGACTATTTCTCTCTATACGATTTGTATTTCATATACCTTTGACTATTGGATGTTCTTATAGGCACTTTAGTATTGCCAGTGTAACAGTATAGCTTCCGTCCCTCTCCTCGCTCCTACCTGGGCTCGAACAAGGAACACATCGACAACAGCCACCCTTGAAGCAGCGTTACCCATGTAGAGCAAGGGGAACAACTACTCCAAGTCTCAGAGCGAGTGACGTTTGAAACGCTATTAGGGCGCACCCTGCTAACTAGCTAGCCATTTCACATCGGTTATACCAGCCTAATCTTGGGAGTTGATAGGCTTGAAGTCATAAACAGCTGCTGGCAAAACGCACGATAGTGCTGTTTGAATGAATGCTTACGAGCCTGCTGCTGCCTACCACCGCTCAGTCAGACTGCTCTATCAAATCATAGACTTAATTATAACATAATAACACACAGAAATACGAGCCTTAGGTCATTAATATGGTCGAATCCGGAAATTATCATCTCGAAAAAAAAAAGTTTTTCCTTTCAGTGAAATACGGAAGCGTTCTGTATTTTATCTAACGGGTGGCATCCCTAAGTCTAAATATTCCTGTTACATTGCACAACCTTCAATGTTATGTCATAATTACGTAAAATTCTGGCAAATTAGTTCGCAACAAGCCAGGTGGCCCAAACTGTTGCATATACCCTAACTCTCATATACCCTGACGCAATGAACGCAAGAGAAGTGACACAATTTCACCTGGTTAATATTGCCTGCTAACCTGGATTTCTTTTAGCTAAATATGCAGGTTTCAAAATATATACTTTGTGCATTGATTAAGAAAGGCATTGATGTTTATGGTTAGGTACAGTCGTGCAACGATTGTGCGTTTTTCGCAAATGCGCTTTTGTTAAATCATCCCCGTTTGGCGAAGTTGGCTGTCTTTGTTAGGAAGAAATAGTCTTCACACAGTTCGCAACGAGCCAGGCGGCCCAAACTGCTGCATATAACCTGACTCTGTTGCAAGAGAAGTGACACATTTTCCCTAGTTAAAAGAAATTCATGTTAGCAGGCAATATTAACTAAATATGCAGGTTTAAAAATATATACTTGTGTATTTATTTTAAGAAAGGCATTGATGTTTATGGTTGGAGCAACGTGTACCTAAGCGATTATATGCAACGCAGGACAGGCTAGATAAACTAGTCATATCATCAACCATGTGTAGTTAACTAGTGATTATGATTGATTGATTGTTTTTTATAAGATAAGTTTAATGCTAGCTAGCAACTTACCTTGGCTTCTTACTGCATTCGCGTAACAGGCAGGCTCCTTGTGGAGTGCAATGTAAAGCAGGTGGTTAGAGCGTTGGACATTGTTAACTGTTAGGTTGCAAGATTGAATCCCCGAGCTGACAAGGTAAAAATCTGTCGTTCTGCCCCTGAACAAGGCAGTTAACCCACCGTTCCTAGGCCGTCATTGAAAATAAGAATGTGTTCTTAACTGACTTGCCTAGTTAAATAAAGGTGTAAAAAAATAAAAATAATAAAGAATCGGCCAAATCGGCGTCCAAAAATACCGATTTCCGATTGTTATGAAAACTTGAAATCGGCCCTAATTAATTGGCCATTCCGATGAATCAGTCGACCTCTAGTCTGTCTGCAGGAGGAACTCTGGAATACCAGTACTTTCCCCCTTAAAGCACAGTGTCCCCCGACACAGACATCCTGAGACTAGGAACGAAGCCCCCCCCCGTACGAGTCATGTTCCCTGGGTAGGCCTGGGTAGGCCTGGGTTGGCCTGGGTTGGCCTGGGTTGGCCTGGGTTGGCCTGGGTTGGCGTCTCAGGTCCTCAGCTTAAGGATGACGGTGGCCAGGACGAGGAAGAAAGTGTTCCAGCCCAAGGTGACAGCAAAGCCTCGCCACACCATCATCCTGGAGAGACCCCAGCCTGAGGGAGAGACGTCATCACGTGATGTGTGTGTGTTGTGTCAGTTTGACATGGAAGCTCAGACAGACAGACAGACAGACAGACAGACAGACAGACAGACAGACAGACAGACAGGCAGACAGACAGACAGACAGACAGACAGACAGACAGACAGACAGAGAGGCGGAGAGACAAAGTGAGAGAGAGAGAGAGAGAGAGAGGGGGGGGCAGAGAGATGTCAGCTAATGATTGACAGAGCAGGATATCTCTCCTCTACTAGAAGCCCATGACTAAGTCACGTGTGTCTGTCTGTCTGGCATTGTGAATCATTTAGAACACTGTGACTACAGGCATTGTGAATCATTTAGAACACTGTGTGACTACTGGCATTGTGAATCATTTAGAACACTGTGTGACTACTGGCATTGTGAATCATTTAAAACACTGTGACTACTGGCATTGTGAATAATTTAGAACACTGTCTGACTACTGGCATTGTGAATAATTTAGAACACTGTGACTACTGGCATTGTGAATCATTTAGAACAGTGTGTGACTACTGGCATTGTGAATCATTTAGAACACTGTGTGACTACTGGCATTGTGAATCATTTAGAACACTGTGACTACAGGCATTGTGAATCATTTAGAACACTGTGTGACTACTGGCATTGTGAATCATTTAGAACACTGTGTGACTACTGGCATTGTGAATCATTTAAAACACTGTGACTACTGGCATTGTGAATAATTTAGAACACTGTCTGACTACTGGCATTGTGAATAATTTAGAACACTGTGACTACTGGCATTGTGAATCATTTAGAACAGTGTGTGACTACTGGCATTGTGAATCATTTAGAACACTGTGTGACTACTGGCATTGTGAATCATTTAGAACACTGTGACTACAGGCATTGTGAATCATTTAGAACACTGTGTGACTACTGGCATTGTGAATCATTTAGAACACTGTCTGACTACTGGCATTGTGAACCATTTAGAACACTGTGTGACTACTGGCATTGTGAATCATTTAGAACACTGTGTGACTACTGGCATTGTGAATCATTTAGAACACTGTGTGACTACTGGCATTGTGAATCATTTAGAACACTGTGTGACTACTGGCATTGTGAATCATTTAGAACACTTCGCTGCTGATTCCAGACGAATCAGGTGTCTAAAGTCTCAGGTAACACGTGTGTGTGTGTGTGTGTGTGTGTGTGTGTGTGTGTGTGTGTGTGTGTGTGTGTGTGTGTGTGTGTGTGGTGTGGTGTGGTGTGTGTGTGTGTGTGTCGGTGCAGACAGGATATAAGCTTCAATGTACTGTGTTGTAACTAATTGCTATTGGATAACGTGTGTGTGTGTGTGTGTTACCTCTGTACATGATGCATCGTAGGGCTTCAGAAGCGTAGGTCTGGGGCAGGGCCAGACTGATGTAACGTAGTGGATAGGGGATGCACTCCACAGGCCAGATTATACCTGTAGGGAGAGGAGGAAAGAGAGAGTCTTAGAGAAACAGAGAGACTTAGAGAAAGAGAGAGTCTGTCAGAGAAAGAGAGAGTCTGTCAGAGAAAGAGAGAGTCTGTCAGAGAAAGAGAGAGTCTGTCAGAGAAACAGAGAGTCTGTCAGAGAAACAGAGAGTCTGTCAGAGAAACAGAGAGTCTGTCAGAGAAAGAGAGAGTCTGTCAGAGAAACAGAGAGTCTGTCAGAGAAAGAGAGAGTCTGTCAGAGAAAGAGTTGTAAGAACTGAACTGGAATTGAACTGAATAACATTTTATTAAACTTCATTGTGAGAACATGTGAGAGGTAATATTGTAGATTTACAAAGTGACCCTCCATAAAATACCACTGAGGTTTGTGTGTGTGTGTGTGTGTGTGTGTGTGTGTGTGTGTGTGTGTGTGTGTGTGTGTGTGTGTGTGTGTGTGTGTGTGTGTGTGTGTGTGTGTGTATGCTAGCGTGCGTCCTTGTGTGTGTGTAAGACCTGGGTTCAAATACTATTTAGGGTATTTGAATTACATTCAAAGACATTTAGAAGCATTTAGATATTTTTTATTTGATAAGACAGTTAGCTGAAAATGCTCAAACACTCTGATGCATTTAACTGAGGCATTTGAACATAGTATTTGAAAAAACTTGCAAATAGTATTTATAGGAAATCATTTGAAAATACTTTCAAATACTTTCAACAGAAATTGATTCAGGCAACATTATTAAATACACAGAAAATAAGTATTTAAATAACAAATACACATGCATTTGAACCCAGGTTTGGTGTGTGACGTACCACTGACGATGAGGTTGGGGTAGAAGATACCCAGGGCAGCCTGGTTGGCGTTCTGTTCGTCATCGATGGCGGATGAGATGACCAGACCAAAGGAGATGCCAGTCAGACCCTGCAGCACGATCAGAGATATAACCAACACCAGGCTGCCCTCATTAGGAATCTGGAGGGAGGTGGAGGTGGAGGGGGGAGGAGGGGGGAGAGGCGGAGGAGAGGGGAGGGAGAGGCGGAGGAGAGGGGAGGGAGAGGCAGAGGAGGGGGGAGAGAGGGAGGGAGGGGGAGAGGAGAGGGAGAGCCGGAGGAGGGGGGAGGGAGGGGGAGAGGAGGGGGAGGGGAAGAGGTGGAGGTGTAGGGGAAAAGATAGGTGGAAGGGGAGAGAGAGAGAGAAAATTAGAGTGAGAGAGAGAATATGTTGGAGGGGAGGAGACAGCAAAAAGTGAGAGAAAGCGAAAAAGAGGAGGGATGGTAACAAGAGAGAGGAAGGTGAAAGAGGAGGGATGGTAACAAGAGAGAGGAAGGTGAAAGAGGAGGGATGGTAATAAGAGAGAGGAAGGTGAAAGAGGAGGGATGGTAACAAGAGAGAGGAAGGTGAAAGAGGAGGGATGGTAACAAGAGAGAGGAAGGTGAAAGAGGAGGGATGGTAATAAGAGAGAGGAAGGTGAAAGAGGAGGGATGGTAACAAGAGAGAGGAAGGTGAAAGAGGAGGGATGGTAACAAGAGAGAGGAAGGTGAAAGAGGAGGGATGGTAATAAGAGAGAGGAAGGTGAAAGAGGAGGGATGGTAACAAGAGAGAGGAAGGTGAAAGAGGAGGGATGGTAACAAGAGAGGAAGGTGAAAGAGGAGGGATGGTAACAAGAGAGAGGAAGGTGAAAGAGGAGGGATGGTAACAAGAGAGAGGAAGGTGAAAGAGGAGGGATGGTAATAAGAGAGAGGAAGGTGAAAGAGGAGGGATGGTAATAAGAGAGAGGAAGGTGAAAGAGGAGGGATGGTAACAAGAGAGAGGAAGGTGAAAGAGGAGGGATGGTAACAAGAGAGAGGAAGGTGAAAGAGGAGGGATGGTAACAAGAGAGAGGAAGGTGAAAGAGGAGGGATGGTAACAAGAGAGAGGAAGGTGAAAGAGGAGGGATGGTAACAAGAGAGAGGAAGGTGAAAGAGGAGGGATGGTAACAAGGGAGAGGAAGGTGAAAGAGGAGGGATGGTAACAAGAGAGAGGAAGGTGAAAGAGGAGGGATGGTAATAAGAGAGAGGAAGGTGAAAGAGGAGGGATGGTAACAAGAGAGAGGAAGGTGAAAGAGGAGGGATGGTAATAAGAGAGAGGAAGGTGAAAGAGGAGGGATGGTAACAAGAGAGAGGAAGGTGAAAGAGGAGGGATGGTAATAAGAGAGAGGAAGGTGAAAGAGGAGGGATGGTAACAAGAGAGAGGAAGGTGAAAGAGGAGGGATGGTAACAAGAGAGAGGAAGGTGAAAGAGGAGGGATGGTAACAAGAGAGAGGAAGGTGAAAGAGGAGGGATGGTAACAAGAGAGAGGAAGGTGAAAGAGTATGTCATGTTATTCAGTGATTTAGTGTCTGTTACATAAGGCCCTGACTCTTTCTATTGTCACAATACAGAGGCCTGTGTGTGTGTGTGTGTGTGTGTGTGTGTGTGTGTGTGTGTGTGTGTGTGTGTGTGTGTGTGTGTGTGTCTGTCTATCTATCTCCACTGACAACGTGTAAAAATAGACTGCAGGGAGAGAGCACATGGCTGCTCGGTTGCCACAGCAATCAAAGGCTGTTGTCGTGGTGATTCCGTAGTGATCCTTAGATATGATGGACTCAGGTACCGGCAAGAATAGAAATATATACTCCAGTCACCTCTTTGGACTGTCACACACACACACACACACACACACACACACACACACACACACACACACACACACACACACACACACACACACACACACACACACACACACACCAACAACAGTTCCATCCACGTGCCTATTGAGTCTGATGTTTCTATTCATCCACTGTCCTCAGGTTGACCTGTCCAGACCTGGGTTCAAATACTATTTCAAATCTTTCACATACTTTTACTTTCATTTTTCTAACACACACTGTTGAAGAAACGTTTTTAAATGTAATTACGCTGCCAGATTATATTGAGGTTTATGGTAAAAATAATAAAACATCCAGGGTAGAGGAGTAAAGAATGTGCCTATTTAAAAGCTATAAATTATTGCAACGTCATAAAAATAAATAAAGTATCTCTCATGCTATAAAGGAGAAGTGTGACATTGATCCTTAAAAAGACATGGGTGTATATCACTCATTTTTAAATAAAACACATGGATGTGGAAAATGCAGAATGTCCCTAACATTTGACTAATTAAACTTGACCTGCTTCCCCTTTTTCTGAACTATTTCTCAACTTACAGTATCAGTGCAGTAATATCACCAAGCGACCACTAGATGGAGGTGTAGGACCACTACATAAGCTAGTGCAGTAATATCACCAAGCGACCACTAGATGGAGGTGTAGGACCACTACATAAGCTAGTGCAGTAATATCACCAAGCGACCACTAGATGGAGGTGTAGGACCACTACATAAGCTAGTGCAGTAATATCACCAAGCGACCACTAGATGGAGGTGTAGGACCACTACATAAGCTAGTGCAGTAATATCACCAAGTGACCACTAGATAGAAGTGTAGGACCACTACATAAGCTAGTGCAGTAATATCACCAAGCGACCACTAGATGGAGGTGTAGGACCACTACATAAGCTAGTGCAGTAATATCACCAAGCGACCACTTAGATGGAGGTGTAGGACCACTACATAAGCTAGTGCAGTAATATCACCAAGCGACCACTAGATGGAGGTGTAGGACCACTACATAAGCTAGTGCAGTAATATCACCAAGTGACCACTAGATAGAAGTGTAGGACCACTACATAAGCTAGTGCAGTAATATCACCAAGCGACCACTAGATGGAGGTGTAGGACCACTACATAAGCTAGTGCAGTAATATCACCAAGTGACCACTAGATAGAAGTGTAGGACCACTACATAAGCTAGTGCAGTAATATCACCAAGCGACCACTAGATGGAGGTGTAGGACCACTACATAAGCTAGTGCAGTAATATCACCAAGTGACCACTAGATAGAAGTGTAGGACCACTACATAAGCTAGTGCAGTAATATCACCAAGCGACCACTAGATGGAGGTGTAGGACCACTACATAAGCTAGTGCAGTAATATCACCAAGTGACCACTAGATAGAAGTGTAGGACCACTACATAAGCTAGTGCAGTAATATCACCAAGCGACCACTAGATGGAGGTGTAGGACCACTACATAAGGTAGTGCAGTAATATCACCAAGCGACCACTAGATGGAGGTGTAGGACCACTACATAAGGTAGTGCAGTAATATCACCAAGCGACCACTAGATGGAGGTGTAGGACCACTACATAAGGTAGTGCAGTAATATCACCAAGCGACCACTAGATGGAGGTGTAGGACCACTACATAAGCTAGTGCAGTAATATCACCAAGCGACCACTAGATGGAGGTGTAGGACCACTACATAAGGTAGTGCAGTAATATCACCAAGCGACCACTAGATGGAGGTGTAGGACCACTACATAAGCTAGTGCAGTAATATCACCAAGCGACCACTAGATGGAGGTGTAGGACCACTACATAAGGTAGTGCAGTAATATCACCAAGCGACCACTAGATGGAGGTGTAGGACCACTACATACGGTAGTGCAGTACCATAGCATGTAGTATTGTAGTTGTCAAGCCAGAACTCGGCTTCTGCAGCCACAGAGGAGTTTTTGAAGTCAACTCTGCATTACAAGCCAACATCTCTACATGACTATCACCCATATTCCCTAACACTCCACAATATATACATCTCCACAGTCACACCGTGCTGCTCAGTGTGTGTACAACACAATATATACATCTCCACAGTCACACCGTGCTGCTCAGTGTCTGTACAACACAATATATACATCTCCACAGTCACACCGTGCTGCTCAGTGTGTACAACACAATATATACATCTCCACAGTCACACCGTGCTGCTCAGTGTCTGTACAACACAATATATACATCTCCACATTCACACCGTGCTGCTCAGTGTGTACAACACAATATATACATCTCCACAGTCACACCGTGCTGCTCAGTGTGTGTACAACACAATATATACATCTCCACAGTCACCGTGCTGCTCAGTGTGTGAACAACACAAAATATACATCTCCACAGTCACACCGTGCTGCTCAGTGTGTACAACACAATATATACATCTCCACAGTCACACCGTGCTGCTCAGTGTGTACAACACAATATATACATCTCCACAGTCACACCGTGCTGCTCAGTGTGTACAACACAATATATACATCTCCACAGTCACCGTGCTGCTCAGTGTGTGTACAACACAATATATACATCTCCACAGTCACCGTGCTGCTCAGTGTGTACAACACAATATATACATCTCCACAGTCACACCGTGCTGCTCAGTGTGTACAACACAATATATACATCTCCACAGTCACACCGTGCTGCTCAGTGTGTACAACACAATATATACATCTCCACAGTCACCGTGCTGCTCAGTGTGTACAACACAATATATACATCTCCACAGTCACCGTGCTGCTCAGTGTGTACAACACAATATATACATCTCCACAGTCACCGTGCTGCTCAGTGTGTACAACACAATATATACATCTCCACAGTCACCGTGCTGCTCAGTGTGTACAACACAATATATACATCTCCACAGTCACACCGTGCTGCTCAGTGTGTACAACACAATATATACATCTCCACAGTCACACCGTGCTGCTCAGTGTGTACAACACAATATATACATCTCCACAGTCACCGTGCTGCTCAGTGTGTACAACACAATATATACATCTCCACAGTCACACCGTGCTGCTCAGTGTGTGTACAACACAATATATACATCTCCACAGTCACACCGTGCTGCTCAGTGTGTACAACACAATATATACATCTCCACAGTCACACCGTGCTGCTCAGTGTGTGAACAACACAATATATACATCTCCACAGTCACACCGTGCTGCTCAGTGTGTACAACACAATATATACATCTCCACAGTCACACCGTGCTGCTCAGTGTGTGTACAACACAATATATACATCTCCACAGTCACCGTGCTGCTCAGTGTGTACAACACAATATATACATCTCCACAGTCACACCGTGCTGCTCAGTGTGAACAACACAATATATACATCTCCACAGTCACACCGTGCTGCTCAGTGTGTACAACACAATATATACATCTCCACAGTCACACCGTGCTGCTCAGTGTGTACAACACAATATATACATCTCCACAGTCACACCGTGCTGCTCAGTGTGTACAACACAATATATACATCTCCACAGTCACACCGTGCTGCTCAGTGTGTACAACACAATATATACATCTCCACAGTCACACCGTGCTGCTCAGTGTGTGTACAACACAATATATACATCTCCACAGTCACACCGTGCTGCTCAGTGTGTACAACACAATATATACATCTCCACAGTCACACCGTGCTGCTCAGTGTGTACAACACAATATATACATCTCCACAGTCACACCGTGCTGCTCAGTGTGTACAACACAATATATACATCTCCACAGTCACACCGTGCTGCTCAGTGTCTGTACAACACAATATATACATCTCCACATTCACACCGTGCTGCTCAGTGTGTACAACACAATATATACATCTCCACAGTCACACCGTGCTGCTCAGTGTGTGTACAACACAATATATACATCTCCACAGTCACCGTGCTGCTCAGTGTGTGAACAACACAAAATATACATCTCCACAGTCACACCGTGCTGCTCAGTGTGTACAACACAATATATACATCTCCACAGTCACACCGTGCTGCTCAGTGTGTACAACACAATATATACATCTCCACAGTCACACCGTGCTGCTCAGTGTGTACAACACAATATATACATCTCCACAGTCACCGTGCTGCTCAGTGTGTGTACAACACAATATATACATCTCCACAGTCACCGTGCTGCTCAGTGTGTACAACACAATATATACATCTCCACAGTCACACCGTGCTGCTCAGTGTGTACAACACAATATATACATCTCCACAGTCACACCGTGCTGCTCAGTGTGTACAACACAATATATACATCTCCACAGTCACCGTGCTGCTCAGTGTGTACAACACAATATATACATCTCCACAGTCACCGTGCTGCTCAGTGTGTACAACACAATATATACATCTCCACAGTCACCGTGCTGCTCAGTGTGTACAACACAATATATACATCTCCACAGTCACCGTGCTGCTCAGTGTGTACAACACAATATATACATCTCCACAGTCACACCGTGCTGCTCAGTGTGTACAACACAATATATACATCTCCACAGTCACACCGTGCTGCTCAGTGTGTACAACACAATATATACATCTCCACAGTCACCGTGCTGCTCAGTGTGTACAACACAATATATACATCTCCACAGTCACACCGTGCTGCTCAGTGTGTGTACAACACAATATATACATCTCCACAGTCACACCGTGCTGCTCAGTGTGTACAACACAATATATACATCTCCACAGTCACACCGTGCTGCTCAGTGTGTGAACAACACAATATATACATCTCCACAGTCACACCGTGCTGCTCAGTGTGTACAACACAATATATACATCTCCACAGTCACACCGTGCTGCTCAGTGTGTGTACAACACAATATATACATCTCCACAGTCACCGTGCTGCTCAGTGTGTACAACACAATATATACATCTCCACAGTCACACCGTGCTGCTCAGTGTGAACAACACAATATATACATCTCCACAGTCACACCGTGCTGCTCAGTGTGTACAACACAATATATACATCTCCACAGTCACACCGTGCTGCTCAGTGTGTACAACACAATATATACATCTCCACAGTCACACCGTGCTGCTCAGTGTGTACAACACAATATATACATCTCCACAGTCACACCGTGCTGCTCAGTGTGTACAACACAATATATACATCTCCACAGTCACACCGTGCTGCTCAGTGTGTACAACACAATATATACATCTCCACAGTCACACCGTGCTGCTCAGTGTGTACAACACAATATATACATCTCCACAGTCACACCGTGCTGCTCAGTGTCTGTACAACACAATATATACATCTCCACAGTCACACCGTGCTGCTCAGTGTGTACAACACAATATATACATCTCCACAGTCACCGTGCTGCTCAGTGTGTACAACACAATATATACATCTCCACAGTCACCGTGCTGCTCAGTGTGTACAACACAATATATACATCTCCACAGTCACACCGTGCTGCTCAGTGTGTACAACACAATATATACATCTCCACAGTCACACCGTGCTGCTCAGTGTGTACAACACAATATATACATCTCCACAGTCACACCGTGCTGCTCAGTGTGTACAACACAATATATACATCTCCACAGTCACACCGTGCTGCTCAGTGTGTACAACACAATATATACATCTCCACAGTCACACCGTGCTGCTCAGTGTGTACAACACAATATATACATCTCCACAGTCACCGTGCTGCTCAGTGTGTACAACACCAGTGGAACAGGGATGTGAACATGAGACAGGGATGTTCAATCATTCAGGAGTCATGATAAGCCTTGCTGATGAGGACGGATGGAGGCTGCTGTGTATGTGTGTGTGTGTGTGTGTGTGTGTGTGTGTGTGTGTGTGTGTGTGTGTGTGTGTGTGTGTGTGTGTGTGTGTGTGTGTGTGTGTGTGTGTGTCTATGTGTGTGTGTGTTACCTTGAAGACGAGCAGCATTAAGAGCAGTAGTAGAATGACCTGGATGCTGATGACAAACAGCTGGGAGATGAGATGGGCCAGCACAGTCTCCAACGAACTAACACCTGGAGGGAGAGAGAGAGAGAGAGAGAGAGAGAGAGAGAGAGAGAGAGAGAGAGAGAGAGAGAGAGAGAGAGAGAGAGAGAGAGAGGAGACAGGGAGAGAGAGAGAGAGAGAGAGAGAGAGGAGACAGGGAGAGAGAGAGAGAGAGAGAGAGAGAGAGAGAGAGAGAGAGAGAGAGAGAGGAGACAGGGAGAGAGAGAGAGAGAGAGAGAGAGAGAGAGAGAGAGAGGAGACAGGGAGAGAGAGAGAGAGAGAGAGAGAGAGAGAGAGAGAGAGAGAGAGAGACAGAGAGAGAGAGGAGACAGGGAAAGAGAGAAGGAGAACAAAGGAGAGAGTGAAATAGAGGAGAGGAGAAAGGGAGGGAGAGAGAGAGAATGAAGGAGAGAGTGAAATAGAGGAGAGAGGAGAAAGGGAGAGAGAGAGAGAATGAAGGAGAGAGTGAAATAGAGGAGAGAGGAGAAAGGGAGAGAGAGAGAGGGAGAGAACAGTGGAACAGGAGAAAAGGAAGAGTAAGGTGGGGAGAAGATCATTTAATGTTCTGACAAACTGGCCCATGGTGATTTAACCAGATCTTCTGATTATTGGTCAGGATAATCCACCTCCCCATAGTGGTCTGTACTGATCACTACATAGATAATGACCACAAACTGTCAATGCATCACAAATGGAACCATATTCCCTATATCCAAGCCAGTTCCACTGTGTTTTGTCATTGTTCCCCTCTAATGAGGGACTGGTTTAGACCTGGGACACCAGGTGGGTGATATTAATGATCAGGTAGAACAGAAAGGCTCCTGACCTCGTAGGGTCAGAGTTGAATATCCCTGGGTTATATAGTACACTACTTTTATATAGAGAACAGGGTGGCATTGGGGACACTTGGGCCCTCGTCAACAGTAGTGCAATAAATAGGATATAGGGTGCCATTTGGAACAGATTGTTACCCACTTAATGAACTTTGACCTCTTACCTGCAACCCAGCACCTGTCCATTAGCCCCTCCTTCCTCTCTATCACGAAGGACAGAGCCGTCAAGCCCACTGCCAAGTAGAAAGTGATGCTGTGTAGAGAGAGAAGGGAGGATGAGAGAGAGAAGGGAGGGTGAGAGAGAGAAGGGAGGGTGAGAGAGAGAAAGGAGGGTGAGAGAGAGAAGGGAGGGTGAGAGAGAGAAAGGAGGGTGAGAGAGAAAGGAGGGTGAGAGAGAGAAAGGAGGGTGAGAGAGAGAAGGGAGGGTGAGAGAGAGAAAGGAGGGTGAGAGAGAGAAGGGAGGGTGAGAGAGAGAAAGGAGGGTGAGAGAGAGAAAGGAGGGTGAGAGAGAGAAGGGAGGGTGAGAGAGAGAAAGGAGGGTGAGAGAGAGAAAGGAGGGTGAGAGAGAGAAAGGAGGGTGAGAGAGAGAAGGGAGGGTGAGAGAGAGAAAGGAGGGTGAGAGAGAGAAAGGAGGGTGAGAGAGAGAAAGGAGGGTGAGAGAGAGAAAGGAGGGTGAGAGAGAGAAGGGAGGGTGAGAGAGAGAAAGGAGGGTGAGAGAGAGAAAGGAGGGTGAGAGAGAGAAAGGAGGGTGAGAGGGAGAAGGGAGGGTGAGAGAGAGAAAGGAGGGTGAGAGAGAGAAGGGAGGGTGAGAGAGAGAAGGGAGGGTGAGAGAGAGAAGGGAGGGTGAGAGAGAGAGAGGGAGAGGAGGGTGAGAGAGAGAAAGGAGGGTGAGAGAGAGAAAGGAGGGTGAGAGAGAGAAAGGAGGGTGAGAGAGAGAAGGGAGGGTGAGAGAGAGAAGGGAGGGTGAGAGAGAGAAGGGAGGGTGAGAGAGAGAAGGGAGGGTGAGAGAGAGAAGGGAGGGTGAGAGAGAGAAAGGAGGGTGAGAGAGAGAAAGGAGGGTGAGAGAGAGAAAGGAGGGTGAGAGGGAGGAGGGAGAGAAAGAGAAGGGAGGGGGGAGAGAGAGAAGGGAGGGGGGGAGAGAGAAGGGAGGAGGGGAGAGAGAAGGGAGGGGGAGAGAGAGAAGCGAGGGGGAAGAGAGAAGAGAGGGGGAGAGAAGGGAGGGGGTGAGAGAGAAGCGAGGGGGGAGAGAGAGAAGGGAGAGGGGAGAGGGAGAAGGGAGGGGAAGAGAGAAGAAATGGGGAAATTGGAGAGACAAGGAAAGGAGGAAAAGAGAGGATAAAGAGAGAACTACATCTTAGTCTCAGTAAAGCTGACTAGGTTCAGACATGGACTGAATCTGTACCTCAGAACGGCTCCTGGTGTCACAAACGTGGTGAAGTCTGAGTTCATGCTGCCATAGATGGGCTCCTCAAACTGGAAAGAGAAATGGGACAAAGAGAAATAGTCAGTTGAATATTTTCCTCCCAGTATACCATGCATCTGTGTATTCATCAGGGACCAGTGGAATGGACCACGGTTATACATTCAATAATGCAGGCTACATCACAGTCCTTCAGAAGGAATAGGTGCGACTCTCACTCACAATAAAAAACTTCATACTTAATCTAATTTGAATTAAAATCATGACGTTTCGGCCACCAATGGCCCTCGTCAGAATCAATGGTCTTGGCAAGACAACAACATGTTGCTATAGCATAAGGGAGCCATGTTAGCATCAAGGCTAGTGGATGTGGATGGCAAAATACTATCGACAGAGTGTGATCCCCAAATAGCACCCTATTCCCTACATAGCACCCTATTCCCCACATAGTGCACTACTTTGACCAGAGTCTTATGGGAATAGGGTGCCTTTAAGGGTGTAATCAGGGTTTAAAGGGGTTATTGTTGTCCTACCTTGACAGGAAGAGAGACCAGGTAAGACATGCTCCCCATCTTATACTGGACGAAGTCCTGAGGAGGGAACAGACTGTTTCACTTCACTGCTGGATGTATCTTTATCAACAGCTGGGCTGCATCTCAACAGTCTGAACAAGCTACATCAACAGCTGGGCTGCATCTCAACAGTCTGAACAAGCTACATCAACAGCTGGGCTGCATCTCAACAGTCTGAACAAGCTACATCAACAGCTGGGCTGCATCTCAACAGTCTGAACAAGCTACTTCAACAGCTGGGCTGCATCTCAACAGTCTGAACAAGCTACATCAACAGCTGGGCTGCATCTCAACAGTCTGAACAAGCTACATCAACAGCTGGGCTGCATCTCAACAGTCTGAACAAGCTACTTCAACAGCTGGGCTGCATCTCAACAGTCTGAACAAGCTACATCAACAGCTGGGCTGCATCTCAACAGTCTGAACAAGCTACTTCAACAGCTGGGCTGCATCTCAACAGTCTGAACAAGCTACTTCAACAGCTGGGCTGCATCTCATCAGTCTAAACAAGTGACTTCCTCACCTCGTCACGTTTCATTAATCTGCACTGATGTAAAAAAGAAGTGGACAGGTTGAAAGCGTTTCCAGCAGGCCTTGATTTGCCATGTTACTTTGATCCATGGTGTTTTTAGATCAGTCCAGATGAGAAGAGACGCGGAGAGAAAGACCCTGCTGCCATGCAGTCAGTGTGTATTACACTAGATAAAGATATCATCTATAGAAGGTTTTGAAAGCCAGACGGCGCCGTTAAACAATAAGGCTATGTTCCCATTGAAGAAAGAGCAGGTAGATCTGCAGGGAGGAACCAACAGGGAACTCTGGTTGTACCTCCAAGGCATCTGCTAGTTTCTTCTGAAGCATCATGGCGATCTGTTGATCTGGTGACAAAAACACACTACGAGGTGAAAACAATGGCATCATTATCAAGTCTATTATCACTTTTGAAAAACGCTTTTGATTGATCAATTTAATTAACATAAAAAAACGTCTCAAGATGAATCATCATTAAAATGCCTTTTCCAATCTCCATCATTTGGGAGATAAACCATCATTCAGAAGACCCACACAGTTACACTACCACCTAGTGGTCATTTTCACAGACAACATATCTATTCCATTGTATTGTATTCTACCAGTATTATATTCTAATTCTACTTTAGTGTCTGTGAGGGTGAATTCTTTCACACATCGTCATGCCAACAGACTGCGGAGTGAGAGCTTACTGGTCAGGTCCAACCACACGTGCACCGACCCTCCATCCACTACCTCCTTAGAGACCTGACGCTGGATCACCCTGCATAATACAACACACACCACAGAACAGACATGATACAGTAAGGATCCTGTATAATACAACACACACCACAGAACAGACATGATACAGTAAGGATCCTGTATAATACAACACACACCACAGAACAGACATGATACAGTAAGGATCCTGTATAATACAACACACACCACAGAACAGACATGATACAGTAAGGATCCTGTATAATACAACACACACCACAGAACAGAGACATGATACAGTAAGGATCCTGTATAATATAACACACACCACAGAACAGACATGATACAGTAAGGATCCTGTATAATACAACACACACCACAGAACAGAGACATGATACAGTAAGGATCCTGTATAATACAACACACACCACAGAACAGACATGATAGAGTAAGGATCCTGTATAATACAACACACACCACAGAACAGACATGATACAGTAAGGATCCTGTATAATACAACACACACCACAGAACAGAGACATGATACAGTAAGGATCCTGTATAATACAACACATACCACAGAACAGAGACATGATACAGTAAGGATCCTGTATAATACAACACACACCACAGAACAGAGACATGATACAGTAAGGATCCTGTATAATACAACACACACCACAGAACAGAGACATGATACAGTAAGGATCCTGTATAATACAACACACACCACAGAACAGACATGATACAGTAAGGATCCTGTATAATACAACACACACCACAGAACAGACATGATACAGTAAGGATCCTGTATAATACAACACACACCACAGAACAGAGACATGATACAGTAAGGATCCTGTATAATACAACACACACCACAGAACAGAGACATGATACAGTAAGGATCCTGTATAATACAACACACACCACAGAACAGAGACATGATACAGTAAGGATCCTGCATAATACAACACACACCACAGAACAGACATGATACAGTAAGGATCCTGTATAATACAACACACACACCACAGAACAGAGACATGATACAGTAAGGATCCTGTATAATACAACACACACCACAGAACAGAGACATGATACAGTAAGGATCCTGTATAATACAACACACACCACAGAACAGACATGATACAGTAAGGATCCTGTATAATACAACACACACCACAGAACAGAGACATGATACAGTAAGGATCCTGTATAATACAACACACACCACAGAACAGACATGATACAGTAAGGATCCTGTATAATACAACACACACCACAGAACAGACATGATACAGTAAGGATCCTGTATAATACAACACACACCACAGAACAGACATGATACAGTAAGGATCCTGTATAATACAACACACACCACAGAACAGACATGATACAGTAAGGATCCTGTATAATACAACACACACCACAGAACAGACATGATACAGTAAGGATCCTGTATAATACAACACACACCACAGAACAGAGACATGATACAGTAAGGATCCTGTATAATACAACACACACCACAGAACAGACATGATACAGTAAGGATCCTGTATAATACAACACACACCACAGAACAGACATGATACAGTAAGGATCCTGTATAATACAACACACACCACAGAACAGACATGATACAGTAAGGATCCTGTATAATACAACACACACCACAGAACAGACATGATACAGTAAGGATCCTGTATAATACAACACACACCACAGAACAGAGACATGATACAGTAAGGATCCTGTATAATACAACACACACCACAGAACAGAGACATGATACAGTAAGGATCCTGTATAATACAACACACACCACAGAACAGACATGATACAGTAAGGATCCTGTATAATACAACACACACACCACAGAACAGACATGATACAGTAAGGATCCTGTATAATACAACACACACCACAGAACAGAGACATGATACAGTAAGGATCCTGTATAATACAACACACACCACAGAACAGAGACATGATACAGTAAGGATCCTGTATAATACAACACACACCACAGAACAGACATGATACAGTAAGGATCCTGTATAATACAACACACACCACAGAACAGAGACATGATACAGTAATGATCCTGTATAATACAACACACACCACAGAACAGACATGATACAGTAAGGATCCTGTATAATACAACACACACACCACAGAACAGAGACATGATACAGTAAGGATCCTGTATAATACAACACACACCACAGAACAGAGACATGATACAGTAAGGATCCTGTATAATACAACACACACCACAGAACAGACATGATACAGTAAGGATCCTGTATAATACAACACACACCACAGAACAGACATGATACAGTAAGGATCCTGTATAATACAACACACACCACAGAACAGACATGATACAGTAAGGATCCTGTATAATACAACACACACCACAGAACAGAGACATGATACAGTAAGGATCCTGTATAATACAACACACACCACAGAACAGACATGATACAGTAAGGATCCTGTATAATACAACACACACCACAGAACAGAGACATGATACAGTAAGGATCCTGTATAATACAACACACACCACAGAACAGAGACATGATACAGTAAGGATCCTGTATAATACAACACACACACCACAGAACAGAGACATGATACAGTAAGGATCCTGTATAATACAACACACACCACAGAACAGAGACATGATACAGTAAGGATCCTGTATAATACAACACACACCACAGAACAGACATGATACAGTAAGGATCCTGTATAATACAACACACACCACAGAACAGACATGATACAGTAAGGATCCTGTATAATACAACACACACCACAGAACAGAGACATGATACAGTAAGGATCCTGTATAATACAACACACACCACAGAACAGAGACATGATACAGTAAGGATCCTGTATAATACAACACACACCACAGAACAGACATGATACAGTAAGGATCCTTTATAATACAACACACACCACAGAACAGACATGATACAGTAAGGATCCTGTATAATACAACACACACCACAGAACAGAGACATGATACAGTAAGGATCCTGTATAATACAACACACACCACAGAACAGAGACATGATACAGTAAGGATCCTGTATAATACAACACACACCACAGAACAGACATGATACAGTAAGGATCCTGTATAATACAACACACACCAAGAGAACAGAGACATGATACAGTAAGGATCCTGTATAATACAACACACACCACAGAACAGACATGATACAGTAAGGATCCTGTATAATACAACACACACCACAGAACAGACATGATACAGTAAGGATCCTGTATAATACAACACACACCACAGAACAGAGACATGATACAGTAAGGATCCTGTATAATACAACACACACCACAGAACAGAGACATGATACAGTAAGGATCCTGTATAATACAACACACACCACAGAACAGAGACATGATACAGTAAGGATCCTGTATAATACAACACACACCACAGAACAGACATGATACAGTAAGGATCCTGTATAATACAACACACACCACAGAACAGAGACATGATACAGTAAGGATCCTGTATAATACAACACACACCACAGAACAGAGACATGATACAGTAAGGATCCTGTATAATACAACACACACCACAGAACAGAGACATGATACAGTAAGGATCCTGTATAATACAACACACACCACAGAACAGACATGATACAGTAAGGATCCTGTATAATACAACACACACACCACAGAACAGAGACATGATACAGTAAGGATCCTGTATAATACAACACACACCACAGAACAGAGACATGATACAGTAAGGATCCTGTATAATACAACACACACCACAGAACAGACATGATACAGTAAGGATCCTGTATAATACAACACACACCACAGAACAGAGACATGATACAGTAAGGATCCTGTATAATACAACACACACCACAGAACAGAGACATGATACAGTAAGGATCCTGTATAATACAACACACACCACAGAACAGAGACATGATACAGTAAGGATCCTGTATAATACAACACACACCACAGAACAGAGACATGATACAGTAAGGATCCTGTATAATACAACACACACCACAGAACAGACATGATACAGTAAGGATCCTGTATAATACAACACACACCACAGAACAGAGACATGATACAGTAAGGATCCTGTATAATACAACACACACCACAGAACAGAGACATGATACAGTAAGGATCCTGTATAATACAACACACACCACAGAACAGAGACATGATACAGTAAGGATCCTGTATAATACAACACACACCACAGAACAGACATGATACAGTAAGGATCCTGTATAATACAACACACACCACAGAACAGACATGATACAGTAAGGATCCTGTATAATACAACACACACCACAGAACAGACATGATACAGTAAGGATCCTGTATAATACAACACACACCACAGAACAGACATGATACAGTAAGGATCCTGTATAATACAACACACACCACAGAACAGACATGATACAGTAAGGATCCTGTATAATACAACACACACCACAGAACAGACATGATACAGTAAGGATCCTGTATAATACAACACACACCACAGAACAGACATGATACAGTAAGGATCCTGTATAATACAACACACACCACAGAACAGACATGATACAGTAAGGATCCTGTATAATACAACACACACCACAGAACAGACATGATACAGTAAGGATCCTGTATAATACAACACACACCACAGAACAGAGACATGATACAGTAAGGATCCTGTATAATACAACACACACCACAGAACAGACATGATACAGTAAGGATCCTGTATAATACAACACACACCACAGAACAGAGACATGATACAGTAAGGATCCTGTATAATACAACACACACCACAGAACAGACATGATACAGTAAGGATCCTGTATAATACAACACACACCACAGAACAGAGACATGATACAGTAAGGATCCTGTATAATACAACACACACCACAGAACAGACATGATACAGTAAGGATCCTGTATAATACAACACACACCACAGAACAGAGACATGATACAGTAAGGATCCTGTATAATACAACACACACCACAGAACAGAGACATGATACAGTAAGGATCCTGTATAATACAACACACACCACAGAACAGAGACATGATACAGTAAGGATCCTGTATAATACAACACACACCACAGAACAGAGACATGATACAGTAAGGATCCTGTATAATACAACACACACCACAGAACAGAGACATGATACAGTAAGGATCCTGTATAATACAACACACACCACAGAACAGACATGATACAGTAAGGATCCTGTATAATACAACACACAGTTTAGTTAAACTGCAAATGTGTCTACTCTGGTCATGGCAGGTGTGTCTACTCTGGTCATGGCAGGTGTGTCTACTCTGGTCATGGCAGACAGGTGTGTCTACTCTGGTCATGGCAGGTGTGTCTACTCTGGTCATGGCAGGTGTGTCTACTCTGGTCATGGCAGGTGTGTCTACTCTGGTCATGGCAGGTGTGTCTACTCTGGTCATGGCAGGTGTGTCTACTCTGGTCATGGCAGGTGTGTCTACTCTGGTCATGGCAGGTGTGTCTACTCTGGTCATGGCACGTGCGTCTACTCTGGTCATGGCAGGTGCGTCTACTCTGGTAATGGCAGGTGCGTCTACTCTGGTCATGGCAGGTGTGTCTACTCTGGTCATGGCAGGTGTGTCTACTCTGGTCATGGCAGGTGCGCTCTAGCCAACAGCTCACAGATACAGTGTGGGTAGGCAGGGCGGGTAGGCTGTGTGGGTAGGCTGTATGGGTAGGCAGTGCAGGTAGGATGTGTGGGTAGGCTGTGCGGGTAGGCTGTGCGGGTAGGCTGTGTTGGTAGGCTGTGCGGGTAGGCTTTGCGGGTAGGCTGTGCGGGTAGGCCATGCAGGTTGGCTGTTTGGGTAGGCAGTGTTGGTAGGCTGTGTGGGCAGGCTGTGCGGGTAGGCAGTGTGGGTAGGCTTTGCGGGTAGGCTGTGCGGGTAGGCCATGCAGGTAGGATGTGCGGGTAGGCAGTGTGGGTAGGCTGTGCATGTAGGCTGTGCGGGTAGTCTGTGCGGGTAGCCTGTGTGGGTAGGCTATGTGGGTAGGCTGTGTGGGTAGGCTGTGCGGGTAGGCTGTGTTGGTAGTCTGTGCGGGTAGGCTAAGTGGGTAGGCTGTGCGGGTAGGCTGTGCGGGTAGCCTGTGTGGGTAGGCTGTGCGGGTAGGCTGTGCGGGTAGGCTGTGCGGTAGTCTGTGCGGTAGTCTGTGCGGGTAGGCTGTGCGGGTAAGCTGTGTGGGAAGAATGTGCGGGTAGGCTATGCAGGTAGGCTGTGCGGGTAGGCTGTGTGGGTAGGCTATGCGGGTAGTCTGTGCGGGTAGACTGTGTGGGTAGGCTATGCGGGTAGTCTGTGCGGGTAGGCTGTGTGGGTAGGCTGTGCGGGTAGGCTGTGCGGGTAGGCTGTGTGGGTAGGCTGTGCGGGTAGGCTGTGTGTGGGTAGCCTTTGCGGGTAGGCTGTGTGGGTAGTCTGTGTGGGTAGGCTGTGTGGGTAGGCTGTGCGGGTAGACTGTGCGGGTAGGCTCGTCTACAGGATGAGATTATTATGGATAGAAGCAAGAATATTTTTATTTGTCAAACGGCAATTAAGCATCATGTGACCAGAATAAAACCCTCAATATTTATTGTAAAGGAGCATCAAGCTCATCACCGTGCTCTTTCACCACCCTGTGAAGTTCATCACAACATGTTTCATCTGTAGTCTAATAAACTGCATGGTTTCCTCAGTCGTAGTGGGAGGACCACACAACATGTTTCATCTGTAGTCTAATAAACTGCATGCTTTCCTGAGTCGTAGTGGGAGGACCACACAACATGTTTCATCTGTAGTCTAATAAACTGAATGGTTTCCTGAGTCGTAGGTGGAGGACCACACAACATGTTTCATCTGTAGTCTAATAAACTGCATGGTTTCCTGAGTCGTAGTGGGAGGACCACACAACATGTTTCATCTGTAGCTCTAATAAACTGCATGGTTTCCTGGAGTCGTAGTGGGAGGACCACACAACATGTTTCATCTGTAGTCTAATAAACTGCATGGTTTCCTGAGTCGTAGTGGGAGGACCACACAACATGTTTCATCTGTAGTCTAATAAACTGCATGGTTTCCTGAGTCGTAGTGGGAGGACCACACAACATGTTTCATCTGTAGTCTAATAAACTGCATGGTTTCCTGAGTCATAGTGGGAGGACCACACAACATGTTTCATCTGTAGTCTAATAAACTGCATGGTTTCCTGAGTCATAGTGGAGGACCACACAACATGTTTCATCTGTAGTCTAATAAACTGCATGGTTTCCTGAGTCGTAGTGGGAGGACCACACAACATGTTTCATCTGTAGCCTAATTAACTGCATGGTTTCCTGAGTCGTAGTGGGAGGACCACACAGCATGTTTCATCTGTAGTCTAATAAACTGCATGGTTTCCTGAGTCGTAGTGGGAGGAGCACACAGCATGTTTCATCTGTAGTCTAATAAACTGCAAGGTTTCTGGAGTCATAGTGGGAGGACCACACAACATGTTTCATCTGTAGTCTAATAAACTGCATGGTTTCTGGAGTCGTAGTGGGAGGACCACACAACATGTTTCATCTGTAGTCTAATAAACTGCATGGTTTCCTGAGTCGTAGTGGGAGGACCACACAACATGTTTCATCTGTAGTCTAATAAACTGAATGGTTTCCTGAGTCATAGTGGGAGGACCACACAACATGTTTAATCTGTAGTCTAATAAACTGCATGGTTTCCTGAGTCGTAGTGGGAGGACCACACAACATGTTTCATCTGTAGTCTAATAAACTGCATGGTTTCCTGAGTCATAGTGGGAGGACCACACAGCATGTTTCATCTGTAGTCTAATAAACTGAATGGTTTCCTGAGTCGTAGTGGGAGGACCACACAACATGTTTCATCTGTAGTCTAATAAACTGCACGGTTTCCTGAGTCGTAGTGGGAGGACCACACAACATGTTTCATCTGTAGTCTAATAAACTGCATGGTTTCTGGAGTCGTAGTGGGAGGACCACACAACATGTTTCATCTGTAGCCTAATAAACTGCATGGTTTCCTGAGTCGTAGTGGGAGGACCACACAACATGTTTCATCTGTAGTCTAATAAACTGCATGGTTTCCTGAGTCATAGTGGGAGGACCACACAACATGTTTCATCTGTAGTCTAATAAACTGCATGGTTTCCTGAGTCATAGTGGGAGGACCACACAACATGTTTCATCTGTAGTCTAATAAACTGCATGGTTTCCTCAGTCGTATTGGGAGGACCACACAACATGTTTCATCTGTAGTCTAATAAACTGCATGGTTTCTGGAGTCGTAGTGGGAGGACCACACAACATGTTTCATCTGTAGCCTAATAAACTGCATGGTTTCTGGAGTCGTAGTGGGAGGACCACACAACATGTTTCATCTGTAGCCTAATAAAATGCATGGGTTCCTGAGTCGTAGTGGGAGGACCACACAGCATGTTTCATCTGTAGCCTAATTAACTGCATGGTTTCCTGAGTCGTAGTGGGAGGACCACACAACATGTTTCATCTGTAGTCTAATAAACTGCATGGTTTCCTGAGTCGTAGTGGGAGGACCACACAACATGTTTCATCTGTAGTCTAATAAACTGCATGGTTTCCTGAGTCGTAGTGGGAGGACCACACAACATGTTTCATCTGTAGTCTAATAAACTGCATGGTTTCCTGAGTCGTAGTGGGAGGACCACACAACATGTTTCATCTGTAGTCTAATAAACTGCATGGTTTCCTGAGTCGTAGTGGGAGGACCACACAACATGTTTCATCTGTAGTCTAATAAACTGCATGGTTTCCTGAGTCGTAGTGAGAGGACCACACAGCATGTTTCATCTGTAGTCTAATAAACTGAATGGTTTCCTGAGTCGTAGTGGGAGGACCACACAACATGTTTCATCTGTAGTCTAATAAACTGCATGGTTTCCTGAGTCATAGTGGGAGGACCACACAACATGTTTCATCTGTAGTCTAATAAACTGCATGGTTTCCTGAGTCGTAGTGGGAGGACCACACAACATGTTTCATCTGTAGTCTAATAAACTGCATGGTTTCCTGAGTCGTAGTGGGAGGACCACACAACATGTTTCATCTGTAGCCTAATAAACTGCATGCTTTCCTGAGTCATGTCATCGCGTGACTTCAAGTTGACTTCGATATGATGGTTATTATATATCAATATTTGTGCATTTTACAGACACAAAAAGATCCCACCATGTCGAATGAACAAATGATCTGTCTGCTAACTGTTTCCATCACAACTGTCATGATTAAAAATATATATGTATATATATACGGTATGACCTGTGGATAGAAACGGTATGTAAACGGTATGACCTGTGGATAGAAACGGTATATAAACGGTATGACCTGTGGATGTAAACGGTATGTAAACGGTATGACCTGTGGATAGAAACGGTATGTAAACGGTATGACCTGTAGATAGAAACGGTATATAAACAGTATGACCTGTGGATGTAAACGGTATGTATACGGTATGACCTGTGGATGTAAACGGTATGTAAACGGTATGACCTGTGGATGTAAACGGTATGTAAACGGTATGACCTGTGGATAGAAACGGTATGTAAACGGTATGACCTGTGGATAGAAACGGTATATAAACGGTATGACCTGTGGATGTAAACGGTATGTATACGGTATGACCTGTGTATGTAAATGGTATGTAAACGGTATGACCTGTGGATGTAAACGGTATGTAAACGGTATGACCTGTGGATGTAAACGGTATGTATACGGTATGACCTGTGGATGTAAACGGTATGTAAACGGTATGACCTGTGGATGTAAACGGTATGTAAACGATATGACCTGTGGATGGAAACGGTATGTAAACGGTATGACCTGTGGATGTAAACGGTATGTAAACGGTATGACCTGTGGATAGAAACCTGGTTATTGACAGAGTTTTAGAGTGAAGGGGAGAAGAGAACAGAAGAGAACAGAAGAGAAGAGAGGAGAACAGAAGAACAAGGGAAGAAGATGAGACTAGACAAGAGACAGGTCCAGAGGTAGGACTCACCTCTTGGTCAGGTAGCTGGTAAAATTCTTTCCAAACCCGATGACGGCCCAGTACTCTCCGTTATAGGCCCCTGCAAAAGCCTCAGCATGGGACAGGTTCACCTAGGGCAGGGAGGGACAGGGGACACCCTCAGTGACTATAGCTAGGTCTTAAATTACACCCTATTCCTCCATCTAGTGGACTACTTCTGACCAGGAGAACAGTGTTACACCCTATTCCTCCATCTAGTGGACTACTTCTGACCAGGAGGACAGTGTTACACCCTATTCCTCCATCTAGTGGACTACTTCTGACCAGGAGGACAGTGTTACACCCTATTCCTCCATCTAGTGGACTACTTCTGACCAGGAGAACAGTGTTACACCCTATTCCTCCATCTAGTGGACTCCTTCTGACCAGGAGGACAGTGTTACACCCTATTCCTCCATCTAGTGGACTACTTCTGACCAGGAGAACAGTGTTACACCCTATTCCTCCATCTAGTGGACTCCTTCTGACCAGGAGGACAGTGTTACACCCTATTCCTCCATCTAGTGGACTACTTCTGACCAGGAGGACAGTGTTACACCCTATTCCTCCATCTAGTGGACTCCTTCTGACCAGGAGGACAGTGTTACACCCTATTCCTCCATCTAGTGGACTACTTCTGACCAGGAGAACAGTGTTACACCCTATTCCTCCATCTAGTGGACTACTTCTGACCAGGAGGACAGTGTTACACCCTATTCCTCCATCTAGTGGACTCCTTCTGACCAGGAGGACAGTGTTACAACCTATTCCTCCATCTAGTGGACTACTTCTGACCAGGAGAACAGTGTTACACCTTATTCCTCCATCTAGTGGACTCCTTCTGACCAGGAGGACAGTGTTACACCCTATTCCTCCATCTAGTGGACTACTTCTGACCAGGAGGACAGTGTTACACCCTATTCCTCCATCTAGTGGACTCCTTCTGACCAGGAGGACAGTGTTACACCCTATTCCTCCATCTAGTGGACTACTTCTGACCAGGAGAACAGTGTTACACCCTATTCCTCCATCTAGTGGACTACTTCTGACCAGGAGGACAGTGTTACACCCTATTCCTCCATCTAGTGGACTCCTTCTGACCAGCAGGACAGTTACACCCTATTCCTCCATCTAGTGGACTACTTCTGACCAGGAGGACAGTGTTACACCCTATTCCTCCATCTAGTGGACTACTTCTGACCAGGAGGACAGTTACACCCTATTCCTCCATCTAGTGGACTACTTCTGACCAGGAGAACAGTGTTACACCCTATTCCTCCATCTAGTGGACTACTTCTGACCAGGAGAACAGTGTTACACCCTATTCCTCCATCTAGTGGACTACTTCTGACCAGGAGGACAGTTACACCCTATTCCTCCATCTAGTGGACTACTTCTGACCAGGAGGACAGTGTTACACCCTATTCCTCCATCTAGCGGACTACTTCTGACCAGGAGGACAGTTACACCCTATTCCTCCATCTAGTGGACTACTTCTGACCAGGAGGACAGTGTTACACCCTATTCCTCCATCTAGTGGACTACTTCTGACCAGGAGGACAGTGTTACACCCTATTCCTCCATCTAGTGGACTACTTCTGACCAGGAGGACAGTTACACCCTATTCCTCCATCTAGTGGACTACTTCCCAGTGAGCACGGCCCAATGCCTTTGTCCATTGATGTTGAAAAGACGTTGAAATTTGGTCCGTCCGCCCTGGCTTTGATTTCAACGACCACAGACAACGTTTTCTGGTCACCTCTGTACCGGCCTTCATTTCAACGTCCAAAGACATCCGGTCCAGCCTCAATTTGGTCCCAAAAATGTGTACTGTACAGCACTGCACTGTACTCTACTGTACTGTCCAAACTTGTGAAACAGACATTATGATTGGTTAAGATTTGGTTCCGGTTCAGACCAACCAAATGTGGTCTTTATTTGGGGGCGGAGCTCATTAGAATAATGTTTATTTTCAGATTTACATTTTGTTAATTCAGCAGACGCTCTTATCCAGAGAGACTTTCAGTCAGAGCATTCAACTAAGGTAGATGAACAATCACATATCACAGTCAAAGCAAGAAAAAAAACAAAAAAATCAAGACGAATGTATTCATAAAATGCACCTTGTTATAAACAACGTTTTTTTTTTTTTAAGTACTAAAGAGATTTACACGGTTATCAAAACGTCACGCCAGGGTAAGCCTACACGAAACACAGCCCTTATTTTAAGTGTTTCTAAAATCCACTATGGTAATAAATGAATGGTGAAAAAATTATTGGAACCAATTCCCTGTTTGACAGCTAGGTTTTATGGGTATTATGACTCATAATGTGGTACTCTATACGTCTTTTAGACATAATTTTGCTCACTGGATTTTGACCAGGAGGACAGTGTGGTAGATACTCAAACTGTTTCGCCGTACTGTAATAACAAAACACACAATTCCTTTTAAAGGTGAATTATGGAGTTAGCTCTGAAAGTGCTTTTGCTTGGCTTATTTCTGTAGAAACACAGCACATGAACGTATTTTTAGATTAATAAAGAGCAGTGCAGAAGTGAAACCAGCTACCTAGAGGTAAACAGGTAGTGAGTGTAGAGTGTAACTCTTGTTACTTCCTCTTTTAGGTCATGCACCTCCTCCACAACAAACTCTGTCTGACCCCATAATACCGAACAAACAGACATTTAGTTTGCCTCCAGACTGAAACAGGGAGGGACAACCTGAACTTGTCCAATAAGAAACGCTTGTTTTTCCTTTTCCGTGGCAAAACGCTTTGCTACGGTATGCACTAATGAATGCCACCCAGTTGATTGGTCCAGTACCTGTTGCACGCTGGAGTTGTCCAGGAAGGAGAGCAGGGATTGGCTGAAGGAGCTGGAGGAGGTCTCATTGTTGACCACAGCCACCTGTATTCCTTTGGGGTCTCCTCCGATACACAGACACATCAGAGAGATCTGGATGACTGGCAGCAGGAACTGGAAACACATGGACCTGGACAGATACCAGACACTGGGTCAAATACTATTGGAAATCTTTCATGCTCATTCTACTACTACTCTTCGTCATCATCCTCTGCCTCCTCCTCTTCATCATCATCCTCATTATCATCCTCACCACCACGATCATTATAATCGTTATCATCCTCATAAACACCATCACCCTTCATCACCCCCCCACCACCATCATAATCCTCACCACCATCACCACCCTTCATCATCACCACCACTACCAAAATCACTACTATTACCACCACCATCATCATCCTCACCCGGGCATTCTCTTCATCCGCACCATGGTCTTGATCATCAGAGCTGCAATGTTCCTCCACTTTGGCATCACATGCCTGACTCGTACCTTCCAGTCCACTACACACACACACACACACACACACACACACACACACACACACACACACACCACACACACACACACACACACACACACACACACACACACACACACACACACACACTTTTAGCTGCAATGTTCAGCAATGTTCGTCTGCAGTATAGTGTCCATACAATCCTACATTTACCTGAGTATATACAGTGTAGTGTCCATACAACCCTACATTTACATGAGTATATACAGTATAGTGTCCATACAACCCTACATTTACCTGAGCATATACAGTGTAGTGTCCAAACAACCCTACATTTACCTGAGTATATACAGTGTAGTGTCCATACAACCCTACATTTACCTAAGTATATTGTGGCGTACAGCAGGTCAGCCACCAGGGGGAGACTCGTCGAGGCCTGGTAACAGATGGAGTGTAAATCACGAGGCGATGGCTCCATCTGCTGGACGTGCCAGGTCTCGACGGGACCCCAGCCATGACTAATTGGGAGTCGGAGGGGGCGCCGGAACCCGATTCCCCTAGGGAACCCCTGGAGGAGGAGCTCATCCTCCCCCTCATCGGTTTCGAGGGGCCAGTAGAGACCCCCGCTGGGGGCCAACTGAGTGGCCAATTCGGGACGGCCCAGTGGGAGGATCCGAACTTGAAAGCTGCCGCAACCCAAGTGATAGCGGTGGATGGACAGCTACTTCCGGGGGTGAGTGACTGGCGATACCCCTATTTCCAAATTAAGAATAACCTTTTGTATCAAGTGTCGCACAAACAGGGGGAACGTCGAGAGGTATTGTTGCTGCCCCGACGGTACGTAGGAACCGTTCTTCAGCTGGCCCACACCCACCTGTTGGGGGCGCACCTGGGAATGGAGAAGACCCGGGAACGGATTGCCGCCCGGTTCCACTGGCCCGGGATGAGGAGGGCCGTGGAAGACTACTGTCGCAGCTGCCCGGAGTGTCTACTCACTGCCCCGAAAGCACCCTTCCGAAACCCTCTGGTGCCCTGCCAATAATCGGGGTGCCCTTTAAACGCATCGCCATGGACATAGTGGGACCCCTGGTAAAGACTGCTCAAATAGATGCTGCGGAAGGTCATCGAGCAGGATGGGAAGAACTGGGACCAGCTACTACCCCACCTAATGTTCTCAATCCGAGAAGTACCCCAATCCTCCACTGGGTTTTCCCCGTTCAAACTCCTCTATGGGAGGAGGCCACGCGGCCTACTCGACCTCGCCAAGGAGGTGTGGGAAGCCCAACCGACCCGCTTACGCAGCGTGGTAGAGCACGTGGAGACGATGCGGGAGCGGATGACAGCCATATGGCCAGTCATGAGGGAACATATGGAGAAGGCCCAACGCGCCCAAGCCCAGGTCTACAATCGGGGAGCCCAGCCCTGAGAATTCCAGGTGAGAGACAGGGTGTTGGTCTTGATCCCCACGGCCGAAAGTAAGTTCCTGACAACATGGCACGGACCATACAAGGTGGTCGAGAAGCTGGGACCTGTCAATTACCGCGTACGGCAACCGGGGAGACGGAAACCCCAAAAGATTTACCACGTGAACCTGTTGAAGAAGTGACATGAGAGGACAGCCTTGGCCGTGTTATGGTCGGGACCCAGGACGCCAACGGTACCAGCAGAGGTATGAGCAATGAGGACCTCGACCCGGCCCAGAAGCAAGAGCTCAGGGAGCTCATCGATCGGAACGCAGCGGACTTCTCCGAGAAGCCGGGCCGCACGATCCTCATTGAACACCACATCCGTACCCGGCCCGGGGAAACGGTACAAAAGAGGCCATATCGAATTCCGGAGGCCCGAATGGAGGCCGTGAAACAGGAAGTGGAGGCTATGCTGAGGATGGGGGTCGTGGAAGAGTCCCACAGTGTATGGTGCAGCCCCATCGTGTTGGTGCCCAAACCGGACGGTAGCCTCCGCTTCTGTAACGATTTCCGGGGGGTGAACGACATCAGCTTGTTCGATGCATATCCCATGCCGAGGGTGGACGAGCTCATCGACCGATTGGGAAAGGCCCGGTACATCAGCACCCTTGACCTGACCAAAGGTTATTGGCAGGTACCTTTGGCAGCCTCCTCCCGGGAGAAGACGGAGTTTTTGACACCAGACGGGTTGCATCAGTACCGGGTGCTCCCGTTCGGTCTACACGGAGCCCCGCCCACATTCCAATGGCTGATGAACAGAGTGCTTCGACCCCACCAGCAGTACGCAGTGGCATATCTGGATGATATCATCATCCACAGCCAAGGTTGGGAAGAGCACCTGACGCGCCTCCAGGCGGTGCTGGACGCGCTCAGACAAGCCGGGTTGACTGCAAACCCCAAGAAATGCAAGCTAGGGTTCGAGGAGGTGGAGTACCTGGGGTATTTGATCGGATGGGGGAACGTCAAGCCCCAGGAGAGGAAGGTTCACGCGGTACGTGACTGGCCTGTTCCACGCACCAAGACACAGGTCAAGTCCTTCCTGGGACTGGAAGGATACTATAGCCGGTTTATCCCCAACTTTGCGGCTATAGCTTCCCCCCTCACCGATCTAACCAGGGCCCGCCTCCCGAACACAGTGAAATGGACTGACGAGACAGAAGCGGCGTTCAACAGTCTGAAGGAAGCGCTGTGCTCCCATCCAATTCTTGTAACGCCCGATTTCCAGGTGCCGATGGTGGTCCAGAGGGACGCATGTGATACGGGACTAGGGGCCGTTCTGTCCCAGGTACACGAGGGGGAGGAGCACCCCATCATGTACATCAGCCGAAAGCTGATGCCTAGGGAAAATAAATACACTATCATTGAGAAAGAGTGTCTAGCGGTGAAGTGGGTGCTAGACACTCTCAAGTATTACCTGCTAGGTACCCACTTCACCCTGGTCACGGACCATGCTCCCCTGGTCTGGATGGCCAGGGGAAAGGACACAAACGATCGGGTCACCAGGTGGTTCTTGTCCCTTCAACACTTCTCTTTCGTGCACAGGTCAGGGGCGAAGCATGGAAACGCGGATGCCCTTTCGAGAAGGGAGACCTACGTTGCACTGATGACAGTCCCCTCGCCAACAGAGCTAAGGGGGGGGTGGGGGTGGTGTACAGCAGGTCAGCCACCAGGGGGAGACTCGTCGAGGCCTGGTAGCAGATGGAGTGTAAATCACGAGGCGATGGCTCCATCTGCTGGACGTGCCAGGTCTCGACGGGCTCCCCAGCCATGACTGATTGGGAGCTGGTGAGTAATCAAGGGCGGATTGCTCACCAGCTGTGCAAGGCCCATAAAGCTGCCAGAAGGGCAGCACACAAGGGGGACTGGAGGAAGTAAGGTGACTTCCATGTAGTTGGAGACAGTGCCCGAGCGGAAACGAGGGAATTTGAGTTTGAGTTCTAAACAAGATACAGCAAGACCCGGAGCCCAAAAGATGGTATCCCGGAGAGGGTCTCAGGGGGGAGACCTATCCTTTTCTTTTTTGAACTATTATTTAAATAAACACCCTTGAAACTGAGCTAATCCTTCTCTGTCCGTGTCTGATCTGGGTAAACATCTTGACCAAACCCCCTGGTCTGCCACAATATACAGAATAGTGTCCATACAACCCTACATTTACCTGAGTATATACAGTATAGTGTCCATACAACCCTACATTTACCTGAGTATATACAGTATAGTGTCCATACAACCCTACATTTACCTGAGTATATACAGTATAGTGTCCATACAACCCTACATTTACCTGAGTATATACCGTGTAGTGTCCATACAACCCTACATTTACCTGAGTATATACAGTATAGTGTCCATACAACCCTACATTTACCTGAGTATATACAGTGTAGTGTCCATACAACCCTACGTTTACCTGAGTATATACAGTATAGTGTCCATACAACCCTACGTTTACCTGAGTATATACAGTATAGTGTCCATACAACCCTACATTTACCTGAGTATATACAGTATAGTGTCCATACAACCCTACATTTACCTGAGTATATACAGTATAGTGTCCATACAACCCTACATTTACCTGAGTATATACAGTATAGTGTCCATACAACCCTACATTTACCTGAGTATTTGGGCAGCTCTTCTACTGGTCCCGGTCCGGCTCCCAGGATTGGTTGACTCTCTTCCCGGCCACTCTCGAATAATTGGCTGCTGTCTAGTACCCCGCCCAGAGGGGAGGTGCTGTCTTTGGAGCCCACCTGGTCTGAGGTCTCACACAGCTGCAGGAAGGCTTTCTCCAGGGTCTGCAGTGGGTGGATGGGGCAGTAGAGGAGATAGACAACAGTCAATTGAACACACAGATAACATAGTCAAGGGTTTATATGATCAACACAGAAAGCAGTCAACACAGAAAGCAGTCAACATAGAAAGCAGTCAACACAGTCAGACGTCTCACATAGCTGGAGGAAAGCTGTCTCCAAAGTCTGCAGTGATTGGATGGTAGGAGGCAATAGGGTCAATGTAGGGCTACTGCCTACAGGGCTGTTGTCTAGTGGTGATAAAGAGTTACTGTTAGCAGGACTGTTGTCTAGTGGTGATAAAGGGCTACTGTTAGCAGGACTGTTGTCTAGTGGTGATAAAGAGTTACTGTTAGCAGGACTGTTGTCTAGTGGTGATAAAGGGTTACTGTTAGCAGGACTGTTGTCTAGTGGTGATAAAGAGTTACTGTTAGCAGGACTGTTGTCTAGTGGTGATAAAGGGTTACTGTTAGCAGGACTGTTGTCTAGTGGTGATAAAGGGCTACTGTTAGCAGGACTGTTGTCTAGTGGTGATAAAGAGTTACTGTTAGCAGGACTGTTGTCTAGTGGTGATAAAGAGTTACTGTTAGCAGGACTGTTGTCTAGTGGTGATAAAGAGTTACTGTTAGCAGGACTGTTGTCTAGTGGTGATAAAGGGTTACTGTTAGCAGGACTGTTGTCTAGTGGTGATAAAGAGTTACTGTTAGCAGGACTGTTGTCTAGTGGTGATAAAGTGTTACTGTTAGCAGGACTGTTGTCTAGTGGTGATAAAGAGTTACTGTTAGCAGGACTGTTGTCTAGTGGTGATAAAGAGTTACTGTTAGCAGGACTGTTGTCTAGTGGTGATAAAGAGTTACTGTTAGCAGGACTGTTGTCTAGTGGTGATAAAGAGTTACTGTTAGCAGGACTGTTGTCTAGTGGTGATAAAGGGTTACTGTTAGTAGGACTGTTGTCTAGTGGTGATAAAGAGTTACTGTTAGCAGGACTGTTGTCTAGTGGTGATAAAGAGTTACTGTTAGCAGGACTGTTGTCTAGTGGTGATAAAGGGTTACTGTTAGCAGGACTGTTGTCTAGTGGTGATAAAGAGTTACTGTTAGCAGGACTGTTGTCTAGTGGTGATAAAGAGTTACTGTTAGCAGGACTGTTGTCTAGTGGTGATAAAGAGTTACTGTTAGCAGGACTGTTGTCTAGTGGTGATAAAGGGCTACTGTTAGCAGGACTGTTGTCTAGTGGTGATAAAGAGTTACTGTTAGCAGGACTGTTGTCTAGTGGTGATAAAGAGTTACTGTTAGCAGGACTGTTGTCTAGTGGTGATAAAGGGCTACTGTTAGCAGGACTGTTGTCTAGTGGTGATAAAGAGTTACTGTTAGCAGGACTGTTGTCTAGTGGTGATAAAGAGTTACTGTTAGCAGGACTGTTGTCTAGTGGTGATAAAGAGTTACTGTTAGCAGGACTGTTGTCTAGTGGTGATAAAGGGCTACTGTTAGCAGGACTGTTGTCTAGTGGTGATAAAGAGTTACTGTTAGCAGGACTGTTGTCTAGTGGTGATAAAGGGTTACTGTTAGCAGGACTGTTGTCTAGTGGTGATAAAGAGTTACTGTTAGCAGGACTGTTGTCTAGTGGTGATAAAGAGTTACTGTTAGCAGGACTGTTGTCTAGTGGTGATAAAGAGTTACTGTTAGCAGGACTGTTGTCTAGTGGTGATAAAGAGTTACTGTTAGCAGGACTGTTGTCTAGTGGTGATAAAGGGCTACTGTTAGCAGGACTGTTGTCTAGTGGTGATAAAGGGCTACTGTTAGCAGGACTGTTGTCTAGTGGTGATAAAGAGTTACTGTTAGCAGGACTGTTGTCTAGTGGTGATAAAGGGTTACTGTTAGCAGGACTGTTGTCTAGTGGTGATAAAGGGTTACTGTTAGCAGGACTGTTGTCTAGTGGTGATAAAGAGTTACTGTTAGCAGGACTGTTGTCTAGTGGTGATAAAGGGCTACTGTTAGCAGACAGAAAAAATAAACTGGCCACAAAGACAAAAGTCAAGGGTTAGAATGGTAAGGCATTAACACCGTTAGGGGTCAACACTGTGTCACGCCCTGACCAGGTGAACTCGGGTATTTTGGGTCAGGGTGTGTCATGTTGGGTAATTTTCCGTGGTTTATTTCTATGTCGGGTGCTGTCGATTCCCAATCAGAGACAGCTGTCGCTAGTTGTCTCTGATTGGGATCACATTTAAGTTCCTCTTTCCCCCACGCTGTTTGTGGGGTGTTGTCTCTTTGATTTTGAGCAGCTAACGTATCGGCATTTTCTTGATTTTGTGTACGTGTTTATTTCAGTGTAAAAGAATAAACATGTGTTCGCTCCCAGCTGCGTTTTGGTCCGCTTCCTCATCACCCGACGACGATCGTTACACACTGTTAGTCGTCACCATCGTTAACATTTCACAAAGCTAACAACACTATTAGCCAACAAAAATGCTAGACCTCAACACCGATAGATGTAAATTCTATTAGCAGTCCACTCCGTCAGCAGTCCACTCCGTCAGCAGTCCACTCCGTCAGCAGTCCACTCTGTCAGCAGTCCACTCTGTCAGCAGTCCACTCCGTCAGCGGTCCACTCTGTCAGCAGTCCATTCCGTCAGCAGTCCACTCCGTCAGCAGTCAACTCCGTCAGCAGTCCACTCTGTCAGCAGTCCACTCTGTTATAGGGTACTCACCGGTGCATTGTGCTGTTTCATCATGGTTTCTGGATGTCCCTCTGCCAACAGTTGGCCATTCCTCATCAGACCCACCTGGAGCGATAGAAAACAGCAGGGTTATTTACAATGGAGTGAGGAAGGAGGCGAGGAGAGAGGATGTGAGGAATCAAGGAAAGATTAAGAAAGAGCCTTAGGTAATACTGTAGACTATAACACAGAGGTAGTACTGTAGACTATAACTATAACACTGAGGTAGTACTGTAGACTATAACTATAACACAGAGGTAATACTGTAGACTATAACTATAACACAGAGGTAATACTGTAGACTAGAACACAGAGGTAGTACTGTAGACTATAACACAGAGGTAGAACTGTAGACTATAACACAGAGGTAGTACTGTAGACTATATCACAGAGGTAGTACTGTAGACTATAACACAGAGGTAGTACTGTAGACTATAACTATAACACAGAGGTAGTACTGTAGACTATAACACAGAGGTAGTACTGTAGACTATAACACAGAGGTAGTACTGTAGACTATAACACAGAGGTAATACTGTAGACTAGAACACAGAGGTAATACTGTAGACCATAACACAGAGGTAGAACTGTAGACTATAACACAGAGGTAGTACTGTAGACTATACCTATAACACAGAGGTAATACTGTAGACTATAACACAGAGGTAGTACTGTAGACTATAACACAGAGGTAATACTGTAGACGAGAACACAGAGGTAATACTGTAGACTATAACACAGAGGTAGTACTGTAGACTATAACACAGAGGTAATACTGTAGACTATAACACAGAGGTAGTACTGTAGACTATAACACAGAGGTAATACTGTAGACTATAACACAGAGGTAGTACTGTAGACTATAACTATAACACAGAGGTAGAACTGTAGACTATAACACAGAGGTAGAACTGTAGACTATAACACAGAGGTAGAACTGTAGACTATAACACAGAGGTAATACTGTAGACTAGAACACAGAGGTAATACTGTAGACCATAACACAGAGGTAGAACTGTAGACTATAACTATAACACAGAGGTAGTACTGTAGACTATAACTATAACACAGAGGTAGAACTGTAGACTATAACACAGAGGTAGAACTGTAGACTATAACACAGAGGTAATACTGTAGACTAGAACACAGAGGTAATACTGTAGACCATAATACAGAGGTAGAACTGTAGACTATAACACAGAGGTAGTACTGTAGACTATAACTATAACACAGAGGTAATACTGTAGACTATAACACAGATGTAATACTGTAGACTATAACACAGAGGTAGTACTGTAGACTATAACACAGAGGTAATACTGTAGACTATAACACAGAGGTAGTACTGTAGACTATAACACAGAGGTAATACTGTAGACTATAACACAGAGGTAGTACTGTAGACTATAACACAGAGGTAATACTGTAGACTATAACTATAACACAGAGGTAGAACTGTAGACTATAACACAGAGGTAATACTGTAGACTATAACACAGAGGAGGTACTGTAGACTATAACACAGAGGTAATACTGTAGACTATAACACAGAGGTAGTACTGTAGACTATAACACAGAGGTAATACTGTAGACTATAACACAGAGGTAATACTGTAGACTATAACACAGAGGTAGAACTGTAGACTATAACTATAACACAGAGGTAGAACTGTAGACTATAACACAGAGGTAGAACTGTAGACTATAACACAGAGGTAATACTGTAGACTATAACACAGAGGTAGTACTGTAGACTATAACACAGAGGTAATACTGTAGACTATAACACAGAGGTAGTACTGTAGACTATAACACAGAGGTAATACTGTAGACTATAACACAGAGGTAATACTGTAGACTATAACACAGAGGTAGTAATGTAGACTATAACTATAACACAGAGGTAGAACTGTAGACTATAACACAGAGGTAGTACTGTAGACTATAACACAGAGGTAGTACTGTAGACTATAACACAGAGGTAGAACTGTAGACTATAACACAGAGGTAGTACTGTAGACTATAACACAGAGGTAGTACTGTAGACTATAACACAGAGGTAGTACTGTAGACTATAACACAGAGGTAGAACTGTAGACTATAACACAGAGGTAGTACTGTAGACTATAACTATAACACAGAGGTAGTACTGTAGACTATAACACAGAGGTAGTACTGTAGACTATAACACAGAGGTAATACTGTAGACTATAACACAGAGGTAGTACTGTAGACTATAACACAGAGGTAATACTGTAGACTATAACTATAACACAGAGGTAATACTGTAGACTATAACACAGAGGTAATACTGTAGACTATAACACAGAGGTAGAACTGTAGACTATAACACAGAGGTAATACTGTAGACTATAACACAGAGGTAGTACTGTAGACTATAACACAGAGGTAGTACTGTAGACTATAACTATAACACAGAGGTAATACTGTAGACTATAACACAGAGGTAGTACTGTAGACTATAACACAGAGGTAGTACTGTAGACTATAACACAGAGGTAGTACTGTAGACAATAACACAGAGGTAGTACTGTAGACTATAACACAGAGGTAGTACTGTAGACTATAACTATAACACAGAGGTAATACTGTAGACTATAACACAGAGGTAATACTGTAGACTATAACACAGAGGTAGAACTGTAGACTATAACACAGAGGTAATACTGTAGACTATAACACAGAGGTAATACTGTAGTCTATAACACAGAGGTAGTACTGTAGACTATAACACAGAGGTAGTACTGTAGACTATAACAACTATAACACAGAAATAATACTGTAGACTATAACACAGAGGTAGTACTGCAGACTATAACACAGAGGTAGTACTGTAGACTATAACTATAACACAGAGGTAGTACTGTAGACTATAACTATAACACTGAGGTAGTACTGTAGACTATAACACAGAGGTAATACTATAGACTAGAACACAGAGTTAGTATTGTAGACTATAACACAGAGGTAGTACTGTAGACTATAACACAGAGGTAGTACTGTAGACTATAACACAGAGGTAGAACTGTAGACTATAACACAGAGGTAGTATTGTAGACTATAACACAGAGGTAGTACTGTAGACTATAACACAGAGGTAGTACTGTAGACTATAACACAGAGGTAGTACTGTAGACTATAACACGGAGGTAGTACTGTAGACTATAACTATAACACAGAGGTAATACTGTAGACTATAACACAGAGGTAGTACTGTAGACTATAACTATAACACAGAGGTAGAACTGTAGACTATAACACAGAGGTAGTACTGTAGACTATAACTATAACACAGAGGTAATACTGTAGACTATAACTATAACACAGAGGTAATACTGTAGACTATAACACAGAGGTAGTACTCTAGACTATAACTATAACACTGAGGTAGTACTGTAGACTATAACACAGAGGTAGTACTGTAGACTATAACACAGAGGTAATACTGTAGACTATAACACAGAGGTAGTTCTGTAGACTATAACACAGAGGTAATACTGTAGACTATAACACAGAGGTAATACTGTAGACTATAACACAGAGGTAGTACTGTAGACTATAACTATAACACAGAGGTAGAACTGTAGACTATAACACAGAGGTAGAACTGTAGACTATAACACAGAGGTAGTACTGTAGACTATAACTATAACACAGAGGTAGAACTGTAGACTATAACACAGAGGTAGTACTGTAGACTATAACTATAACACAGAGGTAGTACTGTAGACTATAACACAGAGGTAGAACTGTAGACTATAACACAGAGGTAGAACTGTAGACTAGAACACAGAGGTAGTATTGTAGACTATAACACAGAGGTAGTACTGTAGACTATAACACAGAGGTAGTACCGTAGACTATAACAACTATAACACAGAAATAATACTGTAGACTATAACACAGAGGTAGTACTGCAGACTATAACACAGAGGTAGTACTGTAGACTATAACTATAACACAGAGGTAATACTGTAGACTATAACACAGAGGTAGTACTGTAGACTATAACTATAACACAGAGGTAATACTGTAGACTATAACACAGAGGTAGTACTGTAGACTATAACACAGAGGTAGTACTGTAGACTATAACTATAACACAGAGGTACTACTGTAGACTATAACACAGAGGTAGTACTGTAGACTATAACACAGAGGTAGTACTGTAGACTATAACACAGAGGTAATACTGTAGACTAGAACACAGAGGTAATACTGTAGACCATAACACAGAGGTAGAACTGTAGACTATAACACAGAGGTAGTACTGTAACCTATACCTATAACACAGAGGTAATACTGTAGACTATAACACAGAGGTAGTACTGTAGACTATAACACAGAGGTAATACTGTAGATGAGAACACAGAGGTAATACTGTAGACTATAACACAGAGGTAGTACTGTAGACTATAACACAGAGGTAATACTGTAGACTATAACACAGAGGTAGTACTGTAGACTATAACACAGAGGTAGTACTGTAGACTATAACACAGAGGTAATACTGTAGACTATAAAACAGAGGTAGTACTGTAGACTATAACTATAACACAGAGGTAGAACTGTAGACTATAACACAGAGGTAATACTGTAGACTAGAACACAGAGGTAATACTGTAGACCATAACACAGAGGTAGAACTGTAGACTATAACTATAACACAGAGGTAGTACTGTAGACTATAACTATAACACAGAGGTAGAACTGTAGACTATAACACAGAGGTAGAACTGTAGACTATAACACAGAGGTAATACTGTAGACTAGAACACAGAGGTAATACTGTAGACCATAATACAGAGGTAGAACTGTAGACTATAACACAGAGGTAGTACTGTAGACTATAACTATAACACAGAGGTAATACTGTAGACTATAACACAGATGTAATACTGTAGACTATAACACAGAGGTAGTACTGTAGACTATAACACAGAGGTAATACTGTAGACTATAACACAGAGGTAGTACTGTAGACTATAACACAGAGGTAATACTGTAGACTATAACACAGAGGTAGTACTGTAGACTATAACACAGAGGTAATACTGTAGACTATAACTATAACACAGAGGTAGAACTGTAGACTATAACACAGAGGTAATACTGTAGACTATAACACAGAGGAGGTACTGTAGACTATAACACAGAGGTAATACTGTAGACTATAACACAGAGGTAGTACTGTAGACTATAACACAGAGGTAATACTGTAGACTATAACACAGAGGTAATACTGTAGACTATAACACAGAGGTAGAACTGTAGACTATAACTATAACACAGAGGTAGAACTGTAGACTATAACACAGAGGTAGAACTGTAGACTATAACACAGAGGTAATACTGTAGACTATAACACAGAGGTAGTACTGTAGACTATAACACAGAGGTAGTACTGTAGACTATAACACAGAGGTAATACTGTAGACTATAACACAGAGGTAATACTGTAGACTATAACACAGAGGTAGTAATGTAGACTATAACTATAACACAGAGGTAGAACTGTAGACTATAACACAGAGGTAGTACTGTAGACTATAACACAGAGGTAGTACTGTAGACTATAACACAGAGGTAGAACTGTAGACTATAACACAGAGGTAGTACTGTAGACTATAACACAGAGGTAGTACTGTAGACTATAACACAGAGGTAGTACTGTAGACTATAACACAGAGGTAGAACTGTAGACTATAACACAGAGGTAGTACTGTAGACTATAACTATAACACAGAGGTAGTACTGTAGACTATAACACAGAGGTAATACTGTAGACTATAACTATAACACAGAGGTAATACTGTAGACTATAACACAGAGGTAATACTGTAGACTATAACACAGAGGTAGAACTGTAGACTATAACACAGAGGTAATACTGTAGACTATAACACAGAGGTAGTACTGTAGACTATAACACAGAGGTAGTACTGTAGACTATAACTATAACACAGAGGTAATACTGTAGACTATAACACAGAGGTAGTACTGTAGACTATAACACAGAGGTAGTACTGTAGACTATAACACAGAGGTAGTACTGTAGACAATAACACAGAGGTAGTACTGTAGACTATAACACAGAGGTAGTACTGTAGACTATAACTATAACACAGAGGTAATACTGTAGACTATAACACAGAGGTAATACTGTAGACTATAACACAGAGGTAGAACTGTAGACTATAACACAGAGGTAATACTGTAGACTATAACACAGAGGTAATACTGTAGTCTATAACACAGAGGTAGTACTGTAGACTATAACACAGAGGTAGTACTGTAGACTATAACAACTATAACACAGAAATAATACTGTAGACTATAACACAGAGGTAGTACTGCAGACTATAACACAGAGGTAGTACTGTAGACTATAACTACAACACAGAGGTAGTACTGTAGACTATAACTATAACACTGAGGTAGTACTGTAGACTATAACACTGAGGTAATACTATAGACTAGAACACAGAGTTAGTATTGTAGACTATAACACAGAGGTAGTACTGTAGACTATAACACAGAGGTAGTACTGTAGACTATAACACAGAGGTAGAACTGTAGACTATAACACAGAGGTAGTATTGTAGACTATAACACAGAGGTAGTACTGTAGACTATAACACAGAGGTAGTACTGTAGACTATAACACAGAGGTAGTACTGTAGACTATAACACGGAGGTAGTACTGTAGACTATAACTATAACACAGAGGTAATACTGTAGACTATAACACAGAGGTAGTACTGTAGACTATAACTATAACACAGAGGTAATACTGTAGACTATAACACAGAGGTAGTACTGTAGACTATAACTATAACACAGAGGTAGAACTGTAGACTATAACACAGAGGTAGTACTGTAGACTATAACTATAACACAGAGGTAATACTGTAGACTATAACTATAACACAGAGGTAATACTGTAGACTATAACACAGAGGTAGTACTCTAGACTATAACTATAACACTGAGGTAGTACTGTAGACTATAACACAGAGGTAGTACTGTAGACTATAACACAGAGGTAATACTGTAGACTATAACACAGAGGTAGTTCTGTAGACTATAACACAGAGGTAATACTGTAGACTATAACACAGAGGTAATACTGTAGACTATAACACAGAGGTAGTACTGTAGACTATAACTATAACACAGAGGTAGAACTGTAGACTATAACACAGAGGTAGAACTGTAGACTATAACACAGAGGTAGTACTGTAGACTATAACTATAACACAGAGGTAGAACTGTAGACTATAACACAGAGGTAGTACTGTAGACTATAACAATAACACAGAGGTAGTACTGTAGACTATAACACAGAGGTAGAACTGTAGACTATAACACAGAGGTAGAACTGTAGACTAGAACACAGAGGTAGTATTGTAGACTATAACACAGAGGTAGTACTGTAGACTATAACACAGAGGTAGTACCGTAGACTATAACAACTATAACACAGAAATAATACTGTAGACTATAACACAGAGGTAGTACTGCAGACTATAACACAGAGGTAGTACTGTAGACTATAACTATAACACAGAGGTAATACTGTAGACTATAACACAGAGGTAGTACTGTAGACTATAACTATAACACAGAGGTAATACTGTAGACCATAACACAGAGGTAGTACTGTAGACTATAACACAGAGGTAATACTGTAGACTATAACACAGAGGTAGTACTGTAGACTATAACACAGAGGTAATACTGTAGACTATAACACAGAGGTAATACTGTAGACTATAACACAGAGGTAGTAATGTAGACTATAACTATAACACAGAGGTAGAACTGTAGACTATAACACAGAGGTAGTACTGTAGACTATAACACAGAGGTAGTACTGTAGACTATAACACAGAGGTAGAACTGTAGACTATAACACAGAGGTAGTACTGTAGACTATAACACAGAGGTAGTACTGTAGACTATAACACAGAGGTAGTACTGTAGACTATAACACAGAGGTAGAACTGTAGACTATAACACAGAGGTAGTACTGTAGACTATAACACAGAGGTAGTACTGTAGACTATAACACAGAGGTAATACTGTAGACTATAACACAGAGGTAGTACTGTAGACTATAACTATAACACAGAGGTAGAACTGTAGACTATAACACAGAGGTAGAACTGTAGACTATAACACAGAGGTAGAACTGTAGACTATAACACAGAGGTAATACTGTAGACTAGAACACAGAGGTAATACTGTAGACCATAACACAGAGGTAGTATTGTAGACTATAACACAGAGGTAGTACTGTAGACTATAACACAGAGGTAGTACCGTAGACTATAACAACTATAACACAGAAATAATACTGTAGACTATAACACAGAGGTAGTACTGCAGACTATAACACAGAGGTAGTACTGTAGACTATAACTATAACACAGAGGTAATACTGTAGACTATAACACAGAGGTAGTACTGTAGACTATAACTATAACACAGAGGTAATACTGTAGACTATAACACAGAGGTAGTACTGTAGACTATAACACAGAGGTAATACTGTAGACTATAACACAGAGGTAGTACTGTAGACTATAACACAGAGGTAATACTGTAGACTATAACACAGAGGTAATACTGTAGACTATAACACAGAGGTAGTAATGTAGACTATAACTATAACACAGAGGTAGAACTGTAGACTATAACACAGAGGTAGTACTGTAGACTATAACACAGAGGTAGTACTGTAGACTATAACACAGAGGTAGAACTGTAGACTATAACACAGAGGTAGTACTGTAGACTATAACTATAACACAGAGGTAGTACTGTAGACTATAACACAGAGGTAATACTGTAGACTATAACTATAACACAGAGGTAATACTGTAGACTATAACACAGAGGTAATACTGTAGACTATAACACAGAGGTAGAACTGTAGACTATAACACAGAGGTAATACTGTAGACTATAACACAGAGGTAGTACTGTAGACTATAACACAGAGGTAGTACTGTAGACTATAACTATAACACAGAGGTAATACTGTAGACTATAACACAGAGGTAGTACTGTAGACTATAACACAGAGGTAGTACTGTAGACTATAACACAGAGGTAGTACTGTAGACAATAACACAGAGGTAGTACTGTAGACTATAACACAGAGGTAGTACTGTAGACTATAACTATAACACAGAGGTAATACTGTAGACTATAACACAGAGGTAATACTGTAGACTATAACACAGAGGTAGAACTGTAGACTATAACACAGAGGTAATACTGTAGACTATAACACAGAGGTAATACTGTAGTCTATAACACAGAGGTAGTACTGTAGACTATAACACAGAGGTAGTACTGTAGACTATAACAACTATAACACAGAAATAATACTGTAGACTATAACACAGAGGTAGTACTGCAGACTATAACACAGAGGTAGTACTGTAGACTATAACTACAACACAGAGGTAGTACTGTAGACTATAACTATAACACTGAGGTAGTACTGTAGACTATAACACAGAGGTAATACTATAGACTAGAACACAGAGTTAGTATTGTAGACTATAACACAGAGGTAGTACTGTAGACTATAACACAGAGGTAGTACTGTAGACTATAACACAGAGGTAGAACTGTAGACTATAACACAGAGGTAGTATTGTAGACTATAACACAGAGGTAGTACTGTAGACTATAACACAGAGGTAGTACTGTAGACTATAACACAGAGGTAGTACTGTAGACTATAACACGGAGGTAGTACTGTAGACTATAACTATAACACAGAGGTAATACTGTAGACTATAACACAGAGGTAGTACTGTAGACTATAACTATAACACAGAGGTACGAGACTCCGGGTAGACTGAGCTAACACACGAGGTAGCTGAGCTCCGGGTAGACTGAGCTAACTATAACACAGAGGTAATACTGTAGACTATAACTATAACACAGAGGTAATACTGTAGACTATAACACAGAGGTAGTACTCTAGACTATAACTATAACACTGAGGTAGTACTGTAGACTATAACACAGAGGTAGTACTGTAGACTATAACACAGAGGTAATACTGTAGACTATAACACAGAGGTAGTTCTGTAGACTATAACACAGAGGTAATACTGTAGACTATAACACAGAGGTAATACTGTAGACTATAACACAGAGGTAGTACTGTAGACTATAACTATAACACAGAGGTAGAACTGTAGACTATAACACAGAGGTAGAACTGTAGACTATAACACAGAGGTAGTACTGTAGACTATAACTATAACACAGAGGTAGAACTGTAGACTATAACACAGAGGTAGTACTGTAGACTATAACAATAACACAGAGGTAGTACTGTAGACTATAACACAGAGGTAGAACTGTAGACTATAACACAGAGGTAGAACTGTAGACTAGAACACAGAGGTAGTATTGTAGACTATAACACAGAGGTAGTACTGTAGACTATAACACAGAGGTAGTACCGTAGACTATAACAACTATAACACAGAAATAATACTGTAGACTATAACACAGAGGTAGTACTGCAGACTATAACACAGAGGTAGTACTGTAGACTATAACTATAACACAGAGGTAATACTGTAGACTATAACACAGAGGTAGTACTGTAGACTATAACTATAACACAGAGGTAATACTGTAGACTATAACACAGAGGTAGTACTGTAGACTATAACACAGAGGTAATACTGTAGACTATAACACAGAGGTAGTACTGTAGACTATAACACAGAGGTAATACTGTAGACTATAACACAGAGGTAATACTGTAGACTATAACACAGAGGTAGTAATGTAGACTATAACTATAACACAGAGGTAGAACTGTAGACTATAACACAGAGGTAGTACTGTAGACTATAACACAGAGGTAGTACTGTAGACTATAACACAGAGGTAGAACTGTAGACTATAACACAGAGGTAGTACTGTAGACTATAACACAGAGGTAGTACTGTAGACTATAACACAGAGGTAGTACTGTAGACTATAACACAGAGGTAGAACTGTAGACTATAACACAGAGGTAGTACTGTAGACTATAACACAGAGGTAGTACTGTAGACTATAACACAGAGGTAATACTGTAGACTATAACACAGAGGTAGTACTGTAGACTATAACTATAACACAGAGGTAGAACTGTAGACTATAACACAGAGGTAGAACTGTAGACTATAACACAGAGGTAGAACTGTAGACTATAACACAGAGGTAATACTGTAGACTAGAACACAGAGGTAATACTGTAGACCATAACACAGAGGTAGTATTGTAGACTATAACACAGAGGTAGTACTGTAGACTATAACACAGAGGTAGTACCGTAGACTATAACAACTATAACACAGAAATAATACTGTAGACTATAACACAGAGGTAGTACTGCAGACTATAACACAGAGGTAGTACTGTAGACTATAACTATAACACAGAGGTAATACTGTAGACTATAACACAGAGGTAGTACTGTAGACTATAACTATAACACAGAGGTAATACTGTAGACTATAACACAGAGGTAGTACTGTAGACTATAACACAGAGGTAATACTGTAGACTATAACACAGAGGTAGTACTGTAGACTATAACACAGAGGTAATACTGTAGACTATAACACAGAGGTAATACTGTAGACTATAACACAGAGGTAGTAATGTAGACTATAACTATAACACAGAGGTAGAACTGTAGACTATAACACAGAGGTAGTACTGTAGACTATAACACAGAGGTAGTACTGTAGACTATAACACAGAGGTAGAACTGTAGACTATAACACAGAGGTAGTACTGTAGACTATAACACAGAGGTAGTACTGTAGACTATAACACAGAGGTAGTACTGTAGACTATAACACAGAGGTAGAACTGTAGACTATAACACAGAGGTAGTACTGTAGACTATAACACAGAGGTAGTACTGTAGACTATAACACAGAGGTAATACTGTAGACTATAACACAGAGGTAGTACTGTAGACTATAACTATAACACAGAGGTAGAACTGTAGACTATAACACAGAGGTAGAACTGTAGACTATAACACAGAGGTAGAACTGTAGACTATAACACAGAGGTAATACTGTAGACTAGAACACAGAGGTAATACTGTAGACCATAACACAGAGGTAGAACTGTAGACTATAACTATAACACAGAGGTAGTACTGTAGACTATAACTATAACACAGAGGTAGAACTGTAGACTATAACACAGAGGTAGAACTGTAGACTATAACACAGAGGTAATACTGTAGACTAGAACACAGAGGTAATACTGTAGACCATAATACAGAGGTAGAACTGTAGACTATAACACAGAGGTAGTACTGTAGACTATAACTATAACACAGAGGTAATACTGTAGACTATAACACAGATGTAATACTGTAGACTATAACACAGAGGTAGTACTGTAGACTATAACACAGAGGTAATACTGTAGACTATAACACAGAGGTAGTACTGTAGACTATAACACAGAGGTAATACTGTAGACTATAACACAGAGGTAATACTGTAGACTATAACTATAACACAGAGGTAGAACTGTAGACTATAACACAGAGGTAATACTGTAGACTATAACACAAAGGTAGTACTGTAGACTATAACACAGAGGTAATACTGTAGACTATAACACAGAGGTAGTACTGTAGACTATAACACAGAGGTAATACTGTAGACTATAACACAGAGGTAAAACTGTAGACTATAACACAGAGGTAGTACTGTAGACTATAACTATAACACAGAGGTAGAACTGTAGACTATAACACAGAGGTAGAACTGTAGACTATAACACAGAGGTAATACTGTAGACTATAACACAGAGGTAGTACTGTAGACTATAACACAGAGGTAATACTGTAGACTATAACACAGAGGTAGTACTGTAGACTATAACACAGAGGTAATACTGTAGACTATAACACAGAGGTAATACTGTAGACTATAACACAGAGGTAGTACTGTAGACTATAACTATAACACAGAGGTAGAACTGTAGACTATAACACAGAGGTAGAACTGTAGACTATAACACAGAGGTAGTACTGTAGACTATAACTATAACACAGAGGTAATACTGTAGACTATAACACAGAGGTAATACTGTAGACTATAACACAGAGGTAGTACTGTAGACTATAACACAGAGGTAATACTGTAGACTATAACACAGAGGTAGTACTGTAGACTATAACACAGAGGTAATACTGTAGACTATAACACAGAGGTAATACTGTAGACTATAACACAGAGGTAGTACTGTAGACTATAACTATAACACAGAGGTAGAACTGTAGACTATAACACAGAGGTAGAACTGTAGACTATAACACAGAGGTAGTACTGTAGACTATAACTATAACACAGAGGTAGAACTGTAGACTATAACACAGAGGTAGTACTGTAGACTATAACTATAACACAGAGGTAATACTGTAGACTATAACACAGAGGTAGTACTGTAGACTATAACACAGAGGTAGTACTGTAGACTATAACTATAACACAGAGGTAGTACTGTAGACTATAACACAGAGGTAGAACTGTAGACTATAACACAGAGGTAGAACTGTAGACTAGAACACAGAGGTAGTATTGTAGACTATAACACAGAGGTAGTACTGTAGACTATAACACAGAGGTAGTACTGTAGACTATAACACAGAGGTAGTACTGTAGACTATAACTATAACACAGAGGTAATACTGTAGACTATAACTATAACACAGAGGTAATACTGTAGACTATAACACAGAGGTAGTACTGTAGACTATAACTATAACACTGAGGTAGTACTGTAGACTATAACACAGAGGTAATACTATAGACTAGAACACAGAGTTAGTATTGTAGACTATAACACAGAGGTAGTACTGTAGACTATAACACAGAGGTAGTACTGTAGACTATAACACAGAGGTAGAACTGTAGACTATAACACAGAGGTAGTATTGTAGACTATAACACAGAGGTAGTACTGTAGACTATAACACAGAGGTAGTACTGTAGACTATAACACAGAGGTAGTACTGTAGACTATAACACGGAGGTAGTACTGTAGACTATAACTATAACACAGAGGTAATACTGTAGACTATAACACAGAGGTAGTACTGTAGACTATAACTATAACACAGAGGTAGAACTGTAGACTATAACACAGAGGTAGTACTGTAGACTATAACTATAACACAGAGGTAATACTGTAGACTATAACTATAACACAGAGGTAATACTGTAGACTATAACACAGAGGTAGTACTGTAGACTATAACTATAACACTGAGGTAGTACTGTAGACTATAACACAGAGGTAGTACTGTAGACTATAACACAGAGGTAATACTGTAGACTATAACACAGAGGTAGTACTGTAGACTATAACACAGAGGTAATACTGTAGACTATAACACAGAGGTAATACTGTAGACTATAACACAGAGGTAGTACTGTAGACTATAACTATAACACAGAGGTAGAACTGTAGACTATAACACAGAGGTAGAACTGTAGACTATAACACAGAGGTAGTACTGTAGACTATAACTATAACACAGAGGTAGAACTGTAGACTATAACACAGAGGTAGTACTGTAGACTATAACTATAACACAGAGGTAGTTGTGTAGACTATAACACAGAGGTAGAACTGTAGACTATAACACAGAGGTAGAACTGTAGACTAGAACACAGAGGTAGTATTGTAGACTATAACACAGAGGTAGTACTGTAGACTATAACACAGAGGTAGTACTGTAGACTATAACTATAACACAGAGGTAATACTGTAGACTATAACTATAACACAGAGGTAATACTGTAGACTATAACACAGAGGTAGTACTGTAGACTATAACTATAACACTGAGGTAGTACTGTAGACTATAACACAGAGGTAATACTGTAGACTAGAACACAGAGTTAGTATTGTAGACTATAACACAGAGGTAGTACTGTAGACTATAACACAGAGGTAGTACTGTAGACTATAACACAGAGGTAGAACTGTAGACTAGAACACAGAGGTAGTATTGTAGACTATAACACAGAGGTAGTACTGTAGACTATAACACAGAGGTAGTACTGTAGACTATAACACAGAGGTAGTACTGTAGACTATAACACGGAGGTAGTACTGTAGACTATAACTATAACACAGAGGTAATACTGTAGACTATAACACAGAGGTAGTACTGTAGACTATAACTATAACACAGAGGTAGAACTGTAGACTATAACACAGAGGTAGTACTGTAGACTATAACTATAACACAGAGGTAATACTGTAGACTATAACTATAACACAGAGGTAATACTGTAGACTATAACACAGAGGTAGTACTGTAGACTATAACTATAACACTGAGGTAGTACTGTAGACTATAACACAGAGGTAGTACTGTAGACTATAACTATAACACAGAGGTAATACTGTAGACTATAACACAGAGGTAGTATTGTAGACTATAACTATAACACTGAGGTAGTACTGTAGACTATAACACAGAGGTAGTACTGTAGACTATAACACAGAGGTAGTACTGTAGACTATAACACAGAGGTAGTACTGTAGACTATAACACAGAGGTAGTACTGTAGACTATAACACTGAGGTAGTACTGTAGACTATAACACAGAGGTAGTACTGTAGACTATAACACAGAGGTAGTACTGTAGACTATAACACTGAGGTAGTACTGTAGACTATAACACAGAGGTAATACTGTAGACTAGAACACAGAGTTAGTATTGTAGACTATAACACAGAGGTAGTACTGTAGACTATAACACAGAGGTAGTACTGTAGACTATAACACAGAGGTAGAACTGTAGACTAGAACACAGAGGTAGTATTGTAGACTATAACACAGAGGTAGTACTGTAGACTATAACACAGAGGTAGTACTGTAGACTATAACACAGAGGTAGTACTGTAGACTATAACACGGAGGTAGTACTGTAGACTATAACTATAACACAGAGGTAATACTGTAGACTATAACACAGAGGTAGTACTGTAGACTATAACTATAACACAGAGGTAGAACTGTAGACTATAACACAGAGGTAGTACTGTAGACTATAACTATAACACAGAGGTAATACTGTAGACTATAACTATAACACAGAGGTAATACTGTAGACTATAACACAGAGGTAGTACTGTAGACTATAACTATAACACTGAGGTAGTACTGTAGACTATAACACAGAGGTAGTACTGTAGACTATAACTATAACACAGAGGTAGTACTGTAGACTATAACACAGAGGTAGTACTGTAGACTATAACACAGAGGTAGTACTGTAGACTATAACTATAACACAGAGGTAGTACTGTAGACTATAACACAGAGGTAGAACTGTAGACTATAACACAGAGGTAGAACTGTAGACTAGAACACAGAGGTAGTATTGTAGACTATAACACAGAGGTAGTACTGTAGACTATAACACAGAGGTAGTACTGTAGACTATAACACAGAGGTAGTACTGTAGACTATAACTATAACACAGAGGTAGTACTGTAGACTATAACTATAACACAGAGGTAATACTGTAGACTATAACACGGAGGTAGTACTGTAGACTATAACTATAACACAGAGGTAATACTGTAGACTATAACACAGAGGTAGTACTGTAGACTATAACTATAACACTGAGGTAGTACTGTAGACTATAACACAGAGGTAATACTATAGACTAGAACACATAGTTAGTATTGTAGACTATAACACAGAGCTAGTACTGTAGACTATAACACAGAGGTAGTACTGTAGACTATAACACAGAGGTAGAACTGTAGACTATAACACAGAGGTAGTATTGTAGACTATAACACAGAGGTAGTACTGTAGACTATAACACAGAGGTAGTACTGTAGACTATAACACAGAGGTAGTACTGTAGACTATAACACGGAGGTAGTACTGTAGACTATAACTATAACACAGAGGTAATACTGTAGACTATAACACAGAGGTAGTACTGTAGACTATAACTATAACACAGAGGTAGAACTGTAGACTATAACACAGAGGTAGTACTGTAGACTATAACTATAACACAGAGGTAATACTGTAGACTATAACTATAACACAGAGGTAATACTGTAGACTATAACACAGAGGTAGTACTGTAGACTATAACTATAACACTGAGGTAGTACTGTAGACTATAACACAGAGGTAGTACTGTAGACTATAACACAGAGGTAATACTGTAGACTATAACACAGAGGTAGTACTGTAGACTATAACACAGAGGTAATACTGTAGACTATAACACAGAGGTAATACTGTAGACTATAACACAGAGGTAGTACTGTAGACTATAACTATAACACAGAGGTAGAACTGTAGACTATAACACAGAGGTAGAACTGTAGACTATAACACAGAGGTAGTACTGTAGACTATAACTATAACACAGAGGTAGAACTGTAGACTATAACACAGAGGTAGTACTGTAGACTATAACTATAACACAGAGGTAGTACTGTAGACTATAACACAGAGGTAGAACTGTAGACTATAACACAGAGGTAGAACTGTAGACTAGAACACAGAGGTAGTATTGTAGACTATAACACAGAGGTAGTACTGTAGACTATAACACAGAGATAGTACTGTAGACTATAACTATAACACAGAGGTAATACTGTAGACTATAACTATAACACAGAGGTAATACTGTAGACTATAACACAGAGGTAGTACTGTAGACTATAACTATAACACTGAGGTAGTACTGTAGACTATAACACAGAGGTAATACTGTAGACTAGAACACAGAGTTAGTATTGTAGACTATAACACAGAGGTAGTACTGTAGACTATAACACAGAGGTAGTACTGTAGACTATAACACAGAGGTAGAACTGTAGACTAGAACACAGAGGTAGTATTGTAGACTATAACACAGAGGTAGTACTGTAGACTATAACACAGAGGTAGTACTGTAGACTATAACACAGAGGTAGTACTGTAGACTATAACACGGAGGTAGTACTGTAGACTATAACTATAACACAGAGGTAATACTGTAGACTATAACACAGAGGTAGTACTGTAGACTATAACTATAACACAGAGGTAGAACTGTAGACTATAACACAGAGGTAGTACTGTAGACTATAACTATAACACAGAGGTAATACTGTAGACTATAACTATAACACAGAGGTAATACTGTAGACTATAACACAGAGGTAGTACTGTAGACTATAACTATAACACTGAGGTAGTACTGTAGACTATAACACAGAGGTAGTACTGTAGACTATAACTATAACACAGAGGTAATACTGTAGACTATAACACAGAGGTAGTATTGTAGACTATAACTATAACACTGAGGTAGTACTGTAGACTATAACACAGAGGTAGTACTGTAGACTATAACACAGAGGTAGTACTGTAGACTATAACACAGAGGTAGTACTGTAGACTATAACACAGAGGTAGTACTGTAGACTATAACACAGAGGTAGTACTGTAGACTATAACACAGAGGTAGTACTGTAGACTATAACTATAACACAGAGGTAATACTGTAGACTATAACTATAATACAGAGGTAATACTGTAGACTATAACACAGAGGTAGTACTGTAGACTATAACTATAACACTGAGGTAGTACTGTAGACTATAACACAGAGGTAATACTGTAGACTAGAACACAGAGTTAGTATTGTAGACTATAACACAGAGGTAGTACTGTAGACTATAACACAGAGGTAGTACTGTAGACTATAACACAGAGGTAGAACTGTAGACTAGAACACAGAGGTAGTATTGTAGACTATAACACAGAGATAGTACTGTAGACTATAACACAGAGGTAGTACTGTAGACTATAACACGGAGGTAGTACTGTAGACTATAACACGGAGGTAGTACTGTAGACTATAACTATAACACAGAGGTAATACTGTAGACTATAACACAGAGGTAGTACTGTAGACTATAACTATAACACAGAGGTAGAACTGTAGACTATAACACAGAGGTAGTACTGTAGACTATAACTATAACACAGAGGTAATACTGTAGACTATAACTATAACACAGAGGTAATACTGTAGACTATAACACAGAGGTAGTACTGTAGACTATAACTATAACACTGAGGTAGTACTGTAGACTATAACACAGAGGTAGTACTGTAGACTATAACTATAACACAGAGGTAATACTGTAGACTATAACACAGAGGTAGTACTGTAGACTATAACTATAACACTGAGGTAGTACTGTAGACTATAACACAGAGGTAGTACTGTAGACTATAACACAGAGGTAGTACTGTAGACTATAACTATAACACAGAGGTAATACTGTAGACTATAACTATAATACAGAGGTAATACTGTAGACTATAACACAGAGGTAGTACTGTAGACTATAACTATAACACTGAGGTAGTACTGTAGACTATAACACAGAGGTAATACTGTAGACTAGAACACAGAGTTAGTATTGTAGACTATAACACAGAGGTAGTACTGTAGACTATAACACAGAGGTAGTACTGTAGACTATAACACAGAGGTAGAACTGTAGACTAGAACACAGAGGTAGTATTGTAGACTATAACACAGAGGTAGTACTGTAGACTATAACACAGAGGTAGTACTGTAGACTATAACACGGAGGTAGTACTGTAGACTATAACACGGAGGTAGTACTGTAGACTATAACTATAACACAGAGGTAATACTGTAGACTATAACACAGAGGTAGTACTGTAGACTATAACTATAACACAGAGGTAGAACTGTAGACTATAACACAGAGGTAGTACTGTAGACTATAACTATAACACAGAGGTAATACTGTAGACTATAACTATAACACAGAGGTAATACTGTAGACTATAACACAGAGGTAGTACTGTAGACTATAACTATAACACTGAGGTAGTACTGTAGACTATAACACAGAGGTAGTACTGTAGACTATAACTATAACACAGAGGTAATACTGTAGACTATAACACAGAGGTAGTACTGTAGACTATAACTATAACACTGAGGTAGTACTGTAGACTATAACACAGAGGTAGTACTGTAGACTATAACACAGAGGTAGTACTGTAGACTATAACACAGAGGTAGTACTCTAGACTATAACACAGAGGTAATACCGTAGACTTGTGGTGATAGAATGTGCCCTAAATGCATTCAGAATACATTACACAGGTGGTACAAGGAACCTCTATGTCCCAGATGGCAACCTATTCCCTACATAGTGCACTACTTTTAACCTGAGCCCTATGGGTCCTGGTAGAAGGTAGTGCCTTATAATAATAATAATAATAATAATAATAATATGGTGCCATTTGAAACAGAGAGTCTTATCAGTGTGTTTCCAGTAAGATCTTTGTTGAGTGTGAGAAGCTAAATGCAGAATACAGTACTATGCACTTCACACTACTTTCACTTCTGCCTTAGTGGCTCAGCAGGACATTGGAACTGGCTACAATAGAGAAGTGAGATCTGATCCATCTCTCATCTGTCTCATGGTAACTGGTCAGAGGGGATGGAATACAGTAGGTAGAAGTTATCTAAATGTCTGTCTCATGGTAACAGGTCAGAGGGGATGGAATACAGTAGGTATAAGTTATCTAAATGTCTGTCTCATGGTAACAGGTCAGAGGGGATGGAATACAGTAGGTAGAAGTTATCTAAATGTCTGTCTCATGGTAACAGGTCAGAGGGGATGGAATACAGTAGGCAGAAGTTATCTAAATGTCTGTCTCATGGTAACAGGTCAGAGGGGATGGAATACAGTAGGTAGAAGTTATCTAAATGTCTGTCTCATGGTAACAGGTCAGAGGGGATGGAATACAGTAGGTAGAAGTTATCTAAATGTCTGTCTCATGGTAACAGGTCAGAGGGGATGGAATACAGTAGGCAGAAGTTATCTAAATGTCTGTCTCATGGTAACAGGTCAGAGGGGATGGAATACAGTAGGTAGAAGTTATCTAAATGTCTGTCTCATGGTAACAGGTCAGAGGGGATGGAATACAGTAGGTAGAAGTTATCTAAATGTCTGTCTCATGGTAACAGGTCAGAGGGGATGGAATACAGTAGGCAGAAGTTATCTAAATGTCTGTCTCATGGTAACAGGTCAGAGGGGATGGAATACAGTAGGCAGAAGTTATCTAAATGTCTGTCTCATGGTAACAGGTCAGAGGGGATGGAATACAGTAGGTAGAAGTTATCTAAATGTCTGTCTCATGGTAACAGGTCAGAGGGGATGGAATACAGTAGGTAGAAGTTATCTAAATGTCTGTCTCATGGTAACAGGTCAGAGGGGATGGAATACAGTAGGTAGAAGTTATCTAAATGTCTGTCTCATGGTAACAGGTCAGAGGGGATGGAATACAGTAGGTAGAAGTTATCTAAATGTCTGTCTCATGGTAACAGGTCAGAGGGGATGGAATACAGTAGGCAGAAGTTACCAGTAACCACTGATACCTCAGACACAGGGTCAGATATGTTCCATCCCTATATTGATACAGCTCTATAGGGGGTTAAAGGTTAATCTGGTCTTAGATCTGTATTGTAAAGGACATCTATTGTGCGTACCAAAAGGCACCCTATTCCCTATTTAGTGCGCTACTTTTGACCAGGGCTCATAGAGGCACATAACCAGATATACTGTGAAGACTTCCTCCTTTGGTTTTCTGTACATATTCACATTAGTTATTTACAGACAATCTACTGTATATTCTTACTGTATGTTTATTTTCACCTGCTTATGAATCAGCTCATGAATCTGTTCATGAATCTGTTCATGAATCAGTTAAGAGTACAATATGAACAAGCATATGGATCTTAAACAACCACTGTTTGCTCAAATGAAGCTCTAAGCGGATATGAACACATAAGGCATGTAAATACAGTAGTTCATGGTCCATGTGGTACAGGACCAGAACATCCCCTCAGTACTGTAGTTCATGGTCCATGTGGTACAGGACCAGAACATCACTAAGTACAGTAGTTCATGGTCCATGTGGTACAGGACCAGAACATCCCCTCAGTACTGTAGTTCATGGTCCATGTGGTACAGGACCAGAACATCCCCTCAGTACTGTAGTTCATGGTCCATGTGGTACAGGACCAGAACATCCCCTCAGTACTGTAGTTCATGGTCCATGTGGTACAGCACCAGAACATCACTAAGTACTGTAGTTCATGGTCCATGTGGTACAGAACCAGAACATCCCCTCAGTACTGTAGTTCATGTCTGTCCCCTTCACCACTCGATCACATTTAATTTCCTCACTGAGGAAAAAGGCTGCTCAGAAACAAACATCATCAGAGGAAAAGCAGGAAGAAGGTTTTACAGTAACCTAATCTGTAGATTTACAGAGCAGTAGCTCCTAGGTATTAGACTTTGAACCAGTCAGGATAGGGAATGAACACTACTAGTCTGATGGAGGACATGGTGAGGGCCATACAACTGGAATAGTGTATATAACTGGAACAGTGTGTTCTGATTGAAGACAACCAGACCATTGACGCTGTGACACACACGCAGACCCATAGTCCACCTCTCCCCCCTTTCTAAATCGGTGAAACACAGAAGAACTACAGGAACTACCAAAGGACCCATTGTTTCTCAGCAGAGGGGACCTGATAATTGCCTGCTCATAAAGTATTTGAGGAGGGCCGGTCAGTTGAGCTGTGTGTTTCCCCTTTCCTCTTATGACAACAGATAAACAAGGCACAGCGTTCACAGAGGAGCATTTGACAAAAGGACTGTGTGTGTGTGTGTGTGTGTGTGTGTGTGTGTGTGTGTGTGTGTGTGTGTGTGTGTGTGTGTGTGTGTGTGTGTGTGTGTGTGCGTGTGCGTGTGTGTGTGTGTGTGAGTGAGTGTCTTACCACATTGGCTTGCCTGGCCTCCTCTATGTAGTGTTTATCAGTAGGTAGTTGAATATCAGTAGGTAGTTGAATATCAGTAGGTAGTTATCCATGTATATAGACTGTATCTTACCACATTGGCTTGCCTGGCCTCCTCTATGTAGTGTTTATCAGTAGGTAGTTATCCATGTATATAGACTGTATCTTACCACATTGGCTTGCCTGGCCTCCTCTATGTAGTGAGTGGTGATGACGACTGATACTTTTCCAGTTTTCACAATCTCTACTAGATGCTGCCAGATCCTACAGGGACACATGACACAACTCAGTTTAAGGGCACATCCTGTTGTTCCAAATGGCACCCTATTCTCTATAAAGTGCACTACTTACCAGAGCTCTATGAGCCCTGGAAGTGCACTATATTGGGAATAGGGTGCCATTTGACACACAGCCTTAGCCTTATGACCTGCCTGGGATTACCCTGACTAGACTGATTTGGCTGGGCTTTGTAACAGAGCACTGGTACCATTACACAATCAGATTACACACCCATATACTTCCAACAGGATTTATACAGTCCTTCTGAATGAGAGACAAAATGGTTTCTGTAATGAGGGGCAGAGAGTGTGTTTGACAGGTTGAGACTGTTGGAGAGAGAGTGGTGTTCAGAAACATACATGTTATCTTCAGACTGTATATGACATTCATTATACTGGATGGAAAAGGGGAAATGTGAACCGGTGAATTATTGTAGGTTTTGTGTGTGTGTGTGTGTGTGTCTGTCCAGTACATACTTGGCTCTCAGCACAGGGTCCACCCCGACTGTGGGTTCATCCAGAATCAATAACTGGGGGTTTTGAAGTAAGGCTGCTCCCAGAGACACCCTCCGTTTCTGCCCTCCGCTGTAAACACACACACACACACACACACACACACACACACACACACACACACACACACACACACACACACACACACACACACACACACACACACACACACACACACACACACACACACACACACACACACAATGTTACTCAGTGTAGTAGGTGTGTTAGCAGGGCTGGTTAGGCAGCAAAGCAGAGAAACCCTGCAACACTAACCTTATGAGGTAGGGGGATGTTTCTTGTACTACAGGGCAACACTGGGTCCTTGTGAGGTAGGGGGATGTTTCTTGTACTACAGGGCAACACTGGGTCCTTGTGAGGTAGGGGGATGTTTCTTGTACTACAGGGCAGCACTGGGTCCTTGTGAGGTAGGGGGATGTTTCTTGTACTACAGGGCAGCACTGGGTCCTTGTGAGGTAGAGGGATGTTTCTTGTACTACAGGGCAGCACTGGGTCCTTGTGAGGTAGAGGGATGTTTCTTGTACTACAGGGCAGCACTGGGTCCTTGTGAGGTAGAGGGATGTTTCTTGTACTACAGGGCAGCACTGGGTCCTTGTGAGGTAGAGGGATGTTTCTTGTACTACAGGGCAGCACTGGGTCCTTGTGAGGTAGGGGGGATGCCGAGAGCTGGGGGCCACACCAGTGCTTTCACAGGTTCAAGGGCCAATTACACTACTATGACATAATTGGTGAGTTAGTTCAGACACATTTCTCTGGAGGCCTTGCCTTTGTACAGTCAGGATACTGGGACTGAGAGCTGTTGGTTCTGTACAGTCAGGATACTGGGACTGAGAGCTGTTGGTTCTGTACAGTCAGGATACTGGGACTGAGAGCTGTTGGTTCTGTACAGTCAGGATACTGGGACTGAGAGCTGTTGGTTCTGTACAGTCAGGATACTGGGACTGAGAGCTGTTGGTTCTGTACAGTCAGGATACTGGGACAGAGAGCTGGTGGTTCTGTACAGTCAGGATACTGGGACAGAGCTGTTGGTTCTGCTCTATGTTTGACAGTTGTATAAGATGCAACATTCTGAATCACATTAAATGCATTAATATAATGTATGACCTTCTGCAGCTGAAGTGTGTTAATTAAATGGTCACATAGAAGTTCAATACATTTTTATGATGATTTTTAAATAGGTCTAATCAAAAACACTGTAATACTATGGTTAAATGTATGGTAATAAGCCAGCATTGAGGAGTTGTTATGATTGAAGTGAGGGAGTCTTCTCTTTGGCATTGACAGCTTGACAGATGTCTGTTGCAAAAACACAGCATTTTTACAGAAGCCTGTGACACACAAACAGAAACTCACTCAGGGGGAAACTGTTTCCTTCTTTTTCTAGCCATCTTAGCCCTGGCTATAGCATACTTTGTCCCCAGATCAAAATGGGATATACTAGTGCAACTGGGGACTCAGCCATAGTCTCTAGGCACAGGTCACATGGTTTTGTGGACATGATGTAATCATGGACCTATGCTGGTTAAAAGAGAGGGAGGAGATGGAGACCCACTAACCCTTTAACCCACTAACCCTTTAACCCACTAACCCTTCAACCCACTAACCCTTCAACCCACTAACCCTTCAACCCACTAACCCTTTAACCCACTAACCCTTTAACCCACTAACCCTTCAACCCACTAACCCTTTAACCCACTAACCCTTCAACCCACTAACCCTTCAACCCACTAACCCTTCAACCCACTAACCCTTTAACCCACTAACCCTTTAACCCACTAACCCTTCAACCCACTAACCCTTTAACCCACTAACCCTTCAACCCACTAACCCTTCAACCCACTAACCCTTTAACCCACTAACCCTTCAACCCACTAACCCTTTAACCCACTAACCCTTCAACCCTTCAACCCACTAACCCTTCAACCCACTAACCCTTCAACCCACTAACCCTTTAACCCACTAACCCTTCAACCCTTCAACCCACTAACCCTTCAACCCACTAACCCTTCAACCCACTAACCCTTCAACCCACTAACCCTTTAACCCACTAACCCTTCAACCCACTAACCCTTTAACCCACTAACCCTTCAACCCACTAACCCTTTAACCCACTAACCCTTTAACCCTTCAACCCACTAACCCTTCAACCCACTAACCCTTCAACCCACTAACCCTTTAACCCACTAACCCTTTAACCCACTAACCCTTCAACCCTTCAACCCACTAACCCTTCAACCCACTAACCCTTCAACCCACTAACCCTTCAACCCACTAACCCTTCAACCCACTAACCCTTTAACCCACTAACCCTTCAACCCACTAACCCTTTAACCCACTAACCCTTTAACCCACTAACCCTTCAACCCACTAACCCTTCAACCCACTAACCCTTCAACCCACTAACCCTTTAACCCACTAACCGTTCAACCCACTAACCCTTTAACCCACTAACCCTTTAACCCACTAGCCCTTTAACCCTTTAACCCACTAACCCTTTAACCCACTAACCCTTTAACCCACTAACCCTTCAACCCACTAACCCTTTAACCCACTAACCCTTTAACCCACTAACCCTTTAACCCTTTAACCCACTAACCCTTCATCCCACTAACCCTTCAACCCACTAACCCTTTAACCCACTAACCCTTTAACCCACTAACCCTTTAACCCACTAACCCATTAACCCATTAACCCACTAACCCTTTAACCCACTAGCCCTTTAACCCTTTAACCCACTAACCCATGAACCCACTAACCCTTTAACCCACTAAACCTTTAACCGTTTAACCCACTAACCCTTTAACCCACTAACCCTTCAACCCACTAACCCTTCAACCCACTAACCCTTTAACCCACTAACCCTTCAACACACTAACCCTTTAACCCACTAACCCTTTAACGCACTAACCCTTTAACCCACTAACCCTTTAACCCACTAACCCTTTAACCCACTAACCCTTCAACCCACTAACCCTTCAACCCACTAACCCTTCAACCCACTAACCCTTTAACCCACTAACCCTTTAACCCACTAACCCATTAACCCATTAACCCACTAACCCTTTAACCCACTAGCCCTTTAACCCTTTAACCCACTAACCCATGAACCCACTAACCCTTTAACCCACTAAACCTTTAACCGTTTAACCCACTAACCCTTTAACCCACTAACCCTTCAACCCACTAACCCTTCAACCCACTAACCCTTCAACCCACTAACCCTTTAACCCACTAACCCTTTAACCCACTAACCCTTTAACCCACTAACCCTTTAACCCACTAACCCTTTAACCCACTAACCCTTCAACCCACTAACCCTTCAACCCACTAACCCTTCAACCCACTAACCCTTCAACCCACTAACCCTTTAACCCACTAACCCTTTAACCCACTAACCCTTCAACCCACTAACCCTTCAACCCACTAACCCTTCAACCCACTAACCCTTTAACCCACTAACCCTTTAACCCACTAACCCTTCAACCCACTAACCCTTCAACCCACTAACCCTTTAACCCACTAACCCTTTAACCCACTAACCCTTCAACCGTTTAACCCACAAAGGTGTGTGTGTTCTGGGGACAGCACTGATAACTCCATTCCATCTCCATAATGAGGACATGGGTCACCGCTTCTGTATTTAACCTCTCCTCGTCATGGGCAAGGGGAAACTATCCCACGCCAAATGAACGTGGACCATAACATCTTGCGGGTCGCATACGCTCTTCACAGAGGTCTGGAGTGACGCATTTAAAATGTACTATATTTCCTTAATACATCGCTTTTGGAATGTTTTATGCACCCGACTGTATAACTTCTGTTTAGATGACTGTTAGCAAGCTGGACAGAGTGAAGAGACTATAAATGACTGTTATCAAGCTGGACAGAGTGAAGAGACTATAGATGACTGTTATCAAGCTGGACAGAGTGAAGAGACTATAGATGACTGTTATCAAGCTGGACAGAGTGAAGAGACTATAGATGACTGTTATCAAGCTGGACAGAGTGAAGAGACTATAGATGACTGTTATCAGCTGGACAGAGTGAAGAGACTATAGATGACTGTTATCAAGCTGGACAGAGTGAAGAGACTATAGATGACTGTTATCAAGCTGGACAGAGTGAAGAGACTATAGATGAATGTTATCAAGCTGGACAGAGTGAAGAGACTATAGATGACTGTTATCAAGCTGGACAGAGTGAAGAGACTATAGATGACTGTTAGCAAGCTGGACAGAGTGAAGAGACTACAGATGACTGTTAGCAAGCTGGACAGAGTGAAGAGACTATAGATGACTGTTAGCAAGCTGGACAGAGTGAAGAGACTTTAGATGACTGTTAGCAAGCTGGACAGAGTGAAGAGACTACAGATGACTGTTAGCAAGCTGGACAGAGTGAAGAGACTACAGATGACTGTTAGCAAGCTGGACAGAGTGAAGAGACTACAGATGACTGTTAGCAAGCTGGACAGAGTGAAGAGACTACAGATGACTGTTATCAAGCTGGACAGAGAGTAGAGACTATAGATGACTGTTATCAAGCTGGACAGAGTGAAGAGACTATAGATGACTGTTATCAAGCTGGACAGAGTGAAGAGACTATAGATGACTGTTATCAAGCTGGACAGAGTGAAGAGACTATAGATGACTGTTATCAAGCTGGACAGAGTGAAGAGACTATAGATGACTGTTAGCAAGCGGACTGAGTGAAGAGACTACAGATGACTGTTATCAAGCTGGACAGAGTGAAGAGACTATAGATGACTGTTAGCAAACTGGATTGAGTGAAGAGACTACAGATGACTGTTATCAAGCTGGACAGAGTGAAGAGACTATAGATGACTGTTATCAAGCTGGACAGAGTGAAGAGACTATAGATGACTGTTATCAAGCTGGACAGAGTGAAGAGACTATAGATGACTGTTATCAAGCTGGACAGAGTGAAGAGACTATAGATGACTGTTATCAAGCTGGACAGAGTGAAGAGACTATAGATGACTGTTAGCAAGCGGACTGAGTGAAGAGACTACAGATGACTGTTATCAAGCTGGACAGAGTGAAGAGACTATAGATGACTGTTAGCAAACTGGATTGAGTGAAGAGACTACAGATGACTGTTAGCAAGCTGGACAGAGTGAAGAGACTATAGATGACTGTTATCAAGCTGGACAGAGTGAAGAGACTATAGATGACTGTTAGCAAGCTGGACAGAGTGAAGAGACTATAGATGACTGTTAGCAAGCTGGACAGAGTGAAGAGACTACAGATGACTGTTAGCAAGCTGGACAGAGTGAAGAGACTATAGATGACTGTTATCAAGCTGGACAGAGTGAAGAGACTTTAGATGACTGTTAGCAAGCTGGACAGAGTGAAGAGACTATAGATAACTGTTAGCAAGCTGGACAGAGTGAAGAGACTATAGATGACTGTTAGCAAGCTGGACAGAGTGAAGAGACTACAGATGACTGTTATCAAGCTGGACAGAGTGAAGAGACTACAGATGACTGTTAGCAAGCTGGACAGAGTGAAGAGACTACAGATGACTGTTATCAAGCTGGAAAGAGTGAAGAGACTACAGATGACTGTTAGCAAGCTGGACAGAGAGTAGAGACTATAGATGACTGTTATCAAGCTGGACAGAGTGAAGAGACTATAGATTACTGTTATCAAGCTGGACAGAGTGAAGAGACTATAGATGACTGTTATCAAGCTGGACAGAGTGAAGAGACTATAGATGACTGTTAGCAAGCTGGACAGAGTGAAGAGACTATAGATGACTGTTAGCAAGCTGGACAGAGTGAAGAGACTACAGATGACTGTTATCAGCTGGACAGAGTGAAGAGACTATAGATGACTGTTATCAGCTGGACAGAGTGAAGAGACTATAGATGACTGTTATCAAGCTGGACAGAGTGAAGAGACTATAGATGACTGTTATCAGCTGGACAGAGAGAAGAGACTACAGATGACTGTTAGCAAGCTGGACAGAGTGAAGAGACTATAGATGACTGTTATCAAGCTGGACAGAGTGAAGAGACTATAGATGACTGTTATCAAGCTGGATTGAGTGAAGAGACTATAGATGACTGTTATCAAGCTGGACAGAGTGAAGAGTCTATAGATGACTGTTATCAAGCTGGACAGAGTGAAGAGACTACAGATGACTGTTATCAAGCTGAATTGAGTGAAGAGACTATAGATGACTGTTATCAGCTGGACAGAGTGTAGAGACTATAGATGACTGTTATCAAGCTGGACAGAGTGAAGAGACTATAGATGACTGTTATCAAGCTGGACAGAGTGAAGAGACTATAGATGACTGTTATCAAGCTGGATTGAGTGAAGAGACTACAGATGACTGTTAGCAAGCTGGATTGAGTGAAGAGACTATAGATGACTGTTATCAGCTGGACAGAGTGTAGAGACTATAGATGACTGTTATCAAGCTGGACAGAGTATAGAGACTATAGATGACTGTTATCAAGCTGGACAGAGTGAAGAGACTATAGATGACTGTTATCAAGCTGGATTGAGTGAGGAGACTACAGATGACTGTTAGCAAGCTGGACAGAGTGAAGAGACTATAGATGACTGTTATCAAGCTGGACAGAGTGAAGAGACTATAGATGACTGTTATCAAGCTGGACAGAGTGAAGAGACTATAGATGACTGTTATCAAGCTGGACAGAGTGAAGAGACTATAGATAACTGTTATCAGCTGGACAGAGTGAAGAGACTATAGATGACTGTTAGCAAGCTGGACAGAGTGAAGAGACTATAGATGACTGTTATCAAGCTGGACAGAGTGAAGAGACTATAGATGACTGTTATCAAGCTGGACAGAGTGAAGAGACTATAGATGACTGTTAGCAAGCTGGATTGAGTGAAGAGACTACAGATGACTGTTACCAGCTGGACAGAGTGTAGAGACTATAGATGACTGTTATCAAGCTGGACAGAGTGAAGAGACTACAGATGACTGTTAGCAAGCTGGACAGAGTGAATAGACTATAGATGACTGTTATCAAGCTGGACAGAGTGAAGAGACTATAGATGACTGTTAGCAAGCTGGACAGAGTGAAGAGACTATAGATGACTGTTATCAAGCTGGACAGAGAGAAGAGACTATAGATGACTGTTAGCAAGCTGGACAGAGTGAAGAGACTATAGATGACTGTTAGCAAGCTGGACAGAGTGAAGAGACTACAGATGACTGTTATCAGCTGGACAGAGTGAAGAGACTATAGATGACTGTTATCAGCTGGACAGAGTGAAGAGACTATAGATGACTGTTATCAAGCTGGACAGAGTGAAGAGACTATAGATGACTGTTATCAAGCTGGACAGAGTGAAGAGACTACAGATGACTGTTATCAAGCTGGACAGAGTGAAGAGACTACAGATGACTGTTAGCAAGCTGGACAGAGTGAAGAGACTACAGATGACTGTTATCAAGCTGGAAAGAGTGAAGAGACTACAGATGACTGTTAGCAAGCTGGACAGAGAGTAGAGACTATAGATGACTGTTATCAAGCTGGACAGAGTGAAGAGACTATAGATTACTGTTATCAAGCTGGACAGAGTGAAGAGACTATAGATGACTGTTATCAAGCTGGACAGAGAGAAGAGACTATAGATGACTGTTAGCAAGCTGGACAGAGTGAAGAGACTATAGATGACTGTTAGCAAGCTGGACAGAGTGAAGAGACTACAGATGACTGTTATCAGCTGGACAGAGTGAAGAGACTATAGATGACTGTTATCAGCTGGACAGAGTGAAGAGACTATAGATGACTGTTATCAAGCTGGACAGAGTGAAGAGACTATAGATGACTGTTATCAGCTGGACAGAGAGAAGAGACTACAGATGACTGTTAGCAAGCTGGACAGAGTGAAGAGACTATAGATGACTGTTATCAAGCTGGACAGAGTGAAGAGACTATAGATGACTGTTATCAAGCTGGATTGAGTGAAGAGACTATAGATGACTGTTATCAAGCTGGACAGAGTGAAGAGTCTATAGATAACTGTTATCAAGCTGGACAGAGTGAAGAGACTACAGATGACTGTTATCAAGCTGGATTGAGTGAAGAGACTATAGATGACTGTTATCAGCTGGACAGAGTGTAGAGACTATAGATGACTGTTATCAAGCTGGACAGAGTGAAGAGACTATAGATGACTGTTATCAAGCTGGACAGAGTGAAGAGACTATAGATGACTATTATCAAGCTGGATTGAGTGAAGAGACTACAGATGACTGTTAGCAAGCTGGATTGAGTGAAGAGACTATAGATGACTGTTATCAGCTGGACAGAGTGTAGAGACTATAGATGACTGTTATCAAGCTGGACAGAGTATAGAGACTATAGATGACTGTTATCAAGCTGGACAGAGTGAAGAGACTATAGATGACTGTTATCAAGCTGGATTGAGTGAAGAGACTACAGATGACTGTTAGCAAGCTGGACAGAGTGAAGAGACTATAGATGACTGTTATCAAGCTGGACAGAGTGAAGAGACTATAGATGACTGTTATCAAGCTGGACAGAGTGAAGAGACTATAGATGACTGTTATCAAGCTGGACAGAGTGAAGAGACTATAGATAACTGTTATCAGCTGGACAGAGTGAAGAGACTATAGATGACTGTTAGCAAGCTGGACAGAGTGAAGAGACTATAGATGACTGTTATCAAGCTGGACAGAGTGAAGAGACTATAGATGACTGTTATCAAGCTGGACAGAGTGAAGAGACTATAGATGACTGTTAGCAAGCTGGATTGAGTGAAGAGACTACAGATGACTGTTACCAGCTGGACAGAGTGTAGAGACTATAGATGACTGTTATCAAGCTGGACAGAGTGAAGAGACTACAGATGACTGTTAGCAAGCTGGACAGAGTGAATAGACTATAGATGACTGTTATCAAGCTGGACAGAGTGAAGAGACTATAGATGACTGTTAGCAAGCTGGACAGAGTGAAGAGACTATAGATGACTGTTATCAAGCTGGACAGAGAGAAGAGACTATAGATGACTGTTAGCAAGCTGGACAGAGTGAAGAGACTATAGATGACTGTTAGCAAGCTGGACAGAGTGAAGAGACTACAGATGACTGTTATCAGCTGGACAGAGTGAAGAGACTATAGATGACTGTTATCAGCTGGACAGAGTGAAGAGACTATAGATGACTGTTATCAAGCTGGACAGAGTGAAGAGACTATAGATGACTGTTATCAAGCTGGACAGAGTGAAGAGACTATAGATAACTGTTATCAGCTGGACAGAGTGAAGAGACTATAGATGACTGTTAGCAAGCTGGACAGAGTGAAGAGACTATAGATGACTGTTATCAGCTGGACAGAGTGAAGAGACTATAGATGACTGTTAGCAAGCTGGACAGAGTGAAGAGACTATAGATGACTGTTATCAAGCTGGACAGAGTGAAGAGACTATAGATGACTGTTACCAGCTGGACAGAGTGTAGAGACTATAGATGACTGTTATCAAGCTGGACAGAGTGAAGAGACTATAGATGACTGTTATCAAGCTGGACAGAGTGAAGAGACTATAGATGACTGTTATCAGCTGGACAGAGTGTAGAGACTATAGATGACTGTTACCAGCTGGACAGAGAGAAGAGACTATAGATGACTGTTATCAATCTGGACAGAGTGAAGAGACTATAGATGACTGTTATCAGCTGGACAGAGTGTAGAGACTATAGATGACTGTTACCAGCTGGACAGAGTGTAGAGACTATAGATGACTGTTATCAGCTGGACAGAGTGAAGAGACTATAGATGACTGTTATCAAGCTGGACAGAGTGAAGAGACTATAGATGACTGTTAGCAAGCTGGACAGAGTGAAGAGACTATAGATGACTGTTATCAAGCTGGACAGAGTGAAGAGACTATAGATGACTGTTAGCAAGCTGGACAGAGTGAAGAGACTACAGATGACTGTTAGCAAGCTGGACAGAGTGAAGAGACTATAGATGACTGTTAGCAAGCTGGACAGAGTGAAGAGACTATAGATGACTGTTAGCAAGCTGGACAGAGTGAAGAGACTATAGATGACTGTTAGCAAGCTGGACAGAGTGAAGAGACTACAGATGACTGTTATCAAGCTGGACAGAGTGAAGAGACTACAGATGACTGTTAGCAAGCTGGACAGAGTGAAGAGACTACAGATGACCGTTATCAAGCTGGACAGAGTGAAGAGACTACAGATGACTGTTATCAAGCTGGACAGAGAGTAGAGACTATAGATGACTGTTATCAAGCTGGACAGAGTGAAGAGACTATAGATGACTGTTATCAAGCTGGACAGAGTGAAGAGACTATAGATGACTGTTATCAAGCTGGACAGAGTGAAGAGACTATAGATGACTGTTAGCAAGCTGGACAGAGTGAAGAGACTATAGATGACTGTTATCAAGCTGGACAGAGAGAAGAGACTATAGATGACTGTTAGCAAGCTGGACAGAGTGAAGAGAATATAGATGACTGTTAGCAAGCTGGACAGAGTGAAGAGACTACAGATGACTGTTATCAGCTGGACAGAGTGAAGAGACTATAGATGACTGTTATCAGCTGGACAGAGTGAAGAGACTATAGATGACTGTTATCAAGCTGGACAGAGTGAAGAGACTATAGATGACTGTTATCAAGCTGGACAGAGTGAAGAGACTATAGATAACTGTTATCAGCTGGACAGTGTGAAGAGACTATAGATGACTGTTAGCAAGCTGGACAGAGTGAAGAGACTATAGATGACTGTTATCAGCTGGACAGAGTGAAGAGACTATAGATGACTGTTAGCAAGCTGGACAGAGTGAAGAGACTATAGATGACTGTTATCAAGCTGGACAGAGTGAAGAGACTATAGATGACTGTTACCAGCTGGACAGAGTGTAGAGACTATAGATGACTGTTATCAAGCTGGACAGAGTGAAGAGACTATAGATGACTGTTATCAAGCTGGACAGAGTGAAGAGACTATAGATGACTGTTATCAGCTGGACAGAGTGTAGAGACTATAGATGACTGTTACCAGCTGGACAGAGAGAAGAGACTATAGATGACTGTTATCAATCTGGACAGAGTGAAGAGACTATAGATGACTGTTATCAGCTGGACAGAGTGTAGAGACTATAGATGACTGTTACCAGCTGGACAGAGTGTAGAGACTATAGATGACTGTTATCAGCTGGACAGAGTGAAGAGACTATAGATGACTGTTATCAAGCTGGACAGAGTGAAGAGACTATAGATGACTGTTATCAAGCTGGACAGAGTGAAGAGACTATAGATGACTGTTAGCAAGCTGGACAGAGTGAAGAGACTATAGATGACTGTTAGCAAGCTGGACAGAGTGAAGAGACTACAGATGACTGTTATCAAGCTGGACAGAGTGAAGAGACTACAGATGACTGTTAGCAAGCTGGACAGAGTGAAGAGACTACAGATGACCGTTATCAAGCTGGACAGAGTGAAGAGACTACAGATGACTGTTATCAAGCTGGACAGAGAGTAGAGACTATAGATGACTGTTATCAAGCTGGACAGAGTGAAGAGACTATAGATGACTGTTATCAAGCTGGACAGAGTGAAGAGACTATAGATGACTGTTATCAAGCTGGACAGAGTGAAGAGACTATAGATGACTGTTAGCAAGCTGGACAGAGTGAAGAGACTATAGATGACTGTTATCAAGCTGGACAGAGAGAAGAGACTATAGATGACTGTTAGCAAGCTGGACAGAGTGAAGAGACTATAGATGACTGTTAGCAAGCTGGACAGAGTGAAGAGACTACAGATGACTGTTATCAGCTGGACAGAGTGAAGAGACTATAGATGACTGTTATCAGCTGGACAGAGTGAAGAGACTATAGATGACTGTTATCAAGCTGGACAGAGTGAAGAGACTATAGATGACTGTTATCAAGCTGGACAGAGTGAAGAGACTATAGATAACTGTTATCAGCTGGACAGAGTGAAGAGACTATAGATGACTGTTAGCAAGCTGGACAGAGTGAAGAGACTATAGATGACTGTTATCAGCTGGACAGAGTGAAGAGACTATAGATGACTGTTAGCAAGCTGGACAGAGTGAAGAGACTATAGATGACTGTTATCAAGCTGGACAGAGTGAAGAGACTATAGATGACTGTTACCAGCTGGACAGAGTGTAGAGACTATAGATGACTGTTATCAAGCTGGACAGAGTGAAGAGACTATAGATGACTGTTATCAAGCTGGACAGAGTGAAGAGACTATAGATGACTGTTATCAGCTGGACAGAGTGTAGAGACTATAGATGACTGTTACCAGCTGGACAGAGAGAAGAGACTATAGATGACTGTTATCAATCTGGACAGAGTGAAGAGACTATAGATGACTGTTATCAGCTGGACAGAGTGTAGAGACTATAGATGACTGTTACCAGCTGGACAGAGTGTAGAGACTATAGATGACTGTTATCAGCTGGACAGAGTGAAGAGACTATAGATGACTGTTATCAAGCTGGACAGAGTGAAGAGACTATAGATGACTGTTAGCAAGCTGGACAGAGTGAAGAGACTATAGATGACTGTTATCAAGCTGGACAGAGTGAAGAGACTATAGATGACTGTTAGCAAGCTGGACAGAGTGAAGAGACTACAGATGACTGTTAGCAAGCTGGACAGAGTGAAGAGACTATAGATGACTGTTAGCAAGCTGGACAGAGTGAAGAGACTATAGATGACTGTTAGCAAGCTGGACAGAGTGAAGAGACTATAGATGACTGTTAGCAAGCTGGACAGAGTGAAGAGACTACAGATGACTGTTATCAAGCTGGACAGAGTGAAGAGACTACAGATGACTGTTAGCAAGCTGGACAGAGTGAAGAGACTACAGATGACCGTTATCAAGCTGGACAGAGTGAAGAGACTATAGATGACTGTTATCAAGCTGGACAGAGAGTAGAGACTATAGATGACTGTTATCAAGCTGGACAGAGTGAAGAGACTACAGATGACTGTTAGCAAGCTGGATTGAGTGAAGAGACTATAGATGACTGTTATCAGCTGGACAGAGTGTAGAGACTATAGATGACTGTTATCAAGCTGGACAGAGTATAGAGACTATAGATGACTGTTATCAAGCTGGACAGAGTGAAGAGACTATAGATGACTGTTATCAAGCTGGATTGAGTGAAGAGACTACAGATGACTGTTAGCAAGCTGGACAGAGTGAAGAGACTATAGATGACTGTTATCAAGCTGGACAGAGTGAAGAGACTATAGATGACTGTTATCAAGCTGGACAGAGTGAAGAGACTATAGATGACTGTTATCAAGTTGGACAGAGTGAAGAGACTATAGATGACTGTTATCAAGCTGGATTGAGTGAAGAGACTATAGATGACTGTTATCAAGCTGGACAGAGTGAAGAGACTATAGATGACTGGTAGCAAGCTGGACAGAGAGTAGAGACTATAGATGACTGTTATCAAGCTGGACAGAGTGAAGAGACTATAGATAACTGTTATCAGCTGGACAGAGTGAAGAGACTATAGATGACTGTTATCAAGCTGGACAGAGTGAAGAGACTATAGATAACTGTTATCAGCTGGACAGAGTGAAGAGACTATAGATGACTGTTATCAAGCTGGATTGAGTGAAGAGACTACAGATGACTGTTAGCAAGCTGGACAGAGTGAAGAGACTATAGATGACTGTTATCAAGCTGGACAGAGTGAAGAGACTATAGATGACTGTTATCAAGCTGGACAGAGTGAAGAGACTATAGATGACTGTTATCAAGTTGGACAGAGTGAAGAGACTATAGATGACTGTTATCAGCTGGACAGAGTGAAGAGACTATAGATGACTGTTAGCAAGCTGGACAGAGTGAAGAGACTATAGATGACTGTTATCAAGCTGGACAGAGTGAAGAGACTATAGATGACTGTTACCAGCTGGACAGAGTGTAGAGACTATAGATGACTGTTATCAAGCTGGACAGAGTGAAGAGACTATAGATGACTGTTATCAGCTGGACAGAGTGAAGAGACTATAGATGACTGTTATCAGCTGGACAGAGTGTAGAGACTATAGATGACTGTTATCAGCTGGACAGAGTGAAGAGACTATAGATGACTGTTATCAAGCTGGACAGAGTGAAGAGACTATAGATGACTGTTAGCAAGCTGGACAGAGTGAAGAGACTATAGATGACTGTTAGCAAGCTGGACAGAGTGAAGAGACTACAGATGACTGTTAGCAAGCTGGACAGAGTGAAGAGTCTATAGATGACTGTTATCAAGCTGGACAGAGTGAAGAGACTTTAGATGACTGTTAGCAAGCTGGACAGAGTGAAGAGACTATAGATAACTGTTAGCAAGCTGGACAGAGTGAAGAGACTATAGATGACTGTTAGCAAGCTGGACAGAGTGAAGAGACTACAGATGACTGTTATCAAGCTGGACAGAGTGAAGAGACTACAGATGACTGTTAACAAGCTGGACAGAGTGAAGAGACTACAGATGACTGTTATCAAGCTGGACAGAGTGAAGAGACTACAGATGACTGTTATCAAGTTGGACAGAGTGAAGAGACTATAGATGACTGTTATCAGCTGGACAGAGTGAAGAGACTATAGATGACTGTTAGCAAGCTGGACAGAGTGAAGAGACTATAGATGACTGTTATCAAGCTGGACAGAGTGAAGAGACTATAGATGACTGTTACCAGCTGGACAGAGTGTAGAGACTATAGATGACTGTTATCAAGCTGGACAGAGTGAAGAGACTATAGATGACTGTTATCAGCTGGACAGAGTGTAGAGACTATAGATGACTGTTACCAGCTGGACAGAGTGTAGAGACTATAGATGACTGTTATCAGCTGGACAGAGTGAAGAGACTATAGATGACTGTTATCAAGCTGGACAGAGTGAAGAGACTATAGATGACTGTTAGCAAGCTGGACAGAGTGAAGAGACTATAGATGACTGTTAGCAAGCTGGACAGAGTGAAGAGACTACAGATGACTGTTAGCAAGCTGGACAGAGTGAAGAGTCTATAGATGACTGTTATCAAGCTGGACAGAGTGAAGAGACTTTAGATGACTGTTAGCAAGCTGGACAGAGTGAAGAGACTATAGATAACTGTTAGCAAGCTGGACAGAGTGAAGAGACTATAGATGACTGTTAGCAAGCTGGACAGAGTGAAGAGACTACAGATGACTGTTATCAAGCTGGACAGAGTGAAGAGACTACAGATGACTGTTAACAAGCTGGACAGAGTGAAGAGACTACAGATGACTGTTATCAAGCTGGACAGAGTGAAGAGACTACAGATGACTGTTAGCAAGCTGGACAGAGAGTAGAGACTATAGATGACTGTTATCAAGCTGGACAGAGTGAAGAGACTATAGATTACTGTTATCAAGCTGGACAGAGTGAAGAGGCTATAGATGACTGTTATCAAGCTGGACAGAGAGAAGAGACTATAGATGACTGTTAGCAAGCTGGACAGAGTGAAGAGACTATAGATGACTGTTAGCAAGCTGGACAGAGTGAAGAGACTACAGATGACTGTTATCAGCTGGACAGAGTGAAGAGACTATAGATGACTGTTATCAGCTGGATAGAGTGAAGAGACTATAGATGACTGTTATCAAGCTGGACAGAGTGAAGAGACTATAGATGACTGTTATCAGCTGGACAGAGAGAAGAGACTACAGATGACTGTTAGCAAGCTGGACAGAGTGAAGAGACTATAGATGACTGTTATCAAGCTGGACAGAGTGAAGAGACTATAGATGACTATCAAGCTGGACAGAGTGAAGAGACTATAGATGACTGTTATCAAACTGGACAGAGTGAAGAGACTATAGATGACTGTTATCAAGCTGGATTGAGTGAAGAGACTACAGATGACTGTTATCAAGCTGGACAGAGTGAAGAGACTATAGATGACTGTTATCAAGCTGGATTGAGTGAAGAGACTATAGATGACTGTTATCAAGCTGGATTGAGTGAAGAGACTACAGATGACTGTTAGCAAGCTGGACAGAGTGAAGAGACTATAGATGACTGTTATCAAGCTGGACAGAGTGAAGAGACTATAGATGACTGTTATCAAGCTGGACAGAGTGAAGAGACTATAGATGACTGTTATCAAGTTGGACAGAGTGAAGAGACTATAGATGACTGTTATCAAGCTGGATTGAGTGAAGAGACTATAGATGACTGTTATCAAGCTGGACAGAGTGAAGAGACTATAGATGACTGTTATCAAGCTGGATTGTCTGAAGAGACTATAGATGACTGTTATCAAGCTGGACAGAGTGAAGAGACTATAGATGACTGTTAGCAAGCTGGACAGAGAGTAGAGACTATAGATGACTGTTAGCAAGCTGGACAGAGTGAAGAGACTATAGATGACTGTTATCAGCTGGACAGAGTGAAGAGACTATAGATGACTGTTAGCAAGCTGGACAGAGTGAAGAGACTATAGATGACTGTTATCAAGCTGGACAGAGTGAAGAGACTATAGATGACTGTTACCAGCTGGACAGAGTGTAGAGACTATAGATGACTGTTATCAAGCTGGACAGAGTGAAGAGACTATAGATGACTGTTATCAAGCTGGACAGAGTGAAGAGACTATAGATGACTGTTATCAGCTGGACAGAGTGTAGAGACTATAGATGACTGTTACCAGCTGGACAGAGAGAAGAGACTATAGATGACTGTTATCAATCTGGACAGAGTGAAGAGACTATAGATGACTGTTATCAGCTGGACAGAGTGTAGAGACTATAGATGACTGTTACCAGCTGGACAGAGTGTAGAGACTATAGATGACTGTTATCAGCTGGACAGAGTGAAGAGACTATAGATGACTGTTATCAGTTGGACAGAGTGTAGAGACTATAGATGACTGTTACCAGCTGGACAGAGTGTAGAGACTATAGATGACTGTTACCAGCTGGACAGAGTGTAGAGACTATAGATGACTGTTACCAGCTGGACAGAGTGAAGAGACTATAGATGACTGTTATCAAGCTGGACAGAGTGAAGAGTCTATAGATGACTGTTATCAAGCTGGACAGAGTGTAGAGACTATAGATGACTGTTACCAGCTGGACAGAGTGAAGAGACTATAGATGACTGTTATCAAGCTGGACAGAGTGAAGAGACTATAGATGTAGATATCATTATCATTTATACATAGTTTCCATTTGGTATACATATATATAAATTCAACCCAACCGTGGGCCGGATTTAACGGGCTCACCACTATGTAGGGTTATGTTACCTGAGATTTCGGACTAGTTTGCTCTTCTGAGGTAGGTCCAGGAAGTCCACCAGGAAGTCCATGCGTGCCTGGGTGTCCTTAGATGACAGGCCGTGGATCCGTCCGAAGAACGTCAGGGTGTCACTGATCGTAAACTCGTTGTACAACGCCAGGTCCTAAAGAGGAACACAATGTTATGTCATGGTATGCGTTGTGTTGATATCAAATCAAACTTTATTTATACAGCACATTTATTACAAAGGTGAGAAAGATAAAAACACTAAACGTTTTCTACACAATTTTTAAATGAAGATAGACAAGAACAAAATTAAGAGACAAATGAAAATGGTGTGTTTTGCTATAGTATGTTATGTTGACATATCATGTTGTCATGGTATTTATAGTCGTATGTCAATACACTTCCATAGTGTCTAAAGGTTAGGAGTCCATTTGGAACTGAGGTGCGTTTGTGCATCTGTCAAATCAAATCAAATTTGATTGGTCACATGCTTGGTAAACAACAGGTGTAGACTAACAGTGAAATGCTTACTTACTTATCTACTTCCCAACAATGCAGAGAGAAAAATAGAAAAATTATAACACGAGGAATAAATACACAATGAGTAAAGATAACTTTGCTATATACACAGGGTTACCAGTATCGAGTCCATGTACAAGGTAATTGAGGAAGATATGTACATATAGGTAGCGGTAAAGGGACTAGGCAACAGGATAGATAATAAACAGTAGCAGCAGCGTATGTGATGAGTCAAAACAGTTAGTCCAAAAAGGGTCAATGCAGGTTGTCCGGGTAGCTATTGGTTACTATTTAACTAACTAGCAGTCTTATAGCTTGTGGGTAGAAGCTGTTCAGGGTCCTGTTGGTTCTAGACTTCGGTACTGCTTGCCGTGCGGTAGCAGAGAGAACAGTCTATGGCTTGGGTGGCTGGAATCTTTTACAATTTTTAGGGCCTTTCTCTGACACCGCCTGGTGTAGAGGTCCTGGATGGCAGGGAGCTCTGCCCCAGGGATGTACTGGGACTGTATGCACTACCCTCTGTAGTGCCTTGGGGTCAGATGCCAAGCAGTTGACATACCAAGCGGTGATGCAGCCAGTCAAGATGCTCTCAATGGTGCAGCTGTATAACTTTTTGAGGATCTGAGGGCCTATGCTAAATATTTTTAGCCTCCTGAGGGGGAAGAGGAGTTGTCATGCCTTCTTCATGACTGTGTTGGTGTGTGTGGACCATAATAATTACTTAGTGATATGGACACCGAGGAAATTGAAGCTCTTGACCCGCTCCACTACACCCCGGTCGATGTGGATGGGGGCGTGCTAGGCACTCCGTTTCCTGTAGTCCATTATCAGCTCATTTGTCTTGTTGACGTCGTCGTCGGTGATCAGGCCAACCACCGTTGTGTTGTCAGCAAACTTAATGATGGTGTTGGAGTCGTGCGCGGCCACGCAGTTGTTGGTGAACAGGAAGTACAGGAGAGGACTGAGCACGCACCCCTGAGGGGCCCCCGTGTTGAGGATCAGTGTGGCGGATGTGTTGTTACCTACCCTCAACACCTGGGGGCAGCCCGTCAAGAAGTCCAGGATCCAGTTGCAGAGGGAGGTGTTCAGTCCCAGGGTCATGAGCTTAGTGATGAGCTTTGTGGGCTCTATGGTGTTGAACGCTGAGCTGTAGTCTATGAACAGCATTCTCACATAGGTGTTCCTGTTGTCCAGGTGGGAGAGGGCAGTGTGGACTGCGATAGAGATTGCGTCATCTATGGATCGATTTACCTGTGGTATGTAGTGTACCTATAAGATAACAGTTTACCTGTGGTATGTAGTGTACCTATAAGATAACAGTTTACCTGTGGTATGTAGTGTACCTATAAGGTAACAGTTTACCTGTGGTATGTAGTGTACCTATAAGATAACAGTTTACCTGTGGTATGTAGTGTACCTTTAAGGTAACAGTTTACCTGTGGTATGTAGTGTACCTATAAGATAACAGTTTACCTGTGGTATGTTGTGTACCTATAAGATAACAGTTTACCTGTGGTATGTAGTGTACCTATAAGATAACAGTTTACCTGTGGTATGTTGTGTACCTATAAGATAACAGTTTACCTGTGGCATGTACCCCACCATCCTCCCGGGGACCTGGTGTCCAGGAAATGCGGGTGGCTTCCCCAACACGCTGATGTGCCCTCGGGAGATCTTCAGTGTTCCCACAATGCATTTCAACAGTGTGGTCTTCCCACACCCACTCGGACCCAGCAGGCCGTAGCTGAAAGATAACAGGAAGAACATTTGCACTAAATCATACATATTACTACAGTATGATAGTATAGTATGATAGTATGCTGTGATAGTATGATACGATAGTATAGTATGATAGTATAATATGATATGATAGTATAGTATGATAGTATATGATAGTATATCATAGTATGATATGACAGTATGATAGTATAATATGATAGTACAGTAGAATATAATGATAATATTGATATCTGTATTACTCAGTATGGTCTGACTCTTAATCGTAACTCACATAAAACTTGCAATGACATCGATACATGATTCACCTGGAAATCCAAGTTAAACGTAATTTATATATGCAAGAACCCAATTGTCTACTTTATGTAAGGTTTAGAGCAGGGGTACTCAACTCTTACCCTACGAGGTCCGGTAGCCTGCGGGTTTTCTGTTCTACCTGATAATTAATTGCACCGACCTGGGACAGGTCTAAAACAGTCCCTGATTAGAGGGGAACAATGCAGTGAAACTGGCTGTCCCTCTCCTTGTTCGGGTGGCATTCGACGGTCGACGCTACCGGTCTTCTAGCCATCGCAGATCCACCTTTCATTTTCCAATTGTTTTGTCTTGGTTTCCCGCACACCTGGTTTGCATTCCCTCATTACTAGTCTTGCATATAACTCTCTGTTTCCCCCCATGTCTGTGTGTGCAATTGTTATGTGTAAATGTATGTGTACTGCAGGCTGGTTTGCGCCGGGTTATTGTAACCCGTGAGTGTTTAGTTTTCTGAGTGTCGTGTTTTGTTTGCCTCAATAAAGGGCTCCGTTTGGTACCCATTTCTGCTCTCCTGCGCCTGACTTCCCTGCAGCCAGTTACGCACTCCTTTACAGAATTCCACACCTGAATTATGGAGTCAGCAGGAGCAGGTACCCCTGGTAGCGGAGTCGAGGAGCGCATCCAGGAGCACGCGGCGATGCTTCACCATCTCGGTGCTGCCATGGACCGCGTCGTCCAGACGATGGACCGCTAGGAGAGACAGGGAGTCCCTCCAGCGCCCCCACCAGCACAACAGGGGTCTCCACTACTCACCCCCTCCGCACCCGGTTCCACTGGGATTCATCTCGCACTTCACAGGGAGTAAGATGGGACGGCCGCACGCTGCCAAGGTTTTCTGCTGCAGCTGGATTTATACCTGGCAACCATTCACCCGGCTCCCTCGGGCCGTGAGAGGGTGTCCGCCCTCATCTCGTGCCTCTCGGGGAAAGCTCTGGAGTGGGCCAACGCTGTGTGGGGAGAAGGAGATGCGGCGCTGGACCACTTCGAGGATTTCACCCGCCGCTTCCGGGCCGTCTTCGACCACCCGCCCGAGGGTAGAGCGGCAGGTGAACGTCTCTTCCACCTGAGGCAGGGGACAAGGAGCGCCCAGGAGTTCGCGATGGACTTTCGGACCCTGGCCGCCGGCGCGGGATGGAACGACAGGGCCCTGATCGACCACTATCGCTGCAGTTTACGCGAGGATGTCCGTCGGGAGTTGGCCTGCAGGGACACCACCCTCACCTTCGACCAGCTGGTGGACCCGTCCATTCGGCTGGATAACCTGCTGGCTACCCGCGGACGTCCAGATCGGGATCTGTCGGTTCCATCCCCCAGCACCACCACTCTGATACCTATGGAGCTGGGAGGTGCTGCGCTCAGGGAGACTGGAGGAGGTTCCTTCACGTGCACCATCTGTGGCCGCAGAGGTCACACTGCCGGTCGGTGTCGGATTGGTTCCTCTGGGGGTAGAGGCAGCAGGCAGGGCACTCTGGCATCACCCCAGGTGAGTCAGCACCATTCTCACCCAGAGCCCTCTGATGCACACCTGTTTTTCATGTTACTTTTCCAGAGTTTTTCCCGCATTCCCAGCATAAGGCGCTCGTCGATTCAGGCGCAGCTGGGAATTTCATAGACCGATCATTCACCCATAGTTTAGGGATCCCCATTGTTCCAGTGGCTATGCCCTTCCCAGTTCACGCCTTAGACAGTCGACCAATAGGGTCAGGGTTAATTAGGGAGGCCACCGCTCTCCTGGGCACGGTGAAGCAGGGGGGGTCACAAGGAGAGAATCAGTCTCTCCCTCACTGACTCTTCTGTGTTTCCCGTGGTGCTAGGCCTACCCTGGTTAGTCTGTCATAACCCCACTGTTTCCTGGCAACGGAGGGCTCTCACGGGGTGGTTGCGGTGGAAAGCTACTACAGTGGAAAGTCCAGACCAGGTCTCCACCGTGCGCATTCCCCCCGAATATTCCGATTTGGCTCTCGCCTTCTCCAAGAAGAAGGCGACTCAATTACCACCCCATCGTCGGGGGGATTGTGCGATAAACCTCCAGGTAGACGCCGCACTTCCTAGGAGTCACGTGTATCCCCTGTCACAGGCAGAGACGGCAGCTATGGAGACATATGTCTCCGAATCTCTGCGTCAGGGGTACATTCGGTCCTCCACTTCACCCGCCTCCTCGAGTTTCTTGTTTGTGAAGAAAAAGGAGGGAGGTCTGCGCCCGTGTATTGACTATCGAGCCCTAAACCAGATCACTGTGAAGTACAGTTACCCGCTACCTCTCATAGCCACAGCGATTGAGTCAATGCACGGGGCGCGCTTCTTCACGAAACTAGATCTCAGGAGTGCTTACAACCTGGTGTGTATCCGGGAGGGAGACGAGTGGAAGACAGCGTTCAGTACCACCTCAGGGCATTATGAGTACCTCGTCATGCCGTACGGGTTGATGAATGCTCCATCAGTCTTCCAAGCCTTTGTGGACGAGATTTTCAGGGACCTGCACGGGCAGGGTGTAGTGGTGTATATCGATGACATTCTGATATACTCCGCTGCACGCGCCGAGCATGTGTCCTTGGTGCGCAAGGTGCTTGGTCGACTGTTGGAGCATGACCTGTATGTCAAGGCTGAGAAATGCCTGTTCTTCCAGCAGTCCGTCTCCTTCTTAGGATACCGCATTTCCACCTCAGGGGTGGAGATGGAGTGACCGCATTTCAGCCATGCGTAAGTGGCCGACTCTCACCACGGTAAAGGAGGTGCAGCGGTTTCTAGGGTTTGCCCATTACTACCGGAGGTTTATCCGGGGTTTTGGTCAGGTAGCGGCTCCCATTACCTCACTGCTAAAGGGGGGTCCAGTTTGGTTGCAGTGGTCGGCTGAGGCGGATAGGGCTTTTGGTCACCTAAGGGCTCTGTTTACCTCTGTTTATGTAGTCTGGGGTTTGAGTATATGTTCTAGTGTTGGTTTTCTATGGTTTTCTAGTTTGTTTATTTCTGTGTGGTCTGTGTGGCTCCCGATCAGGAACAGCTGTACGTCGTTGTTCCTGATTGGGAGTCATATATTAGATGCTTGTTTTCACCTGGGGATTTTGTGGGTAGTTGTCTTTTGCACTGCTAGTTATAGCCTGTAAAACTGTCGTCTGCCGTTCTTTGTTTTGTTGTTTTTTCGTGGTCTCTTTATTTAATAAATATAAAGATGAGCATCCACATTCCCGCTGCGTTTTGGTCATCTTTACACAACGACACCCGTGACAGTATCATTAGGTTTTAAGCAGAGTGCAAATTATACTGTGACATACCAGTGGAGAATTACAACACAGAATAACAGTACTGCACTCTAAAAATAAAAATGTTGATTCAACATAATTTTGTAACGCTGCAAGAGGATTGTGAGTTTGCTCAACATTTTGGCTGACCCTACAGAAATTCTCAAGTTGAATTGTATGTTCACTCAACTTTACATTTTAGGTTCAGTAAACATACAATTCAATCTGAGAATGTATTCTACCTTATTTGCATATTTCCCAGTGTGCCTTGCCTTTTCCAGTGAATTGTAGTTACCACCCATGACTGTATTTGTTAATGACAGAGACATGGTTGTTGAATGGCTTTCATTCCTGTAGCCTTCACCAAGTGAATGTGATCTTTATAATTCTACTCTTTATGACCATACATCATAAGGCCTTTCATTGAGGGCCAAGTAACACCCTAACACTGTTGTTTGAAACTCATGTTTTACATGCCACATCAAGCCTGTAAGTAATATGCTGTCTTGAAAAGTGATGTGTAATTCCTATTGGAATCCAGCCAGAGTAAGGATATCCAACAACTGGAACTTTTAATTAATGCGCAACCTGCATTGAGAATGACTGCAGGGGTAGGGAAGATTGATTATTGAGACGATTAGTTTAGAAAAATGTATTATGTTATTTATGTTTGTGTAGCATAAGACTAATCAACTAACAAATGTATGCTACATAAAAAAACAGGTATTGAAACAAACAATTCTGAAAATCAACCTGCAAGAGCATGGTGGGAAATATTGTAATGATGGGTGTGGTTTTGAGCAAACATGAATAAGTCATTTTACTAAACAAGCTAGATCAAATGCAGCTCACTTCGAGCAGAGTTCAGTAAACAAACTTAAACACATTCGCTCAAATTCTTGTCCTTTTGAAGTCCACTCAACTCACAGAATAACGCAGATTAAGCAGTTGTCTTTGTGTGTGTGTGTGTGTGTGTGTGTGTATAGAGGGGACAGAGAGAAAGAAAAGGAAGAGAGAAAGAGAAACAAAAACAGATAGAGACAGAAAGAATAAGAGAGTGTCACAAGTATCTTCGTCTTCTGACGATATAACGAAATCATCGTCGGAAAAGGTAGACCAATACGCAGCAGGTGTGCAGTTGTTCATTTTGAACATTTAATGAAATCAACACGAATACAAAAACAACAAACAAGAAAACGAACGATAAACTGACAGTCTGCAAAGCAAAGCTCAACACAGAACAATCACCCACAAATCACACACACAAACACACCCTAATATATGGGACTCTCAATCAAAGGCAGATAGACAACACCTGCCTTCAACTGAGAGTCCCAAGCCCAATTAACCAAACATAGAAACACACACACCAGACTAACCATAGAATACAAACACATAGACCATCAACCAAAAACCCGGAAATACTAAATCAAACACCCTTTACACAAACACACCACCCCGAACCACATAAAACAAATACCCTCTGCCACGTCCTGACCAAACTACAAAAACAATTAACCTTATACTGGCCAGGACGTGACAGAGAGCGAGAGAAAGAGAGGAAAGAGAGGAAAGAGAGGAAAGAGAGGAAAGAGAAAGATAGTTTCAACATCAACAAGAGGCTCTTCATTAAATACTGTAGATATTTATTTTACTGGGTTTTCTTCCTCTATTTCTTATATTATTTTCTTTCTACAGTCCACCCTGTCACCCTACTCCTCCTTCTCTGAGTGTTCACCACCCTACTCCTCCTTCTCTGAGTGTTTACCACCCTGTCACCCTACTCCTCCTTCTCTGAGTGTTTACCATCCTGTCACCCTACTCCTCCTTCTCTGAGTGTTTACCATCCTGTCACCCTACTCCTCCTTCTCTGAGTGTTTACCACCCTGTCACCCTACTCCTCCTTCTCTGAGTGTTTACCACCCTGTCACCCTACTCCTCCTTCTCTGAGTGTTTACCATCCTGTCACCCTACTCCTCCTTCTCTGAGTGTTTACCATCCTGTCACCCTACTCCTCCTTCTCTGAGTGTTTACCATCCTGTCACCCTACTCCTCCTTCTCTGAGTGTTTACCATCCTGTCACCCTACTCCTCCTTCTCTGAGTGTTTACCATCCTGTCACCCTACTCCTCCTTCTCTGAGTGTTTACCACCCTGTCACCCTACTCATCCTTCTCTGAGTGTTTACCATCCTGTCACCCTACTCCTCCTTCTCTGAGTGTTTACCACCCTATCACCCTACTCCTCCTTCTCTGAGTGTTTACCACCCTATCACCCTACTCCTCCTTCTCTGAGTGTTCACCACCCTACTCCTCCTTCTCTGACTGTTTACCACCCTGTCACCCTACTCCTCCTTCTCTGAGTGTTTACCACCCTGTCACCATACTTCTCCTTCTCTGAGTGTTTACCACCCTGTCACCCTACTCCTCCTTCTCTGAGTGTTTACCATCCTGTCACCCTACTCCTCCTTCTCTGAGTGTTTACCATCCTGTCACCCTACTCCTCCTTCTCTGAGTGTTTACCATCCTGTCACCCTACTCCTCCTTCTCTGAGTGTTCACCACCCTACTCCTCCTTCTCTGACTGTTTACCACCCTGTCACCCTACTCCTCCTTCTCTGAGTGTTTACCACCCTGTCACCATACTCCTCCTTCTCTGAGTGTTTACCATCCTGTCACCCTACTCCTCCTTCTCTGAGTGTTTACCACCCTACTCCTCCTTCTCTGAGTGTTCACCATCCTACTCCTCCTTCTCTGAGTGTTTACCACCCTGTCACCCTACTCCTCCTTCTCTGAGTGTTTACCACCCTGTCACCCTACTCCTCCTTCTCTGAGTGTTTACCATCCTGTCACCCTACTCCTCCTTCTCTGAGTGTTTACCACCCTATCACCCTACTCCTCCTTCTCTGAGTGTTTACCACCCTATCACCCTACTCCTCCTTCTCTGAGTGTTCACCAACCTACTCCTCCTTCTCTGAGTGTTTACCACATGTCACCCTACTCCTCCTTCTCTGAGTGTTTACCATCCTCTCACCCTACTCCTCCTTTTCTGAGTGTTTACCACCCTACTCCTCCTTCTCTGAGTGTTTACCATCCTGTCACCCTACTCCTCCTCTGAGTGTTTACCACCCTACTCCTCCTTCTCTGAGTGTTCACCACCCTACTCCTTCTTCTCTGAGTGTTCACCACCATACTTCTCCTTCTCTGAGTGTTTACCACCCTGTCACCCTACTCCTCCTTCTCTGAGTGTTTACCATCCTGTCACCCTACTCCTCCTTCTCTGAGTGTTTACCATCCTGTCACCCTACTCCTCCTTCTCTGAGTGTTTACCATCCTGTCACCCTACTCCTCCTTCTCTGAGTGTTCACCACCCTACTCCTCCTTCTCTGACTGTTTACCACCCTGTCACCCTACTCCTCCTTCTCTGAGTGTTTACCACCCTGTCACCATACTCCTCCTTCTCTGAGTGTTTACCATCCTGTCACCCTACTCCTCCTTCTCTGAGTGTTTACCACCCTACTCCTCCTTCTCTGAGTGTTCACCATCCTACTCCTCCTTCTCTGAGTGTTCACCACCCTGTCACCCTACTCCTCCTTCTCTGAGTGTTTACCACCCTGTCACCCTACTCCTCCTTCTCTGAGTGTTTACCACCCTGTCACCCTACTCCTCCTTCTCTGAGTGTTTACCACCCTGTCACCCTACTCCTCCTTCTCTGAGTGTTTACCACCCTATCACCCTACTCCTCCTTCTCTGAGTGTTTACCACCCTATCACCCTACTCCTCCTTCTCTGAGTGTTCACCAACCTACTCCTCCTTCTCTGAGTGTTTACCACATGTCACCCTACTCCTCCTTCTCTGAGTGTTTACCATCCTCTCACCCTACTCCTCCTTTTCTGAGTGTTTACCACCCTACTCCTCCTTCTCTGAGTGTTTACCATCCTGTCACCCTACTCCTCCTCTGAGTGTTTACCACCCTACTCCTCCTTCTCTGAGTGTTCACCACCCTACTCCTCCTTCTCTGAGTGTTCACCACCCTACTCCTCCTTCTCTGAGTGTTTACCACCCTGTCACCCTACTCCTCCTTCTCTGAGTGTTTACCACCCTGTCACCCTACTCCTCCTTCTCTGAGTGTTTACCACATGTCACCCTACTCCTCCTTCTCTGAGTGTTTACCATCCTGTCACCCTACTCCTCCTTCTCTGAGTGTTTACCACCCTGTCACCCTACTCCTCCTTCTCTGAGTGTTTACCACCCTACTCCTCCTTCTCTGAGTGTTTACCACCCTGTCACCCTACTCCTCCTTCTCTGAGTGTTCACCACCCTACTCCTCCTTCTCTGAGTGTTTACCACCCTGTCACCCTACTCCTCCTTCTCTGACTGTTTACCATCCTGTCACCCTACTCCTCCTTCTCTGAGTGTTTACCACCCTACTCCTCCTTCTCTGAGTGTTTACCACCCTGTCACCCTACTCCTCCTTCTCTGAGTGTTCACCACCCTACTCCTCCTTCTCTGAGTGTTTACCATCCTGTCACCCTACTCCTCCTTCTCCGAGTGTTCACCACCCTACTCCTCCTTCTCTGAGTGTTTACCACCCTACTCCTCCTTCTCTGAGTGTTTAACACCCTGTCACCCTACTCCAGCTTTTCACTAGGTTCAGACCCAGGGCCCTTTGTAATGGAATCTGAGGCTCTGTGTAAATCAAATCTAATTGAGTTGTGTGTCAGTGGAGCTCACGTCACCTGCTACTAAGGGACAGAGATGTTGAAACAACAATACTTTATAAGAAAGAGAATTGTGCTTAAGAGAAAGTATTCAGCTGTTACTGTCAAAGGACTGTCAAAGGACAATATTCAGCCACTACTGTTGAGGCAACAAACATTTCAGCTGTTAGGCTATCATCAATGTGTGGACAAAAACACCATTACATATTAATAACATGTAAGACCATTACATATTAATAACATGTAAGACCATTACATATTAATAACATGTAAGTCCATTACATATTAATAACATGTAAGACCATGACATATTAATAACATCAAAGACCATTACATATTAATAACATGTAAGACCATTACATATTAATAACATGTAAGACCATTACATATTAATAACATGTAAGACCATTACATATTAATAATATGTAAGACCATTACATATTAATAACGTGTAAGTCCATTACTTATTAGCAATATTAACATGCTCTGTCTTACTGCGGGGTGAAGTGGTGTTTTGACTTATCCTGGACACTCAGGACAGCCTTTTCTGATTGAATACCCCACAGGGCAGTAAGCACTACTGAGGTCAGTGTCATGGTATAAGGTTAGGGTTAGGACTGGGTAAGGTTGTAGTGTAAATGTGATTTACTCACATCTGTCCCTGTGGCACGGTCAAGTTGAGATTACTCAGGACTTTGAGTTCACCGTACGACCGACACACTTCCCGACAACGGATCGCCGAACCCCCCAGTCCCGGGGAGGGGGGAGCTTCCTCGTCTGCCTTCATCCTTCCCTCCGCCAACTGGACGAAGAAAAACAAATGTAAAAAAATCAATCACCCACAGCATTATGGCCCAGCGTTGTGATTAGGGTTTCTTTCCCAAAATTCCCAGGTTTTCCAGAAACCCCAGTTAGAAGACTCATGGAATCAGGAAGGAATAAGCAGGAAATCCAGGAATCCTCCAACCAGGGTTTCAGGAAAACCTGGGAATTTGGGGAAAGTTACCTGAATGTTGCAGCCCTACTAGCAATTGAGGGAGAACAGCCGGGGCAGGACGTGAACCGGCGACTATGGTTACGGGGCAAGTGTACTACCACCTTTGCAGAAACTTTTATGGGTTTCTTTGCAACAACTTTTATGGTTCTTTGTGGTTAGTGGAAAAATACTGGTTGTTTGAGAAGGGAGTGGTCTAAAGATAGGAATGTATGTGTGTATTATAAAAGGACTGAGTCCTCATTTTTTACTTTAGTGTACTCATGAATAAAGATCTTTGAACCTTTTTTATAAAATCTGAAACTTTGCCCAATTATTAGTGATCCCAGAGTCTTACAAACCTAGGGGAATTGGTTAAAGATTAAATGCATGAGTGGAATTGAAAATTCCCTTAACACACATACAAGGAAAACACACCAGGCTGCGTTACAAAGGGCACCACCATATTCCATACGTAGTGCACTACCTTTGACCAGAACCCATATAGGACCCTGGTCAAAAGTAGTGCACTATATGGAAAATAGGATGCCATTTGGGATGCAGTCCAACTAAGGACCTGCTCATTACGGACAACAGAAAGTGAACTAAATTACATCTTCTCAGCAACAGCTGCCATGAATCTGTGTCTGTGTTGTGTAGTAGACCTGTGTTGAAATATTATTTGAAAATCATTTCAAATGCTTTCTCTGTGCTTGATTGATCTTGCCTGGCTTAATGGGACCAATAGAATAGTCCCACAACTGTAAACCCTGCCCATCTGGCACTCCAGGCAGGCTAAAGCAAACGCTCAAAGTATTTGAGAGATTTCAAAACAGAATATGAACCCAGGTCTGGTGGTGGCGTGCCTGTAACTTGGCCTGCATTGAATCTAGGTCGTAGAGCAACCCCGACTGGCACCCTATTCCCTACGTAGTGCACTACTTTTCACCAAGGCCCATAGGGATATAGTGGTCTATATAGGGAATAGGGTACCATTTGGGATGCACACGGGGTCAAAATCATCTTTAATCCCTGCCTCCTTTCCCTGGCTTCCCCTGTTTCATTCTCCCTTTCTCTGTGTTGGCTTACACGTTCTCCCTCACTTAATCCAGCATTTTTCATTCCACCATGATGAGATTATAGGGAAACCACTCCGTAATCTGACTCATTTGATCAAGGTCACCTTCTTTGACACAATTCCACATGGCAGCATATGTACAGAAAGGTACTGTTGTTGTAGTAATGGCCAGGACATTGTTGTACTGTAATAACATTGTAATATAGGATATTGATAAGTGAGACATTATAAAGCCTATCTACATAGACAGACGTATTCATTCACTGTAAGGGAATTTGTCCATGGTTCTATTCTTTCTGCTTGAAGTTCAACGTTTTTATTAATCAAATTGCAGACCGCAAATGATCTGAAATACTTGATATTAACAGATTAAAGACTCCAGTTCACGTTTAAAGAAGCTCCATAAAAATAAGAAAAAGGGAAAAAATGAAAATTTGAGCCAACCAACAAGATGTTGAAGTAAACTACTGTGTACACCAGATTACTCAAAATGAAGAAAAAAAATGGAAGCCAGGTAGACTACATTTGATGCTAACGACAAGTGTCATACCGATTCGTCGTTATTATTTCAGATACTCACTGATACCGGTACTGTACCATACGTTTATTAACCTAACTAATCTTTGAAAGAGGGACAACCACAAACTATATAAAAATACGAAAACACAAGCTGAAGGCTTAATTTAGTCAACTAGGAAAACAACTCGTCCAACATTGTGACAGGGACTCACCTGAAATAGTCCCTCTAGTCAAGTAGAAGTCCAGTAGCCTATTGGGGATGAAGAGCCACAATGTAGCCACCTGCACTGTGCCTGTGTGAGTCTGCCGAGCCAACAGTGTAGGAAGGCTATATTGTAACGTGGTCGAGCAGGTTGGGTTTCGAGAAGGGAGAATCCTCTCTCTGGAATAAATGCACCTGTTATTCTACTACTAAATTACATTAACAGAGAATTAGCGAGACAAATTATAAACTAGAAAAACAAACCACGAGCCTCCTACCACGACACCTTCCTATGATTTTCTTCAGTTTAGGTGGCCTATATATGGCAGCGGGATTCCATCGTAATAAACGGAGCAGCCATATATCCTGTTCTAACCGTAACAGCTAATTCATTTATAGGAGCAATAACATTCCAACTGGTGCCGGTTCGCTCTTTCGTGAATCTGCAGTGCATTTATCCAAAGCTACCTTATCCTGTCTGCTATAATCACAATCCGATACAGAATATAGAACAATCTTTCGCTCTCCAATCATCTTGTAGGGAAAAACTACCTTACAGAGAGCCTGCCAACTTCCGCTTCACAGCACCTCCAAAACGGAGCATGTCGGACTCTGTCGGTTTGCTCAACTAGCGCATTTAGCCTTCAAATGACCATGAATTCGGCAGCGAAAGCGTCATGCATGCATGACCTGTGATGCGTGTTGGTGCCTGGCTATTTTTATCCAGCGGTTGGCTACATGCCGTAATAGCCAGCTGCTACGTTTTCAAGTCATTTCAAATCAATGCTTCTTTTATAAACGCCGCAGTGCACTTCCACTCTGCACCAGACAATCAATTTTTATGCCCACAGGAACGGAATTCAAACACGCGTCTCTTTTTATTACATCACTATATTTTCCCACATCCTGAGGATGTCCCTGTTCACTGGGCCTATAGTGCTTTTTCTGAAATGCTAATTATCTATGGAGTTCTTTCAGCATAGACATATCAGCGTTAGCCGCATTGCATTGTCAGATCTTCCATAAAATACCTCACTAAATAATGCCACCACGTATCCGGCTTACAAACTTTGCATACCTGCTCCTCCATCTCGGTGCATTCGGGCGGTCCTCCTGTCGTCGCAGCATCATCCGCGGCTGCTGCCTCCGTGGCCATGGTCGTCGATTGGCGGGAGATGCATCCAGCCTCAGCCCCCCAGCAGATGGCCCCTCACTAAAATCAATAGGCTACTATCTCCATCTACTGGCCGTGAAGGAAGGGGAACTAGGAAAGGTGTCTGTAAACAGACCAATACTTTTTTTTATTAGCAAGCATCAAATGCAAACAATACAGGCAGTCGTACAAAAATGTATAAACATGTTCAGTAACATCTGACCACACAAAACAGAGCCAATTCATTTACATAATATCAACAGAAAAGAGCCTTAGGCCAAATTAAGATTCTGTGTCCGAAAATTTCAGATGAGACCATACTTTTTCCAATGGGAGTTAAAAAAAAAACGTGTGCATCAACTATATCGTTTTTGGTCTTCCCTGTCTAAACCGCCCCTAAACCGGAGGTATGTCTTCAGTAGGGAAGGAAGAGGAAGCTGCTGCACCTCATCGGTCGGCATCAGAACCACTGAACCCAACTCTTCCCTGACCCGCAGCCTGCAGAGATGAGAGAGGCCACACACTCTAGATAGAGATAGAGATGAGAGGACACACACGTTGGAATTAAAATAGGTAACTTTAAAAAGCATCTGCTGAATGACAAAAATGTAATGTGTCCATGTTATTGTGTGTTACCTAGCCTTCACAGGGCTACCCCTGCCCCTCCAACCTAGCCTTCACAGGGCTACCACTGCCCCTCCAACCTAGCCTTCACAGGAATACCCCTGCCCCTCCAACCTAGCCTTCACAGGAATACCCCTGCCCCTCCAACCTAGCCATCACAGGAATACCCCTGCCCCTCCGACCTAGCCTTCACAGGGCTACCCCTGCCCCTCCAACCTAACCTTCACAGGGCTACCCCTGCCTCTTCAACCAAGCCTTCACATGGCTGCCCCTCCAACCAAGCCTTCACAGGGCTACCCCTGCCCCTCCAACCAAGCCTTCATAGGGCTACTCTTACACCCTCTAACCTAGCCTTCACAGGGCTACCCCTGCCCCTCCAACCTAACCTTCACAGGGCTACCCCTGCCTCTTCAACCAAGCCTTCACAGGGCTGCCCCTCCAACCTAGCCTTCACAGGGCAACCCCTGGCCCTCCAACCTAGCCTTCACAGGGCTACCCCTGCCCTTCAGCCTAGCCTTCACAGGGCTACAGCTGCCCTTCCAATTAGCCTTCACATGGCTACCCCTATGCCCTCCAACAAAGCCTTCACAGGGCTACTGCCCCTCTAACCAAGCCTTCAAAGGGCCTGTCTGCAGCTGTAAATCCAGGAGTGGCCTCCATTGCCACCAAAAGACTCACAAGTAAAGGAAACAGGCACGATGGACAACCATAAGCAAGTAAATGTGTGTCTTACATGTTAGATGCTGGATGCAGAAGTAGGGAGGGCTCCAGTCCTGCCTGCAGTAGTGGGGGGAGCCAGTAGGAAGCATAGAATAACTGACTGAGGCCCTCACACAACAGTCCACATAACTCCTCTCCAGTGAGAATGCTCCCATTCGGCTGCTCTGGTTTGGAGAGGCTCCTGCTCGGCTGCTCTGGTCTGGAGAGGCTCCTGCTCGGCTGCTCTGGTCTGGAGAGGCTCCTGCTCGGCTGCTCTGGTCTGGAGAGGCTCCTGCTCGGCTGCTCTGGTCTGGAGAGGCTCATGCTAGGCTGCTCTGGTCTGGAGAGGCTCCTGCTCGGCTGCTCTGGTCTGGGTATGCCCCTGTGTTTGAGGATGTACTGCATCTCCTCTGATTCACAACAGGTCAGAATGTAGAACCATATCTGTTCTGTATGTGTGTGTGTATGTCTGTTTACCTTAAGAGCAGCCTGATGAAGGCAGGATCTCTTGGAGCCATAGTGTCTTGTGTATGTTCCGTTGACCTCTGCCCCTTCCCGGACCAGCAACTCCACCATCTCTGTGTGTCCAGCATCTACAGCTACACAGACCATCCAATAACATTTGTTGTAAAACTTCTAATAAGGTTGACGAAGTCCTTCTGTTGTGTGTGTGTTACCTGAGTATAGAGGACAGGATATAGAGATGCTGTCAGCTGGCTTGTTGGGGGTCAGCGTCTGTTTCAAGGAGGAGTTGGACCACTTCCAGGTGTACATTCTGAGCAGCCATGTACAGCGCCGACTGACCCGCATCTGTCAGAGTGTTCACGTAGGCAAGGCAACCAAGGGAAGAGCTTGCTGCAACGAGCCAATCGAAAGAGGATCCTCTTTAGCCATTTGAGGTGCACTTTCAGGTGCCAAGTAGGCTCGGGCGGTGTACCGTATACCGGGCTATTTGGAAAAATCCCCGGGATGATTTAAAAAATATATATACCTTCGTAACTATTTATTTGAAGTTTATTTTAAAACATTTGAATATCTGTATCTTCTTTTTAAGTAAATACCTGGAGTCAACTTGTGCAATACATTAGGAGATGAAGAAGATCAAGTTGTTCATTTCAACTGTCACAATGTTTCATTATGAAGCTTACCAGTCTTCCCCAGTCATGTGCTGTTTGTTTACTCACTGTTATGCAGCATAGGCCAGCAGCATGTCACCCTGTATCCCACTGCTGCTTGCCTCTGAAGCTAAGCAGGGTCGGTCACTTAATGGGAGACCAGATGCTGCTGGATGTTGTTTTGGAGGGCCAGTAGGAGGCACTCTTTTTCTGGTCTTAACAAATTGGTCAATAAAGATTCAATGGCATTTATTGTAAGAGTAGGGGTGTTAACCTCGGTGTCCTGGCTAAATTCCCAATCTGGCCCTCATATCATCATGGACACCTAATCATCCCCAGCTTCCAATTGGCTCATTCATCTTCCCTGTAACTATTCCCCAGGTCGTTGCTGTAAATGAGAATGTGTTCTCAGTCAACATACCTGGTAAAAAAAATTAAAATGGAATTACATTATGGAATTCAGAACTAAATATCTTATAGCTATTAAGTTAACTGTCTAACGTGCTAAACACTCTGCAGTTGTGCATTTGGTTTGCTAGTTAGCTAGCTACACTATATATACACACAAAAGTATGTGGACACCCCTTCAAATTAGTGGATTCAGCTATTTCAGCCACACCCGTTGCTGACGAGCACACAGCCATGCAATCTCCATAGACAAACGTTGGCAGTAGAATGGCCTTACGGAAGAGCTCAGTGACTTTCAACGTAGCACCGTCATAGGATGCCACCTTTCCAACAAGTCAGTTCGTCAAATTTCTGCCCTGCTAGAGCTGCCCCGGTCAACTGTAAGTGTTGTTATTGTGAAGTGGAAACGTCTAGGAGCAACAACGGCTCAGCCGTGAAGTGGTAGGCCACACAAGCTCACAGAACTGGACCGCTGAGTGCTGAAGCGTGTAGGGCAGGGCTGCTCAACCCTCTTCCTGGAGATCTACCATCCTGTGGGTTTTCAGTCCAACTCTAACTTAACACACCTGCTTCTACTAATTAGCTACTCAACAAGATCTTAACTAGCTGAATCAGATGCGCTAAATTAGGGTTGGACTGAAAACCTACAGGACAGTAGATCTCCAGGAAGAGGGTTGGGCAGCCCTGGTGTAGGGTGTAAAAATTGTCTGTCCTCGGTTGCAACACTCCCTACCGAGTTCCAAACTGCCTCTGGAAGCAACGTCAGCACAAGAACTGTTCATCAGGAGCATCATGAAATGTCTTTCCATGGCCGAGCAGCCGCACACATGGCTAAGATCACCATGAGCAATGCCAAGTGTCGGCTGGAGTGGTGTAAAGCTCGCCGCCATTGGACTCTTGGGCAGTGAAAATGCGTTCTCTGGAGAGATGATTCACGCTTCACTATCTGGCAGTCCGACAGACGAATCTGAGTTTGGCGGATGCCAGGAGAACACTACCTGCCCCAATGCATAGTGCCAACTGTAAAGTTTGGTGGAGGATAATAATGGTCTGTGGCTGTTTTTCATGGTTCAGGCTAGGCCCCTTAGTTCCAGTGAAGGAAATCTTAACGCTACAGCATAGATTGACATTCTAGACTCTGTGCTTCCAACTTTGTCAACAGTTTGGGAAAGGCCCTTTCCTGTTTCAGCATGACAATGCCCCTGAGGTCCATACATAAATGGTTTGTCGAGATCAGTGTGGAAGAACTTGACTGGCCTGCACAGAGCCCTGACCTCAACTTCATTGAAAACCATTAGGTTGAATTGTAATACTGTCTGTGAGCCAGGCCTAATCATCCAACATCAGTGCCAGACCTCACCTAATGCTCGTGGCTAATTGGAAACAAGTTCCTGCAGCAATGTTCCAACATCTAGTGGAAAAGCCTTCCCAGAAGAGTGGAGGCTGTTGTTGCAGCAAAGGGTAACCAACTTCACGTTATTGCCCATGATTTTGAAATGAAATGTTCGACGAGCAGGTGTCCACATACTTTTGGTTGTGTAGTGTAAGTGTTTAGCTTCCTCCAAAATCAAGCATTCGCTTGGTAACATCAGAGAATCCCCTCCTGGATCAAGAGCCTTGCTGTCTAATATTTGCTTTGTGTGTGCAGCGAACTGAGTAGTATTTTTTTAGTTACTAGTATACTTGTATAGTTTAGGTCTGAGATTGTAAAATGTTTGCAAAGCACTCGTTAGCATTTCGTTAGCGTTCTCTATGGGATTTTAAAATGTGCTAACCAACGGATTACTGAGTATCAGTGGTGTTTAAAAACAGCACCCCTTGTGTTCAGTGCCGGTATTACCGAATAACCCTGTATGGCTCAAGGTAGGTATGATGGCATGACAATCTGGATACTGCCCAAGCCTAGAGCCAATACAGATACAAAGAGAAGTCAAACCCTACCAGCAGCAATTGTTAGCTCACTGCACACATTCTGTGTTGCCAGCAGCTGCTGCCTCGTGGAGGGCGGTCCAGCCACCGTCATCCTGGCTGTCCACACTGCAGCCAAGCAAGATCAGCTACAACACGCGGCTGATGTTCCCCTCGCGTGCTGCCATGGCAAGGCTGGGCAGTGTGTCACCGTCACGGTCGGTAACGTCCATCTTCCTTTCCTCTTCCTGATCAACTCTGACGTTACTTCTCTCTAGCTAGAAGAGGTAGCTGGTAAGAAAAAGCATCAAGCAGAGGTCCTGGCTTCTCCGTCACACAAGGGCTATTAATGGAGTCAGATGAAGGGAAAATCCTGGCTAAACGAACAGGTAGATAGCAGGAACAGGCTTGCACGCCCACATTTTGAGTCGAACGAAGTTGGGGTTGGCTATCTAAAGTATTCTCTGCGGTTGTAAAGGCAGTATGAATGAAATAATAATGTCTTGTATCACTTCACCTTAGATAGAAATCTTCCCGTCTTAATCAACTGGGCTGTGGTTTACAACATGACAAATTGAGATTTCGCTTCCCTACACACTCGGTTTGCGTCCTCTCATTGGTCTAAAATTGAGAACCCATTCATCGATCAAATGGTGGGTGACTTTGACCAATCAGGAGTCAATCGTGATTCAGCTGGGGGCAGCGGTTCAATGTGGTTTCTGTACGGTTTGGTAATCTGGTTTAGAACATTATAATTTGTTAGCAGAATAACATTTGTGAAAATAGTCTACACTTTAATTTCCTTATCCATATTACTATACAATAATCTACCCAAAAGATGTCGTGACTCATGAGTCATGTTACACTATGTAGAATTGCAGGAAATTAGCTTCAAAACAACACACATTTACTAAAGCCAAGTTTTGATTGTGTATTTAACGTATCTCAATTAACAATATTTAAAATAGGCTCAAATCCAGGCTCCAGTCCACATTTCTGGTTCCAATCTATACTAAACCACATTTCTGGCTCCAACCTAAACTAAACCTGTCACGTCCTGACCAGTAAAGGGGTTATTTGTTATTGTAGTTTGGTCAGGACGTGGCAGGGGGTGTTTGTTTTATGTGTTCTGTTTTTTTTTTCTCTATGTTCTATGTTAGTGTACTTCTGTGTTCAGTCTAGTCTATCTATTTCTATGTTTAGTTCATTGGATTGACCTTCAATTGGAGGCAGCTGTTCCTCGTTGCCTCTGATTGAAGGTCCTATGTATAGGGGTGTTTTTGTAATGGGATTTGTGGGTAGTTGTTTCCTGTTTTGTGTCTGTGTACCTGACAGGACTGTTTAGTGGTGTTTGTTGTTTTGTATATGTGATTTGTTTGTTTTTCCTTCTTTTGATTTAATAAAGAGGATGAGTATACATGTTCCTGCTGCACCTTGGTCTAATCCTTACGACGCCTGTTACAAAACCACATTTCTGGCTCCAATCTATACTAAACCACATTTCTGGCTCCAATCTAAACTAAACCACATTTCTGGCTCCAACCTATACTAAACCACATTTCTGGCTCCAATCTAAACTAAAGCACATTTCTGGCTCCAACCTATACTAAATCACATTTCTGGCTCCAATCTATACTAAACCATATTTCTGGCTCCAATCTATACTAAACCACATTTCTGGCTCCAACCTATACTAAACCACATTTCTGGCTCCAATCTAAACTAAACCACATTTCTGGCTCCAACCTAAACTAAACCACATTTCTGGCTCCAATCTATACTAAACCACATTTCTGGCTCCAACCTAAACTAAACCACATTTCTAGCTCCAACCTTTACTAAACCACATTTCTGGCTCCAATCTAAACTAAACCACATTTCTGGCTCCAACCTATACAAAACCACATTTCTGGCTCCAACCTATACTAAACCACATTTCTAGCTCCAATCTATACTAAACCACATTTCTGGCTCCAACCTAAACTAAACCACATTTCTGGCTCCAACCTATACTAAACCACATTTCTGGCTCCAACCTAAACTAAACCACATTTCTGGCTCCAACCTAAACTAAACCACATTTCTGGCTCCAACCTAAACTAAACCACATTTCTGGCTCCAACCTATACTAAACCACATTTCTGGCTCCAACCTATACTAAACCACATTTCTGGCTCCAACCTATACTAAACCACATTTCTGGCTCCAACCTATACAAAACCACATTTCTGGCTCCAATCTATACTAAACCACATTTCTGGCTCCAACCTAAACTAAACCACATTTCTGGCTCCAATCTATTCTAAACCACATTTCTGGCTCCAACCTATACTAAACCACATTTCTGGCTCCAACCTTTACTAAACCACATTTCTGGCTCCAATCTAAACTAAACCACATTTCTGGCTCCAACCTATACAAAACCACATTTCTGGCTCCAATCTATACTAAACCACATTTCTGGCTCCAACCTATACTAAACCACATTTCTGGCTCCAACCTATACTAAACCACATTTCTGGCTCCAACCTAAACTAAACCACATTTCTTTCACATCTGCTTAATATTGGGTCTTTCACAATAGCTAATGTAAGTCAGTGTAAAACTTTTAATTCCTGACAATGGGCTCAAATACAGGGTAATTAGTTTGCTTGTGTCAGCAAGAACATTACTGTTATTCTCCATGCTTCATATATTATTCCACTTCTTCCCAGTTGCCAGGACAACAAACTGCTTATTTGTAGTCTGATATGCCCAGTTGTCTTTTTATTTTATTGTAAAAAAAAAAAACATATAGAAAAACAAACAGAGTACACAACCGAGTATCCAAACATGGAAAACAACAGTCAGGGTAATACAGACCATACATTATGTAAACACCTTGTCAAAATGACATTCAACCTTTTGTTTGCTTTTATGTCATGAGAAGAAGAAATGTTGTTTATATATTGTTCAATTTCATTCTCAAAAATAGTAAAGAGGTTTTTGACTCAGTCATTTACATTTATGAATATGGAATTGAGCTAAAATAACAATGAGGTTGATTTAAGAAGAAAGACTTTGCTATACTTTTAAAACCAAATATCACATTTTCAAGTAGAGGAGGAAATGTTTATGATCGAAAACAATCTCCAGATATCTTGCCACAGCTTCCTGGTATAAGAGCAATACCAAACTAAACGTGAAGCAGTCTCCAGTTGATCATTACAGAAGGTACAAGAAACATGAATGTATTTTTTTAACTTCAAGATAGTGTTTAGTAGGGTAGCACTTGTGGATTCATTTATATGAAACTTCTTTAATCTTATTAGTTAAAAGAAACTTCTGAGAAAGAGACCAACCATTTTCCCAATGAATATTTCTTAAAAGGGCATTCTAGAAAGACATGACATATGGGAATGAAACAACACATATACCTAGTTTGTCTGACTACCCAAAATCCTTGCTCTGGACAAAAGCTACGCCACGCCCACGGACGTTAGTTCCTTCTCCGCAATGAAGTATGTAGCGAACATAGAGCAGCGGAATTATTCAGTGTGAGTTGTCAGGCAACCTAGTTGTGCGTTTGAAAATAAGTCTAATGAGGCTACGCATAACTCTGACCCTAACAGCTGCTTTGACAAAAAAGCATGCCCCTTCTTAACTTTTAACAATTCGACCCTTGTGTTACCAGTACAACAAATCTCCTACATAAAACACCTGTGCAACCAATGCAATACTGACAATTAACTATCAACAACATGCAAAGCAGTATCGGGAAAACACACTAACATTACAGACTTATAACGGCAGTACAGTAGAATCCTGCTGTAAACGTATTATACCCATTCATGTTATTGTCCACAATAATAGTCCTCAGGCGATGATCACTCTTCTAATGGTGATTACACTCACAACACCTGAGTGGGCGGGTGCAGTGTCCAGACGCACATTTCAGGCATTTTGATTGGTTTATGAGTGACAAATAGATAGGTTGAGTAGCCAAACTAACGTGACTGAGGGGGAAAGTTACCCTATCTGCACTGACCCGACACACACTCACTAGACTATATATACACACACCATATACACACTCACTTACACACACCACATTGACACTCCCACACAAAAACCTCACACACTCACATACACTGCATACGCACACATCTTCCCTGGGTAGGCGTCTCACATCCTCAGCTTGAGGATGACGATGGCCAGGATGACGAAGAAAGTGTTCCAGCCCAGCGTGACAACAAAGCCTCGCCACACTATCATTCTGGAGAGACCCCAGCCTGAGGGAGAGACAAGATAAGATGGTGTCTTTCTCTCTCTCTCTCTGTGTGTGAGAGAGTTTGTGTGTGTGTGTGTGTGTGTGTGTGTGTGTGTGTGTGTGTGTGTGTGTGTGTGGTGTGTGTGTGTGTGTGAGAGAGAGAGAGAGAGAAAGAGTTTGTGTGTGTGTGTTAGAGTTTGTACTGTGATGTGAAGATGAGACAGACAAACAGACAGAGAGAGAGCAGGATATCTCTCCTCCATTGTGAGCTCGGGACTATGTTGTGTATGTATGTATGTATGTATGTACTGTATGTATAGTATGTATATTTGTATGTATGTCTGTGTGTATGTATGTCTGTGTGTATGTATGTAAACTCAGCAAAAAAAGAAACGTCCCTTTTTCAGGACCTTGTCTTTCAAAGATAATTCGTAAAAATACAAATAACTTCACAGATCTTCATTGTTGCTTGTTCAATGAACCATAAACAATTCATGAACATGAACCCGTGGAACTGTCACGGCTGTTTAAATGATCGGACCAAAATGCAGCGTCTGTTTCGTTCCACATATATATTAGACTGTGAAACTTAATGCAATACCAAAATAATCTGAAGGCCAAAACAACAAACCGTGACGCAGGAGGAACAAACACAACTCACAAAATATAATCACTCACAAAAAACAGGTGGGACAAACATCAACTTAAATATGACCTCCAGTTAGAGACAACGACAACCGGGTGCCTCTAATTGGAGGTCATGCCAAACAAAAACCAACATTGAAATACAAAACTAGAAACTGAACATAGAAATACAAAAACAGACAAACACCCCCTGTCACGCCCTGACCTACTCTACCATAGAAAATAACAACTTACTATGGTCAGGACGTGACAGGAATGGTCGTTAAGACACTAACAGCTTACAGACGGTAGGCAATTAAGGTCACAAAACTTAGGACACCAAAGAGGCCTTTCTACTGATTCTGAAAAACACCAAAGAAAGATGCCCAAGGTCCCTGCTCATCTACGTGAACGTGCCTTAGGCATGCTGCAAGGAGGCATGAGGACTGCAGATGTGGCCAGGGGAAAAAAATTGCAATGTCAGTACTGTGAGACGCCTAAGACAGCGCTACAGGGAGACAGGACGATCAGCTGATCGTCCTCGCAGTGGCAGATCACATGTAACAACACCTGCACAGGATCAGTACATCTGAACATCACACCTGCGGGACAGGTACAGGATGGCAACAACAACTGCCCGAGTTACACCAGGAATGCACAATCCCTCCATCAGTGCTCAGACTGTCCGCAATAGGCTGAGAGAGGCTGGACTGAGGGCTTGTAGGCCTGTTGTAAGGCAGGTCCTCACCTCACCTATGGGCACAAACCCACCGTCGCTGGACCAGACAGGACTGGCAAAAAGTGCTCTTCACTGACGAGTCGCGGTTTTGTCTCACCAGGGGTGATGGCCGGATTCGCGTTTATCGTCGAAGGAATGAGTGTTACACCGAGACCTGTACTCTGGAGCGGGATCGATTTGGAGGTGGAGGGTCCGTCATGGTCTGGGACGGTGTGTCACAGCATCATCGGACTGAGTTTGTTGCCATTGCAGGCAATCTCACCTCTGTGCGTTACAGGGAAGACATCCTCCTCCCTCATGTGGTACTCTTCCTGCAGGCTCATCCTGACATGACCCTCCAGCATGACAATGCCACCAGCCATACTGCTCGTTCTGTGTGTGATTTCCTGCGAGACAGGAATGTCAGTGTTCTGCCATGGCCATCGAAGAGCCCGGATCTAAATCCCATTGAGCACGTCTGGGACCTGTTGGATCGGAGGGTGAGGGTTTGGGCCATTCCCCCCAGAAATGTCTGGGAACTTGCTGGTGCCTTGGTGGAAGAGTGGGGTAACATCTCACAGCAAGAACTGGCAAATCTGGTGCAGTCCATGAGGAGGAGATGCACTGCAGTACTTAATGCAGCTGGTGGCCACTGCAGATACTGACTGTTACTTTTGATTTTGACCCCCCCTTTGTTCAGGGACACATTATTTCATTTCTGTCAGTCACATGTCTGTGGAACTTGTTCAGTTTATGTCTCAGTTGTTGAATCTTGTTACGTTCATACAAATATTTACACATGTTAAGTTTGCTGAAAATAAACGCAGTTGATAGTGAGAGGACGTTTCTTTTTTTGCTGAGTTTATGTACAGTATTTTTTATTTGTGTGTGTGTGTCTGTGTGTGTGTGTGTGTTACCTCTGTACATGATGCATCGTAGGGCTTCAGAAGCGTAGGTCTGGGGCAGGGCCAGACTGATGTAACGTAGTGGATAAGGGATGCACTCCACAGGCCAGATTATACCTGTAGAGAGAGGAGGAAAGAGAGAGTCTTAGAGAAACAGAGAGTCTTAGAGAAAGAGAGAGTGAGATATGTGTGTGTGTGTGTGTGTGTGTGCTGTTTTTCTCACTCTTTGTGAGGCTCAGAAGACAGAGACATATCCTAAACTGAACTGCTTTGGCAACATGGATTTTCTTCCAAGAAAATGTTATTTTCAGAAAGTGTAATAGAACTGAACTGAATAGGATTTAATTCAACTTATTGAGAGAACATGGAATACACTATTGTAGTTTTGCATAGTTACGGAAATCAAACCCCCTAAAACGTACCACTGAGTATTGAGGTAAAAGACAGTGTGTGTGTGTGTGTCTCTGTGTGCTAGCGTGTGTACGTGCGTCCGTGTGTGAGTGTGTGACGTACCACTGACGATGAGGTTGGGGTAGAAGATACCCAGGGCAGCTTGGGTGGCGTTCTGTTCGTCATCGATGGCGGATGAGATGACCAGACCAAAGGAAGTGCCTGTTATGCCCTGCAGCACGATCAGAGATATAACCAACACCAGGCTCCCCTCATTAGGAATCTGGAGGGAGGTGGAGGGGGAGGGGGGAGGAGGGGGGAGAGGCGGAGGAGAGGGGAGGGAAGAGAGAGGGGAAGGAAAGCGAGAGTTGGAGGAGGGGGAGAAGGAAGGAGAGAGAGGAGAGGGGTTGGAGGAGGAGAGAGTAAAAAGTGAGAAAAAGAGAGAGAATATGTGGGAGGGGAGGAGAGAGTAAAAAGTGAGAAAGACAGAAAAGGAGGGATGGTAATAAGAGAGAGGAAGGTGAAAGAGGAGGGATGGTAACAAGAGAGAGGAAGGTGAAAGAGGAGGGATGGTAACAAGAGAGAGGAAGGTGAAAGAGGAGGGATGGTAACAAGAGAGAGGAAGGTGAAAGAGGAGGGATGGTAACAAGAGAGAGGAAGGTGAAAGAGGAGGGATGGTAACAAGAGAGAGGAAGGTGAAAGAGGAGGGATGGTAATAAGAGAGAGGAAGGTGAAAGAGGAGGGATGGTAACAAGAGAGAGGAAGGTGAAAGAGGAGGGATGGTAACAAGAGAGAGGAAGGTGAAAGAGGAGGGATGGTAACAAGAGAGAGGAAGGTGAAAGAGGAGGGATGGTAACAAGAGAGAGGAAGGTGAAAGAGGAGGGATGGTAACAAGAAAGAGGAAGGTGAAAGAGGAGGGATGGTAACAAGAGAGAGGAAGGTGAAAGAGGAGGGATGGTAACAAGAGAGAGGAAGGTGAAAGAGGAGGGATGGTAACAAGAGAGAGGAAGGTGAAAGAGGAGGGATGGTAACAAGAGAGAGGAAGGTGAAAGAGGAGGGATGGTAACAAGAGAGAGGAAGGTGAAAGAGGAGGGATGGTAACAAGAGAGAGGAAGGTGAAAGAGGAGGGATGGTAACAAGAGAGAGGAAGGTGAAAGAGGAGGGATGGTAACAAGAGAGAGGAAGGTGAAAGAGGAGGGATGGTAATAAGAGAGAGGAAGGTAAAAGAGGAGGGATGGTAACAAGAGAGAGGAAGGTGAAAGAGGAGGGATGGTAACAAGAGAGAGGAAGGTGAAAGAGGAGGGATGGTAACAAGAGAGAGGAAGGTGAAAGAGGAGGGATGGTAACAAGAGAGAGGAAGGTGAAAGAGGAGGGATGGTAACAAGAGAGAGGAAGGTGAAAGAGGAGGGATGGTAACAAGAGAGAGGAAGGTGAAAGAGGAGGGATGGTAACAAGAGAGAGGAAGGTGAAAGAGGAGGGATGGTAACAAGAGAGAGGAAGGTGAAAGAGGAGGGATGGTAACAAGAGAGAGGAAGGTGAAAGAGGAGGGATGGTAACAAGAGAGAGGAAGGTGAAAGAGGAGGGATGGTAACAAGAGAGAGGAAGGTGAAAGAGGAGGGATGGTAACAAGAGAGAGGAAGGTGAAAGAGGAGGGATGGTAATAAGAGAGAGGAAGGTGAAAGAGGAGGGATGGTAACAAGAGAGAGGAAGGTGAAAGAGGAGGGATGGTAACAAGAGAGAGGAAGGTGAAAGAGGAGGGATGGTAACAAGAGAGAGGAAGGTGAAAGAGGAGGGATGGTAACAAGAGAGAGGAAGGTGAAAGAGTATGTCATGTTATTCAGTGATTTAGTGTCTGTTACATAAGGCCCTGACTCTTTCTATTGTCACAATACAGAGGCCTGTGTGTGTGTGTGTGTGTGTGTGTGTGTGTGTGTGTGTGTGTGTGTGTGTGTGTGTGTGTGTGTGTGTGTGTGTGTGTGTGTGTTACCTTAAAGACAAGCAGCATTAAGATCAGTAGTAGAATGATCTGGACACTGATGATAATCAGCTGGGAGATGAGATACGCCAGCACAGTCTCCATTGAACTCACACCTGGGGGGGGAGATGAGAGAAAGAGAGAGAGTAAGGAGAGAGAGAGAGAAGAAGAGGGAGAGGTAGAGAGAGAGTGAGGAGAGGAGAGAGAGAGAGAGAGAGAGAGAGAGAGAGGGTAGGAAGAACATAGAGGAAAAGGGAGAAGCAATGTTTTTAGTTTTTCATAATGTGGGGCCCATGGTGATTTAGCTAAACAGTCAATTATTGGACTGACCCTATCTGCACTGACCCTATCTGCACTGAGCCTATCTGCATTGACCCCATCTGCACTGAGCCTATCTGCATTGAGCCTATCTGCACTGAGCCTATCTGCACTGAGCCTATCTGCATTGAGCCTATCTGCATTGAGCATATCTGCATTGAGCCTATCTGCATTGAGCCTATCCGCACTGAGCCTATCCGCACTGAGCCTATCTGCACTGACCGTACACCGTACACACTCACTAGACTATATATACACACTCACACATACTACATTGACACACCCACACAAAACCCAACGACACTCTCACATACACTACATACGCACACACACATTAGACACAACGCATACCGAAACAACACAAACACACATTCACATACAGTACCAGTCTAAAGTTTGTACACACCTATTCATTCAAGGCTTTTTCTTTATTTTTACTATTTTTACTCAATTTTTTTGAAGACATCAAAACTATGAAATAACACATATGGAATCATGTAGTAACCAGAAAAGTGTTAAACAAATCAAAATATATTTTATATTTGAGATTCTTCAAAGTAACAATCCTCTGCCAAATACTGTACAGAAAATGACCATGGTGATGAATCAACTAGTTTTAGGCACTGTTATCATGTCGTTAGGAGTAGACGCTTGGCTGTCAGAATAATTAATGCGGTAGTCTTCCAACATGGCCGCCAGGAGGCGTCGTACGTCAACTGCAAGCCCTCTATAGTGCACTATGGGCTCAGATCATCATCCGTGTACTGACCAGTATAGACCACTAGGGGGAGATGGTGGATCATTCTGATCAAAATCTAATCACATTTTATTTGTCACATGCAGGTGTCTGGTGTACACTACTGTGATATGCTTGCTTATGAGCCCTTCCCAACAATGTATGCAGAGTTAAAAAATAATAATACAAAGAAAAATAGAATGAATTATACTGAACAAAAATATAAACGCAACATGCAAACATTTCTACGATTTTACTGAGTTTCAGTTCATATAAGGAAATCAGTCAATTGAAATAAATTAATTAGGCCCTAATCTATGGATTTCACATCACTGGGCAGAGGTGCAGCCATGGGTGGGCCCGAGAAAGCATGGGCCCACCCACTGGGAATCCAGGCCCAGACAATCAGAATGATTTTTCCCCCACAAAAGAGCTTTATTACAGACAGAAATACCCCTCAATTTCATCCGCGGGTGGCTGGTCTCAGACACAGGTGAAGAAGCAGGATGTGGAGGTTCTGGGTTGGCGCGGTTACACGTGGTCTACGGTTGTGAGGCCAGTTGGAAATTAACGTTAAATTCTTTGGTGGACATTCCTGCAGAATGTGAGACATCTGTGGCATTGTGTTGTGTGACAAAACTGCACATTTGAGTGGCCTTTTGTTGTCCCCAGCACAAGGTGCACCTGTGTCATGATCATGCTGTTTAATCAGCTTCTTGATATGCCACACCTGTCAGGTGGATGAATTATCTTGGCAAAGGAGAAATGCTCACTAACAGGGACATAAACAAATTTGTGCATAACATTTGAGAGCAATAAGCTTTTTGTGCATATGGAACATTTCTGGGATATTTTATTTCATGAAACATGTTGCTTTTATGTTTTTGTTCAGTATAGTTGTGTGTATGTTTTAAGCTAAGGATCCAATCTCCTGCTTTCAGACATTTCACCACCTAGATTATGAGGCTTAGATTTGCATCCAAAAATGTCATGTCAGCACAAAGCATGTACAACATCTAGTATAATGATTAGCCTCATATACATAGTCTACAGCTGAACAATATGTCAACAGTGTGTGAGTTAAGCTATTCTCTGCTTCAGCAGCATAATGTCAACGGCTGCATTGCAAATGCCCAGAAGACTAATGCCATCATGCTATTGGCCAGTGGTTCCCAACTCCGGTCCTCGAGTACCCCCTCCCAACAGTACAGTTTTATTGATTCAACTTGTCAACTAATCATCAGGCCCTCTGAGTTGAATCAGGTTTGTTTATCCTGGGCTACAACAATGTGTGCTGTTGGGGGAACTGGAGGACTGGAGTTGGGAACCACTGCTGTAGGCCTATGGCTGCATTGGTGTTGCATGCCATTATCAGCTGCAAAATGGGTCACATGGCCGATATCCTGAAAAAATAGTGACAATCAAATCAAACTAATTGGAGAGGAAATGTTAATTTGAGAATAGAACACAGAAACAGACACATTCCTCTTTATTACAGGATTGTGATCTGTGATTAATCAACATCAACACTAGTTCATCTTGAATAATAGTTAAGTTAACACTTAACTGCAAAAATCAACACTTTCATATAATGTCAAAGTGTACAAGTAACTCCAATGTAAAGGTTAGACATTTTAGTAATGCGTATGCTATTATTAAAACAATTTCAGGTGAACAAAAAAAATGTCAATACCAGAGGTGTCCAACATCACTCCACTGATCCCTGATCTACTTCTGTTCCAGTCCAGCTTTAGTACACTTATTAACTCATTATCCACTGATCCCTGATCTACTGGGGGAGCAGACTTCTGTTCTAGTCTAGCTTTAGTACACTTATTAACTCATTATCCACTGATCCCTGATCTACTGGGGGAGCAGACTTCTGTTCCAGTCCAGCTTTAGTACACTTATTAACTCATTATCCACTGATCCCTGATCTACTGGGGGAGCAGACTTCTGTTCCTGTCCAGCTTTAGCACACCTGATTATTAATTCATTAGGTTTGATACATTGAATCAGGTGTGTTAGTGCAGGGCTGGAACAGAACCCTGCACACCCAGCACGGTTGGCCTGCTCCAGTTGTAATGCGTTTATACATTGTATGACTTTTAAACTATTTTTCTTCACAAAAATGTGCTAATATATAATCCATGGTATATTCTCTTGAGACATTAATTAGGACCTCTTCATCTGCAGACAGGGTTTCACAGCTCTCTGAGGATCTGAGAACAGACAACATTATACTCGAGTTAGACAGCCCTGAATATTATGTTGCTCCATCTCTCTGTCCTCAGTATCTCACTAGGGACTGGAACTGGAGAATAATTTCATACTGTCCTCCCACAAAGGTACTACTATCCAGAGTAGCCTACTCTCTGTTCTCTGACAGCTGGAACTGCTAGCTAATCCTTTCACCCTCTTCCATGGCTGTTAGCTGGCTACCTAGCTACAAATGCATTTGGAGTTACAATGATAAATACATCAAGATAGCTATCTAGCTAATATGAAGTTAGCAAACTGGTGATATTTTATTCACCTAGTTAGTTACAGTATACAGTATGTAAAGTTAGCTAGCTAGCGAACATTACGTTAGCAGCTAATTTGAGTTAGCCGTGCACACTTAGTTTCTGTAGCAAGCTAGCTAATAATTCATTGTTTTTTTTTATTTTCAACATATATTTACTTACTTGAATAGGTTCTCCCACTGACTCTGTTTTCTTGGTCTTTAGAAAAAAACGGAATAATGGGAAATCTTCCAAAAGTTTCCGGTGGTAGCAAAACGCAGCCAGCCATGTGGATGATTGGAGGACTTTCATCAGACTTGAGTTTGGTCTTCCAACATGGGGGTTGCTAGGTGATTTGTGACGTACTTGCAAGCCCTCTATAGGATGCTGTTTGGGACGCTCAGCCCAGGTCAAAATGTAAGCACTAAATAGGGAATAGGGTGCCATTTTGTTACCCACTGTGTGAACTTTGACCTCTTACCTGAGACCCAGCACCTTTCCATTAGCCCCTCCTTCCTCTCTATCACGAAGGAGAGAGCCGTCAAGCCCACTGCCAAGTAGAAAGTGATGCTGTGTAGAGAGAGAAGGCGTGCGGGAGAGAGAGAAGAAGGGAAGGGAGAGAATGAGGGGGAGCGAGAAAGAGGGAGGGCGTAGAATGAGGGAGAAGGGAGGGGGAGAGAGGAGGGAGGGGGTAGAATGAGGGAGACGGGAGGGGTAGAGAGAAGGAGGGAGGGGGTAGAATGAGGGAGACGGGAGGGGTAGAGAGAAGGAGGGAGGGGGTAGAATGAGGGAGACGGGAGGGGGAGAGAGAAGGAGGGAGGGGGTAGAATGAGGGAAGGAGAGAAGGGGAAAATAAGAGGATAAATTGAGAGAATGAAAAGAGGAAACATGAGGAAGTTATATGGAGTAGAGAGAGACAGACAGGAGAGAGACAGGAGAGAGAGAGGAGAGAGACAGGACAGAGAGAGGAGAGAGGCAGACAGGAGAGAGACAGGAGAGAGAGACAGGAGAGAGAGACAGGAGAGAGAGACGAGAGAGAGACAGGAGAGAGACAGGAGAGAGACAGGAGAGAGAGACAGGAGAGAGACGAGAGAGAGACAGGAGAGAGAGAGACAGGAGCGAGAGAGAGACAGGAGCGAGAGAGAGACAGGAGCGAGAGAGAGACAGGAGCGAGAGAGAGACAGGAGCGAGAGAGAGACAGGAGCGAGAGAGACAGGAGCGAGAGAGACAGGAGCGAAAGAGACAGGGAGAGACAGGAGAGAGACAGAGAGAGAGAGAGAGAGCGAGACAGGAGAGAGAGACAGAGAGAGAGAGAGCGAGACAGGAGAGAGAGACAGAGAGAGAGAGACAGAAAGAGAGAGAGTGACGGAGAGAGTAAGAGGGGGGAAACCATAAGACATACAGTATCTTAACAGATTATCATCTTTGTCTCAGTAAAGCTGACTAGGTTCAGACATGGACTGAATCTGTACCTCAGAACGGCTCCTGGTGTCACAAACGTGGTGAAGTCTGAGTTCATGCTGCCATAGATGGGCTCCTCAAACTGGAAAGAGAAATGGGACAAAGAGAAATAGTGAGCAAAATGTGTTAAAAAATGAGAAATGTGACACAGAAATAGTAAGTGAAATATTTTCTCCCTATGCACAGTACATCTGTGTATTCATCAGGAATGGATCAAACATTTGTATACATTCAACAATACTGGTTACATTGTTGTCTTGGGAAGACAACAGCTTGTCTATATCAGACACTAGCAAGGCAAGTGGATGTGGATGGCAGAATACTATCAACACAGGGCCTGCTTCCCAAATGGCACCCTATTCCCTACATAGGACACTACTTTTGACCACGGCCCTGGTGACCATTTGGGACGTAACCAGGGTTTTAAGGGGATTGTCATACCTTGACAGGAAGAGAGAGCAGGTAAGACCTGCTACTCATCTTATACTGGACAAAACCCTGAGGAGGGAACAGAGAGGCAGAAGCCATATAAATAATAACACGAACACTCTCAAAAGTCAAATAACTCATCCAAAACAGTATCATTCGTCACCTAATGACAAAACAAGAAAAGGGAACTCTGGTGTACCTCAAAGGCATCTTTAATTTTTTTCTGAAGCATTAAGGCGATTTGTCGATCTGGAGAAAATACATTAAAAAGTTAAAACAATGTCACCATAAGTTTGACTGTCATCACTTGAATAATGTTTGATCTATTTCAATTATTTGAACGTTTACAGTATTTGGAATAAAACTAATCAATCATTTACTTTGAAAAGCATTCAAAATCCATTTCCATTACCTGGGAGATGAGCCATCATTCAGAATACCCCCACAGTATTGTAAAACAGTTACACTAACACCTAAAGGTCAATTTCACAGCCAAACTATCTATGCTATTTTATTGACATTCTATTATATTCTAACAGTATTCAGATCTATTCTATTCTATTGGCATTCTATTCTAACAGTGTTCTATTCTATTCAGATGTATTCTATTCTAACAGTGTTCTATTGTATTCAGATCTATTACATTCTATTCTAAAAGTGTTATATTCTATTCAGATCAACTATATTCTATCAGTATTCTATTCTATTCCAACAGTGTTCTATTCTATGCAGATCTATTCTATCGGCATTCTATTCTAACAGTGTTCTATTCTATTCAGATCTATTCTATTGGCATTCTATTCTATTCTAACAGTGTTCTATTCTATTCAGATCTACTGTATTCTATCGGTATTATATTCTATTCTAACAGTGTTCCATTCTATTCAGGTTAATTCTATCAGTATTCTATTCTAACAGTGTTCTATTCTATTCAGATCTATTCTATTCTAACAGTGTTCTATTCTATTCAGATCTATTCTAACAGTGTTCTATTCTATTCAGCTCTATTCTAACAGTGTTCTATTCTATTCAGCTCTATTCTATTCAAACAGTGTTCTATTCTATTCAGATCTATTCTATTCTAACAGTGTTCTATTCTATTCTAGCGGTATTGTATTCTACTCTATTTGAAGGTACATTCTGGAACACTGTCACAGGCCAACAGACTGCGGAGTGAGAGCTTACTGGTCAGGTCCAACCACACGTGCACCGACCCTCCATCCACTACCTCCTTAGAGACCTGACGCTGGATCACCCTGCATAATACAACACACACCACAGAACAGACATGATACAGTAAGGATCCTGTATAATACAACACACACCACAGAACAGACATGATACAGTAAGGATCCTGTATAATACAACACACACCACAGAACAGAGACATGATACAGTAAGGATCCTGTATAATACAACACACACCACAGAACAGACATGATACAGTAAGGATCCTGTATAATACAACACACACACCACAGAACAGAGACATGATACAGTAAGGATCCTGTATAATACAACACACACCACAGAACAGAGACATGATACAGTAAGGATCCTGTATAATACAACACACACCACAGAACAGACATGATACAGTAAGGATCCTGTATAATACAACACACACCACAGAACAGAGACATGATACAGTAAGGATCCTGTATAATACAACACACACCACAGAACAGACATGATACAGTAAGGATCCTGTATAATACAACACACACCACAGAACAGACATGATACAGTAAGGATCCTGTATAATACAACACACACCACAGAACAGAGACATGATACAGTAAGGATCCTGTATAATACAACACACACCACAGAACAGAGACATGATAGAGTAAGGATCCTGTATAATACAACACACACACCACAGAACAGAGACATGATAGAGTAAGGATCCTGTATAATACAACACACACACCACAGAACAGAGACATGATACAGTAAGGATCCTGTATAATACAACACACACCACAGAACAGAGACATGATACAGTAAGGATCCTGTATAATACAACACACACCACAGAACAGAGACATGATACAGTAAGGATCCTTTATAATACAACACACACCACAGAACAAACATGATACAGTAAGGATCCTGTATAATACAACACACACCACAGAACAGAGACATGATACAGTAATGATCCTGTATAATACAACACACACCACAGAACAGACATGATACAGTAAGGATCCTGTATAATACAACACACACCACAGAACAGACATGATACAGTAAGGATCCTGTATAATACAACACACACCACAGAACAGGGACATGATACAGTAAGGATCCTGTATAATACAACACACACCACAGAACAGACATGATACAGTAAGGATCCTGTATAATACAACACACACACCACAGAACAGACATGATACAGTAATGATCCTGTATAATACAACACACACCACAGAACAGAGACATGATGCAGAACACTGTGTGTGTGCATGCAGTAAGCTACCTGGTCGGCCTAGGTGTGTGTGACCCTGATCGACAGGCAAGACCAGACTTTCCACTTCACGGCTGATGTAAGACTGTAACGGCTGTCTTCATAAATGGACCAAGGCGCAGCAGGTATGTGAATACTCATATTTAATTACAAATAAGGAGTAAAGCATCCACTTAACAATTCAATAAAGGTGACAACAGCTACAGTTCTGCAGGCTAGAAACGCAGTGCAAAAACAACCACCCACAACCCCAAAGAAAAACACACACACCTATATAGGACTTCCAATCAAAGGCAACTCAACACACCTGCCTTCAATTGGAAGTCCCAATCAACAATACAAACATTCCCCATACACAAAACTGCCACGTCCTGACCCCAAAACTAAAACAATAGCTCCATCTGCTGGTCAGGACGTGACAGTACCCCCCCCCCCCCCCCCCCCCCCCGCTTCAAGGTGCAGACCCCGGAATGCACCTACCAACAGAAAACACCAACAAAAAACCCATAAACAATAACCCCTAAACAATAAGGGAGGGAAGGGAGGGTGGCTGCCGTCACCGACGGCACTGTGCTACACCCTCCCTCCCCAACCCACCTATCCTGGAGGTGGCTCAGGTGCAGGACGTGGACCTCGCTCCACCTTCGGCGTCGCCCACTTTGGTGGCGCCGATAGCTGCGCCGGGCAGACGGGCCACTCGGGCTGACCCTGGCAGACGGACCACTCGGGCTGGGTCGGAGGGCATGCGGGCCACTCGGGCTGGGCTGGAGGGCAGGAGGACCACTCGGGCTGGGCCGGAGGGCCTTCTGGCCACTCTGGCAGTTCCGGGCAGTCTGGCAGTTCCGGGCAGTCTGGCAGTTCCGGGCAGTCTGGCAGTTCCGGCCACTCTGGCAGTTCCGGGCAGTTCCGGCCACTCTGGCAGTTCCGGGCAGTTCCGGCCACTCTGGCAGTTCCGGGCAGTTCCGGCCACTCTGGCAGTTCCGGGCAGTTCCGGCCACTCTGGCAGTTCCGGGCAGTTCCGGCCACTCTGGCAGCTTCTGACTAGCGGGCAGCTCTGGCGACTGTTGACTGGCGGGCAGCTCTGGCGACTGTTGACTGGCGGGCAGCTCTGGCGACTGTTGACTGGCGGGCAGCTCTGGCGACTGTTGACTGGCGGGCAGCTCTGGCGACTGTTGACTGGCGGGCAGCTCTGGCGACTGTTGACTGGCGGGCAGCTCTGGCGACTGTTGACTGGCGGGCAGCTCTGGCGAATGTTGACTGGCGAGGCTGGGCTGACACACTAGACTCCTGATGCGTGGGGCTGGTATTGGACGTGCCAGCCTGGAGACACGCACCTCCATGCTAGTGCGTCTAGCGGGAAACACCGGACCGAAAGGGCGCACTGGCGGTCTTGAGTGCAGGGTTGGCATCACCCCTTCCGGCTCAATGCTCACCTTGCCCTGGCACCTGCGGGGCGCTGGTACTGGGCGAACTGGGCTGTGCGTCCGTATAGGCGAGATGGTGCGTAACTCAGCGTAACATGGCGCCCTCCACCTCATACGCACCTCCCTGTAGTCACGGGTAGCTGGCTTACGGCTCTTCCTTGGCCTGGCCAAGCTACCCGTGTGCCCCCCCCCAATTTTTTTTTATTGGGGGTGCCTCTCGGGTTTCCTACCCAACCGTGTTCCAGCATAACGTTCCCGTTGGTTCCTCTGTCCAGCTGCCTCCACTCTCCTGAGTGCCTCCACCTGTTCCCATGGGAGGCGATCCCTTACGGCCAGGATCTCTTCCCAGGTGTAGGCTCCCTTGCCGTCCAGGACGTCCTCCCATGTCCATTCCTCCCTTTTCTTCTCCTGTGGCTTCCTCCTCTTCTGCTGCTTGGTCCTGGTTTGGTGGGTGGTTCTGTAACGGCTGTCTTCATAAATGGACCAAGGCGTAGCAGGTATGTGAATACTCATATTTAATTACAAATAAGGAGTAAAGCATCCACTTAACAATACAATAAAGGTGACAACAGCTACAGTTCTGCAGGCTAGAAACGCAGTGCAAAAACAACCACCCACAACCCCAAAGAAAAACACACACACCTATATAGGACTTCCAATCAAAGGCAACTCAACACACCTGCCTTCAATTGGAAGTCCCAATCAACAATACAAACATTCCCCATACACAAAACTGCCACGTCCTGACCCCAAAACTAAAACAATAGCTCCATCTGCTGGTCAGGACGTGACAAAGACACACATATACACACACACATGTACACACACACGCACACACACACGCGCACACACGTGCACACACACACACACACACACACACACACACACACACACACACACACACACACACACACACACACACACACACACACACACACACACACACACACACACACACACACACACACACACACACACACACGAGGAGGCATCCATGCAGATACACACTGTCACAGACAGACATACTGGTGACTGTAGTGATGTGATTGGTTTCTGAAGATATTACTTTACCATTCCTCACCACAGAGTCGTCATTACATGTTAGATGCCTTGTTGACCCCAAAACTAAAACAATAGCTCCATCTGCTGGTCAGGACGTGACAAAGACACACATATACACACACACATGTACACACACACGCACACACACACGCGCACACACACGTGCACACACACACACACACACACACACACACACACACACCACACACACACACACACACACACACACACACACACACACACACACACACACACACACACACACACACACGAGGAGGCATCCATGCAGATACACACTGTCACAGACAGACATACTGGTGACTGTAGTGATGTGATTGGTTTCTGAAGATATTACTGTACCATTCCTCACCACAGAGTCGTCATTACATGTTAGATGCCTTGTTGGCATCACTGTGTGTGTGTGTGTGTGTCTGTCTGTCTGTCTGTCTGTCTGTCTGTCTGTCTGTCTGTCTGTCTGTCTGTCTGTCTGTCTGTCTGTCTGTCTGTCTGTCTGTCTGTCTGTCTGTCTGTCTGTCTGTCTGTCTGTCTGTCTGTCTGTCTGTCTGTCTGTCTGTCTGTCTGTCTGTCTGTCTGTGGGTGTGTCCATGTGTGTGTAAGACAGTGGAAAGCTTTGTCACATTGGCAGCTGGAGGGAAGAATCTAGACACTGGTGGCCTTAAAGTTCAACAGCATTGCAAGTCATGGACAGTGATTTAAGAGAAGAGATAGAAGAGGCAAGAAGAGAGGAGAGGAGAGGAGAGGAGAGGAGAGGAGAGGAGAGGAGAGGAGAGGAGAGGAGAGGAGAGGAGAGGAGAGGAGAGGAGAGGAGAGGAGAGGAGAGGAGAGGAGAGGAGAGGAGAGGACAGAAGAGAACAGAAGAGAACAGAACAGAGAAGAACAGAGAAGAACAAAAGAGAAGAGAGGAGAACAGAAGAGAACAGAAGAGAGAAGAACTGAAGAGAACAGAACAGAAAAGAACTGAAGAGAACAGAACAGAAGAGAGAAAAACAGAACAGAAGAGAGAAGAACAGAACAGAAGAGAGAAGAACAGAACAGAAGAGAGAAGAACAGAACAGAAGAGAGAAGAACAGAAGAGAAGAGAAGAGAGGAGAACAGAAGAGAACAGAACAGAAAAGAACTGAAGAGAACAGAACAGAAGAGAGAAAAACAGAACAGAAGAGAGAAGAACAGAACAGAAGAGAGAAGAACAGAACAGAAGAGAGAAAAACAGAACAGAAGAGAGAAGAACAGAACAGAAGAGAGAAAAACAGAACAGAAGAGAGAAGAACAGAACAGAAGAGAGAAGAACAGAAGAGAAGAGAAGAGAGGAGAACAGAAAAACAAGGTGAGAAGATGAGACTAGACAAGAGACAGGTCCAGAGGTAGGACTCACCTCTTGGTCAGGTAGCTGGTAAAATTCTTTCCAAACCCGATGACGGCCCAGTACTCTCCGTTATAGGCCCCTGCAAAAGCCTCAGCATGGGACAGGTTCACCTAGGGCAGGGAGGGACAGGGGACACCTCAGTGACTATAGCTAGGTCTTAAATTACACCCTATTCCTCCATCTAGTGGACTACTTCTGACCAGGAGAACAGTGTTACACCCTATTCCTCCATCTAGTGGACTACTTCTGACCAGCAGGATAGTGTTACACCCTATTCCTCCATCTAGTGGACTACTTCTGACCAGCAGGACAGTGTTACACCCTATTCCTCCATCTAGTGGACTACTTCTGACCAGGAGGACAGTGTTACACCCTATTCCTCCATCTAGTGGACTACTTCTGACCAGCAGGATAGTGTTACACCCTATTCCTCCATCTAGTGGACTACTTCTGACCAGGAGAACAGTGTTACACCCTATTCCTCCATCTAGTGGACTACTTCTGACCAGGAGGACAGTTACAACCTATTCCTCCATCTAGTGGACTACTTCTGACCAGCAGGACAGCGTTATACCCTAATCCTCCATCTAGTGGACTACTTCTGACCAGCAGGATAGTGTTACACCCTATTCCTCCATCTAGTGGACTACTTCTGACCAGGAGGACAGTGTTACACCCTATTCCTCCATCTAGTGGACTACTTCTGACCAGCAGGACAGTGTTACACCTTATTCCTCCATCTAGTGGACTACTTCTGACCAGGAGGACAGTGTTACACCCTATTCCTCCATCTAGTGGACTACTTCTGACCAGGAGGACAGTGTTACACCCTATTCCTCCATCTAGTGGACTACTTCTGACTAGGAGAACAGTGTTACACCCTATTCCTCCATCTAGTGGACTACTTCTGACCAGGAGAACAGTGTTACACCCTATTCCTCCATCTAGTGGACTACTTCTGACCAGGAGGACAGTGACACCCTATTCCTCCATCTAGTGGACTACTTCTGACCAGGAGGACAGTGTTACACCCTATTCCTCCATCTAGTGGACTACTTCTGACCAGCAGGACAGTGTTACACCCTATTCCTCCATCTAGTGGACTACTTCTGACCAGGAGGACAGTGTTACACCCTATTCCTCCATCTAGTGGACTACTTCTGACCAGCAGGACAGTGTTACACCCTATTCCTCCATCTAGTGGACTACTTCTGACCAGCAGGACAGTGTTACACCCTATTCCTCCATCTAGTGGACTACTTCTGACCAGGAGGACAGTTACACCCTATTCCTCCATCTAGTGGACTACTTCTGACCAGGGGAACAGTGTTACACCCTATTCCTCCATCTAGTGGACTACTTCTGACCAGCAGGACAGTGTTACACCCTATTCCTCCATCTAGTGGACTACTTCTGACCAGGAGAACAGTGTTACACCCTATTCCTCCATCTAGTGGAATACTTCTGACCAGGAGAACAGTGTTACACCCTATTCCTCCATCTAGTGAGTGGACTACTTCTGACCAGGAGGACAGTGTTACACCCTATTCCTCCATCTAGTGGACTACTTCTGACCAGGAGAACAGTGTTACACCCTATTCTTCCATCTAGTGGACTACTTCTGACCAGGAGGACAGTGTTACACCCTATTCCTCCATCTAGTGGACTACTGCTGACCAGGAGAACAGTGTTACACCCTATTCCTCCATCTAGTGGACTACTTCTGACTAGCAGGACAGTGTTACACCCTATTCCTCCATCTAGTGGACTACTTCTGACCAGGAGGACAGTTACACCCTATTCCTCCATCTAGTGGACTACTTCTGACCAGGAGGACAGTTACAACCTATTCCTCCATCTAGTGGACTACTTCTGACCAGCAGGACAGCGTTACACCCTATTCCTCCATCTAGTGGACTACTTCTGACCAGCAGGATAGTGTTACACCCTATTCCTCCATCTAGTGGACTACTTCTGACCAGGAGGACAGTGTTACACCCTATTTCTCCATCTAGTGGACTACTTCTGACCAGCAGGACAGTGTTACACCTTATTCCTCCATCTAGTGGACTACTTCTGACCAGGAGGACAGTGTTACACCCTATTCCTCCATCTAGTGGACTACTTCTGACCAGGAGGACAGTGTTACACCCTATTCCTCCATCTAGTGGACTACTTCTGACTAGGAGAACAGTGTTACACCCTATTCCTCCATCTAGTGGACTACTTCTGACCAGGAGAACAGTGTTACACCCTATTCCTCCATCTAGTGGACTACTTCTGACCAGGAGGACAGTGACACCCTATTCCTCCATCTAGTGGACTACTTCTGACCAGGAGGACAGTTACACCCTATTCCTCCATCTAGTGGACTACTTCTGACCAGCAGGACAGTGTTACACCCTATTCCTCCATCTAGTGGACTACTTCTGACCAGGAGGACAGTGTTACACCCTATTCCTCCATCTAGTGGACTACTTCTGACCAGCAGGACAGTGTTACACCCTATTCCTCCATCTAGTGGACTACTTCTGACCAGGAGGACAGTTAAACCCTATTCCTCCATCTAGTGGACTACTTCTGACCAGGAGAACAGTGTTACACCCTATTCCTCCATCTAGTGGACTACTTCTGACCAGCAGGACAGTGTTACACCCTATTCCTCCATCTAGTGGACTACTTCTGACCAGGAGAACAGTGTTACACCCTATTCCTCCATCTAGTGGAATACTTCTGACCAGGAGAACAGTGTTACACCCTATTCCTCCATCTAGTGAGTGGACTACTTCTGACCAGGAGGACAGTGTTAGACCCTATTCCTCCATCTAGTGGACTACTTCTGACCAGGAGAACAGTGTTACACCCTATTCTTCCATCTAGTGGACTACTTCTGACCAGGAGGACAGTGTTACACCCTATTCCTCCATCTAGTGGACTACTGCTGACCAGGAGAACAGTGTTACACCCTATTCCTCCATCTAGTGGACTACTTCTGACTAGCAGGACAGTGTTACACCCTATTCCTCCATCTAGTGGACTACTTCTGACCAGGAGGACAGTTACACCCTATTCCTCCATCTAGTGGACTACTTCTGACCAGGAGGACAGTTACAACCTATTCCTCCATCTAGTGGACTACTTCTGACCAGCAGGACAGCGTTATACCCTATTCCTCCATCTAGTGGACTACTTCTGACCAGCAGGATAGTGTTACACCCTATTCCTCCATCTAGTGGACTACTTCTGACCAGGAGGACAGTGTTACACCCTATTCCTCCATCTAGTGGACTACTTCTGACCAGCAGGACAGTGTTACACCTTATTCCTCCATCTAGTGGACTACTTCTGACCAGGAGGACAGTGTTACACCCTATTCCTCCATCTAGTGGACTACTTCTGACCAGGAGGACAGTGTTACACCCTATTCCTCCATCTAGTGGACGACTTCTGACTAGGAGAACAGTGTTACACCCTATTCCTCCATCTAGTGGACTACTTCTGACCAGGAGAACAGTGTTACACCCTATTCCTCCATCTAGTGGACTACTTCTGACCAGGAGGACAGTTACAACCTATTCCTCCATCTAGTGGACTACTTCTGACCAGCAGGACAGCGTTATACCCTATTCCTCCATCTAGTGGACTACTTCTGACCAGCAGGATAGTGTTACACCCTATTCCTCCATCTAGTGGACTACTTCTGACCAGGAGGACAGTGTTACACCCTATTCCTCCATCTAGTGGACTACTTCTGACCAGCAGGACAGTGTTACACCTTATTCCTCCATCTAGTGGACTACTTCTGACCAGGAGGACAGTGTTACACCCTATTCCTCCATCTAGTGGACTACTTCTGACCAGGAGGACAGTGTTACACCCTATTCCTCCATCTAGTGGACTACTTCTGACTAGGAGAACAGTGTTACACCCTATTCCTCCATCTAGTGGACTACTTCTGACCAGGAGAACAGTGTTACACCCTATTCCTCCATCTAGTGGAATACTTCTGACCAGGAGGACAGTGACACCCTATTCCTCCATCTAGTGGACTACTTCTGACCAGGAGGACAGTTACACCCTATTCCTCCATCTAGTGGACTACTTCTGACCAGCAGGACAGTGTTACACCCTATTCCTCCATCTAGTAGACTACTTCTGACCATGAGGACAGTGTTACACCCTATTCCTCCATCTAGTGGACTACTTCTGACCAGGAGGACAGTGTTACACCCTATTCCTCCATCTAGTGGACTACTTCTGACCAGGAGGACAGTTACACCCTATTCCTCCATCTAGTGGACTACTTCTGACCAGGAGAACAGTGTTACATCCTATTCCTCCATCTAGTGGACTACTTCTGACCAGCAGGACAGTGTTACACCCTATTCCTCCATCTAGTGGACTACTTCTGACCAGGAGAACAGTGTTACACCCTATTCCTCCATCTAGTGGAATACTTCTGACCAGGAGAACAGTGTTACACCCTATTCCTCCATCTAGTGGACTACTTCTGACCAGCAGGACAGTGTTACACCCTATTCCTCCATCTAGTGGACTACTTCTGACCAGGAGGACAGTGTTACACCCTATTCCTCCATCTAGTGGACTACTTCTGACCAGGAGGACAGTGTTACACCCTGTTCCTCCATCTAGTGGACTACTTCTGACCAGGAGGACAGTTACACCCTATTCCTCCATCTAGTGGACTACTTCTGACTAGGAGAACAGTGTTACACCCTATTCCTCCATCTAGTGGACTACTTCTGACCAGCAGGACATTGTTACACCCTATTCCTCCATCTAGTGGACTACTTCTGACCAGGAGGACAGTGTTACACCCTATTCCTCCATCTAGTGGACTACTTCTGACCAGCAGGACAGTGTTACACCCTATTCCTCCATCTAGTGGACTACTTCTGACCAGGAGGACAGTGTTACACCCTATTCCTCCATCTAGTCGACTACTTCTGACCAGGAGGACAGTTACACCCTATTCCTCCATCTAGTGGACTACTTCTGACCAGGAGGACAGTTACAACCTATTCCTCCATCTAGTGGACTACTTCTGACCAGCAGGACAGCGTTATACCCTATTCCTCCATCTAGTGGACTACTTCTGACCAGCAGGATAGTGTTACACCCTATTCCTCCATCTAGTGGACTACTTCTGACCAGGAGGACAGTGTTACACCCTATTCCTCCATCTAGTGGACTACTTCTGACCAGCAGGACAGTGTTACACCTTATTCCTCCATCTAGTGGACTACTTCTGACCAGGAGGACAGTGTTACACCCTATTCCTCCATCTAGTGGACTACTTCTGACCAGGAGGACAGTGTTACACCCTATTCCTCCATCTAGTGGACGACTTCTGACTAGGAGAACAGTGTTACACCCTATTCCTCCATCTAGTGGACTACTTCTGACCAGGAGAACAGTGTTACACCCTATTCCTCCATCTAGTGGACTACTTCTGACCAGGAGGACAGTTACAACCTATTCCTCCATCTAGTGGACTACTTCTGACCAGCAGGACAGCGTTATACCCTATTCCTCCATCTAGTGGACTACTTCTGACCAGCAGGATAGTGTTACACCCTATTCCTCCATCTAGTGGACTACTTCTGACCAGGAGGACAGTGTTACACCCTATTCCTCCATCTAGTGGACTACTTCTGACCAGCAGGACAGTGTTACACCTTATTCCTCCATCTAGTGGACTACTTCTGACCAGGAGGACAGTGTTACACCCTATTCCTCCATCTAGTGGACTACTTCTGACCAGGAGGACAGTGTTACACCCTATTCCTCCATCTAGTGGACTACTTCTGACTAGGAGAACAGTGTTACACCCTATTCCTCCATCTAGTGGACTACTTCTGACCAGGAGAACAGTGTTACACCCTATTCCTCCATCTAGTGGAATACTTCTGACCAGGAGGACAGTGACACCCTATTCCTCCATCTAGTGGACTACTTCTGACCAGGAGGACAGTTACACCCTATTCCTCCATCTAGTGGACTACTTCTGACCAGCAGGACAGTGTTACACCCTATTCCTCCATCTAGTAGACTACTTCTGACCATGAGGACAGTGTTACACCCTATTCCTCCATCTAGTGGACTACTTCTGACCAGGAGGACAGTGTTACACCCTATTCCTCCATCTAGTGGACTACTTCTGACCAGGAGGACAGTTACACCCTATTCCTCCATCTAGTGGACTACTTCTGACCAGGAGAACAGTGTTACATCCTATTCCTCCATCTAGTGGACTACTTCTGACCAGCAGGACAGTGTTACACCCTATTCCTCCATCTAGTGGACTACTTCTGACCAGGAGAACAGTGTTACACCCTATTCCTCCATCTAGTGGAATACTTCTGACCAGGAGAACAGTGTTACACCCTATTCCTCCATCTAGTGGACTACTTCTGACCAGCAGGACAGTGTTACACCCTATTCCTCCATCTAGTGGACTACTTCTGACCAGGAGGACAGTGTTACACCCTATTCCTCCATCTAGTGGACTACTTCTGACCAGGAGGACAGTGTTACACCCTGTTCCTCCATCTAGTGGACTACTTCTGACCAGGAGGACAGTTACACCCTATTCCTCCATCTAGTGGACTACTTCTGACTAGGAGAACAGTGTTACACCCTATTCCTCCATCTAGTGGACTACTTCTGACCAGCAGGACATTGTTACACCCTATTCCTCCATCTAGTGGACTACTTCTGACCAGGAGGACAGTGTTACACCCTATTCCTCCATCTAGTGGACTACTTCTGACCAGCAGGACAGTGTTACACCCTATTCCTCCATCTAGTGGACTACTTCTGACCAGGAGAACAGTGTTACACCCTATTCCTCCATCTAGTCGACTACTTCTGACCAGGAGGACAGTTACACCCTCTTCCTCCATCTAGTGGACTACTTCTGACCAGGAGAACAGTGTTACACCCTATTCCTCCATCTAGTGGACTACTTCTGACCAGCAGGACAGTGTTACACCCTATTCCTCCATCTAGTGGACTACTTCTGACCAGGAGGACAGTGTTACACCCTATTCCTCCATCTAGTGGACTACTTCTGACCAGGAGGACAGTGTTACACCCTATTCCTCCATCTAGTGGACTACTTCTGACCAGGAGGACAGTTACACCCTATTCCTCCATCTAGTGGACTACTTCTGACTAGGAGAACAGTGTTACACCCTATTCCTCCATCTAGTGGACTACTTCTGACCAGGAGGACAGTGTTACACCCTATTCCTCCATCTAGTGGACTACTTCTGACCAGGAGGACAGTGTTACACCCTATTCCTCCATCTAGTGGACTACTTCTGACCAGCAGGACAGTGTTACACCCTATTCCTCCATCTAGTGGACTACTTCTGACCAGGAGGACAGTGTTACACCCTATTCCTCCATCTAGTGGACTACTTCTGACCAGCAGGACAGTGTTACACCCTATTCCTCCATCTAGTGGACTACTTCTGACCAGAACAACAGTGTTACACCCTATTCCTCCATTTAGTGGACTACTTCTGACCAGGAGGACAGTGTTACACCCTATTCCTCCATCTAGTGGACTACTTCTGACCAGCAGGACAGTGTTACACCCTATTCCTCCATCTAGTGGACTACTTCTGACCAGGAGAACAGTGTTACGCCCTATTCCTCCATCTAGTGGACTACTTCTGACCAGGAGGACAGTTACACCCTATTCCTCCATCTAGTGGACTACTTCTGACCAGAAGAACAGTGTTACAACCTATTCCTCCATCTAGTGGACTACTTCTGACCAGCAGGACAGTGTTACACCCTATTCCTCCATCTAGTGGACTACTTCTGACCAGGAGGACAGTTACACCCTATTCCTCCATCTAGTGGACTACTTCTGACCAGGAGAACAGTGTTGCACCCTATTCCTCCATGTAGTGGACTACTTCTGACCAGCAGGACAGTGTTACACCCTATTCCTCCATCTGGTGGACTACTTCTGACCAGGAGGACAGTGTTACACCCTATTGCTCCATCTAGTGGACTACTTCTGACCAGCAGGACAGTGTTACACCCTATTCCTCCATCTAGTGGACTACTTCTGACCAGGAGAACAGTGTTACGCCCTATTCCTCCATCTAGTGGACTACTTCTGACCAGGAGGACAGTTACACCCTATTCCTCCATCTAGTGGACTACTTCTGACCAGGAGAACAGTGTTACACCCTATTCCTCCATCTAGTGGACTACTTCTGACCAGCAGGACAGTGTTACACCCTATTCCTCCATCTAGTGGACTACTTCTGACCAGGAGGACAGTGTTACACCCTATTCCTCCATCTAGTGGACTACTTCTGACCAGCAGGACGGTGTTACACCCTATTCCTCCATCTAGTGGACTACTTCTGACCAGGAGAACAGTGTTACACCCTATTCCTCCATCTAGTGGACTACTTCTGACCAGGAGGACAGTGTTACACCCTATTCCTCCATCTAGTGGACTACTTCTGACCAGCAGGACAGTGTTACACCCTATTCCTCCATCTAGTGGACTACTTCTGACCAGGAGGACAGTGTTACACCCTGTTCCTCCATCTAGTGGACTACTTCTGACCAGGAGGACAGTTACACCCTATTCCTCCATCTAGTGGACTACTTCTGACTCGGAGAACAGTGTTACACCCTATTCCTCCATCTAGTGGACTACTTCTGACCAGCAGGACATTGTTACACCCTATTCCTCCATCTAGTGGACTACTTCTGACCAGGAGGACAGTGTTACACCCTATTCCTCCATCTAGTGGACTACTTCTGACCAGCAGGACAGTGTTACACCCTATTCCTCCATCTAGTGGACTACTTCTGACCAGGAGGAGAGTTACACCCTATTCCTCCATCTAGTGGACTACTTCTGACCAGGAGAACAGTGTTACACCCTATTCCTCCATCTAGTGGAATACTTCTGACCAGGAGAACAGTGTTACACCCTATTCCTCCATCTAGTGAGTGGACTACTTCTGACCAGGAGGACAGTGTTACACCCTATTCCTCCATCTAGTGGACTACTTCTGACCAGGAGAACAGTGTTACACTCTATTCTTCCATCTAGTGGACTACTTCTGACCAGGAGGACAGTGTTACACCCTATTCCTCCATCTAGTGGACTACTGCTGACCAGGAGAACAGTGTTACACCCTATTCCTCCATCTAGTGGACTACTTCTGACTAGCAGGACAGTGGTACACCCTATTTCTCCATCTAGTGGACTACTTCTGACCAGGAGGACAGTTACACCCTATTCCTCCATCTAGTGGACTACTTCTGACCAGGAGGACAGTTACAACCTATTCCTCCATCTAGTGGACTACTTCTGACCAGCAGGACAGCGTTACACCCTATTCCTCCATCTAGTGGACTACTTCTGACCAGCAGGATAGTGTTACACCCTATTCCTCCATCTAGTGGACTACTTCTGACCAGCAGGACAGTGTTACACCTTATTCCTCCATCTAGTGGACTACTTCTGACCAGGATGTCAGTGTTACACCCTATTCCTCCATCTAGTGGACTACTTCTGACCAGGAGGACAGTGTTACACCCTATTCCTCCATCTAGTGGACTACTTCTGACTAGGAGAACAGTGTTACACCCTATTCCTCCATCTAGTGGACTACTTCTGACCAGGAGAACAGTGTTACACCCTATTCCTCCATCTAGTGGACTACTTCTGACCAGGAGGACAGTGACACCCTATTCCTCCATCTAGTGGACTACTTCTGACCAGGAGGACAGTTACACCCTATTCCTCCATCTAGTGGACTACTTCTGACCAGCAGGACAGTGTTACACCCTATTCCTCCATCTAGTGGACTACTTCTGACCAGCAGGACAGTGTTACACCCTATTCCTCCATCTAGTGGACTACTTCTGACCAGGAGGACAGTTACACCCAATTCCTCCATCTAGTGGACTACTTCTGACCAGGGGAACAGTGTTACACCCTATTCCTCCATCTAGTGGACTACTTCTGACCAGCAGGACAGTGTTACACCCTATTCCTCCATCTAGTGGACTACTTCTGACCAGGAGAACAGTGTTACACCCTATTCCTCCATCTAGTGGAATACTTCTGACCAGGAGGACAGTGTTACACCCTATTCCTCCATCTAGTGGACTACTGCTGACCAGGAGAACAGTGTTACACCCTATTCCTCCATCTAGTGGACTACTTCTGACTAGCAGGACAGTGTTACACCCTATTCCTCCATCTAGTGGACTACTTCTGACCAGGAGGACAGTTACACCCTATTCCTCCATCTAGTGGACTACTTCTGACCAGGAGGACAGTTACAACCTATTCCTCCATCTAGTGGACTACTTCTGACCAGCAGGACAGCGTTACACCCTATTCCTCCATGTAGTGGACTACTTCTGACCAGCAGGATAGTGTTACACCCTATTCCTCCATCTAGTGGACTACTTCTGACCAGGAGGACAGTGTTACACCCTATTTCTCCATCTAGTGGACTACTTCTGACCAGCAGGACAGTGTTACACCTTATTCCTCCATCTAGTGGACTACTTCTGACCAGGAGGACAGTGTTACACCCTATTCCTCCATCTAGTGGACTACTTCTGACCAGGAGGACAGTGTTACACCCTATTCCTCCATCTAGTGGACTACTTCTGACTAGGAGAACAGTGTTACACCCTATTCCTCCATCTAGTGGACTAATTCTGACCAGGAGAACAGTGTTACACCCTATTCCTCCATCTAGTGGACTACTTCTGACCAGGAGGACAGTGACACCCTATTCCTCCATCTAGTGGACTACTTCTGACCAGGAGGACAGTTACACCCTATTCCTCCATCTAGTGGACTACTTCTGACCAGGAGGACAGTTACACCCTATTCCTCCATCTAGTGGACTACTTCTGACCAGGAGGACAGTGTTACACCCTATTCCTCCATCTAGTGGACTACTTCTGACCAGCAGGACATTGTTACACCCTATTCCTCCATCTAGTGGACTACTTCTGACCAGGAGGACAGTGTTACACCCTATTCCTCCATCTAGTGGACTACTTCTGACCAGCAGGACAGTGTTACACCCTATTCCTACATCTAGTGGACTACTTCTGACCAGGAGGACAGTTACACCCTATTCCTCCATCTAGTGGACTACTTCTGACCAGGAGAACAGTGTTACACCCTATTCCTCCATCTAGTGGAATACTTCTGACCAGGAGAACAGTGTTACACCCTAATCCTCCATCTAGTGGACTACTTCTGACCAGGAGAACAGTGTTACACTCTATTCTTCCATCTAGTGGTCTACTTCTGACCAGGAGGACAGTGTTACACCCTATTCCTCCATCTAGTGGACTACTGCTGACCAGGAGAACAGTGTTACACCCTATTCCTCCATCTAGTGGACTACTTCTGACTAGCAGGACAGTGTTACACCCTATTCCTCCATCTAGTGGACTACTTCTGACCAGGAGGACAGTTACACCCTATTCCTCCATCTAGTGGACTACTTCTGACCAGGAGGACAGTTACAACCTATTCCTCCATCTAGTGGACTACTTCTGACCAGCAGGACAGCGTTACACCCTATTCCTCCATCTAGTGGACTACTTCTGACCAGCAGGATAGTGTTACACCCTATTCCTCCATCTAGTGGACTACTTCTGACCAGGAGGACAGTGTTACACCCTATTCCTCCATCTAGTGGACTACTTCTGACCAGCAGGACAGTGTTACACCTTATTCCTCCATCTAGTGGACTACTTCTGACCAGGATGTCAGTGTTACACCCTATTCCTCCATCTAGTGGACTACTTCTGACCAGGAGGACAGTGTTACACCCTATTCCTCCATCTAGTGGACTACTTCTGACTAGGAGAACAGTGTTACACCCTATTCCTCCATCTAGTGGACTACTTCTGACCAGGAGAACAGTGTTACACCCTATTCCTCCATCTAGTGGACTACTTCTGACCAGGAGGACAGTGACACCCTATTCCTCCATCTAGTGGACTACTTCTGACCAGGAGGACAGTTACACCCTATTCCTCCATCTAGTGGACTACTTCTGACCAGCAGGACAATGTTACACCCTATTCCTCCATCTAGTGGACTACTTCTGACCAGGAGGACAGTGTTACACCCTATTCCTCCATCTAGTGGACTACTTCTGACCAGCAGGTCAGTGTTACACCCTATTCCTCCATCTAGTGGACTACTTCTGACCAGCAGGACAGTGTTACACCCTATTCCTCCATCTAGTGGACTACTTCTGACCAGGAGGACAGTTACACCCAATTCCTCCATCTAGTGGACTACTTCTGACCAGGGGAACAGTGTTACACCCTATTCCTCCATCTAGTGGACTACTTCTGACCAGCAGGACAGTGTTACACCCTATTCCTCCATCTAGTGGACTACTTCTGACCAGGAGAACAGTGTTACACCCTATTCCTCCATCTAGTGGAATACTTCTGACCAGGAGAACAGTGTTACACCCTATTCCTCCATCTAGTGAGTGGACTACTTCTGACCAGGAGGACAGTGTTACACCCTATTCCTCCATCTAGTGGACTACTTCTGACCAGGAGAACAGTGTTACACCCTATTCTTCCATCTAGTGGACTACTTCTGACCAGGAGGACAGTGTTACACCCTATTCCTCCATCTAGTGGACTACTGCTGACCAGGAGAACAGTGTTACACCCTATTCCTCCATCTAGTGGACTACTTCTGACTAGCAGGACAGTGTTACACCCTATTCCTCCATCTAGTGGACTACTTCTGACCAGGAGGACAGTTACACCCTATTCCTCCATCTAGTGGACTACTTCTGACCAGGAGGACAGTTACAACCTATTCCTCCATCTAGTGGACTATTTCTGACCAGCAGGACAGCGTTACACCCTATTCCTCCATCTAGTGGACTACTTCTGACCAGCAGGATAGTGTTACACCCTATTCCTCCATCTAGTGGACTACTTCTGACCAGGCGGACAGTGTTACACCCTATTTCTCCATCTAGTGGACTACTTCTGACCAGCAGGACAGTGTTACACCTTATTCCTCCATCTAGTGGACTACTTCTGACCAGGAGGACAGTGTTACACCCTATTCCTCCATCTAGTGGACTACTTCTGACCAGGAGGACAGTGTTACACCCTATTCCTCCATCTAGTGGACTACTTCTGACTAGGAGAACAGTGTTACACCCTATTCCTCCATCTAGTGGACTACTTCTGACCAGGAGAACAGTGTTACACCCTATTCCTCCATCTAGTGGACTACTTCTGACCAGGAGGACAGTGACACCCTATTCCTCCATCTAGTGGACTACTTCTGACCAGGAGGACAGTTACACCCTATTCCTCCATCTAGTGGACTACTTCTGACCAGGAGGACAGTTACACCCTATTCCTCCATCTAGTGGACTACTTCTGACCAGGAGGACAGTGTTACACCCTATTCCTCCATCTAGTGGACTACTTCTGACCAGCAGGACAGTGTTACACCCTATTCCTCCATCTAGTGGACTACTTCTGACCAGGAGGACAGTTACACCCTATTCCTCCATCTAGTGGACTACTTCTTACCAGGAGAACAGTGTTACACCCTATTCCTCCATCTAGTGGACTACTTCTGACCAGCAGGACAGTGTTACACCCTATTCCTCCATCTAGTGGACTACTTCTGACCAGGAGAACAGTGTTACACCCTATTCCTCCATCTAGTGGAATACTTCTGACCAGGAGAACAGTGTTACACCCTATTCATCCATCTAGTGAGTGGACTACTTCTGACCAGGAGGACAGTGTTACACCCTATTCCTCCATCTAGTGGACTACTTCTGACCAGGAGAACAGTGTTACACCCTATTCCTCCATCTAGTGGAATACTTCTGACCAGGAGAACAGTGTTACACCCTATTCCTCCATCTAGTGAGTGGACTACTTCTGACCAGGAGGACAGTGTTACACCCTATTCCTCCATCTAGTGGACTACTTCTGACCAGGAGAACAGTGTTACACTCTATTCTTCCATCTAGTGGACTACTTCTGACCAGGAGGACAGTGTTACACCCTATTCCTCCATCTAGTGGACTACTGCTGACCAGGAGAACAGTGTTACACCCTATTCCTCCATCTAGTGGACTACTTCTGACTAGCAGGACAGTGTTACACCCTATTCCTCCATCTAGTGGACTACTTCTGACCAGGAGGACAGTTACACCCTATTCCTCCATCTAGTGGACTACTTCTGACCAGGAGGACAGTTACAACCTATTCCTCCATCTAGTGGACTACTTCTGACCAGCAGGACAGCGTTACACCCTATTCCTCCATCTAGTGGACTACTTCTGACCAGCAGGATAGTGTTACACCCTATTCCTCCATCTAGTGGACTACTTCTGACCAGGAGGACAGTGTTACACCCTATTTCTCCATCTAGTGGACTACTTCTGACCAGCAGGACAGTGTTACACCTTATTCCTCCATCTAGTGGACTACTTCTGACCAGGAGGACAGTGTTACACCCTATTCCTCCATCTAGTGGACTACTTCTGACCAGGAGGACAGTGTTACACCCTATTCCTCCATCTAGTGGACTACTTCTGACTAGGAGAACAGTGTTACACCCTATTCCTCCATCTAGTGGACTACTTCTGACCAGGAGAACAGTGTTACACCCTATTCCTCCATCTAGTGGACTACTTCTGACCAGGAGGACAGTGACACCCTATTCCTCCATCTAGTGGACTACTTCTGACCAGGAGGACAGTTACACCCTATTCCTCCATCTAGTGGACTACTTCTGACCAGGAGGACAGTTACACCCTATTCCTCCATCTAGTGGACTACTTCTGACCAGGAGGACAGTGTTACACCCTATTCCTCCATCTAGTGGACTACTTCTGACCAGCAGGACAGTGTTACACCCTATTCCTCCATCTAGTGGACTACTTCTGACCAGGAGGACAGTTACACCCTATTCCTCCATCTAGTGGACTACTTCTGACCAGGAGAACAGTGTTACACCCTATTCCTCCATCTAGTGGACTACTTCTGACCAGCAGGACAGTGTTACACCCTATTCCTCCATCTAGTGGACTACTTCTGACCAGGAGAACAGTGTTACACCCTATTCCTCCATCTAGTGGAATACTTCTGACCAGGAGAACAGTGTTACACCCTATTCATCCATCTAGTGAGTGGACTACTTCTGACCAGGAGGACAGTGTTACACCCTATTCCTCCATCTAGTGGACTACTTCTGACCAGGAGAACAATGTTACACCCTATTCCTCCATCTAGTGGAATACTTCTGACCAGGAGAACAGTGTTACACCCTATTCCTCCATCTAGTGAGTGGACTACTTCTGACCAGGAGGACAGTGTTACACCCTATTCCTCCATCTAGTGGACTACTTCTGACCAGGAGAACAGTGTTACACTCTATTCTTCCATCTAGTGGACTACTTCTGACCAGGAGGACAGTGTTACACCCTATTCCTCCATCTAGTGGACTACTGCTGACCAGGAGAACAGTGTTACACCCTATTCCTCCATCTAGTGGACTACTTCTGACTAGCAGGACAGTGTTACACCCTATTCCTCCATCTAGTGGACTACTTCTGACCAGGAGGACAGTTACACCCTATTCCTCCATCTAGTGGACTACTTCTGACCAGGAGGACAGTTACAACCTATTCCTCCATCTAGTGGACTACTTCTGACCAGCAGGACAGCGTTACACCCTATTCCTCCATCTAGTGGACTACTTCTGACCAGCAGGATAGTGTTACACCCTATTCCTCCATCTAGTGGACTACTTCTGACCAGGAGGACAGTTACACCCTATTCCTCCATCTAGTGGACTACTTCTGACCAGGAGGACAGTTACAACCTATTCCTCCATCTAGTGGACTACTTCTGACCAGCAGGACAGCGTTACACCCTATTCCTCCATCTAGTGGACTACTTCTGACCAGCAGGATAGTGTTACACCCTATTCCTCCATCTAGTGGACAACTTCTGACCAGGAGGACAGTGTTACACCCTATTCCTCCATCTAGTGGACTACTTCTGACCAGCAGGACAGTGTTACACCTTATTCCTTCATCTAGTGGACTACTTCTGACCAGGAGGTCAGTGTTACACCCTATTCCTCCGTCTAGTGGACTACTTCTGACCAGGAGGACAGTGTTACACCCTATTCCTCCATCTAGTGGACTATTTCTGACTAGGAGAACAGTGTTACACCCTATTCCTCCATCTAGTGGACTACCTCTGACCAGGAGAACAGTGTTACACCCTATTCCTCCATCTAGTGGACTACTTCTGACCAGGAGGACAGTGACACCCTATTCCTCCATCTAGTGGACTACTTCTGACCAGGAGGACAGTTACACCCTATTCCTCCATCTAGTGGACTACTTCTGACCAGCAGGACAGTGTTACACCCTATTCCTCCATCTAGTGGACTACTTCTGACCAGGAGGACAGTGTTACACCCTATTCCTCCATCTAGTGGACTACTTCTGACCAGCAGGACAGTGTTACACCCTATTCCTCCATCTAGTGGACTACTTCTGACCAGCAGGACAGTGTTACACCCTCTTCCTCCATCTAGTGGAATACTTCTGACCAGGAGAACAGTGTTACACCCTATTCCTCCATCTAGTGAGTGGACTACTTCTGACCAGGAGGACAGTGTTACACCCTATTCCTCCATCTAGTGGACTACTTCTGACCAGGAGAACAGTGTTACACTCTATTCTTCCATCTAGTGGACTACTTCTGACCAGGAGGACAGTGTTACACCCTATTCCTCCATCTAGTGGACTACTGCTGACCAGGAGAACATTGTTACACCCTATTCCTCCATCTAGTGGACTACTTCTGACTAGCAGGACAGTGTTACACCCTATTCCTCCATCTAGTGGACTACTTCTGACCAGGAGGACAGTTACACCCTATTCCTCCATCTAGTGGACTACTTCTGACCAGGAGGACAGTTACAACCTATTCCTCCATCTAGTGGACTACTTCTGACCAGCAGGACAGCGTTACACCCTATTCCTCCATCTAGTGGACTACTTCTGACCAGCAGGATAGTGTTACACCCTATTCCTCCATCTAGTGGACTACTTCTGACCAGGAGGACAGTTACACCCTATTCCTCCATCTAGTGGACTACTTCTGACCAGGAGGACAGTTACAACCTATTCCTCCATCTAGTGGACTACTTCTGACCAGCAGGACAGCGTTACACCCTATTCCTCCATCTAGTGGACTACTTCTGACCAGCAGGATAGTGTTACACCCTATTCCTCCATCTAGTGGACAACTTCTGACCAGGAGGACAGTGTTACACCCTATTCCTCCATCTAGTGGACTACTTCTGACCAGCAGGACAGTGTTACACCTTATTCCTCCATCTAGTGGACTACTTCTGACCAGGAGGTCAGTGTTACACCCTATTCCTCCGTCTAGTGGACTACTTCTGACCAGGAGGACAGTGTTACACCCTATTCCTCCATCTAGTGGACTATTTCTGACTAGGAGAACAGTGTTACACCCTATTCCTCCATCTAGTGGACTACCTCTGACCAGGAGAACAGTGTTACACCCTATTCCTCCATCTAGTGGACTACTTCTGACCAGGAGGACAGTGACACCCTATTCCTCCATCTAGTGGACTACTTCTGACCAGGAGGACAGTTACACCCTATTCCTCCATCTAGTGGACTACTTCTGACCAGCAGGACAGTGTTACACCCTATTCCTCCATCTAGTGGACTACTTCTGACCAGGAGGACAGTGTTACACCCTATTCCTCCATCTAGTGGACTACTTCTGACCAGCAGGACAGTGTTACACCCTATTCCTCCATCTAGTGGACTACTTCTGACCAGCAGGACAGTGTTACACCCTCTTCCTCCATCTAGTGGAATACTTCTGACCAGGAGAACAGTGTTACACCCTATTCCTCCATCTAGTGAGTGGACTACTTCTGACCAGGAGGACAGTGTTACACCCTATTCCTCCATCTAGTGGACTACTTCTGACCAGGAGAACAGTGTTACACTCTATTCTTCCATCTAGTGGACTACTTCTGACCAGGAGGACAGTGTTACACCCTATTCCTCCATCTAGTGGACTACTGCTGACCAGGAGAACATTGTTACACCCTATTCCTCCATCTAGTGGACTACTTCTGACTAGCAGGACAGTGTTACACCCTATTCCTCCATCTAGTGGACTACTTCTGACCAGGAGGACAGTTACACCCTATTCCTCCATCTAGTGGACTACTTCTGACCAGGAGGACAGTTACAACCTATTCCTCCATCTAGTGGACTACTTCTGACCAGCAGGACAGCGTTACACCCTATTCCTCCATCTAGTGGACTACTTCTGACCAGCAGGATAGTGTTACACCCTATTCCTCCATCTAGTGGACTACTTCTGACCAGGAGGACAGTTACACCCTATTCCTCCATCTAGTGGACTACTTCTGACCAGGAGGACAGTTACAACCTATTCCTCCATCTAGTGGACTACTTCTGACCAGCAGGACAGCGTTACACCCTATTCCTCCATCTAGTGGACTACTTCTGACCAGCAGGATAGTGTTACACCCTATTCCTCCATCTAGTGGACAACTTCTGACCAGGAGGACAGTGTTACACCCTATTCCTCCATCTAGTGGACTACTTCTGACCAGCAGGACAGTGTTACACCTTATTCCTCCATCTAGTGGACTACTTCTGACCAGGAGGTCAGTGTTACACCCTATTCCTCCGTCTAGTGGACTACTTCTGACCAGGAGGACAGTGTTACACCCTATTCCTCCATCTAGTGGACTATTTCTGACTAGGAGAACAGTGTTACACCCTATTCCTCCATCTAGTGGACTACCTCTGACCAGGAGAACAGTGTTACACCCTATTCCTCCATCTAGTGGACTACTTCTGACCAGGAGGACAGTGACACCCTATTCCTCCATCTAGTGGACTACTTCTGACCAGGAGGACAGTTACACCCTATTCCTCCATCTAGTGGACTACTTCTGACCAGCAGGACAGTGTTACACCCTATTCCTCCATCTAGTGGACTACTTCTGACCAGGAGGACAGTGTTACACCCTATTCCTCCATCTAGTGGACTACTTCTGACCAGCAGGACAGTGTTACACCCTATTCCTCCATCTAGTGGACTACTTCTGACCAGCAGGACAGTGTTACACCCTATTCCTCCATCTAGTGGACTACTTCTGACCAGGAGGACAGTTACACCCAATTCCTCCATCTAGTGGACTACTTCTGACCAGGGGAACAGTGTTACACCCTATTCCTCCATCTAGTGGACTACTTCTGACCAGCAGGACAGTGTTACACCCTATTCCTCCATCTAGTGGACTACTTCTGACCAGGAGAACAGTGTTACACCCTATTCCTCCATCTAGTGGAATACTTCTGACCAGGAGAACAGTGTTACACCCTATTCCTCCATCTAGTGAGTGGACTACTTCTGACCAGGAGGACAGTGTTACACCCTATTCCTCCATCTGGTGGACTACTGCTGACCAGGAGAACAGTGTTACACCCTATTCCTCCATCTAGTGGACTACTTCTGACTAGCAGGACAGTGTTACACCCTATTCCTCCATCTAGTGGACTACTTCTGACCAGGAGGACAGTTACACCCTATTCCTCCATCTAGTGGACTACTTCTGACCAGGAGGACAGTTACAACCTATTCCTCCATCTAGTGGACTACTTCTGACCAGCAGGACAGCGTTACACCCTATTCCTCCATCTAGTGGACTACTTCTGACCAGCAGGATAGTGTTACACCCTATTCCTCCATCTAGTGGACTACTTCTGACCAGGAGGACAGTGTTACACCCTATTTCTCCATCTAGTGGACTACTTCTGACGAGCAGGACAGTGTTACACCTTATTCCTCCATCTAGTGGACTACTTCTGACCAAGAGGACAGTGTTACACCCTATTCCTCCATCTAGTGGACTACTTCTGACCAGGAGGACAGTGTTACACCCTATTCCTCCATCTAGTGGACTACTTCTGACTAGGAGAACAGTGTTACACCCTATTCCTCCATCTAGTGGACTACTTCTGACCAGGAGAACAGTGTTACACCCTATTCCTCCATCTAGTGGACTACTTCTGACCAGGAGGACAGTGACACCCTATTCCTCCATCTAGTGGACTACTTCTGACCAGGAGGACAGTTACACCCTATTCCTCCATCTAGTGGACTACTTCTGACCAGCAGGACAGTGTTACACCCTATTCCTCCATCTAGTGGACTACTTCTGACCAGGAGGACAGTGTTACACCCTATTCCTCCATCTAGTGGACTACTTCTGACCAGCAGGACAGTGTTACACCCTATTCCTCCATCTAGTGGACTACTTCTGACCAGGAGGACAGTTACACCCTATTCCTCCATCTAGTGGACTACTTCTGACCAGGAGAACAGTGTTACACCCTATTCCTCCATCTAGTGGACTACTTCTGACCAGCAGGACAGTGTTACACCCTATTCCTCCATCTAGTGGACTACTTCTGACCAGGAGAACAGTGTTACACCCTATTCCTCCATCTAGTGGAATACTTCTGACCAGGAGAACAGTGTTACACCCTATTCATCCATCTAGTGAGTGGACTACTTCTGACCAGGAGGACAGTGTTACACCCTATTCCTCCATCTAGTGGACTACTTCTGACCAGGAGGACAGTGTTACACCCTATTCCTCCATCTAGTGGACTACTTCTGACTAGGAGAACAGTGTTACACCCTATTCCTCCATCTAGTGGACTACTTCTGACCAGGAGAACAGTGTTACACCCTATTCCTCCATCTAGTGGACTACTTCTGACCAGGAGGACAGTTACAACCTATTCCTCCATCTAGTGGACTACTTCTGACCAGCAGGACAGCGTTATACCCTATTCCTCCATCTAGTGGACTACTTCTGACCAGCAGGATAGTGTTACACCCTATTCCTCCGTCTAGTGGACTACTTCTGACCAGGAGGACAGTGTTACACCCTATTCCTCCATCTAGTGGACTACTTCTGACCAGCAGGACAGTGTTACACCTTATTCCTCCATCTAGTGGACTACTTCTGACCAGGAGGACAGTGTTACACCCTATTCCTCCATCTAGTGGACTACTTCTGACCAGGAGGACAGTGTTACACCCTATTCCTCCATCTAGTGGACTACTTCTGACCAGGAGGACAGTGTTACACCCTATTCCTCCATCTAGTGGACTACTTCTGACCAGCAGGACAGTGTTACACCCTATTCCTCCATCTAGTGGACTACTTCTGACCAGGAGGACAGTTACACCCTATTCCTCCATCTAGTGGACTACTTCTGACCAGGAGAACAGTGTTACACCCTATTCCTCCATCTAGTGGACTACTTCTGACCAGCAGGACAGTGTTACACCCTATTCCTCCATCTAGTGGACTACTTCTGACCAGGAGAACAGTGTTACACCCTATTCCTCCATCTAGTGGAATACTTCTGACCAGGAGAACAGTGTTACACCCTATTCATCCATCTAGTGAGTGGACTACTTCTGACCAGGAGGACAGTGTTACACCCTATTCCTCCATCTAGTGGACTACTTCTGACCAGGAGGACAGTGTTACACCCTATTCCTCCATCTAGTGGACTACTTCTGACCAGGAGGACAGTGTTACACCCTATTCCTCCATCTAGTGGACTACTTCTGACTAGGAGAACAGTGTTACACCCTATTCCTCCATCTAGTGGACTACTTCTGACCAGGAGAACAGTGTTACACCCTATTCCTCCATCTAGTGGACTACTTCTGACCAGGAGGACATTTACAACCTATTCCTCCATCTAGTGGACTACTTCTGACCAGCAGGACAGCGTTATACCCTATTCCTCCATCTAGTGGACTACTTCTGACCAGCAGGATAGTCTTACACCCTATTCCTCCATCTAGTGGACTACTTCTGACCAGGAGGACAGTGTTACACCCTATTCCTCCATCTAGTGGACTACTTCTGACCAGCAGGACAGTGTTACACCTTATTCCTCCATCTAGTGGACTACTTCTGACCAGGAGGACAGTGTTACACCCTATTCCTCCATCTAGTGGACTACTTCTGACCAGGAGGACAGTGTTACACCCTATTCCTCCATCTAGTGGTCTACTTCTGACCATGAGGACAGTGTTACACCCTATTCCTCCATCTAGTGGACTACTTCTGACCAGGAGGACAGTGTTACACCGTATTCCTCCATCTAGTGGACTACTTCTGACCAGGAGGACAGATACACCCTATTCCTCCATCTAGTGGACTACTTCTGACCAGGAGAACAGTGTTACACCCTATTCCTCCATCTAGTGGACTACTTCTGACCAGCAGGACAGTGTTACACCCTATTCCTCCATCTAGTGGACTACTTCTGACCAGGAGAACAGTGTTACACCCTATTCCTCCATCCAGTGGAATACTTCTGACCAGGAGAACAGTGTTACACCCTATTCCTCCATCTAGTGGACTACTTCTGACCAGCAGGACAGTGTTACACCGTATTCCTCCATCTAGTGGACTACTTCTGACCAGGAGGACAGTGTTACACCCTATTCCTCCATCTAGTGGACTACTTCTGACCAGGAGGACAGTGTTACACCCTGTTCCTCCATCTAGTGGACTACTTCTGACCAGGAGGACAGTTACACCCTATTCCTCCATCTAGTGGACTATTTCTGACCAGGAGGACAGTGTTACACCCTATTCCTCCATCTAGTGGACTACTTCTGACCAGCAGGACAGTGTTACACCCTATTCCTCCATCTAGTGGACTACTTCTGACCAGGAGAACAGTGTTACACCCTATTCCTCCATCTAGTCGACTACTTCTGACCAGGAGGACAGTTACACCCTCTTCCTTCATCTAGTGGACTACTTCTGACCAGGAGAACAGTGTTACACCCTATTCCTCCATCTAGTGGACTACTTCTGACCAGCAGGACAGTGTTACACCCTATTCCTCCATCTAGTGGACTACTTCTGACCAGGAGGACAGTGTTACACCCTATTCCTCCATCTAGTGGACTACTTCTGACCAGGAGGACAGTGTTACACCCTATTCCTCCATCTAGTGGACTACTTCTGACCAGGAGGACAGTTACACCCTATTCCTCCATCTAGTGGACTACTTCTGACCAGGAGAACAGTGTTACACCCTATTCCTCCATCTAGTGGACTACTTCTGACCAGCAGGACAGTGTTACACCCTATTCCTCCATCTAGTGGACTACTTCTGACCAGGAGAACAGTGTTACACCCTATTCCTCCATCTAGTGGAATACTTCTGACCAGGAGAACAATGTTACACCCTATTCCTCCATCTAGTGGACTACTTCTGACCAGCAGGACAGTGTTACACCGTATTCCTCCATCTAGTGGACTACTTCTGACCAGGAGGACAGTGTTACACCCTATTCCTCCATCTAGTGGACTACTTCTGACCAGGAGGACAGTGTTACACTCTGTTCCTCCATCTAGTGGACTACTTCTGACCAGGAGGACAGTTACACCCTATTCCTCCATCTAGTGGACTACTTCTGACTAGGAGAACAGTGTTACACCCTATTCCTCCATCTAGTGGACTACTTCTGACCAGCAGGACATTGTTACACCCTATTCCTCCATCTAGTGGACTACTTCTGACCAGGAGGACAGTGTTACACCCTATTCCTCCATCTAGTGGACTACTTCTGACCAGCAGGACAGTGTTACACCCTATTCCTCCATCTAGTGGACTACTTCTGACCAGCAGGACAGTGTTACACCCTATTCCTCCATCTAGTGGACTACTTCTGACCAGGAGGACAGTTACACCCTATTCCTCCATCTAGTGGACTACTTCTGACCAGGAAAACAGTGTTACACCCTATTCCTCCATCTAGTGGACTACTTCTGACCAGCAGGACAGTGTTACACCCTATTCCTCCATCTAGTGGACTACTTCTGACCAGGAGGACAGTTACACCTTATTCCTCCATCTAGTGGACTACTTCTGACCAGGAGAACAGTGTTACACCCTATTCCTCCATCTAGTGGACTACTTCTGACCAGGAGGACAGTGTTACACCCTATTCCTCCATCTAGTGAACTACTTCTGACCAGCAGGACAGTGTTACACCCTATTCCTCCATCTAGTGGACTACTTCTTACCAGGAGAACAGTGTTACACCCTATTCCTCCATCTAGTGGACTACTTCTGACCAGGAGAACAGTGTTACACCCTATTCCTCCATCTAGTGGACTACAAGTGACCAGCAGGACAGTGTTACACCCTATTCCTCCATCTAGTGGACTACTTCTGACCAGGAGGACAGTGTTACACCCTATTCCTCCATCTAGTGGACTACTTCTGACCAGGAGGACAGTGTTACACCCTATTCCTCCATCTAGTGGACTACTTCTGACCAGGAGGACAGTTACACCCTATTCCTCCATCTAGTGGACTACTTCTGACCAGGAGAACAGTGTTACACCCTATTCCTCCATCTAGTGGACTACTTCTGACCAGCAGGACAGTGTTACACCCTATTCCTCCATCTAGTGGACTACTTCTGACCAGGAGAACAGTGTTACACCCTATTCCTCCATCTAGTGGAATACTTCTGACCAGGAGAACAGTGTTACACCCTATTCCTCCATCTAGTGGACTACTTCTGACCAGGAGGACAGTGTTACACCATATTCCTCCATCTAGTGGACTACTTCTGACCAGCAGGACAGTGTTACACCCTATTCCTCCATCTAGTGGACTACTTCTGACCAGGAGGACAGTGTTACACCCTATTCCTCCATCTAGTGGACTACTTCTGACCAGCAGGACAGTGTTACACCTTATTCATCCATCTAGTGGACTACTTCTGACCAGGAGGACAGTGTTACACCCTATTCCTCCATCTAGTGGACTACTTCTGACCAGGAGAACAGTGTTACACCCTATTCCTCCATCTAGTGGACTACTTCTGACCAGGAGGACAGTGTTACACCCTATTCCTCCATCTAGTGGACTACTTCTGACCAGGAGGACAGTTACAACCTATTCCTCCATCTAGTGGACTACTTCTGACCAGCAGGACAGCGTTACACCCTATTCCTCCATCTAGTGGACTACTTCTGACCAGCAGGATAGTGTTACACCCTATTCCTCCATCTAGTGGACTACTTCTGACCAGGAGGACAGTGTTACACCCTATTCCTCCATCTAGTGGACTACTTCTGACCAGCAGGACAGTGTTACACCTTATTCCTCCATCTAGTGGACTACTTCTGACCAGGAGGACAGTGTTACACCCTATTCCTCCATCTAGTGGACTACTTCTGACCAGGAGGACAGTGTTACACCCTATTCCTCCATCTAGTGGACTACTTCTGACCAGGAGGACAGTGTTACACCCTATTCCTCCATCTAGTGGACTACTTCTGACTAGGAGAACAGTGTTACACCCTATTCCTCCATCTAGTGGACTACTTCTGACCAGGAGAACAGTGTTACACCCTATTCCTCCATCTAGTGGACTACTTCTGACCAGGAGGACAGTGACACCCTATTCCTCCATCTAGTGGACTACTTCTGACCAGGAGGACAGTTACACCCTATTCCTCCATCTAGAGGACTACTTCTGACCAGCAGGACAGTGTTACACCCTATTCCTCCATCTAGTGGACTACTTCTGACCAGGAGGACAGTTACACCCTATTCCTCCATCTAGTGAACTACTTCTTACCAGGAGGACAGTTACACCCTATTCCTCCATCTAGTGGACTACTTCTGACCAGGAGGACAGTGTTACACCCTATTCCTCCATCTAGTGGACTACTTCTGACCAGCAGGACAGTGTTACACCCTATTCCTCCATCTAGTGGACTACTTCTGACCAGGAGGACAGTTACACCCTATTCCTCCATCTAGTGGACTACTTCTGACCAGGAAAACAGTGTTACACCCTATTCCTCCATCTAGTGGACTACTTCTGACCAGCAGGACAGTGTTACACCCTATTCCTCCATCTAGTGGACTACTTCTGACCAGGAGGACAGTTACACCTTATTCCTCCATCTAGTGGACTACTTCTGACCAGGAGAACAGTGTTACACCCTATTCCTCCATCTAGTGGACTACTTCTGACCAGGAGGACAGTGTTACACCCTATTCCTCCATCTAGTGAACTACTTCTGACCAGCAGGACAGTGTTACACCCTATTCCTCCATCTAGTGGACTACTTCTTACCAGGAGAACAGTGTTACACCCTATTCCTCCATCTAGTGGACTACTTCTGACCAGGAGGACAGTTACACCCTATTCCTCCATCTAGTGGACTACTTCTGACCAGGAGAACAGTGTTACACCCTATTCCTCCATCTAGTGGACTACTTGTGACCAGCAGGACAGTGTTACACCCTATTCCTCCATCTAGTGGACTACTTCTGACCAGGAGGACAGTGTTACACCCTATTCCTCCATCTAGTGGACTACTTCTGACCAGGAGGACAGTGTTACACCCTATTCCTCCATCTAGTGGACTACTTCTGACCAGGAGGACAGTTACACCCTATTCCTCCATCTAGTGGACTACTTCTGACCAGGAGAACAGTGTTACACCCTATTCCTCCATCTAGTGGACTACTTCTGACCAGCAGGACAGTGTTACACCCTATTCCTCCATCTAGTGGACTACTTCTGACCAGGAGAACAGTGTTACACCCTATTCCTCCATCTAGTGGAATACTTCTGACCAGGAGAACAGTGTTACACCCTATTCCTCCATCTAGTGGACTACTTCTGACCAGGAGGACAGTGTTACACCATATTCCTCCATCTAGTGGACTACTTCTGACCAGCAGGACAGTGTTACACCCTATTCCTCCATCTAGTGGACTACTTCTGACCAGGAGGACAGTGTTACACCCTATTCCTCCATCTAGTGGACTACTTCTGACCAGCAGGACAGTGTTACACCTTATTCATCCATCTAGTGGACTACTTCTGACCAGGAGGACAGTGTTACACCCTATTCCTCCATCTAGTGGACTACTTCTGACCAGGAGGACAGTGTTACACCCTATTCCTCCATCTAGTGGACTACTTCTGACTAGGAGAACAGTGTTACACCCTATTCCTCCATCTAGTGGACTACTTCTGACCAGGAGAACAGTGTTACACCCTATTCCTCCATCTAGTGGACTACTTCTGAACAGGAGGACAGTGACACCCTATTCTTCCATCTAGTGGACTACTTCTGACCAGGAGGACAGTTACACCCTATTCCTCCATCTAGTGGACTACTTCTGACCAGCAGGACAGTGTTACACCCTATTCCTCCATCTAGTGGACTACTTCTGACCAGGAGGACAGTGTTACACCCTATTCCTCCATCTAGTGGACTACTTCTGACCAGCAGGACAGTGTTACACCCTATTCCTCCATCTAGTGGACTACTTCTGACCAGCAGGACAGTGTTACACCCTATTCCTCCATCTAGTGGACTACTTCTGACCAGGAGGACAGTTACACCCTATTCCTCCATCTAGTGGACTACTTCTGACCAGGGGAACAGTGTTACACCCTATTCCTCCATCTAGTGGACTACTTCTGACCAGCAGGACAGTGTTACACCCTATTCCTCCATCTAGTGGACTACTTCTGACCAGGAGAACAGTGTTACACCCTATTCCTCCATCTAGTGGAATACTTCTGACCAGGAGAACAGTGTTACACCCTATTCCTCCATCTAGTGAGTGGACTACTTCTGACCAGGAGGACAGTGTTACACCCTATTCCTCCATCTAGTGGACTACTTCTGACCAGGAGAACAGTGTTACACCCTATTCTTCCATCTAGTGGACTACTTCTGACCAGGAGGACAGTGTTACACCCTATTCCTCCATCTAGTGGACTACTGCTGACCAGGAGAACAGTTACAACCTATTCCTCCATCTAGTGGACTACTTCTGACCAGCAGGACAGCGTTATACCCTATTCCTCCATCTAGTGGACTACTTCTGACCAGCAGGATAGTGTTACACCCTATTCCTCCGTCTAGTGGACTACTTCTGACCAGGAAGACAGTGTTACACCCAATTCCTCCATCTAGTGGACTACTTCTGACCAGCAGGACAGTGTTACACCTTATTCCTCCATCTAGTGGACTACTTCTGACCAGGAGGACAGTGTTACACCCTATTCCTCCATCTAGTGGACTACTTCTGACCAGGAGGACAGTGTTACACCCTATTCCTCCATCTAGTGGACTACTTCTGACCAGGAGGACAGTGTTACACCCTATTCCTCCATCTAGTGGACTACTTCTGACCAGCAGGCCAGTGTTACACCCTATTCCTCCATCTAGTGGACTACTTCTGACCAGGAGGACAGTTACACCCTATTCCTCCATCTAGTGGACTACTTCTGACCAGGAGAACAGTGTTACACCCTATTCCTCCATCTAGTGGACTACTTCTGACCAGCAGGACAGTGTTACACCCTATTCCTCCATCTAGTGGACTACTTCTGACCAGGAGAACAGTGTTACACCCTATTCCTCCATCTAGTGGAATACTTCTGACCAGGAGAACAGTGTTACACCCTATTCATCCATCTAGTGAGTGGACTACTTCTGACCAGGAGGACAGTGTTACACCCTATTCCTCCATCTAGTGGACTACTTCTGACCAGGAGGACAGTTACACCCTATTCCTCCATCTAGTGGACTACTTCTGACCAGGTGGACAGTTACAACCTATTCCTCCATCTAGTGGACTACTTCTGACCAGCAGGACAGCGTTATACCCTATTCCTCCATCTAGTGGACTACTTCTGACCAGCAGGATAGTGTTACACCCTATTCCTCCATCTAGTGGACTACTTCTGACCAGGAGGACAGTGTTACACCCTATTCCTCCATCTAGTGGACTACTTCTGACCAGCAGGACAGTGTTACACCTTATTCCTCCATCTAGTGGACTACTTCTGACCAGGAGGACAGTGTTACACCCTATTCCTCCATCTAGTGGACTACTTCTGACCAGGAGGACAGTGTTACACCCTATTCCTCCATCTAGTGGACTACTTCTGACTAGGAGAACAGTGTTACACCCTATTCCTCCATCTAGTGGACTACTTCTGACCAGGAGAACACTGTTACACCCTATTCCTCCATCTAGTGGACTACTTCTGACCAGGAGGACAGTTACAACCTATTCCTCCATCTAGTGGACTACTTCTGACCAGCAGGACAGCGTTATACCCTATTCCTCCATCTAGTGGACTACTTCTGACCAGCAGGATAGTCTTACACCCTATTCCTCCATCTAGTGGACTACTTCTGACCAGGAGGACAGTGTTACACCCTATTCCTCCATCTAGTGGACTACTTCTGACCAGCAGGACAGTGTTACACCTTATTCCTCCATCTAGTGGACTACTTCTGACCAGGAGGACAGTGTTACACCCTATTCCTCCATCTAGTGGACTACTTCTGACCAGGAGGACAGTGTTACACCCTATTCCTCCATCTAGTGGACTACTTCTGACCATGAGGACAGTGTTACACCCTATTCCTCCATCTAGTGGACTACTTCTGACCAGGAGGACAGTGTTACACCGTATTCCTCCATCTAGTGGACTACTTCTGACCAGGAGGACAGATACACCCTATTCCTCCATCTAGTGGACTACTTCTGACCAGGAGAACAGTGTTACACCCTATTCCTCCATCTAGTGGACTACTTCTGACCAGCAGGACAGTGTTACACCCTATTCCTCCATCTAGTGGACTACTTCTGACCAGGAGAACAGTGTTACACCCTATTCCTCCATCTAGTGGAATACTTCTGACCAGGAGAACAGTGTTACACCCTATTCCTCCATCTAGTGGACTACTTCTGACCAGCAGGACAGTGTTACACCGTATTCCTCCATCTAGTGGACTACTTCTGACCAGGAGGACAGTGTTACACCCTATTCCTCCATCTAGTGGACTACTTCTGACCAGGAGGACAGTGTTACACCCTGTTCCTCCATCTAGTGGACTACTTCTGACCAGGAGGACAGTTACACCCTATTCCTCCATCTAGTGGACTATTTCTGACCAGGAGGACAGTGTTACACCCTATTCCTCCATCTAGTGGACTACTTCTGACCAGCAGGACAGTGTTACACCCTATTCCTCCATCTAGTGGACTACTTCTGACCAGGAGAACAGTGTTACACCCTATTCCTCCATCTAGTCGACTACTTCTGACCAGGAGGACAGTTACACCCTCTTCCTCCATCTAGTGGACTACTTCTGACCAGGAGAACAGTGTTACACCCTATTCCTCCATCTAGTGGACTACTTCTGACCAGCAGGACAGTGTTACACCCTATTCCTCCATCTAGTGGACTACTTCTGACCAGGAGGACAGTGTTACACCCTATTCCTCCATCTAGTGGACTACTTCTGACCAGGAGGACAGTGTTACACCCTATTCCTCCATCTAGTGGACTACTTCTGACCAGGAGGACAGTTACACCCTATTCCTCCATCTAGTGGACTACTTCTGACCAGGAGAACAGTGTTACACCCTATTCCTCCATCTAGTGGACTACTTCTGACCAGCAGGACAGTGTTACACCCTATTCCTCCATCTAGTGGACTACTTCTGACCAGGAGAACAGTGTTACACCCTATTCCTCCATCTAGTGGAATACTTCTGACCAGGAGAACAATGTTACACCCTATTCCTCCATCTAGTGGACTACTTCTGACCAGCAGGACAGTGTTACACCGTATTCCTCCATCTAGTGGACTACTTCTGACCAGGAGGACAGTGTTACACCCTATTCCTCCATCTAGTGGACTACTTCTGACCAGGAGGACAGTGTTACACTCTGTTCCTCCATCTAGTGGACTACTTCTGACCAGGAGGACAGTTACACCCTATTCCTCCATCTAGTGGACTACTTCTGACTAGGAGAACAGTGTTACACCCTATTCCTCCATCTAGTGGACTACTTCTGACCAGCAGGACATTGTTACACCCTATTCCTCCATCTAGTGGACTACTTCTGACCAGGAGGACAGTGTTACACCCTATTCCTCCATCTAGTGGACTACTTCTGACCAGCAGGACAGTGTTACACCCTATTCCTCCATCTAGTGGACTACTTCTGACCAGGAGAACAGTGTTACACCCTATTCCTCCATCTAGTCGACTACTTCTGACCAGGAGGACAGTTACACCCTCTTCCTCCATCTAGTGGACTACTTCTGACCAGGAGAACAGTGTTACACCCTATTCCTCCATCTAGTGGACTACTTCTGACCAGCAGGACAGTGTTACACCCTATTCCTCCATCTAGTGGACTACTTCTGACCAGGAGGACAGTGTTACACCCTATTCCTCGATCTAGTAGACTACTTCTTACCAGGAGGACAGTGTTACACCGTCTTCCTCCATCTAGTGGACTACTTCTGACCAGGAGGACAGTTACACCTTATTCCTCCATCTAGTGGACTACTTCTGACCAGGAGAACAGTGTTACACCCTATTCCTCCATCTAGTGGACTACTTCTGACCTGCAGGACAGTGTTACACCCTATTCCTCCATCTAGTGGACTACTTCTGACCAGGAGAACAGTGTTACACCCTATTCCTCCATCTAGTGGAATACTTCTGACCAGGAGAACAGTGTTACACCCTATTCCTCCATCTAGTGAGTGGACTACTTCTGACCAGGAGGACAGTGTTACACCCTATTCCTCCATCTAGTGGACTACTTCTGACCAGGAGAACAGTGTTACACCCTATTCCTCCATCTAGTGGACTACTTCTGACCAGGAGGACAGTGTTACACCCTATTCCTCCATCTAGTGGACTACTTCTGACCAGGAGGACAGTTACAACCTATTCCTCCATCTAGTGGACTACTTCTGACCAGCAGGACAGCGTTACACCCTATTCCTCCATCTAGTGGACTACTTCTGACCAGCAGGATAGTGTTACACCCTATTCCTCCATCTAGTGGACTACTTCTGACCAGGAGGACAGTGTTACACCCTATTCCTCCATCTAGTGGACTACTTCTGACCAGCAGGACAGTGTTACACCTTATTCCTCCATCTAGTGGACTACTTCTGACCAGGAGGACAGTGTTACACCCTATTCCTCCATCTAGTGGACTACTTCTGACCAGGAGGACAGTGTTACACCCTATTCCTCCATCTAGTGGACTACTTCTGACCAGGAGGACAGTGTTACACCCTATTCCTCCATCTAGTGGACTACTTCTGACTAGGAGAACAGTGTTACACCCTATTCCTCCATCTAGTGGACTACTTCTGACCAGGAGAACAGTGTTACACCCTATTCCTCCATCTAGTGGACTACTTCTGACCAGGAGGACAGTGACACCCTATTCCTCCATCTAGTGGACTACTTCTGACCAGGAGGACAGTTACACCCTATTCCTCCATCTAGAGGACTACTTCTGACCAGCAGGACAGTGTTACACCCTATTCCTCCATCTAGTGGACTACTTCTGACCAGGAGGACAGTTACACCCTATTCCTCCATCTAGTGAACTACTTCTTACCAGGAGGACAGTTACACCCTATTCCTCCATCTAGTGGACTACTTCTGACCAGGAGGACAGTGTTACACCCTATTCCTCCATCTAGTGGACTACTTCTGACCAGCAGGACAGTGTTACACCCTATTCCTCCATCTAGTGGACTACTTCTGACCAGGAGGACAGTTACACCCTATTCCTCCATCTAGTGGACTACTTCTGACCAGGAGAACAGTGTTACACCCTATTCCTCCATCTAGTGGACTACTTCTGACCAGCAGGACAGTGTTACACCCTATTCCTCCATCTAGTGGACTACTTCTGACCAGGAGGACAGTTACACCTTATTCCTCCATCTAGTGGACTACTTCTGACCAGGAGAACAGTGTTACACCCTATTCCTCCATCTAGTGGACTACTTCTGACCAGGAGGACAGTGTTACACCCTATTCCTCCATCTAGTGGACTACTTCTGACCAGCAGGACAGTGTTACACCCTATTCCTCCATCTAGTGGACTACTTCTTACCAGGAGAACAGTGTTACACCCTATTCCTCCATCTAGTGGACTACTTCTGACCAGGAGGACAGTTACACCCTATTCCTCCATCTAGTGGACTACTTCTGACCAGGAGAACAGTGTTACACCCTATTCCTCCATCTAGTGGACTACTTGTGACCAGCAGGACAGTGTTACACCCTATTCCTCCATCTAGTGGACTACTTCTGACCAGGAGGACAGTGTTACACCCTATTCCTCCATCTAGTGGACTACTTCTGACCAGGAGGACAGTGTTACACCCTATTCCTCCATCTAGTGGACTACTTCTGACCAGGAGGACAGTTACACCCTATTCCTCCATCTAGTGGACTACTTCTGACCAGGAGAACAGTGTTACACCCTATTCCTCCATCTAGTGGACTACTTCTGACCAGCAGGACAGTGTTACACCCTATTCCTCCATCTAGTGGACTACTTCTGACCAGGAGAACAGTGTTACACCCTATTCCTCCATCTAGTGGAATACTTCTGACCAGGAGAACAGTGTTACACCCTATTCCTCCATCTAGTGGACTACTTCTGACCAGCAGGACAGTGTTACACCTTATTCCTCCATCTAGTGGACTACTTCTGACCAGGAGGACAGTGTTACACCCTATTCCTCCATCTAGTGGACTACTTCTGACCAGGAGGACAGTGTTACACCCTATTCCTCCATCTAGTGGACTACTTCTGACTAGGAGAACAGTGTTACACCCTATTCCTCCATCTAGTGGACTACTTCTGACCAGGAGAACAGTGTTACACCCTATTCCTCCATCTAGTGGACTACTTCTGACCAGGAGGACAGTGACACCCTATTCTTCCATCTAGTGGACTACTTCTGACCAGGAGGACAGTTACACCCTATTCCTCCATCTAGTGGACTACTTCTGACCAGCAGGACAGTGTTACACCCTATTCCTCCATCTAGTGGACTACTTCTGACCAGGAGGACAGTGTTACACCCTATTCCTCCATCTAGTGGACTACTTCTGACCAGCAGGACAGTGTTACACCCTATTCCTCCATCTAGTGGACTACTTCTGACCAGCAGGACAGTGTTACACCCTATTCCTCCATCTAGTGGACTACTTCTGACCAGGAGGACAGTTACACCCTATTCCTCCATCTAGTGGACTACTTCTGACCAGGGGAACAGTGTTACACCCTATTCCTCCATCTAGTGGACTACTTCTGACCAGCAGGACAGTGTTACACCCTATTCCTCCATCTAGTGGACTACTTCTGACCAGGAGAACAGTGTTACACCCTATTCCTCCATCTAGTGGAATACTTCTGACCAGGAGAACAGTGTTACACCCTATTCCTCCATCTAGTGAGTGGACTACTTCTGACCAGGAGGACAGTGTTACACCCTATTCCTCCATCTAGTGGACTACTTCTGACCAGGAGAACAGTGTTACACCCTATTCTTCCATCTAGTGGACTACTTCTGACCAGGAGGACAGTGTTACACCCTATTCCTCCATCTAGTGGACTACTGCTGACCAGGAGAACAGTGTTACACCCTATTCCTCCATCTAGTGGACTACTTCTGACTAGCAGGACAGTGTTACACCCTATTCCTCCATCTAGTGGACTACTTCTGACCAGGAGGACAGTTACACCCTATTCCTCCATCTAGTGGACTACTTCTGACCAGGAGGACAGTTACAACCTATTCCTCCATCTAGTGGACTACTTCTGACCAGCAGGACAGCGTTACACCCTATTCCTCCATCTAGTGGACTACTTCTGACCAGCAGGATAGTGTTACACCCTATTCCTCCATCTAGTGGACTACTTCTGACCAGGAGGACAGTGTTACACCCTATTTCTCCATCTAGTGGACTACTTCTGACCAGCAGGACAGTGTTACACCTTATTCCTCCATCTAGTGGACTACTTCTGACCAGGAGGACAGTGTTACACCCTATTCCTCCATCTAGTGGACTACTTCTGACCAGGAGGACAGTGTTACACCCTATTCCTCCATCTAGTGGACTACTTCTGACTAGGAGAACAGTGTTACACCCTATTCCTCCATCTAGTGGACTACTTCTGACCAGGAGAACAGTGTTACACCCTATTCCTCCATCTAGTGGACTGCTTCTGACCAGGAGGACAGTGACACCCTATTCCTCCATCTAGTGGACTACTTCTGACCAGGAGGACAGTTACACCCTATTCCTCCATCTAGTGGACTACTTCTGACCAGGAGAACAGTGTTACACCCTATTCCTCCATCTAGTGGACTACTTGTGACCAGCAGGACAGTGTTACACCCTATTCCTCCATCTAGTGGACTACTTCTGACCAGGAGGACAGTGTTACACCCTATTCCTCCATCTAGTGGACTACTTCTGACCAGGAGGACAGTGTTACACCCTATTCCTCCATCTAGTGGACTACTTCTGACCAGGAGGACAGTTACACCCTATTCCTCCATCTAGTGGACTACTTCTGACCAGGAGAACAGTGTTACACCCTATTCCTCCATCTAGTGGACTACTTCTGACCAGCAGGACAGTGTTACACCCTATTCCTCCATCTAGTGGACTACTTCTGACCAGGAGAACAGTGTTACACCCTATTCCTCCATCTAGTGGAATACTTCTGACCAGGAGAACAGTGTTACACCCTATTCCTCCATCTAGTGGACTACTTCTGACCAGCAGGACAGTGTTACACCTTATTCATCCATCTAGTGGACTACTTCTGACCAGGAGGACAGTGTTACACCCTATTCCTCCATCTAGTGGACTACTTCTGACCAGGAGGACAGTGTTACACCCTATTCCTCCATCTAGTGGACTACTTCTGACTAGGAGAACAGTGTTACACCCTATTCCTCCATCTAGTGGACTACTTCTGACCAGGAGAACAGTGTTACACCCTATTCCTCCATCTAGTGGACTACTTCTGACCAGGAGGACAGTGACACCCTATTCTTCCATCTAGTGGACTACTTCTGACCAGGAGGACAGTTACACCCTATTCCTCCATCTAGTGGACTACTTCTGACCAGCAGGACAGTGTTACACCCTATTCCTCCATCTAGTGGACTACTTCTGACCAGGAGGACAGTGTTACACCCTATTCCTCCATCTAGTGGACTACTTCTGACCAGCAGGACAGTGTTACACCCTATTCCTCCATCTAGTGGACTACTTCTGACCAGCAGGACAGTGTTACACCCTATTCCTCCATCTAGTGGACTACTTCTGACCAGGAGGACAGTTACACCCTATTCCTCCATCTAGTGGACTACTTCTGACCAGGGGAACAGTGTTACACCCTATTCCTCCATCTAGTGGACTACTTCTGACCAGCAGGACAGTGTTACACCCTATTCCTCCATCTAGTGGACTACTTCTGACCAGGAGAACAGTGTTACACCCTATTCCTCCATCTAGTGGAATACTTCTGACCAGGAGAACAGTGTTACACCCTATTCCTCCATCTAGTGAGTGGACTACTTCTGACCAGGAGGACAGTGTTACACCCTATTCCTCCATCTAGTGGACTACTTCTGACCAGGAGAACAGTGTTACACCCTATTCTTCCATCTAGTGGACTACTTCTGACCAGGAGGACAGTGTTACACCCTATTCCTCCATCTAGTGGACTACTGCTGACCAGGAGAACAGTGTTACACCCTATTCCTCCATCTAGTGGACTACTTCTGACTAGCAGGACAGTGTTACACCCTATTCCTCCATCTAGTGGACTACTTCTGACCAGGAGGACAGTTACACCCTATTCCTCCATCTAGTGGACTACTTCTGACCAGGAGGACAGTTACAACCTATTCCTCCATCTAGTGGACTACTTCTGACCAGCAGGACAGCGTTACACCCTATTCCTCCATCTAGTGGACTACTTCTGACCAGCAGGATAGTGTTACACCCTATTCCTCCATCTAGTGGACTACTTCTGACCAGGAGGACAGTGTTACACCCTATTTCTCCATCTAGTGGACTACTTCTGACCAGCAGGACAGTGTTACACCTTATTCCTCCATCTAGTGGACTACTTCTGACCAGGAGGACAGTGTTACACCCTATTCCTCCATCTAGTGGACTACTTCTGACCAGGAGGACAGTGTTACACCCTATTCCTCCATCTAGTGGACTACTTCTGACTAGGAGAACAGTGTTACACCCTATTCCTCCATCTAGTGGACTACTTCTGACCAGGAGAACAGTGTTACACCCTATTCCTCCATCTAGTGGACTGCTTCTGACCAGGAGGACAGTGACACCCTATTCCTCCATCTAGTGGACTACTTCTGACCAGGAGAACAGTTACACCCTATTCCTCCATCTAGTGGACTACTTCTGACCAGCAGGACAGTGTTACACCCTATTCCTCCATCTATTGGACTACTTCTGACCAGGAGGACAGTGTTACACCCTATTCCTCCATCTAGTGGACTACTTCTGACCAGGAGAACAGTGTTACACCCTATTCCTCCATCTAGTGGACTACTTCTGACCAGGAGGACAGTTACAGCCTATTCCTCCATCTAGTGGACTACTTCTGACCAGCAGGACAGTGTTACACCCTATTCCTCCATCTAGTGGACTACTTCTGACCAGGAGGACAGTGTTACACCCTATTCCTCCATCTAGTGGACTACTTCTGACCAGCAGGACAGTGTTACACCCTATTCCTCCATCTAGTGGACTACTTCTGACCAGCAGGACAGTGTTACACCCTATTCCTCCATCTAGTGGACTACTTCTGACCAGGAGGACAGTGACACCCTATTCCTCCATCTAGTGGACTACTTCTGACCAGGAGGACAGTTACACCCTATTCCTCCATCTAGTGGACTACTTCTGACCAGCAGGACAGTGTTACACCCTATTCCTCCATCTAGTGGACTACTTCTGACCAGGAGGACAGTGTTACACCCTATTCCTCCATCTAGTGGACTACTTCTGACCAGCAGGACAGTGTTACACCCTATTCCTCCATCTAGTGGACTACTTCTGACCAGCAGGACAGTGTTACACCCTATTCCTCCATCTAGTGGACTACTTCTGACCAGGAGGACAGTTACACCCTATTCCTCCATCTAGTGGACTACTTCTGACCAGCAGGACAGTGTTACACCCTATTCCTCCATCTAGTGGACTACTTCTGACCAGGAGAACAGTGTTACACCCTATTCCTCCATCTAGTGGAATACTTCTGACCAGGAGAACAGTGTTACACCCTATTCCTCCATCTAGTGAGTGGACTACTTCTGACCAGGAGGACAGTGTTACACCCTATTCCTCCATCTAGTGGACTACTTCTGACCAGGAGAACAGTGTTACACCCTATTCTTCCATCTAGTGGACTACTTCTGACCAGGAGGACAGTGTTACACCCTATTCCTCCATCTAGTGGACTACTGCTGACCAGGAGAACAGTGTTACACCCTATTCCTCCATCTAGTGGACTACTTCTGACTAGCAGGACAGTGTTACACCCTATTCCTCCATCTAGTGGACTACTTCTGACCAGGAGGACAGTTACACCCTATTCCTCCATCTAGTGGACTACTTCTGACCAGGAGGACAGTTACAACCTATTCCTCCATCTAGTGGACTACTTCTGACCAGCAGGACAGCGTTACACCCTATTCCTCCATCTAGTGGACTACTTCTGACCAGCAGGATAGTGTTACACCCTATTCCTCCATCTAGTGGACTACTTCTGACCAGGAGGACAGTGTTACACCCTATTTCTCCATCTAGTGGACTACTTCTGACCAGCAGGACAGTGTTACACCTTATTCCTCCATCTAGTGGACTACTTCTGACCAGGAGGACAGTGTTACACCCTATTCCTCCATCTAGTGGACTACTTCTGACCAGGAGGACAGTGTTACACCCTATTCCTCCATCTAGTGGACTACTTCTGACTAGGAGAACAGTGTTACACCCTATTCCTCCATCTAGTGGACTACTTCTGACCAGGAGAACAGTGTTACACCCTATTCCTCCATCTAGTGGACTGCTTCTGACCAGGAGGACAGTGACACCCTATTCCTCCATCTAGTGGACTACTTCTGACCAGGAGAACAGTTACACCCTATTCCTCCATCTAGTGGACTACTTCTGACCAGCAGGACAGTGTTACACCCTATTCCTCCATCTATTGGACTACTTCTGACCAGGAGGACAGTGTTACACCCTATTCCTCCATCTAGTGGACTACTTCTGACCAGGAGAACAGTGTTACACCCTATTCCTCCATCTAGTGGACTACTTCTGACCAGGAGGACAGTTACACCCTATTCCTCCATCTAGTGGACTACTTCTGACCAGCAGGACAGTGTTACACCCTATTCCTCCATCTAGTGGACTACTTCTGACCAGGAGGACAGTGTTACACCCTATTCCTCCATCTAGTGGACTACTTCTGACCAGCAGGACAGTGTTACACCCTATTCCTCCATCTAGTGGACTACTTCTGACCAGCAGGACAGTGTTACACCCTATTCCTCCATCTAGTGGACTACTTCTGACCAGGAGGACAGTGACACCCTATTCCTCCATCTAGTGGACTACTTCTGACCAGGAGGACAGTTACACCCTATTCCTCCATCTAGTGGACTACTTCTGACCAGCAGGACAGTGTTACACCCTATTCCTTCATCTAGTGGACTACTTCTGACCAGGAGGACAGTTACACCCTATTCCTCCATCTAGTGAACTACTTCTGACCAGCAGGACAGTTACACCCTATTCCTCCATCTAGTGGACTACTTCTGACCAGGAGGACAGTGTTACACCCTATTCCTCCATCTAGTGGACTACTTCTGACCAGCAGGACAGTGTTACACCCTATTCCTCCATCTAGTGGACTACTTCTGACCAGGAGGACAGTTACACCCTATTCCTCCATCTAGTGGACTACTTCTGACCAGGAGAACAGTGTTACACCCTATTCCTCCATCTAGTGGACTACTTCTGACCAGCAGGACAGTGTTACACCCTATTCCTCCATCTAGTGGACTACTTCTGACCAGGAGGACAGTTACACCCTATTCCTCCATCTAGTGGACTACTTCTGACCAGGAGAACAGTGTTACACCCTATTCCTCCATCTAGTGGAATACTTCTGACCAGGAGAACAGTGTTACACCCTATTCCTCCATCTAGTGAGTGGACTACTTCTGACCAGGAGGACAGTGTTACACCCTATTCCTCCATCTAGTGGACTACTTCTGACCAGGAGAACAGTGTTGCACTCTATTCTTCCATCTAGTGGACTACTTCTGACCAGGAGGACAGTGTTACACCCTATTCCTCCATCTAGTGGACTACTTCTGACCAGCAGGACAGTGTTACACCATATTCCTCCATCTAGTGGACTACTTCTGACCAGCAGGACAGTGTTACACCCTATTCCTCCATCTAGTGGACTACTTCTGACCAGGAGGACAGTGTTACACCCTATTCCTCCATCTAGTGGACTACTTCTGACCAGCAGGACAGTGTTACACCTTATTCATCCATCTAGTGGACTACTTCTGACCAGGAGGACAGTGTTACACCCTATTCCTCCATCTAGTGGACTACTTCTGACCAGGAGGACAGTGTTACACCCTATTCCTCCATCTAGTGGACTACTTCTGACTAGGAGAACAGTGTTACACCCTATTCCTCCATCTAGTGGACTACTTCTGACCAGGAGAACAGTGTTACACCCTATTCCTCCATCTAGTGGACTACTTCTGACCAGGAGGACAGTGACACCCTATTCTTCCATCTAGTGGACTACTTCTGACCAGGAGGACAGTTACACCCTATTCCTCCATCTAGTGGACTACTTCTGACCAGCAGGACAGTGTTACACCCTATTCCTCCATCTAGTGGACTACTTCTGACCAGGAGGACAGTGTTACACCCTATTCCTCCATCTAGTGGACTACTTCTGACCAGCAGGACAGTGTTACACCCTATTCCTCCATCTAGTGGACTACTTCTGACCAGCAGGACAGTGTTACACCCTATTCCTCCATCTAGTGGACTACTTCTGACCAGGAGGACAGTTACACCCTATTCCTCCATCTAGTGGACTACTTCTGACCAGGGGAACAGTGTTACACCCTATTCCTCCATCTAGTGGACTACTTCTGACCAGCAGGACAGTGTTACACCCTATTCCTCCATCTAGTGGACTACTTCTGACCAGGAGAACAGTGTTACACCCTATTCCTCCATCTAGTGGAATACTTCTGACCAGGAGAACAGTGTTACACCCTATTCCTCCATCTAGTGAGTGGACTACTTCTGACCAGGAGGACAGTGTTACACCCTATTCCTCCATCTAGTGGACTACTTCTGACCAGGAGAACAGTGTTACACCCTATTCTTCCATCTAGTGGACTGCTTCTGACCAGGAGGACAGTGACACCCTATTCCTCCATCTAGTGGACTACTTCTGACCAGGAGAACAGTTACACCCTATTCCTCCATCTAGTGGACTACTTCTGACCAGCAGGACAGTGTTACACCCTATTCCTCCATCTATTGGACTACTTCTGACCAGGAGGACAGTGTTACACCCTATTCCTCCATCTAGTGGACTACTTCTGACCAGGAGAACAGTGTTACACCCTATTCCTCCATCTAGTGGACTACTTCTGACCAGGAGGACAGTTACACCCTATTCCTCCATCTAGTGGACTACTTCTGACCAGCAGGACAGTGTTACACCCTATTCCTCCATCTAGTGGACTACTTCTGACCAGGAGGACAGTGTTACACCCTATTCCTCCATCTAGTGGACTACTTCTGACCAGCAGGACAGTGTTACACCCTATTCCTCCATCTAGTGGACTACTTCTGACCAGCAGGACAGTGTTACACCCTATTCCTCCATCTAGTGGACTACTTCTGACCAGGAGGACAGTGACACCCTATTCCTCCATCTAGTGGACTACTTCTGACCAGGAGGACAGTTACACCCTATTCCTCCATCTAGTGGACTACTTCTGACCAGCAGGACAGTGTTACACCCTATTCCTTCATCTAGTGGACTACTTCTGACCAGGAGGACAGTTACACCCTATTCCTCCATCTAGTGAACTACTTCTGACCAGCAGGACAGTTACACCCTATTCCTCCATCTAGTGGACTACTTCTGACCAGGAGGACAGTGTTACACCCTATTCCTCCATCTAGTGGACTACTTCTGACCAGCAGGACAGTGTTACACCCTATTCCTCCATCTAGTGGACTACTTCTGACCAGGAGGACAGTTACACCCTATTCCTCCATCTAGTGGACTACTTCTGACCAGGAGAACAGTGTTACACCCTATTCCTCCATCTAGTGGACTACTTCTGACCAGCAGGACAGTGTTACACCCTATTCCTCCATCTAGTGGACTACTTCTGACCAGGAGGACAGTTACACCCTATTCCTCCATCTAGTGGACTACTTCTGACCAGGAGAACAGTGTTACACCCTATTCCTCCATCTAGTGGAATACTTCTGACCAGGAGAACAGTGTTACACCCTATTCCTCCATCTAGTGAGTGGACTACTTCTGACCAGGAGGACAGTGTTACACCCTATTCCTCCATCTAGTGGACTACTTCTGACCAGGAGAACAGTGTTGCACTCTATTCTTCCATCTAGTGGACTACTTCTGACCAGGAGGACAGTGTTACACCCTATTCCTCCATCTAGTGGACTACTTCTGACCAGGAGGACAGTGTTACACCATATTCCTCCATCTAGTGGACTACTTCTGACCAGCAGGACAGTGTTACACCCTATTCCTCCATCTAGTGGACTACTTCTGACCAGGAGGACAGTGTTACACCCTATTCCTCCATCTAGTGGACTACTTCTGACCAGCAGGACAGTGTTACACCTTATTCATCCATCTAGTGGACTACTTCTGACCAGGAGGACAGTGTTACACCCTATTCCTCCATCTAGTGGACTACTTCTGACCAGGAGGACAGTGTTACACCCTATTCCTCCATCTAGTGGACTACTTCTGACTAGGAGAACAGTGTTACACCCTATTCCTCCATCTAGTGGACTACTTCTGACCAGGAGAACAGTGTTACACCCTATTCCTCCATCTAGTGGACTACTTCTGACCAGGAGGACAGTGACACCCTATTCTTCCATCTAGTGGACTACTTCTGACCAGGAGGACAGTTACACCCTATTCCTCCATCTAGTGGACTACTTCTGACCAGCAGGACAGTGTTACACCCTATTCCTCCATCTAGTGGACTACTTCTGACCAGGAGGACAGTGTTACACCCTATTCCTCCATCTAGTGGACTACTTCTGACCAGCAGGACAGTGTTACACCCTATTCCTCCATCTAGTGGACTACTTCTGACCAGCAGGACAGTGTTACACCCTATTCCTCCATCTAGTGGACTACTTCTGACCAGGAGGACAGTTACACCCTATTCCTCCATCTAGTGGACTACTTCTGACCAGGGGAACAGTGTTACACCCTATTCCTCCATCTAGTGGACTACTTCTGACCAGCAGGACAGTGTTACACCCTATTCCTCCATCTAGTGGACTACTTCTGACCAGGAGAACAGTGTTACACCCTATTCCTCCATCTAGTGGAATACTTCTGACCAGGAGAACAGTGTTACACCCTATTCCTCCATCTAGTGAGTGGACTACTTCTGACCAGGAGGACAGTGTTACACCCTATTCCTCCATCTAGTGGACTACTTCTGACCAGGAGAACAGTGTTACACCCTATTCTTCCATCTAGTGGACTACTTCTGACCAGGAGGACAGTGTTACACCCTATTCCTCCATCTAGTGGACTACTGCTGACCAGGAGAACAGTGTTACACCCTATTCCTCCATCTAGTGGACTACTTCTGACTAGCAGGACAGTGTTACACCCTATTCCTCCATCTAGTGGACTACTTCTGACCAGGAGGACAGTTACACCCTATTCCTCCATCTAGTGGACTACTTCTGACCAGGAGGACAGTTACAACCTATTCCTCCATCTAGTGGACTACTTCTGACCAGCAGGACAGCGTTACACCCTATTCCTCCATCTAGTGGACTACTTCTGACCAGCAGGATAGTGTTACACCCTATTCCTCCATCTAGTGGACTACTTCTGACCAGGAGGACAGTGTTACACCCTATTTCTCCATCTAGTGGACTACTTCTGACCAGCAGGACAGTGTTACACCTTATTCCTCCATCTAGTGGACTACTTCTGACCAGGAGGACAGTGTTACACCCTATTCCTCCATCTAGTGGACTACTTCTGACCAGGAGGACAGTGTTACACCCTATTCCTCCATCTAGTGGACTACTTCTGACTAGGAGAACAGTGTTACACCCTATTCCTCCATCTAGTGGACTACTTCTGACCAGGAGAACAGTGTTACACCCTATTCCTCCATCTAGTGGACTGCTTCTGACCAGGAGGACAGTGACACCCTATTCCTCCATCTAGTGGACTACTTCTGACCAGGAGAACAGTTACACCCTATTCCTCCATCTAGTGGACTACTTCTGACCAGCAGGACAGTGTTACACCCTATTCCTCCATCTATTGGACTACTTCTGACCAGGAGGACAGTGTTACACCCTATTCCTCCATCTAGTGGACTACTTCTGACCAGGAGAACAGTGTTACACCCTATTCCTCCATCTAGTGGACTACTTCTGACCAGGAGGACAGTTACACCCTATTCCTCCATCTAGTGGACTACTTCTGACCAGCAGGACAGTGTTACACCCTATTCCTCCATCTAGTGGACTACTTCTGACCAGGAGGACAGTGTTACACCCTATTCCTCCATCTAGTGGACTACTTCTGACCAGCAGGACAGTGTTACACCCTATTCCTCCATCTAGTGGACTACTTCTGACCAGCAGGACAGTGTTACACCCTATTCCTCCATCTAGTGGACTACTTCTGACCAGGAGGACAGTGACACCCTATTCCTCCATCTAGTGGACTACTTCTGACCAGGAGGACAGTTACACCCTATTCCTCCATCTAGTGGACTACTTCTGACCAGCAGGACAGTGTTACACCCTATTCCTTCATCTAGTGGACTACTTCTGACCAGGAGGACAGTTACACCCTATTCCTCCATCTAGTGAACTACTTCTGACCAGCAGGACAGTTACACCCTATTCCTCCATCTAGTGGACTACTTCTGACCAGGAGGACAGTGTTACACCCTATTCCTCCATCTAGTGGACTACTTCTGACCAGCAGGACAGTGTTACACCCTATTCCTCCATCTAGTGGACTACTTCTGACCAGGAGGACAGTTACACCCTATTCCTCCATCTAGTGGACTACTTCTGACCAGGAGAACAGTGTTACACCCTATTCCTCCATCTAGTGGACTACTTCTGACCAGCAGGACAGTGTTACACCCTATTCCTCCATCTAGTGGACTACTTCTGACCAGGAGGACAGTTACACCCTATTCCTCCATCTAGTGGACTACTTCTGACCAGGATAACAGTGTTACACCCTATTCCTCCATCTAGTGGAATACTTCTGACCAGGAGAACAGTGTTACACCCTATTCCTCCATCTAGTGAGTGGACTACTTCTGACCAGGAGGACAGTGTTACACCCTATTCCTCCATCTAGTGGACTACTTCTGACCAGGAGAACAGTGTTGCACTCTATTCTTCCATCTAGTGGACTACTTCTGACCAGGAGGACAGTGTTACACCCTATTCCTCCATCTAGTGGACTACTGCTGACCAGGAGAACAGTGTTACACCCTATTCCTCCATCTAGTGGAATACTTCTGACTAGCAGGACAGTGTTACACCCTATTCCTCCATCTAGTGGACTACTTCTGACCAGGAGGACAGTGTTACACCCTATTCCTCCATCTAGTGGACTACTTCTGACCAGGAGGACAGTTACAACCTATTCCTCCATCTAGTGGACTACTTCTGACCAGCAGGACAGCGTTACACCCTATTCCTCCATCTAGTGGACTACTTCTGACCAGCAGGATAGTGTTACACCCTATTCCTCCATCTAGTGGACTACTTCTGACCAGGAGGACAGTGTTACACCCTATTCCTCCATCTAGTGGACTACTTCTGACCAGCAGGACAGTGTTACACCTTATTCCTCCATCTAGTGGACTACTTCTGACCAGGAGGTCAGTGTTACACCCTATTCCTCCATCTAGTGGACTACTTCTGACCAGGAGGACAGTGTTACACCCTATTCCTCCATCTAGTGGACTACTTCTGACTAGGAGAACAGTGTTACACCCTATTCCTCCATCTAGTGGACTACTTCTGACCAGGAGAACAGTGTTACACCCTATTCCTCCATCTAGTGGACTACTTCTGACCAGGAGGACAGTGTTACACCCTATTCCTCCATCTAGTGGACTACTTCTGACCAGCAGGACAGTGTTACACCCTATTCCTCCATCTAGTGGACTACTTCTGACCAGGAGGACAGTGTTACACCCTATTCCTCCATCTAGTGGACTACTTCTGACCAGCAGGACAGTGTTACACCCTATTCCTCCATCTAGTGGACTACTTCTGACCAGCAGGACAGTGTTACACCCTATTCCTCCATCTAGTGGACTACTTCTGACCAGGAGGACAGTTACACCCTATTCCTCCATCTAGTGGACTACTTCTGACCAGGGGAACAGTGTTACACCCTATTCCTCCATCTAGTGGACTACTTCTGACCAGCAGGACAGTGTTACACCCTATTCCTCCATCTAGTGGACTACTTCTGACCAGGAGAACAGTGTTACACCCTATTCCTCCATCTAGTGGAATACTTCTGACCAGGAGAACAGTGTTACACCCTATTCCTCCATCTAGTGGACTACTTCTGACCAGGGGAACAGTGTTACACCCTATTCCTCCATCTAGTGGACTACTTCTGACAGCAGGACAGTGTTACACCCTATTCCTCCATCTAGTGGACTACTTCTGACCAGGAGGACATTGTTACACCCTATTCCTCCATCTAGTGGACTACTTCTGACCAGGAGAACAGTGTTACACCCTATTCCTCCATCTAGTGAGTGGACTACTTCTGACCAGGAGGACAGTGTTACACCCTATTCCTCCATCTAGTGGACTACTTCTGACCAGGAGAACAGTGTTACACCCTATTCCTCCATCTAGTGGACTACTTCTGACCAGCAGGACAGTGTTACACCCTATTCCTCCATCTAGTGGACTACTTCTGACCAGGAGGACAGTTACACCCTATTCCTCCATCTAGTGGACTACTTCTGACCAGGAGAACAGTGTTACACCCTATTCCTCCATCTAGTGGACTACTTCTGACTAGCAGGACAGTGTTACACCCTATTCCTCCATCTAGTGGACTACTTCTGACCAGGAGGGCAGTTACACCCTATTCCTCCATCTAGTGGACTACTTCTGACCAGGAGGACAGTTACACCCTATTCCTCCATCTAGTGGACTACTTCTGACCAGCAGGACAGTGTTACACCCTATTCCTCCATCTAGTGGACTACTTCTGACCAGGAGGACAGTTACACCCTATTCCTCCATCTAGTGGACTACTTCTGACCAGGAGAACAGTGTTACACCCTATTCCTCCATCTAGTGGACTACTTCTGACCAGCAGGACAGTGTTACACCCTATTCCTCCATCTAGTGGACTACTTCTGACCAGGAGGACAGTTACACCCTATTCCTCCATCTAGTGGACTACTTCTGACCAGGAGAACAGTGTTACACCCTATTCCTCCATCTAGTGGAATACTTCTGACCAGGAGAACAGTGTTACACCCTATTCCTCCATCTAGTGAGTGGACTACTTCTGACCAGGAGGACAGTGTTACACCCTATTCCTCCATCTAGTGGACTACTTCTGACCAGGAGAACAGTGTTGCACTCTATTCTTCCATCTAGTGGACTACTTCTGACCAGGAGGACAGTGTTACACCCTATTCCTCCATCTAGTGGACTACTGCTGACCAGGAGAACAGTGTTACACCCTATTCCTCCATCTAGTGGAATACTTCTGACTAGCAGGACAGTGTTACACCCTATTCCTCCATCTAGTGGACTACTTCTGACCAGGAGGACAGTTACACCCTATTCCTCCATCTAGTGGACTACTTCTGACCAGGAGGACAGTTACAACCTATTCCTCCATCTAGTGGACTACTTCTGACCAGCAGGACAGCGTTACACCCTATTCCTCCATCTAGTGGACTACTTCTGACCAGCAGGACAGTGTTACACCCTATTCCTCCATCTAGTGGACTACTTCTGACCAGGAGGACAGTGTTACACCCTATTCCTCCATCTAGTGGACTACTTCTGACCAGCAGGACAGTGTTACACCTTATTCCTCCATCTAGTGGACTACTTCTGACCAGGAGGACAGTGTTACACCCTATTCCTCCATCTAGTGGACTACTTCTGACCAGGAGGACAGTGTTACACCCTATTCCTCCATCTAGTGGACTACTTCTGACTAGGAGAACAGTGTTACACCCTATTCCTCCATCTAGTGGACTACTTCTGACCAGGAGAACAGTGTTACACCCTATTCCTCCATCTAGTGGACTACTTCTGACCAGGAGGACAGTGACACCCTATTCCTCCATCTAGTGGACTACTTCTGACCAGGAGGACAGTTACACCCTATTCCTCCATCTAGTGGACTACTTCTGACCAGCAGGACAGTGTTACACCCTATTCCTCCATCTAGTGGACTACTTCTGACCAGGAGGACAGTGTTACACCCTATTCCTCCATCTAGTGGACTACTTCTGACCAGCAGGACAGTGTTACACCCTATTCCTCCATCTAGTGGACTACTTCTGACCAGCAGGACAGTGTTACACCCTATTCCTCCATCTAGTGGACTACTTCTGACCAGGAGGACAGTTACACCCTATTCCTCCATCTAGTGGACTACTTCTGACCAGGGGAACAGTGTTACACCCTATTCCTCCATCTAGTGGACTACTTCTGACCAGCAGGACAGTGTTACACCCTATTCCTCCATCTAGTGGACTACTTCTGACCAGGAGAACAGTGTTACACCCTATTCCTCCATCTAGTGGAATACTTCTGACCAGGAGAACAGTGTTACACCCTATTCCTCCATCTAGTGAGTGGACTACTTCTGACCAGGAGGACAGTGTTACACCCTATTCCTCCATCTAGTGGACTACTTCTGACCAGGAGAACAGTGTTACACCCTATTCTTCCATCTAGTGGACTACTTCTGACCAGGAGGACAGTGTTACACCCTATTCCTCCATCTAGTGGACTACTGCTGACCAGGAGAACAGTGTTACACCCTATTCCTCCATCTAGTGGACTACTTCTGACTAGCAGGACAGTGTTACACCCTATTCCTCCATCTAGTGGACTACTTCTGACCAGGAGGACAGTTACACCCTATTCCTCCATCTAGTGGACTACTTCTGACCAGGAGGACAGTTACAACCTATTCCTCCATCTAGTGGACTACTTCTGACCAGCAGGACAGCGTTACACCCTATTCCTCCATCTAGTGGACTACTTCTGACCAGCAGGATAGTGTTACACCCTATTCCTCCATCTAGTGGACTACTTCTGACCAGGAGGACAGTGTTACACCCTATTTCTCCATCTAGTGGACTACTTCTGACCAGCAGGACAGTGTTACACCTTATTCCTCCATCTAGTGGACTACTTCTGACCAGGAGGACAGTGTTACACCCTATTCCTCCATCTAGTGGACTACTTCTGACCAGGAGGACAGTGTTACACCCTATTCCTCCATCTAGTGGACTACTTCTGACTAGGAGAACAGTGTTACACCCTATTCCTCCATCTAGTGGACTACTTCTGACCAGGAGAACAGTGTTACACCCTATTCCTCCATCTAGTGGACTACTTCTGACCAGGAGGACAGTGACACCCTATTCCTCCATCTAGTGGACTACTTCTGACCAGGAGGACAGTTACACCCTATTCCTCCATCTAGTGGACTACTTCTGACCAGCAGGACAGTGTTACACCCTATTCCTCCATCTAGTGGACTACTTCTGACCAGGAGGACAGTGTTACACCCTATTCCTCCATCTAGTGGACTACTTCTGACCAGGAGAACAGTGTTACACCCTATTCCTCCATCTAGTGGACTACTTCTGACCAGGAGGACAGTTACACCCTATTCCTCCATCTAGTGGACTACTTCTGACCAGCAGGACAGTGTTACACCCTATTCCTCCATCTAGTGGACTACTTCTGACCAGGAGGACAGTGTTACACCCTATTCCTCCATCTAGTGGACTACTTCTGACCAGCAGGACAGTGTTACACCCTATTCCTCCATCTAGTGGACTACTTCTGACCAGGAGGACAGTGTTACACCCTATTCCTCCATCTAGTGGACTACTTCTGACCAGCAGGACAGTGTTACACCCTATTCCTCCATCTAGTGGACTACTTCTGACCAGGAGGACAGTGTTACACCCTATTCCTCCATCTAGTGGACTACTTCTGACCAGCAGGACAGTGTTACACCCTATTCCTCCATCTAGTGGACTACTTCTGACCAGCAGGACAGTGTTACACCCTATTCCTCCATCTAGTGGACTACTTCTGACCAGGAGGACAGTTACACCCTATTCCTCCATCTAGTGGACTACTTCTGACCAGGAGAACAGTGTTACACCCTATTCCTCCATCTAGTGGACTACTTCTGACCAGCAGGACAGTGTTACACCCTATTCCTCCATCTAGTGGACTACTTCTGACCAGGAGGACAGTGTTACACCCTATTCCTCCATCTAGTGGACTACTTCTGACCAGGAGGACAGTGTTACACCCTATTCCTCCATCTAGTGGACTACTTCTGACCAGGAGGACAGTGTTACACCCTATTCCTCCATCTAGTGGACTACTGCTGACCAGGAGAACAGTGTTACACCCTATTCCTCCATCTAGTGGACTACTTCTGACTAGCAGGACAGTGTTACACCCTATTCCTCCATCTAGTGGACTACTTCTGACCAGGAGGGCAGTTACACCCTATTCCTCCATCTAGTGGACTACTTCTGACCAGGAGACAGTTACACCCTATTCCTCCATCTAGTGGATACTTCTGACCAGGAGACAGTGTTACACCCTATTCCTCCATCTAGTGAGTGGACTACTTCTGACCAGGAGGACAGTGTTACACCCTATTCCTCCATCTAGTGGACTACTTCTGACCAGGAGAACAGTGTTGCACTCTATTCTTCCATCTAGTGGACTACTTCTGACCAGGAGGACAGTGTTACACCCTATTCCTCCATCTAGTGGACTACTTCTGACCAGGAGGACAGTGTTACACCCTATTCCTCCATCTAGTGGACTACTTCTGACCAGCAGGACAGTGTTACACCCTATTCCTCCATCTAGTGGACTACTTCTGACCAGGAGGACAGTGTTACACCCTATTCCTCCATCTAGTGGACTACTTCTGACCAGGAGGACAGTGTTACACCCTATTCCTCCATCTAGTGGACTACTTCTGACCAGCAGGACAGTGTTACACCCTATTCCTCCATCTAGTGGACTACTTCTGACCAGGAGGACAGTTACACCCTATTCCTCCATCTAGTGGACTACTTCTGACCAGGAGAACAGTGTTACACCCTATTCCTCCATCTAGTGGACTACTTCTGACCAGGAGAACAGTGTTACACCCTATTCCTCCATCTAGTGGACTACTTCTGACCAGGAGGACAGTGTTACACCCTATTCCTCCATCTAGTGGACTACTTCTGACCACACCCTATTCCTCCATCTAGTGGACTACTTCTGACCAGGAGGACAGTGTTACACCCTATTCCTCCATCTAGTGGACTACTTCTGACCAGCAGGACAGTGTTACACCCTATTCCTCCATCTAGTGGACTACTTCTGACCAGGAGGACAGTGTTACACCCTATTCCTCCATCTAGTGGACTACTTCTGACCAGCAGGACAGTGTTACACCCTATTCCTCCATCTAGTGGACTACTTCTGACCAGGAGGACAGTGTTACACCCTATTCCTCCATCTAGTGGACTACTTCTGACCAGCAGGACAGTGTTACACCCTATTCCTCCATCTAGTGGACTACTTCTGACCAGCAGGACAGTGTTACACCCTATTCCTCCATCTAGTGGACTACTTCTGACCAGGAGGACAGTTACACCCTATTCCTCCATCTAGTGGACTACTTCTGACCAGGGGAACAGTGTTACACCCTATTCCTCCATCTAGTGGACTACTTCTGACCAGCAGGACAGTGTTACACCCTATTCCTCCATCTAGTGGACTACTTCTGACCAGGAGAACAGTGTTACACCCTATTCCTCCATCTAGTGGAATACTTCTGACCAGGAGAACAGTGTTACACCCTATTCCTCCATCTAGTGAGTGGACTACTTCTGACCAGGAGGACAGTGTTACACCCTATTCCTCCATCTAGTGGACTACTTCTGACCAGGAGAACAGTGTTACACCCTATTCTTCCATCTAGTGGACTACTTCTGACCAGGAGGACAGTGTTACACCCTATTCCTCCATCTAGTGGACTACTGCTGACCAGGAGAACAGTGTTACACCCTATTCCTCCATCTAGTGGACTACTTCTGACTAGCAGGACAGTGTTACACCCTATTCCTCCATCTAGTGGACTACTTCTGACCAGGAGGACAGTTACACCCTATTCCTCCATCTAGTGGACTACTTCTGACCAGGAGGACAGTTACAACCTATTCCTCCATCTAGTGGACTACTTCTGACCAGCAGGACAGCGTTACACCCTATTCCTCCATCTAGTGGACTACTTCTGACCAGCAGGATAGTGTTACACCCTATTCCTCCATCTAGTGGACTACTTCTGACCAGGAGGACAGTGTTACACCCTATTTCTCCATCTAGTGGACTACTTCTGACCAGCAGGACAGTGTTACACCTTATTCCTCCATCTAGTGGACTACTTCTGACCAGGAGGACAGTGTTACACCCTATTCCTCCATCTAGTGGACTACTTCTGACCAGGAGGACAGTGTTACACCCTATTCCTCCATCTAGTGGACTACTTCTGACTAGGAGAACAGTGTTACACCCTATTCCTCCATCTAGTGGACTACTTCTGACCAGGAGAACAGTGTTACACCCTATTCCTCCATCTAGTGGACTACTTCTGACCAGGAGGACAGTGACACCCTATTCCTCCATCTAGTGGACTACTTCTGACCAGGAGGACAGTTACACCCTATTCCTCCATCTAGTGGACTACTTCTGACCAGCAGGACAGTGTTACACCCTATTCCTCCATCTAGTGGACTACTTCTGACCAGGAGGACAGTGTTACACCCTATTCCTCCATCTAGTGGACTACTTCTGACCAGGAGAACAGTGTTACACCCTATTCCTCCATCTAGTGGACTACTTCTGACCAGCAGGACAGTGTTACACCCTATTCCTCCATCTAGTGGACTACTTCTGACCAGGAGGACAGTGTTACACCCTATTCCTCCATCTAGTGGACTACTTCTGACCAGCAGGACAGTGTTACACCCTATTCCTCCATCTAGTGGACTACTTCTGACCAGCAGGACAGTGTTACACCCTATTCCTCCATCTAGTGGACTACTTCTGACCAGGAGGACAGTGACACCCTATTCCTCCATCTAGTGGACTACTTCTGACCAGGAGGACAGTTACACCCTATTCCTCCATCTAGTGGACTACTTCTGACCAGCAGGACAGTGTTACACCCTATTCCTTCATCTAGTGGACTACTTCTGACCAGGAGGACAGTTACACCCTATTCCTCCATCTAGTGAACTACTTCTGACCAGCAGGACAGTTACACCCTATTCCTCCATCTAGTGGACTACTTCTGACCAGGAGGACAGTGTTACACCCTATTCCTCCATCTAGTGGACTACTTCTGACCAGCAGGACAGTGTTACACCCTATTCCTCCATCTAGTGGACTACTTCTGACCAGGAGGACAGTTACACCCTATTCCTCCATCTAGTGGACTACTTCTGACCAGGAGAACAGTGTTACACCCTATTCCTCCATCTAGTGGACTACTTCTGACCAGCAGGACAGTGTTACACCCTATTCCTCCATCTAGTGGACTACTTCTGACCAGGAGGACAGTTACACCCTATTCCTCCATCTAGTGGACTACTTCTGACCAGGATAACAGTGTTACACCCTATTCCTCCATCTAGTGGAATACTTCTGACCAGGAGAACAGTGTTACACCCTATTCCTCCATCTAGTGAGTGGACTACTTCTGACCAGGAGGACAGTGTTACACCCTATTCCTCCATCTAGTGGACTACTTCTGACCAGGAGAACAGTGTTGCACTCTATTCTTCCATCTAGTGGACTACTTCTGACCAGGAGGACAGTGTTACACCCTATTCCTCCATCTAGTGGACTACTGCTGACCAGGAGAACAGTGTTACACCCTATTCCTCCATCTAGTGGAATACTTCTGACTAGCAGGACAGTGTTACACCCTATTCCTCCATCTAGTGGACTACTTCTGACCAGGAGGACAGTGTTACACCCTATTCCTCCATCTAGTGGACTACTTCTGACCAGGAGGACAGTTACACCCTATTCCTCCATCTAGTGGACTACTTCTGACCAGCAGGACAGTGTTACACCCTATTCCTCCATCTAGTGGACTACTTCTGACCAGGAGGACAGTGTTACACCCTATTCCTCCATCTAGTGGACTACTTCTGACCAGGAGGACAGTGTTACACCCTATTCCTCCATCTAGTGGACTACTTCTGACCAGCAGGACAGTGTTACACCCTATTCCTCCATCTAGTGGACTACTTCTGACCAGGAGGACAGTGTACACCCTATTCCTCCATCTAGTGGACTACTTCTGACCAGGAGGACAGTGTTACACCCTATTCCTCCATCTAGTGGACTACTTCTGACCAGCAGGACAGTGTTACACCCTATTCCTCCATCTAGTGGACTACTTCTGACCAGGAGGACGACACCCCCCCCGTGCTCTCGACCAGCAGGCGCCCCTATTCCTCCATCTAGTGGACTACTTCTGACCAGGAGGACAGTGTTACACCCTATTCCTCCATCTAGTGGACTACTTCTGACCAGCAGGACAGTGTTACACCCTATTCCTCCATCTAGTGGACTACTTCTGACCAGGAGGACAGTTACACCCTATTCCTCCATCTAGTGGACTACTTCTGACCAGGAGAACAGTGTTACACCCTATTCCTCCATCTAGTGGACTACTTCTGACCAGCAGGACAGTGTTACACCCTATTCCTCCATCTAGTGGACTACTTCTGACCAGGAGGACAGTTACACCCTATTCCTCCATCTAGTGGACTACTTCTGACCAGGATAACAGTGTTACACCCTATTCCTCCATCTAGTGGAATACTTCTGACCAGGAGAACAGTGTTACACCCTATTCCTCCATCTAGTGAGTGGACTACTTCTGACCAGGAGGACAGTGTTACACCCTATTCCTCCATCTAGTGGACTACTTCTGACCAGGAGAACAGTGTTGCACTCTATTCTTCCATCTAGTGGACTACTTCTGACCAGGAGGACAGTGTTACACCCTATTCCTCCATCTAGTGGACTACTGCTGACCAGGAGAACAGTGTTACACCCTATTCCTCCATCTAGTGGACTACTTCTGACTAGCAGGACAGTGTTACACCCTATTCCTCCATCTAGTGGACTACTTCTGACCAGGAGGACAGTTACACCCTATTCCTCCATCTAGTGGACTACTTCTGACCAGGAGGACAGTTACAACCTATTCCTCCATCTAGTGGACTACTTCTGACCAGCAGGACAGCGTTACACCCTATTCCTCCATCTAGTGGACTACTTCTGACCAGCAGGATAGTGTTACACCCTATTCCTCCATCTAGTGGACTACTTCTGACCAGGAGGACAGTGTTACACCCTATTCCTCCATCTAGTGGACTACTTCTGACCAGCAGGACAGTGTTACACCTTATTCCTCCATCTAGTGGACTACTTCTGACCAGGAGGACAGTGTTACACCCTATTCCTCCATCTAGTGGACTACTTCTGACCAGGAGGACAGTGTTACACCCTATTCCTCCATCTAGTGGACTACTTCTGACTAGGAGAACAGTGTTACACCCTATTCCTCCATCTAGTGGACTACTTCTGACCAGGAGAACAGTGTTACACCCTATTCCTCCATCTAGTGGACTACTTCTGACCAGGAGGACAGTGTTACACCCTATTCCTCCATCTAGTGGACTACTTCTGACCAGCAGGACAGTGTTACACCCTATTCCTCCATCTAGTGGACTACTTCTGACCAGGAGGACAGTGTTACACCCTATTCCTCCATCTAGTGGACTACTTCTGACCAGCAGGACAGTGTTACACCCTATTCCTCCATCTAGTGGACTACTTCTGACCAGCAGGACAGTGTTACACCCTATTCCTCCATCTAGTGGACTACTTCTGACCAGGAGGACAGTTACACCCTATTCCTCCATCTAGTGGACTACTTCTGACCAGGGGAACAGTGTTACACCCTATTCCTCCATCTAGTGGACTACTTCTGACCAGCAGGACAGTGTTACACCCTATTCCTCCATCTAGTGGACTACTTCTGACCAGGAGAACAGTGTTACACCCTATTCCTCCATCTAGTGGAATACTTCTGACCAGGAGAACAGTGTTACACCCTATTCTTCCATCTAGTGGACTACTTCTGACCAGGAGGACAGTGTTACACCCTATTCCTCCATCTAGTGGACTACTGCTGACCAGGAGAACAGTGTTACACCCTATTCCTCCATCTAGTGGACTACTTCTGACTAGCAGGACAGTGTTACACCCTATTCCTCCATCTAGTGGACTACTTCTGACCAGGAGGGCAGTTACACCCTATTCCTCCATCTAGTGGACTACTTCTGACCAGGAGGACAGTTACACCCTATTCCTCCATCTAGTGGAATACTTCTGACCAGGAGAACAGTGTTACACCCTATTCCTCCATCTAGTGAGTGGACTACTTCTGACCAGGAGGACAGTGTTACACCCTATTCCTCCATCTAGTGGACTACTTCTGACCAGGAGAACAGTGTTACACCCTATTCCTCCATCTAGTGGACTACTTCTGACCAGCAGGACAGTGTTACACCCTATTCCTCCATCTAGTGGACTACTTCTGACCAGGAGGACAGTTACACCCTATTCCTCCATCTAGTGGACTACTTCTGACCAGGAGAACAGTGTTACACCCTATTCCTCCATCTAGTGGACTACTTCTGACTAGCAGGACAGTGTTACACCCTATTCCTCCATCTAGTGGACTACTTCTGACCAGGAGGGCAGTTACACCCTATTCCTCCATCTAGTGGACTACTTCTGACCAGGAGGACAGTTACACCCTATTCCTCCATCTAGTGGACTACTTCTGACCAGCAGGACAGTGTTACACCCTATTCCTCCATCTAGTGGACTACTTCTGACCAGGAGGACAGTTACACCCTATTCCTCCATCTAGTGGACTACTTCTGACCAGGAGAACAGTGTTACACCCTATTCCTCCATCTAGTGGACTACTTCTGACCAGCAGGACAGTGTTACACCCTATTCCTCCATCTAGTGGACTACTTCTGACCAGGAGGACAGTTACACCCTATTCCTCCATCTAGTGGACTACTTCTGACCAGGAGAACAGTGTTACACCCTATTCCTCCATCTAGTGGAATACTTCTGACCAGGAGAACAGTGTTACACCCTATTCCTCCATCTAGTGAGTGGACTACTTCTGACCAGGAGGACAGTGTTACACCCTATTCCTCCATCTAGTGGACTACTTCTGACCAGGAGAACAGTGTTGCACTCTATTCTTCCATCTAGTGGACTACTTCTGACCAGGAGGACAGTGTTACACCCTATTCCTCCATCTAGTGGACTACTGCTGACCAGGAGAACAGTGTTACACCCTATTCCTCCATCTAGTGGAATACTTCTGACTAGCAGGACAGTGTTACACCCTATTCCTCCATCTAGTGGACTACTTCTGACCAGGAGGACAGTTACACCCTATTCCTCCATCTAGTGGACTACTTCTGACCAGGAGGACAGTTACAACCTATTCCTCCATCTAGTGGACTACTTCTGACCAGCAGGACAGCGTTACACCCTATTCCTCCATCTAGTGGACTACTTCTGACCAGCAGGATAGTGTTACACCCTATTCCTCCATCTAGTGGACTACTTCTGACCAGGAGGACAGTGTTACACCCTATTCCTCCATCTAGTGGACTACTTCTGACCAGCAGGACAGTGTTACACCTTATTCCTCCATCTAGTGGACTACTTCTGACCAGGAGGTCAGTGTTACACCCTATTCCTCCATCTAGTGGACTACTTCTGACCAGGAGGACAGTGTTACACCCTATTCCTCCATCTAGTGGACTACTTCTGACCAGGAGAACAGTGTTACACCCTATTCCTCCATCTAGTGGACTACTTCTGACCAGGAGAACAGTGTTACACCCTATTCCTCCATCTAGTGGACTACTTCTGACCAGGAGGACAGTGTTACACCCTATTCCTCCATCTAGTGGACTACTTCTGACCAGCAGGACAGTGTTACACCCTATTCCTCCATCTAGTGGACTACTTCTGACCAGGAGGACAGTGTTACACCCTATTCCTCCATCTAGTGGACTACTTCTGACCAGCAGGACAGTGTTACACCCTATTCCTCCATCTAGTGGACTACTTCTGACCAGCAGGACAGTGTTACACCCTATTCCTCCATCTAGTGGACTACTTCTGACCAGGAGGACAGTTACACCCTATTCCTCCATCTAGTGGACTACTTCTGACCAGGGGAACAGTGTTACACCCTATTCCTCCATCTAGTGGACTACTTCTGACCAGCAGGACAGTGTTACACCCTATTCCTCCATCTAGTGGACTACTTCTGACCAGGAGAACAGTGTTACACCCTATTCCTCCATCTAGTGGAATACTTCTGACCAGGAGAACAGTGTTACACCCTATTCCTCCATCTAGTGAGTGGACTACTTCTGACCAGGAGGACAGTGTTACACCCTATTCCTCCATCTAGTGGACTACTTCTGACCAGGAGAACAGTGTTACACCCTATTCTTCCATCTAGTGGACTACTTCTGACCAGGAGGACAGTGTTACACCCTATTCCTCCATCTAGTGGACTACTGCTGACCAGGAGAACAGTGTTACACCCTATTCCTCCATCTAGTGGACTACTTCTGACTAGCAGGACAGTGTTACACCCTATTCCTCCATCTAGTGGACTACTTCTGACCAGGAGGGCAGTTACACCCTATTCCTCCATCTAGTGGACTACTTCTGACCAGGAGGACAGTTACACCCTATTCCTCCATCTAGTGGAATACTTCTGACCAGGAGAACAGTGTTACACCCTATTCCTCCATCTAGTGAGTGGACTACTTCTGACCAGGAGGACAGTGTTACACCCTATTCCTCCATCTAGTGGACTACTTCTGACCAGGAGAACAGTGTTACACCCTATTCTTCCATCTAGTGGACTACTTCTGACCAGGAGGACAGTGTTACACCCTATTTCTCCATCTAGTGGACTACTGCTGACCAGGAGAACAGTGTTACACCCTATTCCTCCATCTAGTGGACTACTTCTGACTAGCAGGACAGTGTTACACCCTATTCCTCCATCTAGTGGACTACTTCTGACCAGGAGGGCAGTTACACCCTATTCCTCCATCTAGTGGACTACTTCTGACCAGGAGGACAGTTACAACCTATTCCTCCATCTAGTGGACTACTTCTGACCAGCAGGACAGCGTTACACCCTATTCCTCCATCTAGTGGACTACTTCTGACCAGCAGGACAGTGTTACACCCTATCCCTCCATCTAGTGGACTACTTCTGACCAGGAGGACAGTTACACCCTATTCCTCCATCTAGTGGACTACTTCTGACCAGGAGAACAGTGTTACACCCTATTCCTCCATCTAGTGGACTACTTCTGACCAGCAGGACAGTGTTACACCCTATTCCTCCATCTAGTGGACTACTTCTGACCAGGAGAACAGTGTTACACCCTATTCCTCCATCTAGTGGAATACTTCTGACCAGGAGAACAGTGTTACACCCTATTCCTCCATCTAGTGAGTGGACTACTTCTGACCAGGAGGACAGTGTTACACCCTATTCCTCCATCTAGTGGACTACTTCTGACCAGGAGAACAGTGTTACACCCTATTCTTCCATCTAGTGGACTACTTCTGACCAGGAGGACAGTGTTACACCCTATTCCTCCATCTAGTGGACTACTGCTGACCAGGAGAACAGTGTTACACCCTATTCCTCCATCTAGTGGACTACTTCTGACTAGCAGGACAGTGTTACACCCTATTCCTCCATCTAGTGGACTACTTCTGACCAGGAGGACAGTTACACCCTATTCCTCCATCTAGTGGACTACTTCTGACCAGGAGAACAGTGTTACACCCTATTCTTCCATCTAGTGGACTACTTCTGACCAGGAGGACAGTGTTACACCCTATTTCTCCATCTAGTGGACTACTGCTGACCAGGAGAACAGTGTTACACCCTATTCCTCCATCTAGTGGACTACTTCTGACTAGCAGGACAGTGTTACACCCTATTCCTCCATCTAGTGGACTACTTCTGACCAGGAGGGCAGTTACACCCTATTCCTCCATCTAGTGGACTACTTCTGACCAGGAGGACAGTTACAACGTATTCCTCCATCTAGTGGACTACTTCTGACCAGCAGGACAGCGTTACACCCTATTCCTCCATCTAGTGGACTACTTCTGACCAGCAGGATAGTGTTACACCCTATTCCTCCATCTAGTGGACTACTTCTGACCAGGAGGACAGTGTTACACCTTATTCCTCCATCTAGTGGACTACTTCTGACCAGGAGGACAGTGTTACACCCTATTCCTCCATCTAGTGGACTACTTCTGACCAGGAGGACAGTGACACCCTATTCCTCCATCTAGTGGACTACTTCTGACCAGGAGGACAGTTACACCCTATTCCTCCATCTAGTGGACTACTTCTGACCAGCAGGACAGTGTTACACCCTATTCCTCCATCTAGTGGACTACTTCTGACCAGGAGGACAGTGTTACACCCTATTCCTCCATCTAGTGGACTACTTCTGACCAGCAGGACAGTGTTACACCCTATCCCTCCATCTAGTGGACTACTTCTGACCAGGAGGACAGTTACACCCTATTCCTCCATCTAGTGGACTACTTCTGACCAGGAGAACAGTGTTACACCCTATTCCTCCATCTAGTGGACTACTTCTGACCAGCAGGACAGTGTTACACCCTATTCCTCCATCTAGTGGACTACTTCTGACCAGGAGAACAGTGTTACACCCTATTCCTCCATCTAGTGGAATACTTCTGACCAGGAGAACAGTGTTACACCCTATTCCTCCATCTAGTGAGTGGACTACTTCTGACCAGGAGGACAGTGTTACACCCTATTCCTCCATCTAGTGGACTACTTCTGACCAGGAGAACAGTGTTACACCCTATTCTTCCATCTAGTGGACTACTTCTGACCAGGAGGACAGTGTTACACCCTATTCCTCCATCTTGTGGACTACTGCTGACCAGGAGAACAGTGTTACACCCTATTCCTCCATCTAGTGGACTACTTCTGACTAGCAGGACAGTGTTACACCCTATTCCTCCATCTAGTGGACTACTTCTGACCAGGAGGACAGTTACACCCTATTCCTCCATCTAGTGGACTACTTCTGACCAGGAGGACAGTTACAACCTATTCCTCCATCTAGTGGACTACTTCTGACCAGCAGGACAGCGTTATACCCTATTCCTCCATCTAGTGGACTACTTCTGACCAGCAGGATAGTGTTACACCCTATTCCCCCATCTAGTGGACTACTTCTGACCAGGAGGACAGTGTTACACCCTATTCCTCCATCTAGTGGACTACTTCTGACCAGCAGGACAGTGTTACACCTTATTCCTCCATCTAGTGGACTACTTCTGACCAGGAGGACAGTGTTACACCCTATTCCTCCATCTAGTGGACTACTTCTGACCAGGAGGACAGTTACACCCTATTCCTCCATCTAGTGGACTACTTCTGACCAGGAGGACAGTTACACCCTATTCCTCCATCTAGTGGACTACTTCTGACCAGGAGAACAGTGTTACACCCTATTCCTCCATCTAGTGGACTACTTCTGACCAGCAGGACAGTGTTACACCCTATTCCTCCATCTAGTGGACTACTTCTGACCAGGAGGACATTTACACCCTATTCCTCCATCTAGTGGACTACTTCTGACCAGGAGAACAGTGTTACACCCTATTCCTCCATCTAGTGGAATACTTCTGACCAGGAGAACAGTGTTACACCCTATTCCTCCATCTAGTGAGTGGACTACTTCTGACCAGGAGGACAGTGTTACACCCTATTCCTCCATCTAGTGGACTACTTCTGACCAGGAGAACAGTGTTACACTCTATTCTTCCATCTAGTGGACTACTTCTGACCAGGAGGACAGTGTTACACCCTATTCCTCCATCTAGTGGACTCCTGCTGACCAGGAGAACAGTGTTACACCCTATTCCTCCATCTAGTGGACTACTTCTGACTAGCAGGACAGTGTTACACCCTATTCCTCCATCTAGTGGACTACTTCTGACCAGGAGGACAGTTACACCCTATTCCTCCATCTAGTGGACTACTTCTGACCAGGAGGACAGTTACAACCTATTCCTCCATCTAGTGGACTACTTCTGACCAGCAGGACAGCGTTACACCCTATTCCTCCATCTAGTGGACTACTTCTGACCAGCAGGATAGTGTTACACCCTATTCCTCCATCTAGTGGACTACTTCTGACCAGGAGGACAGTGTTACACCCTATTCCTCCTTCTAGTGGACTACTTCTGACCAGCAGGACAGTGTTACACCTTATTCCTCCATCTAGTGGACTACTTCTGACCAGGAGGTCAGTGTTACACCCTATTCCTCCATCTAGTGGACTACTTCTGACCAGGAGGACAGTGTTACACCCTATTCCTCCATCTAGTGGACTACTTCTGACTAGGAGAACAGTGTTACACCCTATTCCTCCATCTAGTGGACTACTTCTGACCAGGAGAACAGTGTTACACCCTATTCCTCCATCTAGTGGACTACTTCTGACCAGGAGGACAGTTACACCCTATTCCTCCATCTAGTGGACTACTTCTGACCAGCAGGACAGTGTTACACCCTATTCCTCCATCTAGTGGACTACTTCTGACCAGGAGGACAGTGTTACACCCTATTCCTCTATCTAGTGGACTACTTCTGACCAGCAGGACAGTGTTACACCCTATTCCTCCATCTAGTGGACTACTTCTGACCAGCAGGACAGTGTTACACCCTATTCCTCCATCTAGTGGACTACTTCTGACCAGGAGGACAGTTACACCCTATTCCTCCATCTAGTGGACTACTTCTGACCAGGGGAACAGTGTTACACCCTATTCATCCATCTAGTGGACTACTTCTGACCAGCAGGACAGTGTTACACCCTATTCCTCCATCTAGTGGACTACTTCTGACCAGGAGAACAGTGTTACAGCCTATTCCTCCATCTAGTGGAATACTTCTGACCAGGAGAACAGTGTTACACCCTATTCCTCCATCTAGTGAGTGGACTACTTCTGACCAGGAGGACAGTGTTACACCATATTCCTCCATCTAGTGGACTACTTCTGACCAGGAGAACAGTGTTACACCCTATTCTTCCATCTAGTGGACTACTTCTGACCAGGAGGACAGTGTTACACCCTATTCCTCCATCTAGTGGACTACTGCTGACCAGGAGAACAGTGTTACACCCTATTCCTCCATCTAGTGGACTACTTCTGACTAGCAGGACAGTGTTACACCCTATTCCTCCATCTAGTGGACTACTTCTGACCAGGAGGGCAGTTACACCCTATTCCTCCATCTAGTGGACTACTTCTGACCAGGAGGACAGTTACACCCTATTCCTCCATCTAGTGGAATACTTCTGACCAGGAGAACAGTGTTACACCCTATTCCTCCATCTAGTGAGTGGACTACTTCTGACCAGGAGGACAGTGTTACACCCTATTCCTCCATCTAGTGGACTACTTCTGACCAGGAGAACAGTGTTACACCCTATTCCTCCATCTAGTGGACTACTTCTGACCAGGAGGACAGTGTTACACCCTATTCCTCCATCTAGTGGACTACTTCTGACCAGCAGGACAGTGTTACACCCTATCCCTCCATCTAGTGGACTACTTCTGACCAGGAGGACAGTTACACCCTATTCCTCCATCTAGTGGACTACTTCTGACCAGGAGAACAGTGTTACACCCTATTCCTCCATCTAGTGGACTACTTCTGACCAGCAGGACAGTGTTACACCCTATTCCTCCATCTAGTGGACTACTTCTGACCAGGAGAACAGTGTTACACCCTATTCCTCCATCTAGTGGAATACTTCTGACCAGGAGAACAGTGTTACACCCTATTCCTCCATCTAGTGAGTGGACTACTTCTGACCAGGAGGACAGTGTTACACCCTATTCCTCCATCTAGTGGACTACTTCTGACCAGGAGAACAGTGTTACACCCTATTCTTCCATCTAGTGGACTACTTCTGACCAGGAGGACAGTGTTACACCCTATTCCTCCATCTAGTGGACTACTGCTGACCAGGAGAACAGTGTTACACCCTATTCCTCCATCTAGTGGACTACTTCTGACTAGCAGGACAGTGTTACACCCTATTCCTCCATCTAGTGGACTACTTCTGACCAGGAGGACAGTTACACCCTATTCCTCCATCTAGTGGACTACTTCTGACCAGGAGGACAGTTACAACCTATTCCTCCATCTAGTGGACTACTTCTGACCAGCAGGACAGCGTTATACCCTATTCCTCCATCTAGTGGACTACTTCTGACCAGCAGGATAGTGTTACACCCTATTCCTCCATCTAGTGGACTACTTCTGACCAGGAGGACAGTGTTACACCCTATTCCTCCATCTAGTGGACTACTTCTGACCAGCAGGACAGTGTTACACCTTATTCCTCCATCTAGTGGACTACTTCTGACCAGGAGGACAGTGTTACACCCTATTCCTCCATCTAGTGGACTACTTCTGACCAGGAGGACAGTGTTACACCCTATTCCTCCATCTAGTGGACTACTTCTGACTAGGAGAACAGTGTTACACCCTATTCCTCCATCTAGTGGACTACTTCTGACCAGGAGAACAGTGTTACACCCTATTCCTCCATCTAGTGGACTACTTCTGACCAGGAGGACAGTTACAACCTATTCCTCCATCTAGTGGACTACTTCTGACCAGCAGGACAGCATTATACCCTATTCCTCCATCTAGTGGACTACTTCTGACCAGCAGGATAGTGTTACACCCTATTCCTCCATCTAGTGGACTACTTCTGACCAGGAGGACAGTGTTACACCCTATTCCTCCATCTAGTGGACTACTTCTGACCAGCAGGACAGTGTTACACCTTATTCCTCCATCTAGTGGACTACTTCTGACCAGGAGGACAGTGTTACACCCTATTCCTCCATCTAGTGGACTACTTCTGACCAGGAGGACAGTGTTACACCCTATTCCTCCATCTAGTGGACTACTTCTGACTAGGAGAACAGTGTTACACCCTATTCCTCCATCTAGTGGACTACTTCTGACCAGGAGAACAGTGTTACACCCTATTCCTCCATCTAGTGGACTACTTCTGACCAGGAGGACAGTGACACCCTATTACTCCATCTAGTGGACTACTTCTGACCAGGAGGACAGTTACACCCTATTCCTCCATCTAGTGGACTACTTCTGACCAGCAGGACAGTGTTACACCCTATTCCTCCATCTAGTGGACTACTTCTGACCAGGAGGACAGTGTTACACCCTATTCCTCCATCTAGTGGACTACTTCTGACCAGGAGGACAGTGTTACACCCTATTCCTCCATCTAGTGGACTACTTCTGACCAGGAGGACAGTTACACCCTATTCCTCCATCTAGTGGACTACTTCTGACCAGGAGAACAGTGTTACACCCTATTCCTCCATCTAGTGGACTACTTCTGACCAGCAGGACAGTGTTACACCCTATTCCTCCATCTAGTGGACTACTTCTGACCAGGAGAACAGTGTTACACCCTATTCCTCCATCTAGTGGAATACTTCTGACCAGGAGAACAGTGTTACACCCTATTCCTCCATCTAGTGGACTACTTCTGACCAGCAGGACAGTGTTACACCGTATTCCTCCATCTAGTGGACTACTTCTGACCAGGAGGACAGTTACAACCTATTCCTCCATCTAGTGGACTACTTCTGACCAGCAGGACAGCGTTACACCCTATTCCTCCATCTAGTGGACTACTTCTGACCAGCAGGATAGTGTTACACCCTATTCCTCCATCTAGTGGACTACTTCTGACCAGGAGGACAGTGTTACACCCTATTCCTCCATCTAGTGGACTACTTCTGACCAGCAGGACAGTGTTACACCTTATTCCTCCATCTAGTGGACTACTTCTGACCAGGAGGACAGTGTTACACCCTATTCCTCCATCTAGTGGACTACTTCTGACCAGGAGGACAGTGTTACACCCTATTCCTCCATCTAGTGGACTACTTCTGACTAGGAGAACAGTGTTACACCCTATTCCTCCATCTAGTGGACTACTTCTGACCAGGAGAACAGTGTTACACCCTATTCCTCCATCTAGTGGACTACTTCTGACCAGGAGGACAGTGACACCCTATTACTCCATCTAGTGGACTACTTCTGACCAGGAGGACAGTTACACCCTATTCCTCCATCTAGTGGACTACTTCTGACCAGCAGGACAGTGTTACACCCTATTCCTCCATCTAGTGGACTACTTCTGACCAGGAGGACAGTGTTACACCCTATTCCTCCATCTAGTGGACTACTTCTGACCAGGAGGACAGTGTTACACCCTATTCCTCCATCTAGTGGACTACTTCTGACCAGGAGGACAGTTACACCCTATTCCTCCATCTAGTGGACTACTTCTGACCAGGAGAACAGTGTTACACCCTATTCCTCCATCTAGTGGACTACTTCTGACCAGCAGGACAGTGTTACACCCTATTCCTCCATCTAGTGGACTACTTCTGACCAGGAGAACAGTGTTACACCCTATTCCTCCATCTAGTGGAATACTTCTGACCAGGAGAACAGTGTTACACCCTATTCCTCCATCTAGTGGACTACTTCTGACCAGCAGGACAGTGTTACACCGTATTCCTCCATCTAGTGGACTACTTCTGACCAGGAGGACAGTGTTACACCCTATTCCTCCATCTAGTGGACTACTTCTGACCAGGAGGACAGTGTTACACCCTGTTCCTCCATCTAGTGGACTACTTCTGACCAGGAGGACAGTTACACCCTATTCCTCCATCTAGTGGACTACTTCTGACTAGGAGAACAGTGTTACACCCTATTCCTCCATCTAGTGGACTACTTCTGACCAGCAGGACATTGTTACACCCTATTCCTCCATCTAGTGGACTACTTCTGACCAGGAGGACAGTGTTACACCCTATTCCTCCATCTAGTGGACTACTTCTGACCAGCAGGACAGTGTTACACCCTATTCCTCCATCTAGTGGACTACTTCTGACCAGGAGAACAGTGTTACACCCTATTCCTCCATCTAGTCGACTACTTCTGACCAGGAGGACAGTTACACCCTCTTCCTCCATCTAGTGGACTACTTCTGACCAGGAGAACAGTGTTACACCCTATTCCTCCATCTAGTGGACTACTTCTGACCAGCAGGACAGTGTTACACCCTATTCCTCCATCTAGTGGACTACTTCTGACCAGGAGGACAGTGTTACACCCTATTCCTCCATCTAGTGGACTACTTCTTACCAGGAGGACAGTGTTACACCCTCTTCCTCCATCTAGTGGACTACTTCTGACCAGGAGGACAGTTACACCCTATTCCTCCATCTAGTGGACTACTTCTGACCAGGAGAACAGTGTTACACCCTATTCCTCCATCTAGTGGACTACTTCTGACCTGCAGGACAGTGTTACACCCTATTCCTCCATCTAGTGGACTACTTCTGACCAGGAGAACAGTGTTACACCCTATTCCTCCATCTAGTGGAATACTTCTGACCAGGAGAACAGTGTTACACCCTATTCCTCCATCTAGTGGACTACTTCTGACCAGGAGGACAGTGTTACACCCTATTCCTCCATCTAGTGGACTACTTCTGACCAGGAGGACAGTTACAACCTATTCCTCCATCTAGTGGACTACTTCTGACCAGCAGGACAGCGTTACACCCTATTCCTCCATCTAGTGGACTACTTCTGACCAGCAGGATAGTGTTACACCCTATTCCTCCATCTAGTGGACTACTTCTGACCAGGAGGACAGTGTTACACCCTATTCCTCCATCTAGTGGACTACTTCTGACCAGCAGGACAGTGTTACACCTTATTCCTCCATCTAGTGGACTACTTCTGACCAGGAGAACAGTGTTACACCCTATTCCTCCATCTAGTGGACTACTTCTGACCAGGAGGACAGTGACACCCTATTCCTCCATCTAGTGGACTACTTCTGACCAGGAGGACAGTTACACCCTATTCCTCCATCTAGTGGACTACTTCTGACCAGCAGGACAGTGTTACACCCTATTCCTTCATCTAGTGGACTACTTCTGACCAGGAGGACAGTTACACCCTATTCCTCCATCTAGTGAACTACTTCTTACCAGGAGGACAGTTACACCCTATTCCTCCATCTAGTGGACTACTTCTGACCAGGAGGACAGTGTTACACCCTATTCCTCCATCTAGTGGACTACTTCTGACCAGCAGGACAGTGTTACACCCTATTCCTCCATCTAGTGGACTACTTCTGACCAGGAGGACAGTTACACCCTATTCCTCCATCTAGTGGACTACTTCTGACCAGGAGAACAGTGTTACACCCTATTCCTCCATCTAGTGGACTACTTCTGACCAGCAGGACAGTGTTACACCCTATTCCTCCATCTAGTGGACTACTTCTGACCAGGAGGACAGTTACACCTTATTCCTCCATCTAGTGGACTACTTCTGACCAGGAGAACAGTGTTACACCCTATTCCTCCATCTAGTGGACTACTTCTGACCAGGAGGACAGTGTTACACCCTATTCCTCCATCTAGTGGACTACTTCTGACCAGCAGGACAGTGTTACACCCTATTCCTCCATCTAGTGGACTACTTCTTACCAGGAGAACAGTGTTACACCCTATTCCTCCATCTAGTGGACTACTTCTGACCAGGAGGACAGTTACACCCTATTCCTCCATCTAGTGGACTACTTCTGACCAGGAGAACAGTGTTACACCCTATTCCTCCATCTAGTGGACTACTTGTGACCAGCAGGACAGTGTTACACCCTATTCCTCCATCTAGTGGACTACTTCTGACCAGGAGGACAGTGTTACACTCTATTCCTCCATCTAGTGGACTACTTCTGACCAGGAGGACAGTGTTACACCCTATTCCTCCATCTAGTGGACTACTTCTGACCAGGAGGACAGTTACATCCTATTCCTCCATCTAGTGGACTACTTCTGACCAGGAGAACAGTGTTACACCCTATTCCTCCATCTAGTGGACTACTTCTGACCAGCAGGACAGTGTTACACCCTATTCCTCCATCTAGTGGACTACTTCTGACCAGGAGAACAGTGTTACACCCTATTCCTCCATCTAGTGGACTACTTCTGACCAGCAGGACAGTGTTACACCCTATTCCTCCATCTAGTGGACTACTTCTGACCAGGAGAACAGTGTTACACCCTATTCCTCCATCTAGTGGAATACTTCTGACCAGGAGAACAGTGTTACACCCTATTCCTCCATCTAGTGGACTACTTCTGACCAGCAGGACAGTGTTACACCGTATTCCTCCATCTAGTGGACTACTTCTGACCAGGAGGACAGTGTTACACCCTATTCCTCCATCTAGTGGACTAGTTCTGACCAGGAGGACAGTGTTACACCCTGTTCCTCCATCTAGTGGACTACTTCTGACCAGGAGGACAGTTACACCCTATTCCTCCATCTAGTGGACTACTTCTGACTAGGAGAACAGTGTTACACCCTATTCCTCCATCTAGTGGACTACTTCTGACCAGCAGGACATTGTTACACCCTATTCCTCCATCTAGTGGACTACTTCTGACCAGGAGGACAGTGTTACACCCTATTCCTCCATCTAGTGGACTACTTCTGACCAGGAGGACAGTGTTACACCCTATTCCTCCATCTAGTCGACTACTTCTGACCAGGAGGACAGTTACACCCTCTTCCTCCATCTAGTGGACTACTTCTGACCAGGAGAACAGTGTTACACCCTATTCCTCCATCTAGTGGACTACTTCTGACCAGCAGGACAGTGTTACACCCTATTCCTCCATCTAGTGGACTACTTCTGACCAGGAGGACAGTGTTACACCCTATTCCTCCATCTAGTGGACTACTTCTTACCAGGAGGACAGTGTTACACCCTCTTCCTCCATCTAGTGGACTACTTCTGACCAGGAGGACAGTTACACCCTATTCCTCCATCTAGTGTACTACTTCTGACCAGGAGAACAGTGTTACACCCTATTCCTCCATCTAGTGGACTACTTCTGACCTGCAGGACAGTGTTACACCCTATTCCTCCATCTAGTGGACTACTTCTGACCAGGAGAACAGTGTTACACCCTATTCCTCCATCTAGTGGAATACTTCTGACCAGGAGAACAGTGTTACACCCTATTTCTCCATCTAGTGGACTACTTCTGACCAGGAGGACAGTGTTACACCCTATTCCTCCATCTAGTGGACTACTTCTGACCAGGAGGACAGTTACAACCTATTCCTCCATCTAGTGGACTACTTCTGACCAGCAGGACAGCGTTACACCCTATTCCTCCATCTAGTGGACTACTTCTGACCAGCAGGATAGTGTTACACCCTATTCCTCCATCTAGTGGACTACTTCTGACCAGGAGGACAGTGTTACACCCTATTCCTCCATCTAGTGGACTACTTCTGACCAGCAGGACAGTGTTACACCTTATTCCTCCATCTAGTGGACTACTTCTGACCAGGAGGACAGTGTTACACCCTATTCCTCCATCTAGTGGACTACTTCTGACCAGGAGGACAGTGTTACACCCTATTCCTCCATCTAGTGGACTACTTCTGACTAGGAGAACAGTGTTACACCCTATTCCTCCATCTAGTGGACTACTTCTGACCAGGAGAACAGTGTTACACCCTATTCCTCCATCTAGTGGACTACTTCTGACCAGGAGGACAGTGACACCCTATTCCTCCATCTAGTGGACTACTTCTGACCAGGAGGACAGTTACACCCTATTCCTCCATCTAGTGGACTACTTCTGACAAGCAGGACAGTGTTACACCCTATTCCTTCATCTAGTGGACTACTTCTGACCAGGAGGACAGTTACACCCTATTCCTCCATCTAGTGAACTACTTCTTACCAGGAGGACAGTTACACCCTATTCCTCCATCTAGTGGACTACTTCTGACCAGGAGGACAGTGTTACACCCTATTCCTCCATCTAGTGGACTACTTCTGACCAGCAGGACAGTGTTACACCCTATTCCTCCATCTAGTGGACTACTTCTGACCAGGAGGACAGTTACACCCTATTCCTCCATCTAGTGGACTACTTCTGACCAGGAGAACAGTGTTACACCCTATTCCTCCATCTAGTGGACTACTTCTGACCAGCAGGACAGTGTTACACCCTATTCCTCCATCTAGTGGACTACTTCTGACCAGGAGGACAGTTACACCTTATTCCTCCATCTAGTGGACTACTTCTGACCAGGAGAACAGTGTTACACCCTATTCCTCCATCTAGTGGACTACTTCTGACCAGGAGGACAGTGTTACACCCTATTCCTCCATCTAGTGGACTACTTCTGACCAGCAGGACAGTGTTACACCCTATTCCTCCATCTAGTGGACTACTTCTTACCAGGAGAACAGTGTTACACCCTATTCCTCCATCTAGTGGACTACTTCTGACCAGGAGGACAGTTACACCCTATTCCTCCATCTAGTGGACTACTTCTGACCAGGAGAACAGTGTTACACCCTATTCCTCCATCTAGTGGACTACTTGTGACCAGCAGGACAGTGTTACACCCTATTCCTCCATCTAGTGGACTACTTCTGACCAGGAGGACAGTGTTACACTCTATTCCTCCATCTAGTGGACTACTTCTGACCAGGAGGACAGTGTTACACCCTATTCCTCCATCTAGTGGACTACTTCTGACCAGGAGGACAGTTACACCCTATTCCTCCATCTAGTGGACTACTTCTGACCAGGAGAACAGTGTTACACCCTATTCCTCCATCTAGTGGACTACTTCTGACCAGCAGGACAGTGTTACACCCTATTCCTCCATCTAGTGGACTACTTCTGACCAGGAGAACAGTGTTACACCCTATTCCTCCATCTAGTGGAATACTTCTGACCAGGAGAACAGTGTTACACCCTATTCCTCCATCTAGTGGACTACTTCTGACCAGGAGGACAGTGTTACACCCTATTCCTCCATCTAGTGGACTACTTCTGACCAGGAGGACAGTGTTACACCCTTTTCCTCCATCTAGTGGACTACTTCTGACCAGGAGAACAGTGTTACACCCTATTCCTCCATCTGGTGGACTACTTCTGACCAGCAGGACAGTGTTACACCCTATTCCTCCATCTAGCGGACTACTTCTGACCAGGAGGACAGTGTTACACCCTATTCCTCCATCCAGTGGACTACTTCTGACCAGGAGGACAGTGTTACACCCTATTCCTCCATCTAGTGGACTACTTCTGACCAGGAGGACAGTGTTACACCCTATTCCTCCATCTAGTGGACTACTTCTGACCAGGAGGACAGTTACACCCTATTCCTCCATCTAGTGGACTACTTCTGACCAGGAGGACAGTGTTACACCCTATTCCTCCATCTAGTGGACTACTTCTGACCAGGAGAACAGTGTTACACCCTATTCCTCTATCTAGTGGACTACTTCTGACCAGGAGGACAGTTACACCCTATTCCTCCATCCAGTGGACTACTTCTGACCAGCAGGACAGTGTTACACCCTATTCCTCCATCTAGTGGACTACTTCTGACCAGCAGGATAGTGTTACACCCTATTCCTCCATCTAGTGGTCTACTTCTGACCAGGAGGACAGTGTTACACCCTATTCCTCCATCTACAAGACTACTTCTGACCAGGAGAACAGTGTTACACCCTATTCCTCCATCTAGTGGACTACTTCTGACCAGGAGGACAGTGTTACACCCTATTCCTCCATCTAGTGGACTACTTCTGACCAGCAGGACAGTGTTACACCCTATTCCTCCATCTAGTGGACTACTTCTGACCAGGAGGACAGTGTTACACCCTATTCCTCCATCTAGTGGACTACTTCTGACCAGGAGGACAGTGTTACACCCTATTCCTCCATCTAGTGGACTACTTCTGACCAGGAGGACAGCGTTACACCCTATTCCTCCATCTAGTGGACTACTTCTGACCAGGAGGACAGTGTTACACCCTATTCCTCCATCTAGTGGACTACTTCTGACCAGCAGGACAGTGTTACACCCTATTCCTCCATCTAGTGGACTACTTCTGACCAGCAGGACAGTGTTACACCCTATTCCTCCATCTAGTGGACTACTTCTGACCAGCAGGACAGTGTTACACCCTATTCCTCCATCTAGTGGACTACTTCTGACCAGCAGGACAGTGTTACACCCTATTCCTCCATCTAGTGGACTACTTCTGACCAGCAGGACAGTTACACCCTATTCCTCCATCTAGTGGACTACTTCTGACCAGCAGGACAGTGTTACACCCTATTCCTCCATCTAGTGGACTACTTCTGACCAGCAGGACAGTGTGGTAGATAGAAGACACTGTGCTGTTTCACCGTACTGTAATAACTAAACACACAACATAGACTGTTGTTTCTAGGTTTTAATTAGTATTGGGGGAGGGGAAGCTGATCCTAGATTTTTACCTTGGAGAAACTTCACCCCGGAGCAAAGTCTCTCTGACTAACCAACAACCGATTGATCCAGTACCTGTTGCACGCTGGAGTTGTCCAGGAAGGAGAGCAGGGATTGGCTGAAGGAGCTGGAGGAGGTCTCATTGTTGACCACAGCCACCTGTATTCCCTTGGGGTCTCCTCCGATACACAGACACATCAGAGAGATCTGCATGACTGGCAGCAGGAACTGAAAAAACAGGGACCTGGACAGATACAATGCAATCAGACTGGGGTTGCAGAATTCTGTCAACTTTCCCAGAATTCACAGGTATTCCAGAAATTGTGGTTGGAAGGTTTCGGGATCATCATCTTCATCATTATCCTGTCTGCCTTCCTCCAGCTCATTCTACTCCTTTAATTCATCGTCATCCTCACCCAGGCATTCTCTTCATCCGCACCGTGGTCTTGATAATCAGAGCTGCGATGTTCCTCCACTTTGGCATCACATGCTTGACTCGTACCTTCCAGTCCGCTACACACACACACACACACACACACACACACACACACACACACACACACACACACACACACACCACACACCACACGTTTGTTTTACTATCCTTGTGGGGACCAAACAATTGATTAAAAATCCAATTTTTCCTAACCCTAACACTTAACCTAACCCTTACCTTAACCCCTAACCTAACCCTAACTCCTAACCCTAACTGCTAACCCTAGTTCTAACCCTAGTTGTAACCCTAAACCTAACACTTAAGCCTAAATAGCCTTTTTTCCCTGTGGGGACCGGCAAAATGTCCCCACTTGTCTGAATTTTTCTTGTTTTACTATCCTTGTGAGGACTTCTGGTCCCGACAAAGATAGTAAAACCCAACACACACAGTATCAAATATCTGAGGAAATTCAAGACAATAGCTGAAACACTGTAGTATTGGTATCGGGTTCCAGAGAGAAGTTAAGTTATCCAATGTCATCATGATTTCAGTAATCAGAAGAGAATAAGCTAGGAGGGAATCCTCCTACCAGGAATCTTGAAATCCTCCATCTGGAATTTCTGGAAAACCTAGGAATTTCAAGAAAGTTTCCGGAATTTTGCAACCCTACATTTACCTGAGTATATACAGTGTAGTGTCCATACAACCCTACATTTACCTGAGTATATATAGTGTATTGTCCGTACAACCCTACATTTACCTGAGTGTACACAGTGTAGTGTCCATACAACCCTACATTTACCTGAGTATATACAGTGTAGTGTCCATACAACCCTACATTTACCTGAGTATATACAGTGTAGTGTCCATACAACCCTACATTTACCTGAGTATATACAGTATAGTGTCCATACAACCCTACGTTTACCTGAGTATATACAGTATAGTGTCCATACAACCCTACATTTACCTGAGTATATATAGTGTATTGTCCATACAACCCTACATTTACCTGAGTGTATACAGTGTAGTGTCCATACAACACTACATTTACCTGAGTGTATACAGTGTAGTGTCCATACAACCCTACATTTACCTGAGTATATACAGTGTAGTGTCCATACAACCCTACATTTACCTGAGTATATACAGTATAGTGTCCATACAACCCTACATTTACCTGAGTATATACAGTATAGTGTCCATACAACCCTACATTTACCTGAGTATATACAGTATAGTGTCCATACAACCCTACATTTACCTGAGTATATACAGTATAGTGTCCATACAACCCTACATTTACCTGAGTATATACAGTATAGTGTCCATACAACCCTACATTTACCTGAGTATATACAGTATAGTGTCCATACAACCCTACATTTACCTGAGTATATACAGTATAGTGTCCATACAACCCTACATTTACCTGAGTACTTGGGCAGCTCTTCAACTGGTCCCGGCCCAACTCCCAGGATTGGTTGACTCTCTTCCCGGCCGCTCTCGGGTGATTGGCCGCTCTCTAGTACCCCGCCCTGAGGGTAGGTGCTGTGTTTGGAGCCCACCTGGTCTGAGGTCTCACACAGCTGCAGGAAGGCTTTCTCCAGGGTCTGCAGTGGGTGGATGAGGCAGTAGAGGAGATAGACAACAGTCAATTGAACATACAGATACCACAGTCAAGGGTTTATATGATCAGTGGTCAACACAGAACCAACTAAGCATGGACTGACGCAGACGTTTTTTGGACTTCTTTTTTTGTACTGTCCAGACTGGCCTTGATTTCAACGTCCACGGACGTTCATTTTTGGTCAGGTTCAGACCGGACCAAATCTGAGCCAATCATAGCCATCTATTTTTCACAAGTTTGGATAGCACAGCACAGTACAGTAGAGCACAGCAGAGTACATTACAGTACAGTAGAGCACAGCAGAGTACACTACATTACAGTACAGTAGAGCACAGCAGAGTACATTACAGTACAGTAGAGTACACTAGATTACAGTACAGTAGAGCACAGCAGAGTACATTACAGTACAGTAGAGTACATTAGATTACAGTACAGTAGAGCACAGCAGAGTACATTACAGTACAGTAGAGTACACTAGATTACAGTACAGTAGAGCACAGCAGAGTACATGACAGTACAGTAGAGTACACTAGATTACACTACAGTAGAGCACAGCAGAGTACATTACAGTACAGTAGAGCACAGCAGAGTACACTACATTACAGTACAGTACAGTAGAGCACAGCAGAGTACAGTACATGAAAGAAAAGTAGTTTAGTACAGTAGAGTACAGTAGAGTATAATACATTATAATGTACTGTATTTTACCCTCATGTACTCTACTGAATTAAACTGTACTGTACTGCACTCTACTGTACTCTAGTGTACTCTACTGAATTAAACTGTACTGTATTGTACTCGACTGAATTAAACTGTACTGTATTGTACTCTACTCTACTGAATTAAACTGTATTGTATTGTACTCTACTCTACTGAATTCAACTGTATTGTACTGTATTGTACTGTACTGAATTAAACTGTATTGTATTGTACTCTTCTGTACTGAATTAAACTCTACTGTCCTCCATACCATAATGTACTGTGCTCTACTGAATTAAACTGTATTGTATTGTACTCTACTCTACTGAATTCAACTGTATTGTACTGTACTCTACTGTACTGAATTAAACTGTATTGTACTGTATTCTACTCTACTGAATTAAACTGTATTGTATTGTACTCTTCTGTACTGAATTAAACTGTACTGTCCTCCGTATCATAATGTACTGTGCTCTACTGAACTGTGCCGTACTGTACTGTGCTCTACTGAACTGTGCCGTACTGTGCTGTTCAAACTTGTGAAACATAGCCTAGATGTCTATGATTTGTTCAGGTTTGTTCTGGTCCGGACTGACCCAATGTGTACTTCCTTGGGGGCGGAGCGCATTAGAATAATTTACATGAACCTTTACATTTTGGTCATTCAGCAGACACTCTTGTCCAGAGTAACTTCCAGTCAGTGCATTCAACTAAGGTTGATAAACAACAACATCTCAAAGTCATAGCAAGGAAAAAACATTTCTGTAACCGTTACTGAGAATGTTCTTGTAGTTGAAGTGGTTTGTTGGTTTATTCCATTTGTTGGACCACTTTGAAGGTCATTGCTGCCAGTTTTAAAGCTTTTGAAAAAGCTTACATAAGTGACTGACAGATTGGAGCAATAAGATATATGATATGTTGCAATCTTCACTTGGCTCCTCTTTCTTATATTAAATTGATAAAAAAAAGTATTATTCTGATATAATGCAAACTTAATTGAGAATGTACAATATGTGCAGTTTAAATCAATGACCAAAATTACATCTCTTCAACTCATTCAGAACTGTCCAGAAAATACATATTTTCAACGTCTGGATAATACGTATTTTCAACATCCGGAAATACATATTTTCAACTTTCATTTAGAACCAAAAATTAACCCGAATTCCACCTCCAGAAAATAGGACTTTTCAACATCCGGAAAATACGTATTTTAAACGTCCGGAAAATACCGTACCAGTCTAAAGTTTGGACACACCTACTCATTCAAGCGTTTTTCTTTATTTTAGTACTATTTTTTATATTGTAGAATAATATTGAAGACATCAAAACTATGAAATAACACATATGGAATCATGTAGTAACCAAAAAAGTGTTCTTCAAAGTAGCCACCCTTTGCCTTGATGACAGCTTTGCACACTCTTGGCATTCTCCCAACCAGCTTCATGAGGTCTACTTTGAAGAATCTCAAATAAAATATATTTAGATTTGTTTAACACTTTTTTGCTTATTACATGATTCCATATGTGTTATTTCATAGTTGTGATGTCTTCAAAAATAAAGAAAAAGCCTTGAATGAGTAGGTGTGTCCAAACTTCTGACTGGTACTGTATGTTTTTTCATCTTTCATTCAGAACCTAAAATGAACATCTGGAAAACATGTTTTTTTAGACGTCTTTTCAATATAATTTTGCCTACTGGGAAGGCAGTCAGACATCAACAGTCAGACGTCTCACACAGCTGAAGGAAAGCTTTCTCCAGAGTCTGTAGTGACTTGGTGGGTGGATGGTAGGAAGCAATAGGGTCAATGTAGGGCTACTGCCTGCATGGCTGGTTGTCTAGTGGTAACACTCCTGGCATCAGTCCCATTAAATATACTCTAATATATACCGCCGTTCAATCCCCGCTTCTACTGTACTCCCGCTTGCCTGTCCCCCTGTCTCCCCCCCTCTGTTTCCAACTGTCTGAATAAAGTGTGAAATCTACAAAATATAAGTAAATTGTATACACTGTTATTAGCTACTCACTGCAGCACTGTTCTGTTTCATCAAGGTTTCTGGTTCCCCCTCGGCCAACAGTTGGCCATTCCTCATCAGACCCACCTGGAGAGATAGAAAACAGCAGGGTCATTCCAAATGGAGTTTTGAGGAACGAGGCGAGGAGAGAGGATGCGAGGAATCAAGGAAAGATGTATTAAGAAAGAGCCTTAGTCATCAAATATTTGTACGGGTAGGACTTGTTTTAGTATGACAGGTGAGAACAGGTTTATTGTGACAGGTGGGACAGGTTTATTGTGACAGGTGAGAACAGGTTTATTGTGACAGGTGAGGACAGGTTTAGTATGACAGGTGAGGACAGGTTTATTATGACAGGAGAGGACAGGTTTATTGTGACATGTGAGGACAGGTTTATTGTGACAGGTGAGGACAGGTTTATTGTGACAGGTGGGACAGGTTTATTGTGACAGGTGAGGACAGCTTTATTGTGACAGGTGAGGACAGGTTTAGTATGACAGGAGAGGACAGGTTTATTGTGACAGGTGTGGACAGGTTTATTGTGACAGGTATGGACAGGTTTATTGTGACAGGTGAGGACAGCTTTATTGTGACAGGTGAGGACAGGTTTAGTATGACAGGAGAGGACAGGTTTATTGTGACAGGTGTGGACAGGTATATTGTGACAGGTATGGACAGGTTTATTGTGACAGGTGAGGACAGGGTTATTGTGACAGGTGAGGACAGGTTTAGTATGACAGGAGAGGACAGGTTTATTGTGACAGTTGAGGACAGGTTTATTGTGACAGGTATGGACAGGTTTATTGTGACAAGTGAGGACAGGTTTATTGTGACAGGTATGGACAGGTTTATTGTGACAGGTATGGACAGGTTTATTATGACAGGTGAGGACAGGTTTATTATGACAGGTGAGGACAGGTTTATTGTGACATGTATGGACAGGTTTATTGTGACAGGTGAGGACAGGTTTATTGTGACAGGTGAGGACAGGTTTAGTATGACAGGTGAGGACAGGGTTATTGTGACAGGTGGGGACATGTGTATTGTGACAGGTGAGGACAGGTTTATTGTGACAGGTTAGGACAGGTTTATTTTGACAGGTGAGGACAGGTTTAGTATGACAGGAGAGGACAGGTTTATTGTGACAGTTGAGGACAGGTTTATTGTGACAGGTATGGACAGGTTTATTGTGACAGGTGAGGACAGGTTTATTGTGACAGGTATGGACAGGTTTATTGTGACAGGTATGGACAGGTTTATTATGACAGGTGAGGACAGGTTTATTATGACAGGTGAGGACAGGTTTATTGTGACATGTATGGACAGGTTTATTGTGACAGGTGAGGACAGGTTTATTGTGACAGGTGAGGACAGGTTTAGTATGACAGGTGAGGACAGGGTTATTGTGACAGGTGGGGACAGGTGTATTGTGACAGGTGTGGACAGGTTTATTGTGACAGGTTAGGACAGGTTTATTTTGACAGGTGAGGACAGGTTTATTGTGACAGGTGACATCTCTGGCTCATGGTATAAACATGAAGGCTTGGCTCATGGCCAGTCATCATGTCACCTTTCCTATTGGTCAAAACATAATCCGAAATAAAACCAAATCAAACCACAAATGCATCCAACAAGTTTGTAGTTTGGGGCGACAGGTAGCCCCAGTTGCTGGATCGAATCCTTGAGCTGACAAGGTAAAAATCTGTCGTTCTGCCCCTGAACAAGGCAGTTAACCCACTGATCCCCGGTAGGCCGTCGTAAATAAGAATTTGTTCTTAACTGACTTGCCTCGTTAAATAAAGGTTAAATAAAAAAATTACATTTAGAGACACAAGCTGGATGTAGTCAATGTGTGCAAGGAATATGGGACCAATACTAAACGTTTGACTACTTTAATACACTATTAGGGAATTTGTTCAAATACTTATGACATCTTTAAATGGGGGGACTAGATACATAAAGTGCTTTCATTTCTCAACGGTAAAACAGATACGTATTAAAATACCCTCAAATAAAGGTGACATTCATACTGTCACCTCACATTAAACACTTGGTTCCAAATCCAGTATAGAGACTGTTACAGAGTATAGAGACAGTATAGAGACTGTTATAGAGTATAGAGACAGTATAAAGACTGTTATAGAGTATAGAAACAGTATAAAGACTGTTATAGAGTATAGAGACCGTATAGAAACTGTTATAGAGTATAGAGACAGTTATAGAGTATAGAGACAGTTATAGAGTATAGACACAGTTATAGAGTATAGAGACAGTACAGAGCTTGTTATCGAGTATAGAGACTGTTATAGAGTATAGAGACAGTACAGAAACTGTTAGAGTATAGAGACAGTATAGAGACTGTTATAGAGTATACAGACAGTATAGAGTATGTTAGAGTATAGAGACAGTATAGAGACTGTTATAGAGTATAGAGACAGTATAAAGACTGTTATAGAGTAGAGATGGTTATAGAGTATAGAGACCGTATAGAGACTGTTATAGAGTATAGAGACAGTATAAAGACTGTTATAGAGTATAGAGACTGTTATAGAGTATAGAGACAGTATAGAGACAGTTATAGAGTATAGAGACTGTACAGAGATTGTTATAGAGTATAGAGACAGTATAGAGCTTGTTATTGAGTATAGAGACTGTTATAGAGTATAGAGACAGTATAGAGACTGTTATAGAGTATAGAGACAGTACAGAGACTGTTATAGAGTATAGAGACAGCATAGAGACTATTATAGAGTATAGAGACAGTATAGAGACTGTTATAGAGTATAGAGACTGTTATAGAGTATAGAGACAGCATATAGACTATTATAGAGTATAGAGACAGTATAGAGACTGTTATAGAGTATAGAGACTGTTATAGAGTATAGAGACAGCATAGAGACTATTATAGAGCACAGAGATTGTTATAGAGTATAGAGACAGCATAGAGACTATTATAGAGTATAGAGACAGTATAGAGACTGTTATAGAGTATAGAGACAGTATAGAGACTGTTATAGAGTATAGAGACTGTTATAGAGTATAGAGACTGTTATAGAGTATAGAGACAGCATAGAGACTATTATAGAGCATAGAGACTGTTATAGAGTATACAGACAGTATAGAGTATGTTATAGAGTATAGAGACAGCATAGAGACTGTTATAGAGTATAGAGACTGTTATAGAGTATAGAGACAGCATAGAGACTGGTATAGAGTATAGAGACAGTATAGAGACTATAGAGTATAGAGACAGTATAGAGACTGTTACAGAGTATAGAGACAGCATAGAGACTGTTATAGAGTATAGAGAAGGTATAAAGACTGTTATAGAGTATAGAGACTGTTATAGAGTATAGAGACAGTATAGAGTCTGTTATAGAATATAGAGACAGTATAGAGACTGTTATAGTGCATAGAGACAGTATAGAGACAACCAATGTTTGCTCAAATGAACCTCTAAGCAGCTATGAAAACATATGGCATGTACGTATATAGAGTAGGGAGTTGTTTATCAGTAGGTAGTTGAATATCAGTAGGTAGTTGTCCATGTATATAGACTGTATCTTACCACATTGGCTTGCCTGGCCTCCTCGATGTAGTGAGTGGTGATGACGACTGATACTTTTCCAGTTTTCACAATCTCTACTAGATGCTGCCAGATCCTACAGGGACACATGACACAACTCAGTTTAAGGGCACATCCTGTTGTTCCAAATGGCACCCTATTCTCTATAAAGTGCACTTTTATAACCAGGGCTCTGGTCAAAAGTATTGCACTACACAGGACATGGGGTGCTGTTTGGGACAATGTTGTACTGTACCTCGAGCAGTAGAGATACAGAGAGAGAGTGTGCAAATGTGATCATCTGCGCACCACAAGACTACGTGTCCCGTTGAGCTAAAGCCTAGGCATTAGCTTGGGGAGCTAACGCAGGTCTTGAGGTCTCAGGCAAGGTCACTCATCACATGAGTGCAGTTCAGAGAACCACCTTTCAGCGTCACACAACGAATAAACTAACTTCGTGCAGATATGATTTGATTACAACCATAAAGATGTCTTAATCTGTGTCCCAAAAGGCCCCCTATGTGCCCCGGTCTAAAGTAGTTCACCACATAGGGAATAGTGGGCCATCTGGGATGCAGTCTTAGCCTGATGACCTGCCTGGGTTACCTGGGAAACACTGACCTGGTCGGGTTTTCTTAATCCATGAAGCATCTCAGAGTGCTGGTCTAGGATCTGTTAAGCCTTTTAAATCATAATAAATAAGAGAGGGGGATCTGATCCTAGATCAGCACTCAAAGGTGTGAGACTGGTTCTTTGAAGGCATGAGGTTGGGTACAATAGTTTGGTTTTCACAGTTTGGTTTTGGTTGGATGTGTGTGTGGTTGTCCAGTACATACTTGGCTCTCAGCACAGGGTCCACCCCGACTGTGGGTTCATCCAGAATCAATAACTGGGGATTTTGAAGTAAGGCTGCTCCCAGAGACACCCTCCGTTTCTGCCCTCCGCTGTAAACACACACACACACACACACACACACACACACACACACACACACACACACACACACACACACACACACACACACACACACACACACACACACACACACACACACACACACACACACACACACACACACACACACACACACGGACTGAGAGCTGTTGGTTCTGCTCTATGTTTGACAGTTGTATAAGATGCAACATTTTAAATCACATCAAATACATTAATATAATGTATGACCTTCTGCAGCTGAATTGTGTTAATGATATGGTGTGTTAATTATATAATAATGATTTAATAATATGGTTACATACCAGGTCTAAGAGTTACTATTCCAGATCTAAGAGTTACTATACCAGATCTAAGAGTTACTATACCAGATCTAAGAGGTATTATATCAGATCTAAGAGTTACTATACCAGATCTAAGAGTTACTATATCAGATCTAAGAGGTATTATACCAGATCTAAGAGTTACTATACCAGATCTAAGAGGTATTATACCAGATCTAAGAGTTACTATACCAGATCTAAGAGTTACTATACCAGATCTAAGAGGTATTATACCAGATCTAAGAGTTACTATACCAGATCTAAGAGGTATTATACCAGATCTAAGAGTTACTATACCAGATCTAAGAGTTACTATACCAGATCTAAGAGTTATTATCCAAGAGTAATCTTCCATCTTTTTTCAGATTCCCATGAGCTGATGTCATGACGATAGCTACACAGCAAATTAACACTGTTTCAGTGTCTATACGGGTCCACTCTTCCACACTTCAGTGTTAAATTAACACACTACTTAGTGTTAAGACTTATTTGAATTTTTCCCAGGTTGCCTTTCAACTAAATTGTAGAGTTACCACCCATGACTGTATTTGTTAGTGACAAAGGGCATGGTTGTTGAATTAATTCATTTTTAGTCCTGTGGCCTTCACCAAGTGAGATCCTATGCCAGGGATGGGCAATTTCTGAACTTATCATGAGCTCATTTCCTGCAATTCTACACATTTTGCCATTGATTACTATAAGTTTAGATAGCTGGCTGCTAGACTAACTTACCGATCTAAAATAGTTAGCTAACATGGGCTAATTGAGTGACTATCAGTGCCTGACATAACAAGTGGAACCCTGACCTGTTCACCGGACGTGCTACCTGTCCCAGACCTGCTGTTTTCAACTGTCTAGAGACAGAAGGAGCAGTAGAGATACTCTGAATGATCGGCTATGAAAAGTCAACTGACATTTACTCCTGAGGTGCTGACCTGTTGCACCCTCTACAACCACTGTGATTATTATTAATTGACCCTGCTGATCATCTATGAACATTTGAACATCTTGGCCATGTTCTGTTATAATCTCCACTTGGCACAGCCAGAAGAGGACTGGCCACACCTCATAGCCTGGTTCCTCTCTAGGTTTCTTCCAAGGTTCTGGCCTTTCTAGGGAGTTTTTCCTAGCCACCGTGCTTCTACACCTGCATTGCTTGATGTTTGGGGTTTTAGGCTGGGTTTCTGTACAGCACTTTGTGATATCAGCTGATGTAAGAAGGGCTTTATAAATACATTTGATTGATTGATTGATTGAAGTGAAAAACTGTTAATCCACATGGGCTGTCAGTTGCCCATCCCTGTCCTAAGTGAATATGCTGTCATTAAATACATATTATTTAAAGGGATACTTCGGGATTTTGGCAATGCTAGTAGATTCCCATAGAATTCCAGTCATTGTGCTAATGCTAGTGGCTCGCGAAACTACCTCTAACTTCCTTCATACTGGACACAGAGACATGATAACGTAAAGGGCCTCATTGCCAAAATCCTGAAGTATCCCTTTAAGACAATACAATACATATTTGTTATACAGTGGCCTACAACTCATAGTTTACAGGCCACATCAAGTTCTGCAAGTCACATTATGCTGGCTTGCAAAGTGATTTGTCATTCCTATTGAAATCCAGCCAGAGCAGGGGATATGCAAAATTTGGAATTTTTATTCACCTGCAACCTGCATTGTGAATGACTGCCAGAGTTAGGAAGACTAAAATATCACACTACCTAAAGTAAATCACTGGAACAACCATTTCAGCAACTCTGGTTATTAACACCAACACTGGGGTTATTTAACACCACTGAGTGTTAATTTAACTCCTGAATCAACACTAGAAGTGTTACACTGAATAATCAACGCCAGGTAACACTGGCCAGTTTGCTGTGTACTATTACTTTTACATCTAAAAGTAATAAGCAATCATTGAGGAGTTGTTTTGATGGAAGTGAGGGAGCCTTCTTTTTGGCATTGACGTCTTGACAAATGTCTGTTGCATAACACCTACTTAGTTTCAGACAGGGCGGGCTGACTCCACAGCATTTTTATATGACAGAAGCCTGTGACACACAAACATAAACCTCCTCAGGGGGAAACAGTTTCCTTCTCTTTCTATCTCTCTTGGTTGTAGACTACTTTTCCCCCAGATCAAAATGAGAGATATTGAGTCCCAAACAGCACCCTATTTCCTAGATAGTGCACTACTAGTCAAAAGTAGTGCACTATACTGGGGATATCGTCCCATTTGGGACTCAGCCATAGTCTAGGCACAGGGGGAGGAGATTAAAACCCACTATAGACCAACTGGAGAGCCCAAAATGTTTGAAATGTCCCTTTCCACCTCTTTCCCGAAATCATTAACTACAGGACAGTATCAGCAGACATGTGCATAAGCAGACATGTGCATAAGTACCTAGTGCTGCTTATATTTGGGACAGGCGTAGTTTGTAATTTATTTATCATTTTAAATGGAATATCATAATTCTTTGGGGCATTAATGGGAATAGTTTCCCATTCACAATTAGCGATGGTCACCCCAAAGTCTGGCTGCCATGCCGTTTCCCACCACAAAACACCAGAACATGGATAAAAAGAGTAGAAACAGCTCACCTGTTTTTACTCTGTGATTTGACTATTAGATGTTCAATGATTATTTAGAAAAAAAATATTTAAAGAGAAATAGTTTCCCCATGTTAAAAGAGGTCAGTTCACGTAACAAGGTTGACCTTAAAATGAGGGATCACTAAACACATTAAATAAATAATCATCTTCAGAAATGACTGTCAAAGCAACAACATAACTAGGACTTTACAATGATGGCGAAACTTGGAGAAATGTTGGGGTTAGGTGTGTTAACATCTTCCTAGGGTTAACCAGATAGGCAAGTTGAGAACAAGTTCTCATTTACAATTGCGACCTGGCCAAGATAAAGCAAGCAGTTTGACACATACAACAACACAGAGTTACACATGGAGTAAAACAAACATACAGTCAATAATATAGTAGAAAAATAAGTCTATGTACAAAGTGAGCAAATGAGGTGAGATAAGGGAGGTAAAAGCAATAAAGGCCATGGTGGCGAAGTAAATACAATATAGCAAGTAAAACACTGGAATGGTAGATTTGCAGTGGAAGAAAGTGCAAAGTAGAAATAGAAATAATGGGGTGCAAAGGAGCAAAATAAATAAATAAATAAATACAGTAGGGGAAGAGGTAGTTGTTTGGGCTAAATTATAGATGGGCTATGTACAGATGCAGTAATCTGTGAGCTGCTCTGACAGCTGGTGCTTAAAGCTAGTGAGGGAGATAAGTGTTTCCAGTTTTAGAGATTTTTGTAGTTCATTCCAATCATTGGCAGCAGACAACTGTAAGGAGAGGCGGCCAAAGGAGGAATTAACTTTGGGGATGACCAGAGAGATATACCTGCTGGAGCGCGTGCTACAGGTGGGTGCTGCTATGGTGACCAGTGAGCTGAGATAAGGCGGGGCTTTACCTAGAAAAGGCTTGTAGATGACCTGGAGCCAGTGGGTTTGGCGACGAGTATGAAGCGAGGGCCAGCCAACGAGAGCATACAGGTCTCGGTGGTGGGTAGTATATGGGGCTTTGGTGACAAAACGGATGGCACTGTCATAGACTGCATCCAGTTTATTGAGTAGGGCATTGGAGGCTATTTTGTAAATGACATCGCCGAACTTGAGGATCGGTAGGATGGTCAGTTTTACGAGGGTATGTTTGGCAGCATGAGTGAAAGATGCTTTGTTGCGAAAAAGGAAGCCAATTCTAGATTTAACTTTGGATTGGAGATGTGAGTCTGGAAGGAGAGTTTACAGTCTAACCAGACACCCAGGTATTTGTAGTTGTCCACATATTCTAAGTCAGAACCGTCCAGAGTAGTGATGCTGGACGGGCGGGCGGGTGCAGGCAGCGATCGGTTGAAGATCACATTAGTATGCCTTTATTCATATTAAAAATGAATGTGGTCTATATTAAAACACACTTAGTTTGATATCACAGGCTTTTAATATTGGTGTACAACTTGTACTTAAAATATAAATATCAAGGGGACGTGAAAGGCACTTATTTAACCACCCTGTTGTATACGTAGCATTGTTTATTTTTAAGGGAGCTAGCATGGAGTATTATTTATTCCAGCTCATAAATAAAATGGCATTGAGTTAACAATGCTCCGAAAGCTGAAGGAAAGGTTTTCGGAAATCCTGAGAACTTTGGGAAAGATACTGGGATTTTGTAACCCTAATTACCTGAGTTTTCCAACCAGGCTGCTGTTGTGAGGTAGGTCCAGGAAGTCCACCAGGAAGTCCATGCGTGCCTGGGTGTCCGTAGCTGACAGGCCGTGGATTCGTCCGAAGAACGTTAGGGTGTCACTGATAGAAAACTCATTGTACAACGCCAGGTCCTAAAGGGGAAACACAATGTTATGTCATGGTATGTGCTGTGTTTTGGTGTGTTGTGTTAATCAAGTGTTCAGCTGTGAGCTGTTAGTTGAAATCTTGGAAATAGAACCAGAACGTAATTTTACGCTGAGCAGCGTGAACCTCTCGCGGAGCTGTGCTGCTTATGCCCAGGTTTCATTTAAGTGAAAAGGAGATGCCCAGCCAAAGTTAGGAGTCTAGTACAGCAGGCCAGTAACACGAGATACCTCTTCTGTACCATGGGGGAAGGGTCAGTGCTATCCGGGATCCTTGGGACATCCCCACCCTAAACCATAACCCTAACCTTAACCTTAACCCCAACCCCTACCCCCTAACCTTCCCTTAAATGTCTCAAATTCATATTTATCATCACCACCAGCACCACCCCAACATCAACATTTGTGAAAATGGTGCGTTTCTACGATTTGTAGTAAAAAAGATAGAGGAAGATAAGTAGACAATTAGTAGACAATTACTAGGCAATGCCTGCTCATAATTGGCTAAAATCACATGATGCACACCGATGATGTCATTGAAAACACTTATCTTCCTCTATTTTTTTTACTACAAAACATAGAAATACTCCATTTTAACATATGTTGATGTTGTGGTGGTGCTGGAGATGATGAACATGAAGTGGACATTTTTTTTAAAGTATTAAATTGGTGTACTTTTTCTCCCCAATTTCGTGATATCCATTTGGTAGTTACAGTCTTGTCCCATTGCTGCAACTCCCGTATGGACTCGGGAGAGGCGAAGGTCGAGAGTCATGCTTCCTCCGAAACACGACCCCGCCAAGCCGCACTGCTTTTTGACACACTGCTCGCTTAACCCGGAAGCCAGCCGCACCAATGTGTTGGAGGAAACACCATCCAGCTGGCGACCGAAGTCAGCGTGCACTGCGCCCGGCCCGACACAAGGAGTCGCTAGATCGTGATGGGACAAGGACATCCCAGCCGGCTAAACCCTCCCCTAACACGGACGATGCTGGGCCAATTGTGCGCCGCCTCATGGGTCTCCCGGTCACGGCCGGCTGCAGCACAGCCTAGGATTGAACCTGGGTCTGTAGTGACGCCTTAGACCGCTACGCCACTCAGAAGGCCCAAGTTGAATTTTTTTTAAATGTCCCTTTAACATTAACCCCTACCCTTACCCTAACCTTAACCCCTACCCTAACCCTAACCTTAACCCCAACCCTTACCCTAACCCGAACCCTAACCTTAACCCTTACCTAACCCGAACCCTAACCTTAACCCTACCTTAACCAAGGACCATGGAGGATGACACCCTCCGGCTATGACTCTATTCCTAAGTTACTGATTGGCTAGCGGGTGAAAATACACATCTAATCTAGTTACTATGGTGTTCCGCATATCTCAATTTGCCCTTGCACTCCTAAACAACATTTAAAAAAACTTTTAGAAAAGGTCAAACCTATAAAACTCAGTCCTCTGTTCGTAACAGCTTGTAGTTTTGAGAACAGAAAACTGTATTGAGATCGAATGTTTCATCAATGATAAATTGGCAGAATGTCTGCCAAATTTCATCTATCTCTATCTCCCACTTCCCGCCACTGGACTTCCTCTCACCACCAAAGAAGTTCTAAACGAATGCTTCAGATTTATACATCCATTGAGACACCTGTCTCCTTCTTCTACTGTATCTGTGCCACACCTGTCGACAGGCTGAGTCTGCCTGCAGCTGTGTGTTTCCTGCAGCTGCTGAGGAGGTAAGGAGGTAAGCTCATCTGTACATACATCTCCCTTAAACACGAGTAAGACGCTTTGTGAATACGGACATACTGTGGAGTATGATCTACTGTTTACCTGTGGTATGTAGTGTACCTATAAGGTAACAGTTTACCTGTGGTATGTAGTGTACCTATAAGATAACAGTTTACCTGTGGTATGTTGTGTACCTATAAGGTAACAGTTTACCTGTGGTATGTTGTGTACCTATAAGATAACAGTTTACCTGTGGTATGTTGTGTACCTATAAGGTAACAGTTTACCTGTGGTATGTAGTGTACCTATAAGATAACAGTTTACCTGTGGTATGTTGTGTACCTATAAGATAACAGTTTACCTGTGGTATGTAGTGTACCTATAAGATAACAGTTTACCTGTGGTATGTAGTGTACCTATAAGATAACAGTTTACCTGTGGTATGTTGTGTACCTATAAGATAACAGTTTACCTGTGGTATGTTGTGTACCTATAAGATAACAGTTTACCTGTGGTATGTAGTGTACCTATAAGATAACAGTTTACCTGTGGTATGTAGTGTACCTATAAGATAACAGTTTACCTGTGGCATGTACCCCACCATCCTCCCAGGGACCTGGTGTCCAGGAAATGCTGGCGGCTTCCCCAACACGCTGATGTGCCCTCGGGAGATCTTCAGGGTTCCCAGAATGCATTTCAACAGCGTGGTCTTCCCACATCCACTCGGACCCAGCAGGCCGTAGCTGCAAGGTAAGAGAGAACAGAATTTTGGGTTAAAAAAATGGACATGAGAGCTAAATCATAGATATCTACTGCACCCCTCAAACTCAACTCTGAACCTCCAAGCCAGTTCCACTGCATTTTGTCATTGTCCCCTCTAGTCAGGGACTGATTTCGACCTGGGACACCAGGTGGGTGTAATTAATGATCAGGTATAACAGAAAACCAGCAGACTCCAGACCTCGTAGGGTCAGGGTTGAGTACCCCTGTACTATAGTATGATAGTATGATAGCATTGCTACCTTTATTACTCAGTATGGTCTGACTCTTAATCGTAACTCGCATACAACTTCCAATCACATCAATGCAGGATTCATGTGAAAATCCAAGTGAAGCCTAATTTTTACCATACACAAGTGCGCAACGCAAGAATGCAATTATGTTGTTTACTTACTTGTTAAAGGTATAGATTATCATTAGGCTTTAAAGGGATAGTTGACCCAAATAAAAAAATGACATATTGGGTTCCTTACCAAGGCCAGACTACTGCATTTGGGGTCCTGGAAAATAGCTAACTTCCTGCATTTCAACACATTTTGTGACCTCCAGAGGGCCCACAACCCCCGCAAAAAAAGAACGGGGGCCCTGGTGCATGTGCCCTGCGTACCCGTTCAGTAATCAGGCCCTGTTCCTTACCCTGTAAGCAGTCTATGGACAAGGTATGATAGCAATCCATGCTTTGGTTTTGTTTACTTGGCCATTGTTTCACATGTGGCACAAATCCAATGCAAGTCAAAGGTACCTACAGTATATTAGCATTTTTCACGCTTCATGTCCAAATCATCATACAGTATCTAAAACTTAATGGTGCCACTCAATTAACTTAACTTATATATTATTTGGACATGAAGTGTGATTTTGCTGTAATGTCAGTGTGGATTACTCACATGTGTCCCTGTGGCACGGTCAAATTGAGATTACTCAGGACTTTGAGTTTCCCGTACGACCGACACACTTCCCGACACCGGATCGCCAAATCCTCCAATCCGGGGGAGGGGGGAGGAGCTTCCTGGTCTGTCTTCATCCTTCCTTCTGTCAACTGGAAGAAGAAAAACAAACAAATGTAAAAAAATTATTAGAATAATATTAGAATAACAATAATAATATATATATATTTCCCCCCATAATTGTCACTTTATTAAGACAGTAGTGAACAACAGGGGGATAAAGATGGAGAATAGCAGTGGGGTCCAGATTGGTACCATGCTGGGATGGTGTATATATAGCAGCCACTGTTACCCATGCTGGGGTGGTGTATATATAGCAGCCACTGTTACCCATGCTGGGATGGTGTATATATAGCAGCCACTGTTACCCATGCTGGGGTGGTGTATATATAGCAGCCACTGTTACCCATGCTGGGATGGTGTATATATAGCAGCCACTGTTACCCATGCTGGGGTGGTGTATATATAGCAGCCACTGTTACCCATGCTGGGGTGGTATATATATATAGCAGCCACTGTTACCCATGCTGGGATGGTGTATATATAGCAGCCACTGTTACCCATGCTGGGATGGTGTATATATAGCAGCCACTGTTACCCATGCTGGGATGGTGTATATATAGCAGCCACTGTTACCCATGCTGGGGTGGTGTATATATAGCAGCCACTGTTACCCATGCTGGGGTGGTGTATATATAGCAGCCACTGTTACCCATGCTGGGGTGGTGTATATATAGCAGCCACTGTTACCCATGCTGGGGTGGTGTATATATAGCAGCCACTGTTACCCATGCTGGGATGGTGTATATATAGCAGCCACTGTTACCCATGCTGGGGTGGTGTATATATAGCAGCCACTGTTACCCATGCTGGGGTGGTGTATATATAGCAGCCACTGTTACCCATGCTGGGGTGGTGTATATATAGCAGCCACTGTTACCCATGCTGGGATGGTGTGTATATATAGCAGCCACTGTTACCCATGCTGGGATGGTGTATATATAGCAGCCACTGTTACCCATGCTGGGATGGTGTATATATAGCAGCCACTGTTACCCATGCTGGGATGGTGTATATATAACAGCCACTGTTACCCATGCTGGGGTGGTGTATATATAGCAGCCACTGTTACCCATGCTGGGGTGGTGTATATATAGCAGCCACCGTTACCCATGCTGGGATGGTGTATATATAGCAGCCACTGTTACCCATGCTGGGGTGGTATATATATAGCAGCCACTGTTACCCATGCTGGGGTGGTATATATATATATAGCAGCCACTGTTACCCATGCTGGGGTGGTGTATATATAGCAGCCACTGTTACCCATGCTGGGGTGGTGTATATATAGCAGCCACTGTTACCCATGCTGGGGTGGTGTATATATAGCAGCCACTGTTACCCATGCTGGGGTGGTATATATAGCAGCCACTGTTACCCATGCTGGGATGGTGTATATATAGCAGCCACTGTTACCCATGCTGGGGTGGTATATATAGCAGCCACTGTTACCCATGCTGGGGTGGTATATATAGCAGCCACTGTTACCCATGCTGGGGTGGTGTATATATAGCAGCCACTGTTACCCATGCTGGGGTGGTATATATAGCAGCCACTGTTACCCATGCTGGGGTGGTATATATAGCAGCCACTGTTACCCATGCTGGGGTGGTGTATATATAGCAGCCACTGTTACCCATGCTGGGGTGGTATATATATAGCAGCCACTGTTACCCATGCTGGGATGGTGTATATATAGCAGCCACTGTTACCCATGCTTGGGTGGTATATATATATATATTGCAGCCACTGTTACCCATGCTGGGGTTGTGTATATATAGCAGCCACTGTTACCCATGCTGGGATGGTGTATATATAGCAGCCACTGTTACCCATGCTTGGGTGGTATATATATATATATAGCAGCCACTGTTACCCATGCTGGGGTTGTGTATATATAGCAGCCACTGTTACCCATGCTGGGATGGTGTATATATAGCAGCCACTGTTACCCATGCTGGGGTGGTATATATATATAGCAGCCACTGTTACCCATACTGGGGTGGTGTATATATAGCAGCCACTGTTACCCATGCTGGGGTGGTATATATAGCAGCCACTGTTACCCATGCTGTGATGGTGTATATATAGCAGCCACTGTTACCCATGCTGGGGTGGTATATATAGCAGCCACTGTTACCCATGCTGGGGTGGTATATATAGCAGCCACTGTTACCCATGCTGGGATGGTGTATATATAGCAGCCACTGTTACCCATGCTGGGGTGGTATATATAGCAGCCACTGTTACCCATGCTGGGGTGGTATATATAGCAGCCACTGTTACCCATGCTGGGGTGGTGTATATATAGCAGCCACTGTTACCCATGCTGGGGTGGTGTATATATAGCAGCCACTGTTATCCATGCTGGGATGGTGTATATATAGCAGCCACTGTTACCCATGCTGGGATGGTGTATATATAGCAGCCACTGTTACCCATGCTGGGATGGTGTATATCTAGCAGCCACTGTTACCCATGCTGGGATGGTGTATATATAGCAGCCACTGTTACCCATGCTGGGGTGGTATATATATATATAGCAGCCACTGTTACCCATGCTGGGGTGGTGTATATATAGCAGCCACTGTTACCCATGCTGGGGTGGTATATATATATAGCAGCCACTGTTACCCATGCTGGGATGGTGTATATATAGCAGCCACTGTTACCCATGCTGGGGTGGTATATATATAGCAGCCACTGTTACCCATGCTGGGATGGTGTATATATAGCAGCCACTGTTACCCATGCTGGGGTGGTGTATATGTAGCAGCCACTGTTACCCATGCTGGGATGGTGTATATATAGCAGCCACTGTTACCCATGCTGGGATGGTGTATATATAGCAGCCACTGTTACCCATGCTGGGGTGGTATATATAGCAGCCACTGTTACCCATGCTGGGGTGGTATATATATATAGCAGCCACTGTTACCCATGCTGGGATAGTGTATATATAGCAGCCACTGTTACCCATGCTGGGATGGTGTATATATAGCAGCCACTGTTACCCATGCTGGGGTGGTATATATAGCAGCCACTGTTACCCATGCTGGGATGGTGTATATATAGCAGCCACTGTTACCCATGCTGGGGTGGTATATATATATAGCAGCCACTGTTACCCATGCTGGGGTGGTGTATATATAGCAGCCACTGTTACCCATGCTGGGGTGGTATATATATAGCAGCCACTGTTACCCATGCTGGGGTGGTATATATATAGCAGCCACTGTTACCCATGCTGGGATGGTGTATATATAGCAGCCACTGTTACCCATGCTGGGGTGGTGTATATATAGCAGCCACTGTTACCCATGCTGGGATGGTGTATATATAGCAGCCACTGTTACCCATGCTGGGGTGGTATATATATAGCAGCCACTGTTACCCATGCTGGGATGGTGTATATATAGCAGCCACTGTTACCCATGCTGGGGTGGTATATATATATATAGCAGCCACTGTTACCCATGCTGGGGTGGTGTATATATAGCAGCCACTGTTACCCATGCTGGGGTGGTATATATATATATAGCAGCCACTGTTACCCATGCTGGGATGGTGTATATATAGCAGCCACTGTTACCCATGCTGGGATGGTGTATATATAGCAGCCACTGTTACCCATGCTGGGATGGTGTATATATAGCAGCCACTGTTACCCATGCTGGGATGGTGTATATATAGCAGCCACTGTTAACCTCTACACCAGCCTTGAGATTCTGGCGCAGGTTGACGTTTATTGTCACAAATTGTTGCCCTTGTAGAAGAGCTGAGCGATTTCCACTAGATAGTCTAGCTGCCAAGTCAAAATTGTCTATGTCATAAAAATCCATTTAAAAAAAGCTTTTTGTTCTTAATTTAAGGTTAGGGTTAGGCATTAGGGATAACAGTGGGTTTAAGGTTTAAAATCCAATTTTATGACTTTGTGGCTGTGACAGCTAGTGACCATTCTTCAGAGCTGCCTCCAGGGCAAGATTCATGACAATAAATGCCAACCTGCCCATCTGGCACTCTAGGCAGGCTAGAATAAACACTTAAAGTATTTGAAAGATTTCAAATAGAATGTAAACCCAGGTCTGGTGGTGCTGTGTGCAGCCTGCATCGAATCAAGGTCGTAGAGCAACCCTAACTAGGTGTCGCCCCCAAATGGCACCCTATTCCCTACGTAGTGCATTCCTTTTCACTAAGGCCCATAGAGGCTATAGTGGTATATATAGGGAGCCATTTGGGACGCACCCTGGGTCAAATAATCTTTCATCCCTGCCTCCTTTCCCTGGCTTCCCTTGTTTCAGTCTCCCTTTCTCTGTGTTGGCTTACACGTTCTCCCTCACTTAATCCAGCATCTTTCATTCCACCGTGATGAGATTATAGGGAAACCACTCCGTAATCTGACTCTATTGATCAAGATCACCTTCTTTGACACAATGTCACATGTAGTCTGGGTACCAGTCTGTTTAGATAACATTCCACTCCTTTCACTCTGTGTTAGGTGCCAAAGAATGTTTCACAATGAAACAATGAGTGCAAAGTGTAGAATGTTAGTTAAACCAACTGGTACCCAAGCTATGACACATGGCAGCATATGTACAGAAAGGAACTGTTGTTGTAGTAATGGCCTGGACATTGTTGTACTGTAATAACATTGTAATATAAAGGATATAGTTTCGTGAGACATTATAGGACTATAGCCTTTCTACACAGACAGACAGCATTAATTCACTGCAAAATCATTTCGGACATGGGTTCTCTTCTTTTTGTGTGAAGAATAAATTCAAGTTCAACGTTTTTATTAATGAAATTGCAGACAACAAACACTCTCTGAAATACTTGATATTAACAGATTAACAGACTCCATCTCCGGTTAAAGAAGCTCCATAAAATAAGTAATAGTCAAATAGGATAATAATAATAATTGGAGTCATACAACAAACAGATGTTACAATATTTAGTAAAGCATCCAGTTCAGAGGTGTGAAACATGCGGCCAGCGGGCCAGATCCGGCCCTTGAGACAATTCAATCCGGCCCGCTGGTGGTTTGAGAAGAAAAAAAAAAAAGAAAAAAAAAAAAGATATATATATATATATATATATATATATATATATTACCTGCCTCGTACCCCTGCACATTGACTCGGTACCAGTACTCCCTGTATATAGCCTTGTTATTGTTATTCATTGTAAGTAAGAATTTGTTCTTAACTGACTTGCCAAGTTTAATAATAGTTAAATAAAAAAATACATGAAAAAAAACTCAAGCTCCGAAGAAAATGTGCAAATGTTCTTACTTTTTAACTCTGCATTGTTGGTTAAAGGGCTTGTAAGTAAGCATTTCACAGTAAAGTCTACACCTGTTGTATTCGGCGCATGTAACAGATACAATTTGATTTGATTTAAAATGTCTAACACCAAAATCTAAACTGTGTAGAAATGAGAATAGACCTACATTTATAATCCAGCTTGCTAACAGTTATCGAAACAGTCAGGGAGCAGAGAAAACTCCAACAGTAATGGATAGAGGAATATGTTTTTGTACATTTTGACAGTGAGGAAACACAACCGATTTCAGGTGCAGCCCTTTGGACCACGATGGAAAACAGTTGGAGGAGCCGGGCTACACTTGAGGAGTCTGACAAGTGACAAATCGATTCATTGTTATCATTTCAGATATGCTCCGATACGGTAACATACCGTTAGCTAATCTTTGAAAGAACCACAGAAAAGCAAATACAGAAACACCAGCTGTAATTTAGCCAACTAGGAAAACACTGGTCCTAAATTACAACAGGGACTCACCTGAAAAGGTTCCCTTACACAAGAAGGAGCTGAAGTCTAGAAGATGGAGAGCAACAACATAGCCTATAGCACTGTAGCAATGAGTGTGAGTGTGCCTAGCCTACTGTGCGAAAACATGAACCAACAGAACTAAACATTGTGTGAAGATCAGCTGACAATTCCATGTCATCAGGGTGTAGTTGGGCCTTAGCCTATTTCCAAGTGGTAGAACAGGTTGGCTCTTGAGAAGGGAGAAGTGGCATTATTCAGACTGAATGCATGCAGGCGTCTTGCTCCGGAATGAATACACCTGTTAACCTACTACTAAATTACATAACAGAAGTAGCTACAGTTGTAAGATCTTAAATTGATCACTCTTTTGTTACAGAGTATTTTCCTGCACAGCAGGAAATTGAAACTTATAGTGTATTCAAGGTACTAAAAGGCTTCTAAAGTTTGGATTTTCTAGTTTCAAATGTCTTATTTGATTTGCCCTAACAAAAAATGTAGCAACCCCTACAAAAAAGGTCCATTAATTATAACCCACATAATTCATATTTCCTGTTGCTGCAGGATTATTTTCCTGCTATAGAAAACAGGCTCAAATTAAGATCATTCATCTGTAGACTAAGAAAAACAACAAAAGACACATCAAATCAAATCAAATGTTATTTGTCACATACACACGGTTAGCAGATGTTAATGCGAGTTTAGCGAAATGCCTGTGCTTCTAGTTCCGACCATGCAGTAATATCTAACAAGTAATCTAACAATTTCACAATAACTACCTTATACACACAAGTGTAAAGGAATGAACAAGAACATGTACATATAAATATATGGATGAGTGATGGCCGTGCAGCATAGGCAAGATGCAGTAGATGGTATAGAGTACAATATATACATATGAGATGAGTAATGTAGGGTATGTAAACATTACATAAAGTGGCATAGTTTAAACTGACTAGTGATACATTTATTACATCCAATTTTTAATTATTAAAGTGGCTAGAGATTGATGGCTGTTTAACAGTCTGATGGCCTTGAGATAGAAGCTGTTTTTCAGTCTCTCGGTCCCAGCTTTGATGCACCTGTTCTGACCTCGCCTTCTGGATGATAGCGGGGTGAACAGGCAGTGGCTTCGGGTGGTTGTTGTCCTTGATGATCTTTTTGGCCTTCCTGTGACATCGGGTGGTGTAGGTGTCCTGGAGGGCAGGTAGTTTGCCCCCGGTGATGCGTTGTGAAGACCTCACTACCCTCTGGAGAGTCTTGCGGTTGTGGGCGGAGCAGTTGCTGTGCCAGGCGGTGCCGTACCAGGCGGTACCATCTTGGCTTTTTGCATTAGTTTCCCTAGATTAGGTCTATGTGTGGCTGCATTAGTTTCTGTAGTTTAGGTCTATGTGTGGCTGCATTAGTTTCTGTAGATTAGGTCTATGTGTGGCAGCAGGATGCCATCTTAGGATAATAAACAGAGCCGCCTTCAATATAACCTACATTGTTTCTATCTAAAACAAAATGCCCCCCCCCCCCAAAAAAAAAAATGGATAGGCCCTATACCGCTGCAGTTACCGCGAGGGACGCCATTTTCTTTGGAGCTTGTGTTGCACTGATACGTTCCCAGGTTTTCAAGACACCCACATGTCCTGGGCTAGTCCCCATGACTTGAAGAGAGGAGGAGGATGGTAGGAGATATGTCCTGGGCTAGTCCCCATGACTTAAAGAGAGGAGGAGGATGGTAGGAGATATGTCCTGGGCTAGTCCCCATGACTTGAAGAGAGGAGGAGGATGGTAGGAGATATGTCCTGGGCTAGTCCCCATGACTTGAAGAGAGGAGGATGGTAGGAGATATGTCCTGGGCTAGTCACCATGACTTGAAGAGAGGAGGATGGTAGGAGATATGTCCTGGGCTAGTCAGCATAACTTCAGGGACAGGTGCTGCAATGGACAGAATGTCAGAGATGTGCCTTGCTGTCTTTTGAGAGTCATCCTATGTTACAAAATAAGTGCCTTGCTCAAGGGCGGCGTAACGGTAGTAGACACCAGCAGCTCTTCAGTGGCCAATTCAGTCCCAACCTTTTCATCTCCTCTATACCCTCATGCAGGGCTACACACAGCCCCAATACAACACTGACTGATGGTTCCCTGTTATCCAATCATGTAGGCTGCTCTGACTGAGGAAGTCACTATCAGGGTGAGAAGATAGAAGGCTTGAGACCCACAAAACATCTTGTCAGTCAATCTCTGTCTACAACATGTTGTCTACACTCTTATAAGAAATGGTTCTATACAGAACCAATAGGTTCTATATAAAACCCCAATGAGCCCTTGTTTCTGGATGAGGGAACTGCAGAATAGAACAGAGCAGGCCTAGAGTAGAGGATTTGTATTTGTAGTACCGTGAACTGCCACAGAAGGAGCCCTCTGACAATTTGAACATGCCCTCCTGATTTGCATAGGCAAATAATGTTCTATATAATTATTGAGCGGAAACATGCTATTATAGCTCAATGGTGTCCAACAAAGTAGGATATTTCTCAATGAACTTAGTATTTAGAATCAAAAAGCCCTTTGGGCTCCCGAGTGGCGCGGCGGTCTAAGGCACTGCATCTCAGTGCTTGAGGCGTCATTACAGACACCCTGGCCCAGCGTCATCCGGGTTCACCGGTCTAGGCTGTCATTGTAAATAAGAATTTGTTCTTCCCGCTGGCTTGCCTAGTTAAATAAAGGTTACATTTTCAAGAACAAAAGGAGCTGTACTCTTATAGCCTAGATTTATATATCAAGTCGGTGGTTTCTTTAGCCCACATTTTGTTCACTCTATCATTATCATCCCAAATGGTTACATTTTCTATCCTAGGCTCCTACCACATACCAGGCCTCTTTAATTAGTCTAGGAACGAAGATATACAAAATATTTTCACTCAAGATTAGAATCGAATGAGAGAAGTGCCCCCACTTTATGGGGGTACAGTTTAATTAGGTGAAGGTTCTTTTGTAGGAAATTAAAAATCTGATTAGCCTGGCTCGTTCCCGTTCCCGAACAGACGGGGATTACCAAAGCCCCTCTTATTATTGTAAAGCACACGTCAGCTAAATAAAAAGACTATCCACCCATTTCCAGAGCGGATAAATACAGCCTAGACATAGCCTACTACAACACGCAGCCTCAGCCAGCCAGACGTATCCTAGTCCTAAACGTTAATACCGTAGGTAATTCCACTCTTCGCTGCATGTGGAGTGTGAGTGTGGACAGCTAGAAATATGTTGACTGAGTCACTGCTGCCACATTCCAGGAGAGGAGGACTGCCCGGGCTGCCTCTCTTCTGATAAGCATCCTATGGTCTTCTGTACAAGTCAAGATGGCGGTGTCGGCAACGGAAAAGGACGCAATAGTGAGTACTACAATTTTCAGGAAAACAGCGGTTTGCTTGGAATTTGTTGTTTTCTGTATCTGCACGTAAAACGTTGAAGCGTGTCATTTGTGGAGAGCTATAATTAACGTCATCATGAAGTTTGTATTATTGTGTGGAGTAATATGGCAATAGGCTGCCTGTGCATTCCCAAGCACAGCCCGAGTCGACCTCTGATGTGGGCGCGGAACAAATTCAATGATTCTGCATGATAACATGTTTCTGTGTGGTGCTCACCTAGGTCGTTTGACCGATACGGTGCATTACTTCTCGTTATCAGTTTACAATGTGGGCTGTCTATGTGCGGGTTGGTGGTAATGACCGACCGTTCTCACAGGTTTTACTTTCTCTAGTCTAGAACATGACACATGTTTTGACAGCCATGGGTTTCCCCACCTTTTCATTGTTGAATAGCGGCATGAGGACCATGCAGAGAAGACATCTAGAGCAATATGCAGCCTTTTAAAACGCTAGGCTACTCCGCCCATTGAGTAGGCTGCTATCGTTTAGGCTGTACCTGATCAATACGTTGTGTTTTTTTCTTTCCCTTTTGTCTCTGGTGGTTTTGAAGAATACTGAAGATGACCATCACAACGATTCGTTCGGGAACCCCGGGCTTATATCACCGGATAGGGAGGACATTGCACGGCTTCTGGTGGGACGATTCATCCTGAAACATCCACGTTATTCAATATATACGCCTGTATTATTTTCTTTGTCCACGTTGTGATGATGGTTTAAATGTGATGATTTAAAATAAAATGTTGTCTCTCAATCATAGAAGGTGCCATTCAGCGGCCGCATCAGAGGTGGTATGAGGCCGGGGAAGAAGGTCATTGTCATGGGCATTGTTGATCTGGAGCCGGACAGGTAGGCTAAAACAATAACCTCCACTCATTAGGTCTTAGCTCTGGTCCATGTCGTTGGACAGGCAGGCTAAAACAATAACCTCCACTCATTAGGTCTTAGCTCTGGTCCATGTCGTTGGACAGGTAGGCTAAAACAATAACCTCCACTCATTAGGTCTTAGCTCTGGTCCATGTCGTTGGACAGGTAGGCTAAAACAATAACCTCCACTCATTAGGTCTTAGCTCTGGTCCATGTCGTTGGACAGGTAGGCTAAAACAATATCCTCCACTCATTAGGTCTTAGCTCTGGTCCATGTCGTTGGACAGGCAGGCTAAAACAATAACCTCCACTCATTAGGTCTTAGCTCTGGTCCATGTCGTTGGACAGGCAGGCTAAAACAATAACCTCCACTCATTAGGTCTTAGCTCTGGTCCATGTCGTTGGACAGGTAGGCTAAAACAATAACCTCCACTCATTAGGTCTTAGCTCTGGTCCATGTCGTTGGACAGGTAGGCTAAAACAATAACCTCCACTCATTAGGTCTTAGCTCTGGTCCATGTCGTTGGACAGGTAGGCTAAAACAATAACCTCCACTCATTAGGTCTTAGCTCTGGTCCATGTCGTTGGACAGGTAGGCTAAAACAATAATCTCCACTCATTAGGTCTTAGCTCTGGTCCATGTCGTTGGACAGGTAGGCTAAAACAATAACCTCCACTCATTAGGTCTTAGCTCTGGTCCATGTCGTTGGACAGGCAGGCTAAAACAATAACCTCCACTCATTAGGTCTTAGCTCTGGTCCATGTCGTTGGACAGGCAGGCTAAAACAATAACCTCCACTCATTAGGTCTTAGCTCTGGTCCATGTCGTTGGACAGGCAGGCTAAAACAATAACCTCCACTCATTAGGTCTTAGCTCTGGTCCATGTCGTTGGACAGGCAGGCTAAAACAATATCCTCCACTCATTAGGTCTTAGCTCTGGTCCATGTCGTTGGACAGGCAGGCTAAAACAATAATCTCCACTCATTAGGTCTTAGCTCTGGTCCATGTCGTTGGACAGGTAGGTTAAAACAATAACCTCCACTCATTAGGTCTTAGCTCTGGTCCATGTCGTTACGTGCAGCTTGCTGATGCTGAGACTTCAACTTATTCTTGTAGAAGAGAAGGCGCTCTGGACTGGAGCTAACTAGGTCTATTTGTCAACTGCACCCTGGCTTATCTGAATGAATGTCATTACCAACTTCTTATCTTTCATATACTGCTTTTTCATTAGCTTGTAAGTCCCATTCCATTTTAGGTGGAGATCTGATTCTGTAAGAATGTAGCCTACAGAATGAATTGTTGTGGACCTGTGTATTACATGTTTAATTGGTGAAATGCTGTGTTTTCTATGTTATGTCTGCTGAAGAATGTGAATCTAGCCTAATAAGGAGAGAGAACATTTATTGTAAAAGACAGAATCGAACACAGGCTCAGAAAGGAAAAAGTTCAAAAGAATAATTTATTAGCAGCATGGCAGAAGGCAAAGAAAAAGCCCGGGGGAGGTGAAGAGGAAACATGGAGAACTGTGTGGGTGGGTGTGTTGAGAACGGAGGGCTTTTTCATAATGCAAGGCAGGGTGTTCACCTCCACAGTCAGGCCAGACTGAGGCAGCGCTGGTCTGTCAAGAATGGCACCCTATTCCCTATGTAGGCAACTAGGGCTACATTGGCCCTCATCAAACGTAGTGTGCTACGAAGGGGATAGTGTGCCAGTTGGGACACAGCTTGTTGAGACATTTTAGGGTGTGTCCTTTATAGGCCTCAATAGAAACTAATGGTCAGTTTAAAAACACATTTAGTGACATCAGTTTTAAATGCCTGGCGCACAATATTTATGTGGAAGTTCATGGCAGATGTCAACATGCTGCTCCTCCAGATGCAAAACATAATGACAACATTTATGTGGTGTTTCTCCTACACAGACACCACGTCCCTATAGGCCCTCCTACGTCCCCTACAGCACCACGTCCCTATGGGCCCTCCTACGTCCCCTACAGCACCATGTCCCTATAGGCCCTCCTACGTCCCCTACAGCACCACGTCCCTATAGGCCCTCCTCTATGTCCCCTACAGCATCATGTCCCTATAGGCGCTCCTCTATGTCCCCTACAGCGTCATGTCCCTATAGGCCCTCCTCTGTCCCCTACAGCGTCATGTCCCTATAGGCCCTCCTCTATGTCCCCTACAGCGTCATGTCCCTATAGGCCCTCCTCTATGTCCCCTACAGCATCATGTCCCTATAGGCCCTCCTCTATGTCCCCTACAGCATCATGTCCCTATAGGCCCTCCTCTATGTCCCCTACAGCATCATGTCCCTATAGGCCCTCCTCTATGTCCCCTACAGCATCATGTCCCTATAGGCCCTCCTCTATGTCCCCTACAGCATCATGTCCCTATAGGCCCTCCTCTATGTCCCCTACAGCATCATGTCCCTATAGGCCCCCCTCTCTGTCTCTTACAGCTCCATTACCATTGTCCCCATAGGGACAGGTTATCCTAGGGCTCCCACTAAAGGACAGGTTGCCCTAGGGCTCCCACTAAGGGACAGGTTATCCTAGGGCTCCCACTAAAGGACAGGTTGCCCTAGGGCTCCCACTAAGGGACAGGTTACCCTAGGGCTCCCACTAAAGGACAGGTTACCCTAGGGCTCCCACTAAAGGACAGGTTACCCTAGGGCTCCCACTAAAGGACAGGTTACCCTAGGGCTCCCACTAAGGGACAGGTTACCCTAGGGCTCCCACTAAGGGACAGGTTACCCTAGGGCTCCCACTAAAGGACAGGTTACCCTAGGGCTCCCACTAAGGGACAGGTTACCCTAGGGCTCCCACTAAGGGACAGGTTACCCTAGGGCTCCCACTAAGGGATTGGTTACCCAAGGGCTCCCACTAAGGGACAGGTTACCCTAGGGCTCCCACTAAGGGACAGGTTACCCTAGGGCTCCCACTAAGGGACAGGTTGCCCTAGGGCTCCCACTAAGGGACAGGTTGCCCTAGGGCTCCCACTAAGGGACAGGTTGCCCTAGGGCTCCCACTAAGGGACAGGTTGCCCTAGGGCTCCCACTAAGGGACAGGTTGCCCTAGGGCTCCCACTAAGGGACAGGTTGCCCTAGGGCTCCCACTAAGGGACAGGTTGCCCTAGGGCTCCCACTAAGGGACAGGTTGCCCTAGGGCTCCCACTAAGGGACAGGTTGCCCTAGGGCTCCCACTAAGGGACAGGTTGCCCTAGGGCTCCCACTAAGGGACAGGTTGCCCTAGGGCTCCCACTAAGGGACAGGTTGCCCTAGGGCTCCCACTAAGGGACAGGTTGCCCTAGGGCTCCCACTAAGGGACAGGTTGCCCTAGGGCTCCCACTAAGGGACAGGTTGCCCTAGGGCTCCCACTAAGGGACAGGTTGCCCTAGGGCTCCCACTAAGGGACAGGTTGCCCTAGGGCTCCCACTAAGGGACAGGTTGCCCTAGGGCTCCCACTAAGGGACAGGTTGCCCTAGGGCTCCCACAAAGGGACAGGTTGCCCTAGGGCTCCCACAAAGGGACAGGTTGCCCTAGGGCTCCCACAAAGGGACAGGTTGCCCTAGGGCTCCCACAAAGGGACAGGTTGCCCTAGGGCTCCCACTAAGGGACAGGTTACCCTAGGGCTCCCACTAAGGGACAGGTTACCCTAGGGCTCCCACTAAAGGACAGGTTACCCTAGGGCTCCCACTAAAGGACAGGTTACCCTAGGGCTCCCACTAAAGGACAGGTTACCCTAGGGCTCCCACTAAAGGACAGGTTACCTAGGGCTCCCACTAAAGGACAGGTTACCTAGGGTAAAAAGGGATATTGTTAAACCAGCACAAGGACACCTATTTCTTTTTTCTTCTCTACGTTTCTTTCTGTCTCAGCTTTGACGTCAGCCTGACTTGCGGCCGCGGCACAGAGAAGGAGGAACCACAGCCGGATGTGGCCCTGAAACTCAGCGCTCGATTCGCCGAGCGGCAGTTTCTGCGTAACTCCCGCGTCTCGGGAAAATGGAGCGAGGAGGAGAAGTCTATCGACTACTTCCCCTTCATCCCTGACCAGCCCTTCAGGGTACCTGTTACACTGATCCTAATATCTAACCTCTAATCCTAACCCCTAAAATATCATCCTAACCTTTAATCCTAACCCCTAACCTTTAATCCTAACCTCTAATCCTAACCCCTAACCTCTAATCCCAACCCCGAACCTCTAATGCTAACCCCTACCCCTTAATCCATAACCCTAACTGGACCAGGCCTTCAAGATACCATAACACTCCACTCTCTTTTTAAATTCTAACCCCTAACCCGACCATCCCTTCAGGGTACCGAGAACACTTCACGTTCTTATCCAACTTGTCCCAAATGGCACCACATCCCTTTTCTAGTAGACTTCTTTTGACCAGAGCCCTATGGGGCCACTGTTAACAAGGGTCTTAACTTCACGATAATTGGCCTTCCACCACTATCTCTATCTCATACACTCCCTCGCTCTACCCCTCTCTGACTTGTCTTTAGTTGCTGTGATATGATTCAGTACAGACGTTATGTAAAGATATAGCCCAGTGATAAGGAACACACATTGTTCCTTGTTGTGGTTTTAGTGTAAAGCAGGTTGCTCCAGTCACACATTTGTCAGAGGATGAGGGTTAGAGTTGTCAGAGGATGAGGGTTAGAGATGTCAGAGGATGAGGGTTAGAGATGTCAGAGGATGAGGGTTAGAGATGTTAGAGATGTCAGAGGATGAGGGTTAGAGATGTCAGAGGATGAGGGTCAGAGATGTCAGAGGATGAGGGTCAGAGATGTCAGAGGATGAGGGTCAGAGATGTCAGAGGATGAGGGTCAGAGATGTCAGAGGATGAGGGTCAGAGATGTCAGAGGATGAGAGATGTCAGAGGATGAGGGTCAGAGATGTCAGAGGATGAGGGTCAGAGATGTCAGAGGATGAGAGATGTCAGAGGATGAGGGTCAGAGATGTCAGAGGATGAGAGATGTCAGAGGATGAGGGTCAGAGGATGAGGGTCGGAGATGTCGGAGGATGAGGGTCAGAGGATGAGGGTCGGAGATGTCGGAGGATGAGGGTCAGAGGATGAGGGTCGGAGATGTCGGAGGATGAGGGTCAGAGGATGAGGGTCGGAGATGTCGGAGGATGAGGGTCAGAGGATGAGGGTCGGAGATGTCGGAGGATGAGGGTCAGAGGATGAGGGTCGGAGATGTCGGAGGATGAGGGTCAGAGGATGAGGGTCGGAGATGTCGGAGGATGAGGGTCAGAGGATGAGGGTCGGAGATGTCGGAGGATGAGGGTCGGAGGATGGGGGTCGGAGGATGAGGGTCGGAGATGTCAGAGGATGAGGGTCGGAGGATGAGGGTCAGAGATGTCGGAGGATGAGGGTCAGAGATGTCGGAGGATGAGGGTCGGAGGATGAGGGTCGGAGGATGAGGGTCGGAGATGTTGGAGGATGAGGGTCGGAGGATGAGGGTCGGAGGATGAGGGTCGGAGATGTGATTAGTTATGTAAAACCTAACAAGCTCTCTTTCATTTGGAGAAAGAACCACATGGCCACATTATGTGACTTAGTTTAGAAATGGGGTGTTTTATTCTGTTCTCTCTCTCTTCTTGCCTTTTCTCTTTCTCCATCTCTCTCGCTCTCTATCTATCCAGATCGAGATCCACTGCGAGCACACGCGCTTCCGGATATTTGTGGATGGAAACCCGCTCTTTGACTTTTTTCACAAAGTGAAATCTTTGCCGTCCATCGATACAGTGAGGATAGAAGGGGGTCTACAGATCACCAAGCTAGGCTAACCAACCCAGCTGCCATGCCTGTGTGTGACACAACAAGAACTCAATACAGGTGAACACACACACACCTGTTACTACAATACCCACAATGCAACACTGCAGCGCCTAGCGCTTTGGAAAGGCCTCGCCATCCCGGTTTGGTTCTGCCATCACTCCTCTTCTTCTTCTTTCCCTTTTATCTTGTCATGTCTCTACCAAGATCTGACGTTATTGTGACCTTCCTAATTGTTGGTTGAATGGTTGCAATGCAACGCAGCTCTGCGTGTCTTTGTTCTGAAAGAATTCCTTTGTTTTCTTCCTCAGTTCTGTGTGTGTCAGGGATCTCACAATATAAACGCCTGCTCATGGTTACCAAGCATCCTATGGGGATTTTGCTGAGAGAGGGAGCCCTATTCCAAATGTAATAGTGCACTGCTTTTGGGGCACTATTGGGCACTAGAGTGCTATTTGGGACACAACCGTAGAGCACCAAGAAGTATTTGCTTTCATGTGGAGAAATCCTACAATTCTCAGGAGGTTTCTCAGGAATCAACACCATTTATCACCTAAATGAGGGTTATTTCGTGGGGTTGACAAGCTCAATATTATGGGAGCTTCCATTTTTGCACTCCCTTCCTGTTCTTGAATTGGGTTTTATTGGTTGGTTGGTTGTCATGGTTATTGGCATCCTAACTCAATGACCTACATACAGAGGTGCATTCTAAATTGCATTTTATTCCCTATATAGTGCGCTACTTTGATCAGGGCCCATTGGGCTCTGGCCAAAAGTAGTGCACTACGTAGGGAATAGGGTGCCATTTGGAAAGGGAAATGCGGAATATATTGTGGAGTCTCAGCAAGATGTACCGTAGCAGCTTTTTGATTGAAATGTCTTGTAACTGTATGCAGTGTATTAATGGTGGTTCTTACTCACAATTTCAGTTCATTGCAACCATTCTCCTCCTGTAGATATAGATATTGCACTGACATAGAGCTACATGGTAGTGAATAGAATGTATAGTTCATTTGGAGCTTCGTTTACATTGCTTATTTAAGAGTGATGAACGATTGGTTCATTTAAAGGGGTAGTTCACCACAAAATCCAATTTTATCAGATGTGTTTTATACCTCAACTGTTCTGTGTCGAGCTAATAAACTGGAATTAGAGGTGCCAATCTTTCCTATTCATTTGGGTTCTAGATGAGATCAGTAGGTTTCTCTGAAGACTCACAGCAGTCTAGACAACACAACACGTGGTGTGGAATATGGACTCAGATGGTCTTTCTAGACTTGAAAACATCCTAGCAAATTTTATCTTGGAGTGAACTATCCCTTTAAGGAGTTTGATTAACTGGACTCTGACTTGTAAATGAAGAAAAACCCCAGAGTGAAAACACACCCAGCGATGGCCTGCACTTAGCCTAAACAACCATTCCACTCAAACCTCGCTGTCACAGACCAGATTATTACTGTATATGCAAATGGTGGATTCTCTTCCACACTTGAGCATTTTTTAAACCAGGGTCGTATTCATTAGTGCACACCGAAGTGAAATGTTTTGCCCAAAATAAAAAACAGTTGACCCGAAACTGTAATCGGTACTTTTGGAAGTTTAGACTGTTCCGTTAGCTAGCGATTAGCGGTTGACTGTTGTGAAGAATCTGTTATGAATGTACAGCAGCCATGTTTTTCTATGGTAGCATACCCACTGGGAACAGACGTCAGTTCAACGTCTAGTTTTCATTTCAATTTGGTTGAGTTGTCAACTAACGTGAAATCAACAGAGTTTCACCATGTCATTGGATTTAGGTTAAACGTTGGGTGAAAAAAAGGTCCTTATGTTGATGACTTTTTGCAAATCCAATCAGTTTTCCACATTGATTCAATGTCATCACAAATACTTTTTGGGTTGTTGAAATGACGTGGAAACAACGTTGATTCAACCAATTTCCGCATCTGAAATGGCACCTTACACTTCTAGAAAAAAAAGGTGCTATCTACCTGGAACCAAAAAGGGTGTTACCTGGAACCAGAATGTTCTCCTATGGGGACAGCAGAAGAGCCCTTTTGGAACGCTTTTTTCTAAGAGTGTATTACCTATTTAGTGCACTACTTTGGATCAGTGCCCACCACTTCATCAACACACAGAGATGCTACTGTTCACCAATAACTGTCATATGACTCAGTGGTTTAGTGGAGGGTAAATTCACGTGATCGCAGCTCACACACCTTTTGTATTCTGCGTAAGCATTTACCCACCTATTGCAGAATAATGCTTTGAAAATATATAGAGTGTTACTTTACTCACCACAAACAGGGATCAGAGTTTACCTACCTATTGTTATTTACCACGACATCACTGATATGCCTCTAACAACACACTGCCCCATGTCTATGGCCCAATGCATCTTTCTCTCTCGCTGGACTCACTGCATCTCTCTCTATCTCTCGCTCTCTCGAAACCGAGCCAGGAGAGCAAGAATGGGGCACACGGACATCACATGGTGCCTAGGGGAGCTATTGTGCTCCATCAAAGCTCTCTATTGTCTCTTACTGGGCTTAGTTGTTGGATCTCTCCTCCTCTATATTGTCTCTTTCTGGGCTTAGTTGTTGGATCTCTCCTCCTCTATATTGTCTCTTACTGGGCTTAGTTGTTGGATCTCTCCTCTCTGTGGGCTTAGTTGTTGGATCTCTCCTCTCTGTGGGCTTAGTTGTTGGATCTCTCCTCTCTGTGGGCTTAGTTGTTGGATCTCTCCTCTCTGTGGGCTTAGTTGTTGGATCTCTCTTGTCTCTTACTGGGCTTAGTTGTTGGATCTCTCCTCTATATTGTCTCTTACTGGGCTTAGTTGTTGGATCTCTCCTTCTCTCTATTGTCTCTTACTGGGCTTAGTTGTTGGATCTCTCCTTCTCTCTGTCTCTTACTGGGCTTAGTTGTTGGATCTCTCCTCTATATTGTCTCTTACTGGGCTTAGTTGTTGGATCTCTCCTCTATATTGTCTCTTACTGGGCTTAGTTGTTGGATCTCTCCTCTATATTGTCTCTTACTGGGCTTAGTTGTTGGATCTCTCCTTCTCTCTATTGTCTCTTACTGGGCTTAGTTGTTGGATCTCTCCTTCTCTCTATTGTCTCTTACTGGGCTTAGTTGTTGGATCTCTCCTTCTCTCTGTCTCTTTCTGGGCTTAGTTGTTGGATCTCTCCTTCTCTATATCGTCTCTTACTGGGCTTAGTTGTTGGATCTCTCCTTCTCTATATTTTCTCTTTCTGGGCTTAGTTGTTGGATCTCTCCTCTATATTGTCTCTTACTGGGCTTAGTTGTTGGATCTCTCCTTCTCTATATTGTCTCTTACTGGGCTTAGTTGTTGGATCTCTACTTCTCTATATCGTCTCTTACTGGGCTTAGTTGTTGGATCTCTCCTTCTCTATATTTTCTCTTTCTGGGCTTAGTTCTTGGATCTCTCCTCCATATTGTCTCTTGCTGGGCTTAGTTGTTGGATCTCTCCTTCTCTATATCGTCTCTTACTGGGCTTAGTTGTTGGATCTCTCCTTCTCTATATTGTCTCTTACTGGGCTTAGTTGTTGGATCTCTCCTTCTCTCTGTCTCTTACTGGGCTTAGTTGTTGGATCTCTCCTCTATATTGTCTCTTACTGGACTTAGTTGTGGGATCTCTCCTTCTCTATATCGTCTCTTACTGGGCTTAGTTGTTGGAAGGAGCGCTCATTCTTCAGTTGCCCCTACATAATGCACAACTTTGACCCTAACTTTAACCCTAACCCAAGACACGTTTGACCCTAAGTGCACTACTTTTGACCAGGGCCCAATGTATGGAATAGGGTGCCATTTGGGATGCGTATTTCCTGTTGGAAGCGAGTCAGCTCTGAGTTGTAGATGAGTAGGGAGGGACTTTGGATTAAAGGTGCTACACAGGATTTTTTAAATGGCATTATAATAGTGGAATGATAGTGTTTCACAGTATTACTTACCTGGCTATGATATTTGCCTATTGATTTCTCCCATTGGACAGGCATCTGTTGTCAAAATGGGAAAGCTGTTTTGACTTTGTGGCTGTGTTATCTTTTTAAAATCTGGTCAAGTGGCCAATGTAGAAATCGCTCTGTAATTTCTTGATTAAAAAAATTCTACACTGTTCGCTCAATTTCAGTTTATGTGAGAAAACAAGCACTGAATAGTGTAGGGCAGGGGGATTCACCTCTGACCCTACGAGGTCCGGAGCCTGCTGGTTGTCTGTTCTACCTGATCATTAATATCACCCACCTGGTGTCCCAACAAAAAGCAGTGGAACTGGCTTGGAGGTCCAGTGTTGAGTTTGAGGGGTGTAGCTAAACATATGTTCAATAATAAAACATATATCGTTTTTCCAGCTGTTTGAAGCTGCTGGACCAAAACAGAAAGTAAAAGGCTCAGTTGTGAGTCTCCTCCATGTTACGGGAAATGGGATTCTGGGGATGTAGCACCTTTAAGTCATGATAACTTTGAAGGTTGAGGGGTTGGTTGTTTGGTGTTTATTTTCTTTGCTGTACAGTGCTTCAAATGGTCCCTTCCTTGGTTTACCCCTGTAAGATGCTTCAAATGGTCCCTTCCTTGGTTTACCCCTGTAAGATGCTTCAAATGGTCCCTTCCTTGGTTTACCCCTGTAAGATGCTTCAAATGGTCCCTTCCTTGGTTTACCCCTGTAAGATGCTTCAAATGGTCCCTTCCTTGGTTTACCCCTGTAAGATGCTTCAAATGGTCCCTTCCTTGGTTTACCCCTGTAAGATGCTTCAAATGGTCCCTTCCTTGGTTTACCCCTGTAAGATGCTTCAAATGGTCCCTTCCTTGGTTTACCCCTGTAAGATGCTTCAAATGGTCCCTTCCTTGGTTTACCCCTGTAAGATGCTTCAAATGGTCCCTTCCTTGGTTTACCCCTGTAAGATGCTTCAAATGGTCCCTTCCTTGGTTTACCCCTGTAAGATGCTTCAAATGGTCCCTTCCTTGGTTTACCCCTGTAAGATGCTTCAAATGGTCCCTTCCTTGGTTTACCCCTGTAAGATGCTTCAAATGGACCCTTCCTTGGTTTAACCCTGTAAGATGCTTCAAATGGTCCCTTCCTTGGTTTACCCCTGTAAGATGCTTCAAATGGACCCTTCCTTGGTTTACCCCTGTAAGATGCTTCAAATGGACCCTTCCTTGGTTTACCCCTGTAAGATGCTTCAAATGGACCCTTCCTTGGTTTACCCCTGTAAGATGCTTCAAATGGACCCTTCCTTGGTTTACCCCTGTAAGATGCTTCAAATGGACCCTTCCTTGGTTTAACCCTGTAAGATGCTTCAAATGGACCCTTCCTTGGTTTAACCCTGTAAGATGCTTCAAATGGACCCTTCCTTGGTTTTGCCCAGATAGGCCACTGCACTGACTGAACCCTGTAGAGTGCATCACATTCCGCATGGGGGGATAGTGAATGGTTGGTAATGAATATGTGTGTGTGTGTGTGCTATATCAGACGTTCAGTCTCTGAACATCATTACAGTAGGCAATCCATGACAATATTCTGTGGGATGTTCAGTAGGCTACATATCCACAGGTCTTTTCTGTAAGAGAGCAATAACATCCTCCTCTCTGTCTTTTTCTCCTGGATGGTCACACAGGGTTTTCCTGAGGTACTAACATAGAGAACTCTTTTTTTGCATGACGGGCACTCATTTCCGTAAGGAAACTACAGTAGGCTATTAGGAAGGCAATACGGAGGACAGAGAGAGAGAGAGAGTTTCTATGAACCAGCCCAATGCACTGACCTCAACAGTATTGTATCCTTAATGTTGTATTAGGCTGAGTCTGGGTGTGTTTCGGGTGGCTGATTTCATTGTCGGTGCTGATCTGGCTGTAGCGAGTGGAAACTATCCCTCGTGAAACCACAACTTCTGGCTGTAGTGAGTTGGAAACTATCCCTCGTGAAACTACTTCATTTTAAATACAAACAAATATCCAGTTGCCCCATGGGAAAATAAGTAGACCTATATAATTCACATTGGAACTCCTTAAGAGACCTAACTTAATAACCTAATAATACATCTATGTATAAAAGTCCAAATTGTGGTTAAAACCAAGAGGCAGAATAAAAGACGTGTTCTAGTGCTTAATAATGTCATACATGTCACTCTAGCATCTCACCTGTGGTTCAGCCTGTTACATGTCACTCTAGCATCTCTCCTGTGGTTCAGCCTGTTACATGTCACTCTAGCATCTCGCCTGTGGTTCAGCCTGTCAGTTGTGGTCCAGGGGTCAACTTGAGAGGTCACTCACTCCCATGGCGCTGTATATCCAGGAAGAACGTGGGGAGGGAGATAACACAAAGACTTCCTGATTCACAACGTGGGGCGGGGGCTTATTCCGGAGGGGCACAACAACGTTAACATAGAAATACATTGTGTATAACAGTCATGTCTGTCTGTAATGTGAAATAGGAAATGGTAACCTGTCATTACTTCATATCTCTATCTGCAACAGCCTAGTAAATGGTGCATCCTACTGACTAAGCCCCTAGAAAGGCTTGTTTTGTGACTCTGTCTCATGATCCTAACTCCTCTACTGGCATTCAACTGGCATTCAAGCAAACATGCAGTACAGAAAATGTTACATTGGTCTTTTGCCATAAACTGCATAAATACTGATTAATCAGTCAATGCTAATTGGAAGAAATCAGGGTTGGACTTGATTGAAATGAGTTACTGTGATTTGAATGAGATGGTGTATTGCTGGAACACAGGAGCTACTAGGAGTTTTCCACAATGTGAAATACCTGCAGTGTTTGTTTGAACTCAGCCCTTGGGTCTACAGCTGCAGCCTGCCACAACACAAATACCATTCAACCCACTCTGACCTACACTGGCCTCAGAAAAACAGCAGAAAAACATGGAAGACTTTTGGTTTGAACTGAATGTCATTGCTCCCTGATTATAATCTGATGTTAACATGCCTTCGGACTTTGTACATATTTTGAACATGGCCTTGTTGGTTTGGTTTTTACATGAGAAAATGTGTCTATGTGCTTTATAGGCAAAACGTTTCGGTACGCTTGTGTTGTTGACAGACCTGGGTTGAAATACTATTTGATATCATTTCAAATACTTTATCTTGGCTCGACTGGCACAATGGAACCAATAGAATAGTCACAAGGACTGCAAGCCCCGCCCATCAGGCACTCCAGGCAGACTAGACTAGAGCAAACTCTGAACGTTTTTGAAAGATTTCAAGTAGTAATTGAACCCCGGTCTGGTTGTTGAAAACAAGTACTATGTGAGCATATTGTATATCTGAGAAGCCAAGATTATAGGTTTTCCTAGTTTTTGTTTTTAAACTTGTCAAAATATGTGATGTCTTTTTGTTCTTTCTACCAGCTGTGTTATAACCTAGTGAAGCATTACACTGCTGTTGGAAGGAAAAGGCCCAAGTCAATGGTTATGTACCAAATGGTACCCTATTCCTTACAAGTGACACTTCTTTTGACCAGAGATCTATGGGCCCTGATTTCAAAGTAGTGCACTACGGTACATAGGGAATAGGGTGCCATTTGGGATGCAGTAATTATTATAGCTTTTTTGGAAAAGCAAACTGTAGTTATTATGGAGTGTCCTATGTAGGTTAGGTTGTGTTGCTGTGTGTGTACAATCGGGCTTCCCTTTTCATTTATAAAGAGTCAAGAACAAGGTTATTTTCTTTTTTAAACAGTGCCTATTAAATACTAAAAGATGAACGCTTTTGAATTACAAGACATCTATAAAGTTAACTCTGACCAAGTTGTTCTCTCACCAATTAACATCAGATGAGGATTTAGGATGAGAAGTTTATTGTTTATTATGAAGTGTAAAAGAAGCCTGTCTGCTACAATATGTAAAGGGTTGTTTCTGTCTGATGTAGAGAGTGTTGTCTGACTGACTGACTCAGGAAAGAAGATCCCTGGTTAACAGGTTCATTCTCTATTCTGGGTTTTCAACAGAGGATCCTGCATATAACCAGTCCCACAGGAGCAATACAACTCTGTCTGTGTCCCAAAGGGCAATCTATTCCTTTATATAGAGCACTACTTTCAACTGGTCAAATGTAGGGAACTGTCGGGAATAGTGTGTTATTTGGGACACGCAGACTTATTATACACTATTTCCTAACTGAATGAAACCAAATTGAGTCATTCATGGAGAATTTTAACATTTTGCATTAGAGCATGTTTTGTTTGTGTGCATTAAAGGAGTAATTCCACTAGTTGTGCTCTCTTCCTCTTCAAATGTTTTCTTTTCCCATGCTTTTGTTAAAACAACTACTTTGTAGACCAATAAACGTGTCATCTTGGAATGTGCTGGTGCTCAATGTGTTTCATTCTGACAGGCTGAACCACAGTATGGAGCTCTTGACAACGAGCCATCAGGAAAACAAGGGAGTCTGTGTCCTGCCCCTGCCAAGCTGAGAGAGGAAGGAGATTGTGTGTGTGCATAAAATAAGTATGGGAGAGAGTGTGTGTGTGTGTGTGTGTGTGTCTGAAAGAGAGTGCGAAAGAGAGAGAGATGAAGGGATGGAGACAGTGTGAGAAGGAGAGATAGGGGTAGAGTCCGCTGGTTTGACATTTGACGTCTTGCCTGACAGACACAAATGCCTTTGTCGCAGTCACTGAGTGATTACAGACAGGAAGTTATGTGGAGGAGCAGTGGAATGGGTTAAAGAAGCAATCGGCAATAACAAAGAGGTTACCCCACCACTGTTTTGGTAATAAACATCTGAGGGATGGAGCTGCAGAAATGTAACCACTCTCAAATTCATAGACCAAGCTTTGGATGTAAGGACTGACCATCCATGATATCAAAATGATCAGTATTTAAATTTTGACTGTTTTGATTTACAATTGCATTGTTTACAAGCAATTGTATACAACTAGCTGATATTTTAGGTTCTGATGGGTTCTGACAGATGAACTAATAAGCTCATTTAGAAGTTCTATTCTTCAAGAATCAATGGGTATTATCATTCATTTAAAAGTCCAAAATGGGGTGTACCAATCACAGATTGCCCCTTTCAAACTGCTTTCCTCAGCCTGGGATGCCTCGGGGAAAAACTAAGGGGAGGTGTCTGACATACAAACTGATATTTAATAAACAAAATGGTTCAAATGAGATAAAGGTTAGGGGTTAAGGTTGGAGTTAAGGTAAGGGTCCGTTTTTGTTTCATCGGGCTTTCAATGGAATGCTCAGGATGACTCGTGATGGTTGTTTATGGTCTGTACTGCCCCCTGCTGTTTCTTTAACAAACTGTTACCACTGGAATGTAGGCCAATGTACTGTTCAATAGTAACATTCTTATCACATTCCTATTAATAAGATCTAGCACCTTTTTGTATCAACATAAAATTATATTTATTTTTTATGATTTCAAGATGCCCTTTTATAGATGTGATTTTGTAGCGGTAGGTAGCCTAGTGGTTGAGTGTTGGGCCAGTAACCAAAAGGACACTGGTTTGAATCCCTGTACAGACTAGGTGAAAAATCTGTTGATGTGCCCTTGAGCAAGGCACTTAACCCGAATTGTCACTGAAACAGTGTCTGTTTCATAATGTAGAAACATCAGCTGTTATATGACTTGACTGATTCTATGATCTCTATTGGTAATAATGTGATGTAATCCTAAAAGATTATAGAGACGATCTGACATGATTGAACGTTACTCAGTAATCTAATCTGGTTGGAGTGATTGCTCGACATAATCTGAGTCTCATGAGCACAGATAGCCAGATAGAGTTCTGAGGCTCATTCAATGACTGTGTATTGCTGCCATAGCAGGCTCCAGAGTTGTGGATGTCAATATTGAATGTGGACTGATTGTGTCTGTCTCCCAAATGGCACCCTATTCCCTATATAGTGCACTACCTTTGACCAGCTGTGGTCAAAATTAGTGCACTACATAGGAATAAGGGTGCTATTTGGGATGCAAAATGACTGTTATAACAAGGAATACATTACTTGTGGAGCAAAGTCTCATTTGTTGGGAGCTGAGGGCACCTTCAAGAACATAGATGTGCTTAAATGTATTTTCTCTCTTCAACTGAGCGACGCCAGATGACCGGAAAAGGACCCTCATCTCTCTGAGACGTTGACAATGTGTCAGTCAGACACATTAAATGACAAATAGCTTATTCTATGTGGGTGTCGTTGAGTCCACTTAGCCTACAGAGGCCATGCATAGTGGTTCTTAATGGAAGAACAATCTCAGTGAATGGATTGGATTCTTATAACCCATGATAATAATATTTATAACTCTATCTTTTTGCCAGCCCGTCTGTCTGTCTGTCTGTCTGTCTGTCTGTCTGTCTGTCTGTCTGTCTGTCTGTCTGTCTGTCTGTCTTTGACTTTCTCTGCCAGTCTGTGTGTCTGCCTGTCTGTCTGCCTGTCTGTCTGCCTGTCTCTGCCTGTCTGTCTCTTTGTCTCTCAACTTGAATTACAATATTTCTCATGTTCAGCTGAATAAAATAGATGCAGCATGAGCATCCTTCAATCACAGTCCAGTAGTTGATATGTGCACTTGTCTAGGTGTGTCTGTGAGCACAACACCGCTGGAGTAGGCTATAACCTATGTTAACATTACTACAGTATAAACAAAGGATATGTGGCAATTCCATATGAGCAGTGATGTGGCATCACTGGTATATACTCTACACCTACATGCCATGCCAGGAAAGCATTGTTACCTACCCACTTTACCCAGAAGCTCTCATGTTTTGTAAATATATAAAAAATAAAAATAAATGTTTGTAAATCAACACTAACTCTTATTTAATCTAAGCTAAATAAACTTATAAAAGGAGGATTTTACAAATAAAAGCATTTGGGCTGGCATTACAGAAAGTAACGAATCGGCACAATAGTTTCATTTGTTTGTTATCATGCCAACATAGTGAGGTGGAGAGAGGCAGTAACAGTAGCTTGATAGAGAGAGGCAGTAACAGTAGCTTGATAGAGAGAGGCCGTGTCGCTAGCTACATTCCAGGCACCTGCTACGCTAATTATCATAACAGGCATTTACTCAAAATCTGTTTCGTACATCTTAGTTTATCTGCACATCCCGGTTGTGAGATGAACATGCCATAGCTACAACATCTGAAGGTAAGAGGGAAATAACTAGCCAAGTAACGTTAGCTATTAGCGAGCTAGTTGTTAGCTCTGGTCCAGGGCATTACGTGTGGCATTATGCAGCAAGAGCCTTCTTCAATGGCCTGAATCTTTCAATTCATCCATCAAGGATTTTTTTTCACACGTTGTTTAGTGACTGGTTTCAATATAGCTACTTTAAGTAATTATGTTGTTGAAGTGCTGACGCACTTTTCTCTGTATGCTCTATCTACCGCCACACTAGCTCATGCGAATGCGCTGGATCTGCAATATGGGCTGTATCCGACGTGTGCCCTTGGACCAGAGTTAGTTAAAGAAAACATTTCTGGTGTTTTCAAAAGCAAACACGTTTGTCTCATTTATGCTCACAGTTAACTGGCTAACGTTAACTATTACGATCTACGTATCTAGTTTACTAGCTAGATATCTAATTACAGCATTATGAAGCATTATGAAGCCTGCCAGTTTAAGACACCTGCCTAATCTCAAATGGGTCTGTTGTTTCAAAGTTAGCTAACATTAGTTGCTAGCAAAATTGTATTTGTTTCTCAACAAGCTCGCTAGTTATATATTTTCTCATCATGACCTATTTCTCATAGCTCAGTGTTGTCATCTCACTGTCAACAGACATCAACTTCATTTTCCACTTCTACAGGGTATCAAAGTCAAGTGGTTTATCTGACTAGTTAGAACACTAGCCCTTAGTGACTCTCAGTTCCATGACATTACATCTAACCCTTGGTCATGACTCAGTTCCATTACATTACATCTAACCCTTGGTAATGACTCAGTTCCATTACATTACATCTAACCCTTGGTCATGACTCTCAGTTCCATTACATTACATCTAGCCCTTGGTCACGACTCTCAGTTCCATTACATTGGTCATGACTCTCAGTTCCATTACATTACATCTAGCCCTTGGTCATGACTCTCAGTTCCATTACATTGGTCATGACTCTCAGTTCCATTACATCTAACCCTTGGTCATGACTCTCAGTTCCATGACATTACATCTAGCCCTTGGTCATGACTCTCAGTTCCATTACATTACATCTAACCCTTGGTCATGACTCTCAGTTCCATTACATTACATCTAACCCTTGGTCATGACTCTCCGGTCCATTACATTACATCTAGCCCTTGGTCATGACTCTCAGTTCCATTACATTACATCTAACCCTTGGTCATGACTCTCAGTTCCATTACATTACATCTAACCCTTGGTCATGACTCAGTTCCATTACATTACATCTAACCCTTGGTAATGACTCAGTTCCATTACATTACATCTAACCCTTGGTCATGACTCAGTTCCATTACATTACATCTAGCCCTTGGTAATGACTCAGTTCCATTACATTACATCTAACCCTTGGTCATGACTCCATTCCATTACATTACATCTAACCCTTGGTAATGACTCTCAGTTCCATTACATTACATCTAGCCCTTGGTCATGACTCCGTTCCATTACATTACATCTAACCCTTGGTCATGACTCTCAGTTCCATTACATTATATCTAACCCTTGGTCATGACTCAGTTCCATTACATTACATCTCACCCTTGGTCATGACTCCGTTCCATTACATTACATCTAGCTCTTGGTCATGACTCAGTTCCATTACATTACATCTAACCCTTGGTCATGACTCCGTTCCATTACATTACATCTAACCCTTGGTCATGACTCTCAGTTCCATTACATTACATCTAACCCTTGGTCATGACTCTGTTCCATTACATTACGTCTAGCCCTTGGTCATGACTCAGTTCCATTACATTACATCTAACCCTTGGTCATGACTCCGTTCCATTACATTACATCTAACCCTTGGTAATGACTCAGTTCCATGACATTACACATAAGAGTCATTGGAGGAAGATGTCTTCTGTAGGGGGGAGTTTTGTTAAGAGCCTTAACACTCGGGCTGGACATTAACACGCATTGCTTGCAGTATGGTTTTAGACGCACAATGACTTTATCTTTCATATCAGAGGAGAAATAATGTTAAATTGATACACACCTTTTTATAGGGTTGGTGTTCCAACGGCCATATCTACATGTTACAGCAAATTAGATACCTAGCGTACCCCAAACACGTGTAGGCGTAACTCGGGAAGTGTAGCTGAAGTGTAGTTTTGTTGGATGGAGGCCGAGGCGCCCATAGCTGTACAGATCTGTGCGAAACTGCTAGTGTTTTTTTGACGTTTCTAAACGTTAAAACACAGAGTTGGGATTGTTGTTCACATTTTCCATTGACCGTAAATGTATATTCAGTGCAGTGCATTGGCATCATGTTACAGGTAGCTAGCTCACAGGCTCCTTCATTAGCTGGATAGCTATGGATACGCCTATATCTCTGTATGTACTCATTGATACCTAGTAAATTAGTGGTGAAGGGATATGCTTGTGTGTTTACACACAGAAATGGTCTGACTTTAATGGTGTGCTGGCTGATAATATTATGAAGTACAGAGTTTCTGGTGGAAGAGGCTCTACCCTGTTCCCTATGTAGTGCACTACTTTTGAACAGTCCAGTGCCCTATTGGCCCTGGTCAATAGTAGTGCACTATATAGGGAATAGGGTGCCATTTGAGACGCAATCTGTTTATGTAGGTGCAGCAGCAGCCCTCATCCTCCCTATCTGTGAGCTGACTAGCAGGAGCTCAATGGTGCTGCTGGATACAATTCCCTGGATCAGTTTACACTGGCTAACTGACTGACTGACTGGCTCGTTGACAGACTGGCTGACTGGCGGTGTTGTGTAGACTTTCCACTCCAATAGCCTCAACAACAAGAAAACAACTAAGGCGGAGGTAGAGAGTAGGCCTTTTGAGCCTAGAATAACTGATATTACAGGCAAGCAAGAGACTAAAGAATAATTATTAACTTTGAGGTTATTTAACAGATTCTTCAATTATTGAATTGGCTCACGTAATGGGGAAAGTATGTTTGTGTACTGTAAGATGCAGCTAGTCTATCAGTGAGGAGTGAAGTAGGTAGCTAGTTAGACCTGCGTTATACATCACCCCGTGACCTTGATCTCTCTGTCATTCTCTCCTTGTCCCAAATGGGTAACCGTAGTGGGAACCCACAAACCTGGTGTTATCTAGGACCACTTTAGCCTATAAAACACCCATTCCTCTGAGGGATAAGACTGAACATAGTCCAATTTCCGAGTTAACAACCAAATCTCGCTGCTGCTGTTTTGCGTGCCAAACACATTTGTTTGCAGTTCCTGTTTAGTGATAGCACAAAGTCACGCATGGGGAAGTCAATGACACACAGGCTGCATTCAAAATGGCATCCTGTTCACCTATATAGTGCACTACTTTTTACCATGCTCCACATAATAGTGCACTTGGGTAGTAGTGCATCACGTCTGTAGCCGTGAAGTGATTTGAAAGACTGGTCATGGCTCATATCAACACCATCATCCCTGAAACCTTAGACCCACTCCAGTTTGCATACCGCCCCAACAAATCCACAGATGATGCAGTCTCTCACTCCACACTGCCCTTCCCCACCTGGACAAAAGGAGCAGCTATGTGAGAATGCTGTTCATTGACTACAGCTCAGCGTTCAACACCATAGTGCCCTCAAAGCTCGTCACTAAGCTAAGGACCCTGGGACTAAATACCTCCCTCTGCAACTGGATCCTGGACTTCCTGACGGGCTGCCTCCAGGTGGTAAGGGTAGGTAACAACACATCCGCCACACTGATCCTCAACACGGGGACCCCTCAGGGGTGCGTGCTCAGTCCCCTCCTGTACTTCCTGTTCACTCATGACTGCATGGCCAGGCACGCTCCAACACCATCATTACGTTTACAGATGACACAACAGTGGTAGGCCTGATCACCAAAAACAATGAGACAGCCTATAGGGAGGAGGTCAGAGAACTGGCCATGTGGTGCCAGGACAACAACCTCTCCCTCAACACGATCAAGACAAAGGAGATAATTGTGGAATACAGGAAAACGAGGACCGAGCACGCCCCCATTCTCATCGATGGGGCTGTAGTGGAGCAGGTTGAGAGCTTCAAGTTCCTTGGTGTCCAAATCACCAACAAACTGTCATGGTCCAAACACACCAAGACAGTAGTGAAGAGGGCACGACAAAGCCTATTCCCCCTCAGGAGACTGAAAAGATTTGGCATGGGGCCTCAGGTCCTGAAAGTTATACAGCTGCACCATCGAGAGCATCCTGACTGGTTGCATCACTGCCTGGTATGACCGCAAGGCGCTACAGAGGGTAGTGCAAACAGCCCAGTACATCACTGGGGCCATCTAGGACCTCCATACCAGGTGGTGTCAGGGGAAGGCCCTAACAATTGTCAAAGACTTCAGCCACCCTAGTCATAGACTGTTCTCTCTTCTACCACACGGCAAGCGGTACCAGAGCGCCAAGTCTTGGTCCAAAGGACTTCTTAACTTCTATGGGCTAGGAAAATTACGCTAGGAAAATTCAAAAACAACAAAATGTCATAATTCAGCTTTCTCAAACATGCAACTATTTTACACCATTTTAAAGATAAACTTCTCGTTAATCTAACCACATTGTCCGATTAAAAAAAGGCTTTACAGCGAAAGCAAAACATTAGATTATGTTAGGAGAGTACATAGACAAAAATAATCACACAGCCATTTTCCAAGCAAGGACATGTGTCAATAAAACCCAAAACACTGCTAAATGAAGCACTAACCTTTGATGATCTTCATCAGATGACACTCCTAGGACATTGTTACACAATACATGTATGTTTTGTTCGATAAAGTTCATATTTATATCCAAAAACAGCATTTTACATTGGCGCGTGATATTCAGGAAATGTATTCCCACCAAAACGTCCGGTGAATGTGTACATCAATTTACAAAAATACTCATCATAAACGTTGAGAAAAATATATAACAATTATTTTAAGAATTATAGATATGCAACCGCTGTGTCAGATTTTAAAATAGCTTTACGGAGAAAGCACATTTTTCAATATTCTGAGTACATAGCTCAGCCATCACGGTGAACTATTCAGACACCCGCCAAGTTCGGGGCAACCTAAACTCAGAATTAGTATTCGAAATATTCTCTTACCTTTGCTGCTCTTCGTCAGAATGCACTCCCAGGACTGCTACTTCCACAAGAAATGTTGTTTTTGTTCGAAATAATCCATATTTATGTACAAATCGTGTGTACAGATCACTTATCCAAAGGCATAACGCGCGAGCGCGGAACGAGAGACAAAGTCAAAATGTTCCATTACCGTACTTAGAAGCATGTCAAACGCTGTTTAAAATCAATCTTTATGGTATTTTTAACGTAGAATTGTAATAATATTCCAACCGGACAATAGCATATTCATTCAAGAAGAAAAAGAAGTAACGGCGTGCTCGTGTGAGCGCGCATATCCAATCCCTTTGTTGCCAGGCAGACCACTCAGTAACTGAGCTCCTATTATCTGCCCAGTGACAGGAAAATGCTCAAAACACTTTCTGAAGGCTTTAGACAGCCAATGGAAGCCTTATGAAGTGCAACGTCACCCCACAGACACTGTAGCTTCGATAGAGAATCAAAAGAAGAACTACAATTCTCAGACTTTCCACTTCCTGCTTTAATTTTTCTCAGGTTTTTGTCTGCCATATGAGTTATGTTATACTCACAGACACCTTTCAAACAGTTTTAGAAACTTCAGAGTGTTTTCTATCCAAATCTACTAATAATATGCATATTCTAGTTTCTGGGCCAGAGTAGTAACCTGTTTAAATTGGGTACGTTTTTCATCTGGCTGTGAAAATACTGCCCCTAGCCCAGACAGGTTAACAGCTTCTACCCCAAGTCATAAGACTCCTGATCAGCTAATCAAATGGCTACCCAGACTATTTGCATTGCCCCCCCCCCCACACACACACGCTGCTGCTACTCTCTGTTTATTATCTATGCATGGTCACTTTCACTCTACCTACATGTACATATTACCTCAATTTCCTCGACTAACCGGTGCCCCCGCACATTGACTCTGTATCGGTACCCCCTGTATATACTCTCGCTATTGTTATTTTACCGCTGCTCTTTAATTATTTGTTACTTTTATTTTTTACTTATCAATTTTTTACTTCACTTATTTTTTCTTTACTGCATTGTTGGTTAAGGGCTTGTAGGTAAGCATTTCACTGTAAGGTCTACACCTGTTGTATTTGGCGCATTTGACAAATGAAATTAGATTTGACTATATAGGGAGTAAGGTGCCATTTGGAAGGTTCTCTTTTAAAAAAAAAATCTTAGAATTTTTTTCCCCCACAGGAGACCTTCTCCTAATGTTTACATTTAGCAGGGCTCTACGCTGACCTTTTTTTACAAGGAGCACATTTGTGCCAAGTTGAAAAATGTAGGCGCACACAATTTAGTCCCAGGGTTTAGTAGCACAATTAAATATATTTGAGGTATTAAAGCTAGAATTCCAAAACTGTCTAGGTGCACTGGTGCTCCTAGAATAAAATTCGAGGTCACGCAGCTAAATATTTAGGCGCATATGTGAGTAAAATGGTCACACTGTAGAGCTCTGTTTAGCCAAACTTGCTCTGCTTTATTTGTTACTGCTAACTTTCAATAGGAAGAGCATGTAGGCCTACTGTCTGTTAATAATGACATATGGCTATGTAGAACAAGGCCTACTGTCTGTTAATAATGACATATGGCTATGTAGAACAAGGTCTACTGTCTGTTAATAATGACATATGGCTATGTAGAACAAGGTCTACTGTCTGTTAATAATGACATATGGCTATGTAGAACAAGGTCTACTGTCTGTTAATAATGACATATGGCTATGTAGAACAAGGTCTACTGTCTGTTAATAATGACATATGGCTATGTAGAACAAGGTCTACTGTCTGTTAATAATGACATATGGCTATGTAGAACAAGGTCTACTGTCTGTTAATAATGACATATGGCTATGTAGAACAAGGTCTACTGTCTGTTAATAATGACATATGGCTATGTAGAACAAGGTCTACTGTCTGTTAATAATGACATATGGCTATGTAGAACAAGGCCTACCTTTTATTTTCCTCCCACCACCACATTTATTTGATTGACTGACCATTCAGGCTGTCTTCTGGTAGGCCGTTCTGTACTCAACCTGTCTTCTGGTAGGCCGTTCTGTACTCAACCTGTCTTCTGGTAGGCCGGTCTGTACTCAACCTGTCTTCTGGTAGGCCGGTCTGTACTCAACCTGTCTTCTGGTAGGCCGTTCTGTACTCAACCTGTCTTCTGGTAGGCCGTTCTGTACTCAACCTGTCTTCTGGTAGGCCGTTCTGTACTCAACCTGTCTTCTGGTAGGCCGTTCTGTACTCAACCTGTCTTCTGGTAGGCCGTTCTGTACTCAACCTGTCTTCTGGTAGGCCGTTCTGTAGTCAACCTGTCTTCTGGTAGGCCGTTCTGTAGTCAACCTGTCTTCTGGTAGGCCGTTCTGTACTCAACCTGTCTTCTGGTAGGCCGTTCTTTACTCAACCTGTCTTCTGGTAGGCCGGTCTGTACTCAACCTGTCTTCTGGTAGGCTGTTCTGTACTCAACCTGTCTTCTGGTAGGCTGTTCTGTACTCAACCTGTCTTCTGGTAGGCCGTTCTGTACTCAACCTGTCTTCTGGTAGGCCGTTCTTTACTCAACCTGTCTTCTGGTAGGCCGGTCTGTACTCAACCTGTCTTCTGGTAGGCCGTTCTGTACTCAACCTGTCTTCTGGTAGGCTGTTCTGTACTCAACCTGTCTTCTGGTAGGCTGTTCTGTACTCAACCTGTCTTCTGGTAGGCTGTTCTGTACTCAACCTGTCTTCTGGTAGGCCGTTCTGTACTCAACCTGTCTTCTGGTAGGCCGTTCTGTACTCAACCTGTCTTCTGGTAGGCCGTTCTGTACTCAACCTGTCTTCTGGTAGGCCGGTCTGTACTCAACCTGTCTTCTGGTAGGCCGTTCTGTACTCAACCTGTCTTCTGGTAGGCTGTTCTGTACTCAACCTGTCTTCTGGTAGGCTGTTCTGTACTCAACCTGTCTTCTGGTAGGCTGTTCTGTACTCAACCTGTCTTCTGGTAGGCTGTTCTGTACTCAACCTGTCTTCTGGTAGGCCGTTCTGTACTCAACCTGTCTTCTGGTAGGCCGTTCTGTACTCAACCTGTCTTCTGGTAGGACGTTCTGTACTCAACCTGTCTTCTGGTAGGCCGGTCTGTACTCAACCTGTCTTCTGGTAGGCCGGTCTGTACTCAACCTGTCTTCTGGTAGGCCGTTCTGTACTCAACCTGTCTTCTGGTAGGCCGTTCTGTACTCAACCTGTCTTCTGGTAGGCCGGTCTGTACTCAACCTGTCTTCTGGTAGGCCGTTCTGTACTCAACCTGTCTTCTGGTAGGCCGTTCTGTACTCAACCTGTCTTCTGGTAGGCCGTTCTGTACTCAACCTGTCTTCTGGTAGGCCGTTCTGTACTCAACCTGTCTTCTGGTAGGCCGGTCTGTACTCAACCTGTCTTCTGGTAGGCCGGTCTGTACTCAACCTGTCTTCTGGTAGGCCGTTCTGTACTCAACCTGTCTTCTGGTAGGCTGTTCTGTACTCAACCTGTCTTCTGGTAGGCTGTTCTGTACTCAACCTGTCTTCTGGTAGGCCGTTCTGTACTCAACCTGTCTTCTGGTAGGCCGTTCTGTACTCAACCTGTCTTCTGGTAGGCCGTTCTGTACTCAACCTGTCTTCTGGTAGGCCGTTCTGTACTCAACCTGTCTTCTGGTAGGCCGTTCTGTACTCAACCTGTCTTCTGGTAGGCCGGTCTGTACTCAACCTGTCTTCTGGTAGGCCGTTCTGTACTCAACCTGTCTTCTGGTAGGCCGTTCTGTACTCAACCTGTCTTCTGGTAGGCCGTTCTGTACTCAACCTGTCTTCTGGTAGGCCGTTCTGTACTCAACCTGTCTTCTGGTAGGCCGGTCTGTACTCAACCTGTCTTCTGGTAGGCTGTTCTGTACTCAACCTGTCTTCTGGTAAGCTGTTCTGTACTCAACCTGTCTTCTGGTAGGCTGTTCTGTACTCAACCTGTCTTCTGGTAGGCCGGTCTGTACTCAACCTGTCTGTGTGTTCTCCTTCCAGATCTATGAGGCCTTCAGCCAGGAGAGCTCTCCCATGGAACAGGAAGTGATGCGCATATACTCCTCCTCCCCCCCTCCGCTGGACGACGAATCAGGGGGAGAGGAGGTCGATGACGTGTTTGGGGATTTCTCTGGGGGTGTGGCAATGTCATCCAACCAGCCGTGCCCCTCCACAACAGACCCCGCCTCCCCGACCCCATCAACGGTGCGCTTTAGTGTTAGTAACTCCTCCTCTTTCGCCGGAACTACCCATAGCAACGGAATCTCAAAACAGTTCCGAGCAGCTGACGACCTGAAGAAGCCACGGGCGCCTGTGGTGGACCAATCACAGCCCGCTAATACTGGGACCTCAGAGATTGGCAGGGTTCGGCCGGGGTCGGAGGTCAAAGGGCAGCCCTGTCATTGCAACCTCCCTGACCTCCCTCTCACCAATGGGTTTACCAATCGACATCACCAGGGAACTATGTCTGCAGGTAACAACTTTAGTCCCGAGGGCTGTCATGGAGTTGTTAGTGAGGTTGCCTAGCAACTTAGTCTTTGTAATACAAGTATTTTTCTTTATTTTTTTTTGTATTGTGTTTTTAATCCTCGATCATTTTTAATATGTACTGTTGAACTCAAATGGCTGAGGCATCTCTATATGTATTTTAAATACGTTCCAATAAAATGTATTAATTCATTCACCACAGGTCTTATACCGGCTGGGCATAGCTCCCCCAGCCAGGAGCAGGGGTTTGCAGATTTCTCTGCATTCGCCGAGCCAGAGATGGAGCTGGAGCCCTGGTGCTGCGGCTTCACTCACAGTACAGAGCACAGGAAGGACGGCAGGACAGAAAGGACAAACCTAACCAATGGTTTCTGCAATGCACACTCAGTCCAGAAGGACATAGAGCAGATGGCCAGAATAGAGCCTGGCGGGCCTGACTCTCAATGTTTAGCAGAGCAAGGGGAGAGGGACTGCACTGGAGTCCAGCAACACTGTAAGCTGAGGGGCCACCCTCAGGACTCTGGCCTCTTAGCCACCACAGAGGTGCTCTGTGTTAGGGGTGAGGGCCTGGAGGAGCCTGGAGAGAGGGCACTCAGCATCAACAGGGATAGCACGCTTACACAGGACCCAGAACTGGGAGGGAGGAGGGTGGAGGAGGAGGAAGATAAGGAGAGCGAAACAGAGAACAGTGTCTCTCCTCTCCCCACCACAGTCAGTGGGTCAGTGAGTGAGGAGTTTGCCTCCTTTGGTGAGGCTGTGTCAGACGCTTTGGAGGAGTTTGGGGACTTTGGCGAGACGGTCTTCACTCCCTTGTCAATAGGGGAGGAGGAGAAAGAGGAGGTGCAGCGGAGTGACCTCAGGGAGGAGACTGAGACAAAGATGGTGGAGGAGGAGGAAGATGAAGAAGAGGACTTTGGAAACTTCAGAGATGCTGGATCCTTCCCTAGCCAGGAGGACTTTGCTGACTTCAACCAATCGGAGTCCAGAACACAGGAGGGCTTCGGCGACTTTGACCAGGACTATTCTGAGGACCCAGGTCCGACCCAGGCATGTGGGGAGGAGGTTGGACATGGAGACCTTCCCCTCAGCGACAGCTTTGCAGACTTCCACTCTGCTCCCCTGGAGGGCTGGGGGGCGTTTGGGGACCAGAGAGGTCTGTCAGAGGGGGAGACCTGGGCAGAGTTTGGAGAGGAGGATAGACCCAGCTGGACAGAAGAGGTGAAGAAAGGGGGAGAGAGATGTCAGGGAGGTGCTGCTGTACGAAGGGACAGTCTGCAGGTGAGTGGTCTTCTGAGTTAGTAGAGTGGATTTATATTGTGTAACGCCGGAGAGACAGTGCCAGCTCCGACACCTCACATTCCCCCAACACGGCCAACACTGGTGAGATGAATGGTCAGCTGCCGCATGCTCAAATGTAAAGTGATAGAGCGTTGGGACTCCCAACAGGATTCTCCAGGAGTCTGGATAACGAGGCATCCTACAGTACTTAGTTGTCCAACATCTGGTAGAAATCCACTCTGACATTTGTAGTGTTTGTCATAACCGCTGACTCCACAAGAATAATTCTGCCCAGGTGGGTTTTATTATTGTATCAATAGATTGTCACTGCAGTTAGCCTACAGGTAGTTCCTACAGGTAGTTCACCACAAAATGAGTTTGCTGGAATAAGACAGTTCCTGCCAGACTTCAGTTCACTTCAAAATCAGGTAGATGGACATAGTTAGTTTAAAAATCTTTCCCATTAATTGTGTTTGATTACAATGTAGTAGACTGCACTGTAGTAGATCTCAAACAAGCCTTGTCTCTCCCATTCAGGCCTCCATGTCTATCCGGCTACAGAGAGTCCTGCAGACCAGCTTCCCTGCAGTGGCAGTCCCAGAACTGGATCAGGAGGGGGAGGAGACTGGGCGGGAGGGGGAGGAGACTGGGCGGGAGGGGGAGGAGACTGGGCGGGAGGGGGAGGGGACTGGGGTGGAGGGGGAGGAGACGGGGGTGGAGGAGGAGGAGACGGGGGTGGAGACTGGGGTGGAGGGGGAGGGGACTGGGGTGGAAGGGGAGGAGACGGGGGTGGAGGAGGAGGAGACGGGGGTGGAGGAGGAGGAGACGGGGGAGGACAGTGGGTTGGAGGTATTGAAGGTACTCAGCCTCAGGGCTTTGCTAGAGACTCTAGACACCCAGCCTGAGGAAGAGGAGACGAAGGCGCTCAACCGCACTACACACTGGTGAGAGAACCTCTAGTGCTGAAGATGATTAAAACGATGATGATGATGATGGTGGTTCAGTGGAATAACAGCCGATAGCATTGGAGGCTGGCCAAAGCACTACTCTGCTGTATGTGACCGCCTCCTTGTTTTGCTTTACCCAGGGTTCCTAGGGGCGTGTGGCGGCAGCCTCAGGACCTCCACGATGCCGTGGGCCTGGGGTTCCAGTGGGGCGGTTCCCATAGCAACAGGGCCCTGCTCCGCTGTCTGGGGATGGACACCAGGAACATGGTAACGGCCTCTTTTCAGTTTAAAGCCACACTCTGTAATTATGTGAATGGCTCCATGCATAGCAGAGTGAGCCACAGCCACCTCAACAGAATAACAGCAGATGTAAACAAACAGTAAGAAAATGGATGGATGTCATTTCACATGACTTTATAACATCTACATGTATAGAGCTCAGTGAATGACTTTCCATTAGAGAAACATAACTAAATAAAACATGAAGCCATCTGTTTATGACAACAACAACATCAACGATGTAGTAAGTAATGTGTCTTGTCTGTCCGTAAGCCCCTCCCTCCCTCCCCATATTACCATATTGTACATCATCTACTGTAAATGTGTCTATATATCCCCTTTACTATGTAGAAGTGCTCTGTTGTTGCTGTGTCTATAGTGTACATACTGTATGTGGGTTATGTCAATTCTTCATCTATAATATAATGTTATTCTGTCTGTATATTCTATTTATTGGTGGAAAAGCAGCACCATTTCACCAGCTTGAATTCCTGCTACATGTAAAGTTACTTGTTGATTTCTGATTCGCTCTCTCCTCCACAGTTGTTCACTGGCCAGAGAAAGCAGCCTGTCATAGTTCCTGTGTTTGCAACCAGCCTGGTGAGTGGACCGATGGAGATACTGTTCTGTGTCCCAAATAAAACCCTATTCCCTGTATAGGGAACTACTTTAGACCAGGGCCCATATGGACACAGTCCATGGTGGCCCTAGTTCCATTTCTGTCCCTAGATCCTCCCCCTAAGCATGTGTACCAGTCAGTTTGTTCCGTCATGCCTCTCCTGGCCACTTGTTTTCATGCCAAACATGACCAGGAGTTGACATGATAGCACAAACGGATCTGGGACCAGGCTACCTTCCCTTAGCCTTGTATGCTGATAGCCCCTTAATGGTCACAGATCTGAAAATACTGGGTAGGTGTAAAGCAATAAGATGATGACTTGACTGTCGGCCATATTGCTTTCTCCCTCTCCAAACCTTTCATCATGTGACATGTGTTCCATGGTGACCTCTTTCTTTCTCTGCCACTCCCTTTCCCATTCACCTTTGATTCCCTATCGCTCTCCCATCTCTCTCTCTCTCTCTCCCGTCACCCCCCTCTCTCCTCCCTCTCTCTCGCCCTCTCTCCCTGTCCCTCTCTCCTCTCTCTCTCTCAGGGAATGTTAGAGCCCACCAAAGAGCCGCTGAGACCAGCTGCGGAGAAGACTGCTGCCACAGCACAAGCACTTCCTGGGTCACAGGAAACCACCACCACCTCGTCAATACAGGTACAGAAACAGGTGTAGGGTGAAGTTGTCCTAGATGCTGATATGGGGTCAGTTTAGCATTTTCCCTCCTAATGGTTACAGTTAGAATTGGGGTAGGTGAAGCAGATCCTAGATCTGTACCTAGGGGAAACTTCACCCCGGAGCTACAGGCACACCACGGCTGTGTGTGAACATGTTACCAGCTGTTAAACTCTCCTCCGTCTTTGTTTGCTCAACCCCTCACACCTTTCTCAAAGCTCATTGGAGGAGGAGGAGGTCTGAGAGGAGGGACCTTGGATCCTCTCTTCCAATGAACTTTGAGAGAGGTAAGAATAGTTATTTTCCTTGAATTCAGGACAGAAGAGGCAAGGATATGACAGTTGGTAATGTTTCCAGACAGTCCTACAAGGATGTGACAGTCTGACTAGGATATGACAGTTGGTAATGTTTCCAGACAGTCCTACAAGGATGTGACAGTTGGTAATGTTTCCAGGCAGTCTGTCTAGGATGTGACAGTTGGTAATGTTTCCAGGCAGTCTGTCTAGGATGTGACAGTTGGTAATGTTTCCAGACAGTCTGACTAGGATGTGACAGTTGGTAATGTTTCCAGACAGTCTGACTAGGATGTGACAGTTGGTAATGTTTCCAGACAGTCTGACTAGGATGTGACAGTTGGTAATGTTTCAAGACAGTCTGACTAGGATGTGACAGTTGGTAATGTTTCCAGACACTCTGACTAGGATGTGACAGTTGGTAATGTTTCCAGACAGTCTGACTAGGATGTGACAGTTGGTAATGTTTCCAGACAGTCTGACTAGGATGTGACAGTTGGTAATGTTTCCAGACAGTCTGACTAGGATGTGACAGTTGGTAATGTTTCCAGACAGTCTGACTAGGATGTGACAGTTGGTAATGTTTCCAGACAGTCTGACTAGGATGTGACAGTTGGTAATGTTTCCAGACACTCTGACTAGGATGTGACAGTTGGGAAAGTCTCCAGACAGCCTGTGACTCACACAGTATACCCAACACAAACAGGGCAACATTGGGCACTATATTTTATACTCCCTTGATAATGAAGTTAACCCTAAACTCTGACCTAGGATCAGATATCCTTACCGCAGATCCTAACCTTAGCATTAGGAGGATAATGACAATATCCTGGACTAACTAACTCCCAATTCCTCTGTGCTGTCCTCTATCCATCACTAAGACCTGGCCATATTCACAAAGTGTCTCGGAGTAGGAGTGCTGATCTAGGATCAGTCTAGTCTTTGAACTAATAATCAATAAGATAACAAGAACCAGGGGGACCTGATTCTAGATCAGCACTCCTTTGTCTGATGTGCTTTTGTGAGTATGGGCCTTCAAGAGACTTTGTTGAATAGAGGGCACACTACTGAGCCTCACTACAGTTTGTTCCTTCCGCCAGCAGGGGGCCCCCCAGCCTTGGTCCGAGTTTGACTGGCGCAGCAGTGGCCTTGGCATCAACCGTCTGGATGGTACGTCCTCCCACTGAGCCCCCTACCTACAGGGCCAGAGATGAGGCTGCTGTACACACTCTCCCCCTCCGACTCTGCTGCTACCTGACTCCTGTTTCTCTCTTTGGTTCCAATGTCCACACCAGCATACTAGACTACCACCTATAATGAAGCAATGTGTTGGACATACTAGACTACCATTTATAATGACGCAATGTGTTGGACATACTAGACTACCATTTATAATGAAGCAATGTGTTGGACATACTAGACTACCACCTATAATGAAGCAATGTGTTGGACATACTAGACTACCATTTATAATGACGCAATGTGTTGGACATACTAGACTACCACCTATAATGAAGCAATGTGTTGGACATACTAGACTACCATTTATAATGAAGCAATGTGTTGGACACACTAGACTACCATTTATAATGACGCAATGTGTTGGACATACTAGACTACCACCTATAATGAAGCAATGTGTTGGACATACTAGACTACCATTTATAATGAAGCAATGTGTTGGACACACTAGACTACCATTTATAATGACGCAATGTGTTGGGTATACTAGACTACCATTTATAATGAAGCAATGTGTTGGACATACTAGACTACCATTTATAATGAAGCAATGTGTTGGACATACTAGACTACCACCTATAATGAAGCAATGTGTTGGACATACTAGACTACCATTTATACTGAAGCAATGTGTTGGACATACTAGACTACCATTTATAATGAAGCAATGTGTTGGACATACTAGACTACCACCTATAATGAAGCAATGTGTTGGACATACTAGACTACCATTTATAATGAAGCAATGTGTTGGACATACTAGACTACCATTTATAATGAAGCAATGTGTTGGACATACTAGACTACCATTTATACTGAAGCAATGTGTTGGACATACTAGACTACCATTTATAATGAAGCAATGTGTTGGACATACTAGACTACCATTTATAATGAAGCAATGTGTTGGACATACTAGACTACCATTTATAATGAAGCAATGTGTTGGGCATACTAGACTACCATTTATAATGAAGCAATGTGTTGGACATGCATTCTAAGTAAGTGGTATGCAAGTGTGGACTTTGGAACATAGTCTCTATCACTCCCCCTCTCTCCCCCCTCTCCCTCTAGATGGTACTACTCATTTTCATGACAGTCTTTCCCTTTAATTGTATCTTATACTGTGGAATCCCAAGGCTCTCTCTCTCTCTATACGTCTAACTTAACCGGCTACCTCATCTGCCCTGTATAGAGTGATGCTGATGAGGTTTCTCACATGTTGTTACCCTTCATCATCGATCCAAACACTGTTTCTTATTGCACTGGGTGAGAGTTCTTTCAGTATTAGTGGATGGAATGGGGCAAAGACAAGTCAAGCCATATAGATGAATGTGTGGCCATAGCCTAAAGGGAATCCCCCCAGTAGCTGCATTTTGGTTGTAGTAGAAATAAGCTCACGTGAAAAAGCCTGAAATCCAGACCTGTTCTGTACTAACATTCCACTCCTTGTAATTTGTCTTATGCCAAAAATGATGTTTGGCATGACATGGAGTGGAATATTAGCACATCCAGACTAGAGAAAGCCAGGTTCCTCTTACTGGTACCCAGGATAGAGAAAGCCAGGATCCTCTTACTGGTACCCAGGATAGAGAAAGCCAGGATCCTCTTACTGGTACCCAGGATAGAGAAAGCCAGGATCCTCTTACTGGTACCCAGGATAGAGAAAGCCAGGATCCTCTTACTGGTACCCAGGATAGAGAAAGCCAGGATCCTCTTACTGGTACCCAGGATAGAGAAAGCCAGGATCCTCTTACTGGTACCCAGGATAGAGAAAGCCAGGATCCTCTTACTGGTACCCAGGATAGAGAAAGCCAGGTTCCTCTTACTGGTACCCAGGATAGAGAAAGCCAGGTTCCTCTTACTAGTACCCAGGATGGAGAAAGCCAGGATCCTCTTACTAGTACCCAGGATAGAGAAAGCCAGGATCCTCTTACTGGTACCCAGGATAGAGAAAGCCAGGATCCTCTTACTGGTACCCAGGATAGAGAAAGCCAGGTTCCTCTTACTGGTACCCAGGATAGAGAAAGCCAGGATCCTCTTACTGGTACCCAGGATAGAGAAAGCCAGGTTCCTCTTACTGGTACCCAGGATAGAGAAAGCCAGGTTCCTCTTACTGGTACCCAGGATAGAGAAAGCCAGGATCCTCTTACTAGTACCCAGGATAGAGAAAGCCAGGATCCTCTTACTAGTACCCAGGATAGAGAAAGCCAGGATTCTCTTACTGTTTTCTGTTTAAGCTGCTATTCTGTGTTTTCTTATATTCTTCTGTATCTTTACCTTTCATTTTCTTTGTAAATTAAAGAGGACATATATATTCAGTAAACTGAAACTGATCTTTACAATCACTGTGATATATTAAAAAAAATACATTTTGATTTAGCTTGTATATGTTTTTATATTTCTTTTTAGATTCCCCCAACCAATGATGTGTTTTAAGGTTCTTTCAGTGTGGTTGCAATAAATGCTGTTGTAAATACGTGAATAAACCTCTTTCTAATATATTACACCTATCTGAACTGTCCTGCCTCTTGGTTTTCTCTGGCTGTTCTATCACTGCACTGACTACTTTCCTCCGTAGACATGGATAGATGTAACACATCCTGGTTCAACATGGGCAGTGCCATTGAGGCCGTTCACCATTAGGAAGCAGTCAACTGGGTGGGAATTTCTATAGGATAAATAAGGCTCACAGAATTCCATCCAGATCAGCAAGAAGGATCTGTCAATGAATTATACTCCTGAGCGAACATTCCATACCTAGATGTGGCAGTAAATCACCCACCTTGGCCTTAATGCCTGTTCAGACAACACACTCCAGGAGGCAGTATGCAAACCCTTTCAGTTTGTTTACCGAATGCCAATTTACTAGTTGAGGTAAAATGGAGAAAGCCCTCAATATTGCTGCCCATGCTGTCTCTGAAGCCAGCATGGCAAAGATGTAAGGAAGAGCACTCTATCCAACTCTATGCTGCTTTCCTCTGTTCTGTAGATTCTTATTCCAGCTCTATACTGCCACCCACTGTGTTGAAGGACCAAATGCTTGATGGTTTCTACGCCACTTGCTAGTAGTTTGTACACCTTTATTTGGACCAAATACAGAAGTGCTATGGTTGTCTTTTTGTTTTGAACTCTAAACACAGTGCAGAATGTGAGGGCTACTTGTATTAGCATCAGCTAACTATCTTCCAGAAGTTCATAGACAGATGAGGGATTGAGAAACACAGGTGTACAGTATGTAACAGTCTGGGGTGAAGTTTCCCCTAAGTACAGATCTAGGATCAGCTTCCCCTCCCCCAATCCTAACCTGAGCCATTAGTGGAAGATACAACTAGGGGCATCTTCACCCTGGTTCTATGTACCCCCTTCACCTCCCTCCCTCTAGTCCTGTAGAGAGCAGAGGTCCCTCAGGGCTGAATCTTCATATCTTTGGGCCACTCACGCATGCAAACATACACACAATTGCCCCTGAAAAATAGGTGTTTGATAAATATTTGTGTCACTTTTTGTTGACGAAATGAACATTGATATGCGCACACTAAACAAGTTTACATTGGTATCCATGAACATGGAAGTCACATTGGTGGGCAGTGTAATTACAGAGTTACTACAGTGTCGGTACAATGTGTGTACATGCGTATTGTGTGTATGTAAATGTTTTGTGTGTGTGTGTGTGTGTGTGTGTATGTGTATGTGTGAAGTGGTGGATACAGAGCTAGACAGTGACACAAGCAGCCGTCTAGCAGACAACCTGAACCACCTCATGTCTTCTATGGAGAACACCACTATCTCCACCAGGTCAGACTGGTCAGACACCCAGAACCACCTCATGTCTACTATGGAGAACACCACTACCTCCACCAGGTCAGACTGACACACACACACACACACACACACACACACACGTAGAGATCAATAATTGATAATCAAGCATAATCGATTGGATTTATATCGTGCTTTGCCAGGTCTGAAAGAGCTTTGCATGGAAAGAGAGTAAACTCACCTGCAATCAAATGTGGCCTCTGTGTTTTTCCCATCTTAATGTGCTGTGTGTGTTTGTGTCAGGAAACCCCATAGGGATGAGGAGGACCAGCTGAGTGAGGAGGCAGTCAGGGTGATCTGTGGGCTGGCTGACCTGTCCTTCATGAAGGCTAAGGTCCTAATGTTCCCCATCACCCTCACACCAGCCGCTGGCTCTGGTACACTGCTAGAGTGATACACACACACACACACATGGATGGACACAAACACAGAAGACTTCTCCGCTTCAAAGCCAGAGTGAACATTAATGTATGCGAAGTCAATATGTTGATAATCAGGAAAATGCTGAAATAGTTAGTCTTTTGTTCTGGATGTATTGATGTATTTATGTTGTGACACAGTGGTTGAGGTCTGAGACTGATCCACACTTACCTCCAGCCATCTGCCTCGTTCCCCCAGTGGTCTTACATCAGTTTCCTGTTTCTCTTTTGAAGATGGTGATTTTATCTTCATGTATTTATTCTTAATGTGTGTATAGTTAGTTATTCATGTAAATTCATCATTAATCCATAGGAAATATATTGTATTTAATATTTACATAACAGATTGGTTATAACAATATTTATATGATATATGTTTGTGTTGTTGATCCAGAGTGTGATTTCCTCTTAAATGGCACCCTATTCCCTATATAGTGCACTATTGTTGACCAGAGCCATATGGGACCTGGTGAAAAGTAGTGCACTACATAGGGGATAGGGTAACATTTGGGACAAAGCCTATCATCATGGGGTTAACTACTGTTAAAGAATATAATAGCACAAGTCTTAATGAATAGGGCCTCCAGAACCCTACTATTTCTGATTAGTGTCTAGGGGGAAAGTGTTCTGTGTGTTCACATGATCTGCCATTAAAGGGGCAATCCAGTATTGGTACATCATTATTTGTAACCTTTAAATGAATAATATATATAGCCCTTGATTGTTAAAGAATGTAACGTATAAATGCCTCATGAGCTCAGTTCAACTGTTTTACCCCATCAGAACCCATTGCTTGTAAATAATGTAATTGGTAAGTAATGCTGTATAGCTTCAGACAATGGTTAAAACTATCATTTTGATCTCGTGGCTCTTTAAATTTGAGTGGTTTAATTTCTCCAGCTCCATTCCTCAGCTGTTTACCAAAAGAATGTGGTGGGTGGCCATTTAGTTGTTTGAATCCCAGATTGCCCCTTTAAGGGTCATATGGTGGTGCTCACAGGTAAAGAGCAATATACATTGTTTTTGTTCTGTTTTGTGTGTTTAATATGTGGGTTTGTGACAGTTTCTCACAATTGTTCCCACTGCCTGTATACATTTTCAGGGATGCCTTTGCACATTCTAAAGATATGAAATGAATGTGACCTATAGTTAACTGGTGCTGAATAATAAGATCTGTGGAGGAAAACTATAAGGGACTAAAATGTAAGGGACTTCCTATGGAAAAAGACTAAAGAGCCTATGGAAAGGTTTCAATACATTCGTTAGGGTCTTTTTAAACTGGTGTGAATGTAGCTATTTATTTTAGTGTACATACAAATAAAATGTATTTAAGAAGGGTTACATGAATGTGTGGTTTTGTACTCTGTGAATGTCAGGTGTTACAGACACTTACAACCAATGATCATCCCAACCACCCAGGATGACCTCTGCTCTCTCTTGTTAAATCGTCAAAATGCTCAAACAACATTTGTACTATTTTTAATTCATACATTTTCACTCTCCCCACCACTTTCTTTTCTGACGTGCTGTAAAGAGGGTAAGAATATTTATCAATAACATTAAGTGGGTTATATTAAACCTTTTATTTTCCATTACTCTTAAAAAACGAACACCTAGATTGACAGAGCAGTGTTCTCTATAATAGCATAGTGATAATTAATAAGATGCTGGTCTACTGGTTGATATCTGGTTCTGATATTTATAATTGATGTTTATTTGTTAGAACAATTGTCTCTTTCAGGAATAATGGAGACTGGACCAGACAGTCTGTTTGTGACTCTCCTGTTTCTCCTCCACAGATCCCACCCTGTGTCTGGTAACTACACTGCTAGTTCCCTCTGAGTCTGGTAACTACACTACTAATTCCCTCTGTGTCTGGTAACTACACTACTAATTCCCTCTGTGTCTGGTAACTACACTACTAATTCCCTCTGTGTCTGGTAACTACACTGCTAATTCACTCTGTGTCTGGTAACTACACTGCTAATTCCCTCTGTGTCTAGTAACTACACTGCTAATTCCCTCTGTGTCTGGTAACTACACTGCTAATTCACTCTGTGTCTGGTAACTACACTACTAATTCCCTCTGTGTCTGGTAACTACACTGCTAGTTCCCTCTGAGTCTGGTAACTACACTGCTAATTCCCTCTGTGTCTGGTAACTACACTGCTAATTCACTCTGTGTCTGGTAACTACACTGCTAATTCCCTCTGTGTCTGGTAACTACACTGCTAATTCCCTGTGTGTGTGAGTGTGCGACATTTGCATTTTTGTTCAATGTTTTGAATGCACATTCAAATAAATGAAATCTCACAGTCTGTGTATCTTTAGTGGTGGGTAATGTACCTACAGTCTGTGTATCTTTAGTGGTGGGTAATGTACCTACAGTCTGTGTATCTTTAGTGGTGGGTAATGTACCTACAGTCTGTGTGTCTTTAGTGGTGGGTAATGTACCTACAGTCTGTGTATCTTTAGTGGTGGGTAATGTACCTACAGTCTGTGTATCTTTAGTGGTGGGTAATGTACCTACAGTCTGTGTATCTTTAGTGGTGGGTAATGTACCTACAGTCTGTGTATCTTTAGTGGTGGGTAATGTACCTACAGTCTGTGTATCTTTAGTGGTGGGTAATGTACCTACAGTCTGTGTGTCTTTAGTGGTGGGTAATGTACCTACAGTCTGTGTGTCTTTAGTGGTGGGTAATGTACCTACAGTCTGTGTATCGTTTTTGGACGACATGCGTCCCATTATGTCTGGCGAAAAACCAAACACTGCATTCCACAGTCAGAACCTTATACCAACGGTCAAGCATGGTGGTGGAAGTGTGATGGAAGATTCCTGGAATCCGGAGGGAATAAGCAGGAAATCCTAGAATCCTCCAACCAGGATTTCTGGAAAACCAGGACATTTATTGAAAATTCCCAGAATTCTGCAACCCTAAGTATATTAAAAAATGCAGGTCATTAACATATTGACACTGATGACTGACTTATCTTTTTAATCTGCAGGTGTGATAATAGATCAACTCAAACTGCAGCAGGGTAGGTAGTGGTTTTATTGTTCCTAACCCAGATTACACACATGAGTGTAAAGATTCACTAAACAGACTACAGCTTCTAATTAACATGTTAATGATGTTCTCACTGTCTACTCTGCATATTTACAGATGACCTTAAAAAGGAGGGGGGTAAGTAGTGTCTTCAGATCATCACTTTGCTGAAATTATGTCAACCACTTTGTTAATTTTTGATTCAATTTTTGATTCAATTCAAGGCTCATTATAACACAGCACACTATAAAATACTTTTAAAGGTAATTTATGCTTGAGTCGATGTGCGTTCACCATGAATGCGATTTACGTGAAGGTCTGGGAAAAAATGTGCATTGTTGGCTGTGTAGTGCCAATGCTATATACAGGGTCAGTTCAATAGCATACTATATACAGGGTCAGTTCCAGTACCATACTATATACAGGGTCAGTTTAATACCATACTATATACAGGGTCAGTTCCAGTACCATACTATATACAGGGTCAGTTCCAGTACCATACTATATACAGGGTCAGTTTAATACCATACTATATACAGGGTCAGTTCAATACCATACTATATACAGGGTCAGTTAATACCATACTATATACAGGGTCAGTTCAATACCATACTATATACAGGGTCAGTTCAATACCATACTATATACAGGGTCAGTTCAATACCATAGTATATACAGGGTCAGTTCAATACCATACTATATACAGGGTCAGTTAATACCATACTATATACAGGGTCAGTTTAATACCATACTATTTACAGGGTCAGTTCAAGTACCATACTATATACAGGGTCAGTTTAATACCATACTATATACAGGGTCAGTTAATACCATACTATATACAGGGTCAGTTCCAGTACCATACTATATACAGGGTCAGTTCCAGTACCATACTATATACAGGGTCAGTTAATACCATACTATATACAGGGTCAGTTCCAGTACCATACTATATACAGGGTCAGTTAATACCATACTATATACAGGGTCAGTTCATACCACACTATATACAGGGTCAGTTCAATACCATAGTATATACAGGGTCAGTTCAATACCATACTATATACAGGGTCAGTTAATACCACACTATATACAGGGTCAGTTCAATACCATACTATATACAGGGTCAGTTCAATACCATACTATATACAGGGTCAGTTCAATACCATACTATATACAGGGTCAGTTCAATACCATAGTATATACAGGGTCAGTTCAATACCATGCTATATACAGGGTCAGTTAATACCATACTATATACAGGGTCAGTTTAATACCATACTATTTACAGGGTCAGTTCAAGTACCATACTATATACAGGGTCAGTTTAATACCATACTATATACAGGGTCAGTTAATACCATACTATATACAGGGTCAGTTCCAGTACCATACTATATACAGGTCAGTTCCAGTACCATACTATATACAGGGTCAGTTAATACCATACTATATACAGGGTCAGTTCCAGTACCATACTATATACAGGGTCAGTTAATACCATACTATATACAGGGTCAGTTCATACCACACTATATACAGGGTCAGTTCAATACCATACTATATACAGGGTCAGTTCAATACCATACTATATACAGGGTCAGTTCAATACCATACTATATACAGGGTCAGTTTAATACCATACTATATACAGGGTCAGTTAATACCATACTATATACAGGGTCAGTTCAATACCATACTATATACAGGGTCAGTTCAATACCATACTATATACAGGGTCAGTTCAATACCATACTATATACAGGGTCAGTTTAATACCATACTATTTACAGGGTCAGTTCCAGTACCATACTATATACAGGGTCAGTTTAATACCATACTATATACAGGGTCAGTTAATACCATACTATATACAGGGTCAGTTCCAGTACCATACTACATACAGGGTCAGTTCCAGTATCATAGTATTTACATGCTCAGTTCCAGTACCATACTATATACAGGGTCAGTTAATACCATACTATATACAGGGTCAGTTCCAGTACCATACTATATACAGGGTCAGTTCCAGTACCATACTATATACAGGGTCAGTTTAATACCATACTATATACAGGGTCAGTTTAATACCATAATATATACAGGGTCAGTTTAATACCATACTATATACAGGGTCAGTTCAATACCATACTATATTCAGGGTCAGTTAATACCATACTATATACAGGGTCAGTTCAATACCATACTATATACAGGGTCAGTTAATACCATACTATATACAGGGTCAGTTCCAGTACCATACTATATACAGGGTCAGTTCCAGTACCATACTATATACAGGGTCAGTTCAATACCATACTATATACAGGGTCAGTTAATACCATACTATATACAGGGTCAGTTCAATACCATACTATATACAGGGTCAGTTCAATACCATACTATATACAGGGTCAGTTCAATACCATACTATATACAGGGTCAGTTTAATACCATACTATTTACAGGGTCATTTCCAGTACCATACTATATACAGGGTCAGTTTAATACCATACTATATACAGGGTCAGTTTAATACCATACTATTTTCAGGGTCAGTTCCAGTACCATACTATGTACAGGGTCAGTTTAATACCATACTATATACAGGGTCAGTTCAATACCATACTATATACAGGGTCAGTTTAATACCATACTATTTACAGGGTCAGTTCCAGTACCATACTATATACAGGGTCAGTTTAATACCATACTATATACAGGGTCAGTTAATACCATACTATATACAGGGTCAGTTCCAGTACCATACTATATACAGGGTCAGTTCCAGTACCATACTATATACAGGGTCAGTTCAATACCATACTATATACAGGGTCAGTTCCAGTACCATACTATATAAAGGGTCAGTTCCAGTACCATATTATATACATGCTCAGTTCCAGTACCATACTATATACAGGGTCAGTTCAATACCATACTATATACAGGGTCAGTTCCAGTACCATACTATGTACAGGGTCAGTTCAATACCATACTATATACAGGGTCAGTTCAATACCATACTATATACAGGGTCAGTTTAATACCATACTATTTACAGGGTCAGTTCCAGTACCATACTATATACAGGGTCAGTTTAATACCATACTATATACAGGGTCAGTTAATACCATACTATATACAGGGTCAGTTAATACCATACTATATACAGGGTCAGTTCCAGTACCATACTATATACAGGGTCAGTTCCAGTACCATACTATATACAGGGTCAGTTCAATACCATACTATATACAGGGTCAGTTCCAGTACCATACTATATACAGGGTCAGTTCCAGTACCATATTATATACATGCTCAGTTCCAGTACCATACTATATACAGGGTCAGTTCAATACCATACTATATACAGGGTCAGTTCCAGTACCATACTATATACAGGGTCAGTTTAATACCATACTATATACAGGGTCAGTTCAATACCATACTATATACAGGGTCAGTTAATACCATACTATTTACAGGGTCAGTTCCAGTACCATACTATGTACAGGGTCAGTTTAATACCATACTATATACAGGGTCAGTTCAATACCATACTATATACAGGGTCAGTTTAATACCATACTATTTACAGGGTCAGTTCCAGTACCATACTATATACAGGGTCAGTTTAATACCATACTATATACAGGGTCAGTTAATACCATACTATATACAGAGTCAGTTCCAGTACCATACTATATACAGGGTCAGTTCCAGTACCATACTATATACAGGGTCAGTTCAATACCATACTATATACAGGGTCAGTTCCAGTACCATACTATATACAGGGTCAGTGTAATACCATATTATATACATGCTCAGTTCCAGTACCATACTATATACAGGGTCAGTTCAATACCATACTATATACAGGGTCAGTTCCAGTACCATACTATGTGCAGGGTCAGTTTAATACCATACTATATACAGGGTCAGTTCAATACCATACTATATACAGGGTCAGTTTAATACCATACTATTTACAGGGTCAGTTCCAGTACCATACTATATACAGGGTCAGTTTAATACCATACTATATACAGGGTCAGTTAATACCATACTATATACAGGGTCAGTTCCAGTACCACACTATATACAGGTTCAGTTCCAGTACCATACTATATACAGGGTCAGTTCAATACCATACTATATACAGGGTCAGTTCCAGTACCATACTATATACAGGGTCAGTTCCAGTACCATATTATATACATGCTCAGTTCCAGTACCATACTATATACAGGGTCAGTTCAATACCATACTATATACAGGGTCAGTTCCAGTACCATACTATATACAGGGTCAGTTTAATACCATACTAACTACAGGGTCAGTTAATACCATACTAACTACAGGGTCAGTTCATTACCGTACTATATACAGGGTCAGTTCAATACCATACTATATACAGGGTCAGTTCCAATACCATACTAGATACAGGGTCAGTTCCAGTACCATACTATATACAGGGTCAGTTCCAGTACCATACTATTTGCAGGGTCAGTTCCAGTACCATACTATATACAGGGTCAGTTAATACCATACTATATACAGGGTCAGTTCCAGTACCATACTATATACAGGGTCAGTTCAATACCATACTATTTACAGGGTCAGTTCCAGTACCATACTATATACAGGGTCAGTTAATACCATACTATTTACAGGGTCAGTTCCAGTACCATACTATGTACAGGGTCAGTTTATTACCATAACATATACAGGGTCAGTTCAATACCATACTATATACAGGGTCAGTTTAATACCATACTATTTACAGGGTCAGTTCCAGTACCATACTATATACAGGGTCAGTTTAATACCATACTATATACAGGGTCAGTTAATACCATACTATATACAGGGTCAGTTCCAGTACCATACTATATACAGGGTCAGTTCCAGTACCATACTATATACAGGGTCAGTTCAATACCATACTATATACAGGGTCAGTTCCAGTACCATACTATATACAGGGTCAGTTCCAGTACCATACTATATACAGGGTCAGTTCAATACCATACTATATACAGGGTCAGTTCCAGTACCATACTATATACAGGGTCAGTGTAATACCATACTAACTACAGGGTCAGTTAATACCATACTAACTACAGGGTCAGTTCAATACCGTACTATATACAGGGTCAGTTCAATACCATACTATATACAGGGTCAGTCCCAGTACCATACTATATACAGGGTCATTTTAATACCATACTATATACAGGGTCATTTCAATACCATACTATATACAGGGTCAGTTCCAATACCATACTATATACAGGGTCAGTTCCAGTACCATACTATATACAGGGTCAGTTCCAGTACCATACTATTTACAGGGTCAGTTCCAGTACCATACTATATACAGGGTCAGTTTAATACCATACTATATACAGGGTCAGTTAATACCATACTATTTACAGGGTCAGTTCCAGTACCATACTATGTACAGGGTCAGTTTATTACCATACTATATACAGGGTCAGTTCAATACCATACTATATACAGGGTCAGTTTAATACCATACTATTTACAGGGTCAGTTCCAGTACATTACTATATACAGGGTCAGTTTAATACCATACTATATACAGGGTCAGTTAATACCATACTATATACAGGGTCAGTTCCAGTACCATACTATATACAGGGTCAGTTCCAGTACCATACTATATACAGGGTCAGTTCAATACCATACTATATACAGGGTCAGTTCCAGTACCATACTATATACAGGGTCAGTTCCAGTACCATACTATATACAGGGTCAGTTCAATACCATACTATATACAGGGTCAGTTCAATACCATACTATATACAGGGTCAGTTTAATACCATACTATTTACAGGGTCATTTCCAGTACCATACTAAATACAGGGTCAGTTTAATACCATACTATATACAGGGTCAGTTAATACCATACTATTTACAGGGTCAGTTCCAGTACCATACTATGTACAGGGTCAGTTTAATACCATACTATATACAGGGTCAGTTCAATACCATACTATATACAGGGTCAGTTTAATACCATACTATTTACAGGGTCAGTTCCAGTACCATACTATATACAGGGTCAGTTTAATACCATACTATATACAGGGTCAGTTAATACCATACTATATACAGAGTCAGTTCCAGTACCATACTATATACAGGGTCAGTTCCAGTACCATACTATATACAGGGTCAGTTCAATACCATACTATATACAGGGTCAGTTCCAGTACCATACTATATACAGGGTCAGTTCAATACCATACTATATACAGGGTCAGTTCCAGTACCATACTATGTGCAGGGTCAGTTTAATACCATACTATATACAGGGTCAGTTCAATACCATACTATATACAGGGTCAATTTAATACCATACTATTTACAGGGTCAGTTCCAGGACCATACTATATACAGGGTCAGTTTAATACCATACTATATACAGGGTCAGTTAATACCATACTATATACAGGGTCAGTTCCAGTACCACACTATATACAGGTTCAGTTCCAGTACCATACTATATACAGGGTCAGTTCCAGTACCATACTATATACAGGGTCAGTTCCAGTACCATATTATATACATGCTCAGTTCCAGTACCATACTATATACAGGGTCAGTTCAATACCATACTATATACCGGGTCAGTTCCAGTACCATACTATATACAGGGTCAGTTTAATACCATACTAACTACAGGGTCAGTTAATACCATACTAACTACAGGGTCAGTTCATTACCGTACTATATACAGGGTCAGTTCAATACCATACTATATACAGGGTCAGTTCCAATACCATACTAGATACAGGGTCAGTTCCAGTACCATACTATATACAGGGTCAGTTCCAGTACCATACTATTTGCAGGGTCAGTTCCAGTACCATACTATATACAGGGTCAGTTAATACCATACTATATACAGGGTCAGTTCCAGTACCATACTATATACAGGGTCAGTTCAATACCATACTATTTACAGGGTCAGTTCCAGTACCATACTATATACAGGGTCAGTTAATACCATACTATTTACAGGGTCAGTTCCAGTACCATACTATGTACAGGGTCAGTTTAATACCATACTATATACAGGGTCAGTTCAATACCATACTATATACAGGGTCAGTTTAATACCATACTATTTACAGGGTCATTTCCAGTACCATACTAAATACAGGGTCAGTTTAATACCATACTATATACAGGGTCAGTTAATACCATACTATTTACAGGGTCAGTTCCAGTACCATACTATGTACAGGGTCAGTTTAATACCATACTATATACAGGGTCAGTTCAATACCATACTATATACAGGGTCAGTTTAATACCATACTATTTACAGGGTCAGTTCCAGTACCATACTATATACAGGGTCAGTTTAATACCATACTATATACAGGGTCAGTTAATACCATACTATATACAGAGTCAGTTCCAGTACCATACTATATACAGGGTCAGTTCCAGTACCATACTATATACAGGGTCAGTTCAATACCATACTATATACAGGGTCAGTTCCAGTACCATACTATATACAGGGTCAGTTCAATACCATACTATATACAGGGTCAGTTCCAGTACCATACTATGTGCAGGGTCAGTTTAATACCATACTATATACAGGGTCAGTTCAATACCATACTATATACAGGGTCAGTTTAATACCATACTATTTACAGGGTCAGTTCCAGTACCATACTATATACAGGGTCAGTTTAATACCATACTATATACAGGGTCAGTTAATACCATACTATATACAGGGTCAGTTCCAGTACAACACTATATACAGGTTCAGTTCCAGTACCATACTATATACAGGGTCAGTTCCAGTACCATACTATATACAGGGTCAGTTCCAGTACCATATTATATACATGCTCAGTTCCAGTACCATACTATATACAGGGTCAGTTCAATACCATACTATATACCGGGTCAGTTCCAGTACCATACTATATACAGGGTCAGTTTAATACCATACTAACTACAGGGTCAGTTAATACCATACTAACTACAGGGTCAGTTCATTACCGTACTATATACAGGGTCAGTTCAATACCATACTATATACAGGGTCAGTTCCAATACCATACTAGATACAGGGTCAGTTCCAGTACCATACTATATACAGGGTCAGTTCCAGTACCATACTATTTGCAGGGTCAGTTCCAGTACCATACTATATACAGGGTCAGTTAATACCATACTATATACAGGGTCAGTTCCAGTACCATACTATATACAGGGTCAGTTCAATACCATACTATTTACAGGGTCAGTTCCAGTACCATACTATATACAGGGTCAGTTAATACCATACTATTTACAGGGTCAGTTCCAGTACCATACTATGTACAGGGTCAGTTTATTACCATACTATATACAGGGTCAGTTCAATACCATACTATATACAGGGTCAGTTTAATACCATACTATTTACAGGGTCAGTTCCAGTACCATACTATATACAGGGTCAGTTTAATACCATACTATATACAGGGTCAGTTAATACCATACTATATACAGGGTCAGTTCCAGTACCATACTATATACAGGGTCAGTTCCAGTACCATACTATATACAGGGTCAGTTCAATACCATAGTATATACAGGGTCAGTTCCAGTACCATACTATATACAGGGTCAGTTCCAGTACCATACTATATACAGGGTCAGTTCAATACCATACTATATACAGGGTCAGTTCCAGTACCATACTATATACAGGGTCAGTGTAATACCATACTAACTACAGGGTCAGTTAATACCATACTAACTACAGGGTCAGTTAATACCATACTAACTACAGGGTCAGTTCAATACCGTACTATATACAGGGTCAGTTCAATACCATACTATATACAGGGTCAGTCCCAGTACCATACTATATACAGGGTCATTTTAATACCATACTATATACAGGGTCATTTCAATACCATACTATATACAGGGTCAGTTCCAATACCATACTATATACAGGGTCAGTTCCAGTACCATACTATATACAGGGTCAGTTCCAGTACCATACTATTTACAGGGTCAGTTCCAGTACCATACTATATACAGGGTCAGTTTAATACCATACTATATACAGGGTCAGTTAATACCATACTATTTACAGGGTCAGTTCCAGTACCATACTATGTACAGGGTCAGTTTATTACCATACTATATACAGGGTCAGTTCAATACCATACTATATACAGGGTCAGTTTAATACCATACTATTTACAGGGTCAGTTCCAGTACATTACTATATACAGGGTCAGTTTAATACCATACTATATACAGGGTCAGTTAATACCATACTATATACAGGGTCAGTTCCAGTACCATACTATATACAGGGTCAGTTCCAGTACCATACTATATACAGGGTCAGTTCAATACCATACTATATACAGGGTCAGTTCCAGTACCATACTATATACAGGGTCAGTTCCAGTACCATACTATATACAGGGTCAGTTCAATATCATACTATATACAGGGTCAGTTCCAGTACCATACTATATACAGGGTCAGTGTAATACCATACTAACTACAGGGTCAGTTAATACCATACTAACTACAGGGTCAGTTCAATACCGTACTATATACAGGGTCAGTTCAATACCATACTATATACAGGGTCAGTTCCAGTACCATACTATATACAGGGTCATTTTAATACCATACTATATACAGGGTCATTTCAATACCATACTATATACAGGGTCAGTTCCAATACCATACTATATACAGGGTCAGTTCCAGTACCATACTATATACAGGGTCAGTTCCAGTACCATACTATTTACAGGGTCAGTTCCAGTACCATACTATATACAGGGTCAGTTTAATACCATACTATATACAGGGTCAGTTAATACCATACTATATACAGGGTCAGTTCCAGTACCATACTATATAAAGAGGGTCAGTTCAATACCATACTATTTACAGGGTCAGTTCCAGTACCATACTATATACAGGTTCAGTTTAATACCATACTATATACAGGGTCAGTTTAATACCATACTATATACAGGGTCAGTTAATAACATACTATATACAGGGTCAGTTCCATACCATACTATATACAGGGTCAGTTCAATACCATACTATTTACAGGGTCAGTTCCAGTACCATACTATGTACAGGGTCAGTTTAATACCATACTATTTACAGGGTCAGTTCCAGTACCATACTATATACAGGGTCAGTTTAATACCATACTATATACAGGGTCAGTTAATACCATACTATTTACAGGGTCAGTTCCAGTACCATACTATGTACAGGGTCAGTTTAATACCATACTATATACAGGGTCAGTTCAATACCATACTATATACAGGGTCAGTTTAATACCATACTATTTACAGGGTCAGTTCCAGTACCATACTATATACAGGGTCAGTTTAATACCATACTATACACAGGGTCAGTTAATACCATACTATATACAGGGTCAGTTCCAGTACCATACTATATACAGGGTCAGTTCCAGTACCATACTATATACAGGGTCAGTTTAATACCATACTATATACAGGGTCAGTTAATACCATACTATATACAGGGTCAGTTCCAGTACCATACTATATACAGGGTCAGTTCCAGTACCATACTATATACAGGGTCAGTTCCAGTACCATACTATATACAGGGTCAGTTCCAGTACCATACTATATACAGGGTCAGTTCAATACCATACTATATACAGGGTCAGTTCCAGTACCATACTATATACAGGGTCAGTGTAATACCATACTAACTACAGGGTCAGTTAATACCATACTAACTACAGGGTCAGTTCAATACCGTACTATATACAGGGTCAGTTCAATACCATACTATATACAGGGTCAGTCCCAGTACCATACTATATACAGGGTCATTTTAATACCATACTATATACAGGGTCATTTCAATACCATACTATATACAGGGTCAGTTCCAATACCATACTATATACAGGGTCAGTTCCAGTACCATACTATATACAGGGTCAGTTCCAGTACCATACTATTTACAGGGTCAGTTCCAGTACCATACTATATACAGGGTCAGTTTAATACCATACTATATACAGGGTCAGTTAATACCATACTATTTACAGGGTCAGTTCCAGTACCATACTATGTACAGGGTCAGTTTATTACCATACTATATACAGGGTCAGTTCAATACCATACTATATACAGGGTCAGTTTAATACCATACTATTTACAGGGTCAGTTCCAGTACATTACTATATACAGGGTCAGTTTAATACCATACTATATACAGGGTCAGTTAATACCATACTATATACAGGGTCAGTTCCAGTACCATACTATATACAGGGTCAGTTCCAGTACCATACTATATACAGGGTCAGTTCAATACCATACTATATACAGGGTCAGTTCCAGTACCATACTATATACAGGGTCAGTTCCAGTACCATACTATATACAGGGTCAGTTCAATATCATACTATATACAGGGTCAGTTCCAGTACCATACTATATACAGGGTCAGTGTAATACCATACTAACTACAGGGTCAGTTAATACCATACTAACTACAGGGTCAGTTCAATACCGTACTATATACAGGGTCAGTTCAATACCATACTATATACAGGGTCAGTTCCAGTACCATACTATATACAGGGTCATTTTAATACCATACTATATACAGGGTCATTTCAATACCATACTATATACAGGGTCAGTTCCAATACCATACTATATACAGGTTCAGTTTAATACCATACTATATACAGGGTCAGTTTAATACCATACTATATACAGGGTCAGTTAATACCATACTATTTACAGGGTCAGTTCCAGTACCATACTATGTACAGGGTCAGTTTAATACCATACTATATACAGGGTCAGTTCAATACCATACTATATACAGGGTCAGTTTAATACCATACTATTTACAGGGTCAGTTCCAGTACCATACTATATACAGGGTCAGTTTAATACCATACTATACACAGGGTCAGTTAATACCATACTATATACAGGGTCAGTTCCAGTACCATACTATATACAGGGTCAGTTCCAGTACCATACTATATACAGGGTCAGTTTAATACCATACTATATACAGGGTCAGTTAATACCATACTATATACAGGGTCAGTTCCAGTACCATACTATATACAGGGTCAGTTCCAGTACCATACTATATACAGGGTCAGTTCCAGTACCATACTATATACAGGGTCAGTTCCAGTACCATACTATATACAGGGTCAGTTCAATACCATACTATATACAGGGTCAGTTCCAGTACCATACTATATACAGGGTCAGTGTAATACCATACTAACTACAGGGTCAGTTAATACCATACTAACTACAGGGTCAGTTCAATACCGTACTATATACAGGGTCAGTTCAATACCATACTATATACAGGGTCAGTCCCAGTACCATACTATATACAGGGTCATTTTAATACCATACTATATACAGGGTCATTTCAATACCATACTATATACAGGGTCAGTTCCAATACCATACTATATACAGGGTCAGTTCCAGTACCATACTATATACAGGGTCAGTTCCAGTACCATACTATTTACAGGGTCAGTTCCAGTACCATACTATATACAGGGTCAGTTTAATACCATACTATATACAGGGTCAGTTAATACCATACTATTTACAGGGTCAGTTCCAGTACCATACTATGTACAGGGTCAGTTTATTACCATACTATATACAGGGTCAGTTCAATACCATACTATATACAGGGTCAGTTTAATACCATACTATTTACAGGGTCAGTTCCAGTACATTACTATATACAGGGTCAGTTTAATACCATACTATATACAGGGTCAGTTAATACCATACTATATACAGGGTCAGTTCCAGTACCATACTATATACAGGGTCAGTTCCAGTACCATACTATATACAGGGTCAGTTCAATACCATACTATATACAGGGTCAGTTCCAGTACCATACTATATACAGGGTCAGTTCCAGTACCATACTATATACAGGGTCAGTTCAATACCATACTATATACAGGGTCAGTTCCAGTACCATACTATATACAGGGTCAGTGTAATACCATACTAACTACAGGGTCAGTTAATACCATACTAACTACAGGGTCAGTTCAATACCGTACTATATACAGGGTCAGTTCAATACCATACTATATACAGGGTCAGTCCCAGTACCATACTATATACAGGGTCATTTTAATACCATACTATATACAGGGTCATTTCAATACCATACTATATACAGGGTCAGTTCCAATACCATACTATATACAGGGTCAGTTCCAGTACCATACTATATACAGGGTCAGTTCCAGTACCATACTATTTACAGGGTCAGTTCCAGTACCATACAATATACAGGGTCAGTTTAATACCATACTATTTACAGGGTCAGTTCCAGTACCATACTATATACAGGGTCAGTTTAATACCATACTATATACAGGGTCAGTTAATACCATACTATTTACAGGGTCAGTTCCAGTACCATACTATGTACAGGGTCAGTTTAATACCATACTATATACAGGGTCAGTTCAATACCATACTATATACAGGGTCAGTTTAATACCATACTATTTACAGGGTCAGTTCCAGTACCATACTATATACAGGGTCAGTTTAATACCATACTATACACAGGGTCAGTTAATACCATACTATATACAGGGTCAGTTCCAGTACCATACTATATACAGGGTCAGTTCCAGTACCATACTATATACAGGGTCAGTTCAATACCATACTATACACAGGATCAGTTCAATACCATACTATATACAGGGTCAGTTCCAGTACCATACTATATACAGGGTCAGTTTAATACCATACTAACTACAGGGTCAGTTAATACCATACTAACTACAGGGTCAGTTCAATACCGTACTATATACAGGGTCAGTTCAATACCATACTATATACAGGGTCAGTTCCAATACCATACTATATACAGGGTCAGTTCCAGTACCATACTATATACAGGGTCAGTTCCAGTACCATACTATATACAGGGGCAGTTCCAGTACCATACTATTTACAGGGTCAGTTCCAGTACCACACTATATACAGGGTCAGTTTAATACCATACTATATACAGCGTCAGTTAATACCATACTATATACAGGGTCAGGTCCAGAACCATACTACATTCAGGGTCAGTTAATACCATACTATATACAGGGTCAGTTCCAGTACCATACTATATACAGGGTCAGTTCCAGTACCATACTATATACAGGGTCAGTTCCAGTACCAGACTATATACAGGGTCAGTTTAATACCATACTATATACAGGGTCAGTTCCAGTACCATACTCTATACAGGGTCAGTTCCAGTACCATACTATATACAGGGTCAGTTCCAGTACCATACTATATACAGGGTCATTTTAATACCATACTATATACAGGGTCATTTCAATACCATACTATATACAGGGTCAGTTCCAATACCATACTATATACAGGGTCAGTTCCAGTACCATACTATATACAGGGTCAGTTCCAGTACCATACTATATACAGGGTCAGTTCCAGTATCATAATATTTACAGGGTCAGTTCCAGTACCATACTATGTACAGGGTCAGTTTAATACCATACTATATACAGGGTCAGTTAATACCATACTATATACAGGGTCAGTTCCAGTACCATACTATATACAGGGTCAGTTCAATACCATACTATTTACAGGGTCAGTTCCAGTACCATACTATATACAGGGTCAGTTTAATACCATACTATATACAGGGCCAGTTTAATACCATACTTTATACAGGGTCAGTTCCAGTACCATACTATATACAGGGTCAGTTCCAGTACCATACTATATACAGGGTCAGTTCCAGTACCATACTATATACAGGGTCAGTTTAATACCATACTATATACCGGGTCAGTTCCAGTACCATAGTATATACATGCTCAGTTCCAGTACCATACTATATACAGGGTCAGTTTAATACCATACTATATACAGTGTCAGTTCCAGTACCATACTATATACAGGGTCAGTTAATACCATACTATATACAGGGTCAGTTCCAGTACCATACTATATACAGGGTCAGTTTAATACCATAATATATACAGGGTCAGTTCCTGTACCATACTATATACAGGGTCAGTTCCTGTAACGTACTATATACAGGGTCAGTTTAATACCATACTATATACATGGTCAGTTCAATACCATACTATATACAGGGTCAGTTCAATACCATACTATATACAGGGTCAGTTCCAGTACCATACTATATACAGGGTCAGTTTAATACCATACTATATACAGGGTCAGTTTAATACCATACTATATAGGGCCTTCCCTGTAGCTCAGTTGGTAGAGCATGGTGTTTGGAACACCAGGGTTGTGGGTTCGATTCCCACGGGGGGCCAGCACAGAAAAAATAAATAAAAAATGTATGAAATGTATGCATTCACTACTGTAAGTCGCTCTGGATAAGAGCGTCTGCTAAATGACTAAAATGTAAAAAAAAATATACAGGGTCAGTTTAATACCATATAATATTCAGTGTCAGTTTAATACCATACTATTTACAGGGTCAGTTCCAGTAGCATACTATATACAGGGTCAGTTTAATACCATACTATATACAGGGTCAGTTCCAGTACCATACTATATACAGGGTCAGTTCCAGTACCATACTATATACAGGGTCAGTTTAATACCATACTATATACAGGGTCAGTTCCAGTACCATACTATATACAGGGTCAGTTCAATACCATACTATATACAGGGTCAGTTCAATACCATACTATATACAGGGTCAGTTAATACCATACTATATAGAGGGTCAGTTCCACTACCATACTATATACAGGGTCAGTTCAATACCATACTATTTACAGGGTCAGTTCAATACCATACTATATACAGGGTCAGTTCAATACCATAGTATATACAGGGTCAGTTCAATACCATACTATATACAGGGTCAGTTAATACCACACTATATACAGGGTCAGTTCAATACCATACTATATACAGGGTCAGTTCAATACCATACTATATACAGGGTCAGTTCCAGTACCATACTATATACAGGGTCAGTTTAATACCATACTATATACAGGGTCAGTTTAATACCATACTATATACAGGGTCAGTTCAATACCATATAATATTCAGTGTCAGTTAATACCACACTATATACAGGGTCAGTTCAATACCATACTATATACAGGGTCAGTTCAATACCATACTATATACAGGGTCAGTTCAATACCATACTATATACAGGGTCAGTTCAATACCATAGTATATACAGGGTCAGTTCAATACCATACTATATACAGGGTCAGTTAATACCATACTATTTACAGGGTCAGTTCCAGTACCATACTATATACAGGGTCAGTTCCAGTACCATACTATATACAGGGTCAGTGCCAGTACCATACTATATACAGGGTCAGTTTAATACCATACTATATACCGGGTCAGTTCCAGTACCATAGTATATACATGCTCAGTTCCAGTACCATACTATATACAGGGTCAGTTTAATACCATACTATATACAGTGTCAGTTCCAGTACCATACTATATACAGGGTCAGTTAATACCATACTATATACAGGGTCAGTTCCAGTACCATACTATATACAGGGTCAGTTTAATACCATAATATATACAGGGTCAGTTCCTGTACCATACTATATACAGGGTCAGTTCCTGTACCATACTATATACAGGGTCAGTTTAATACCATACTATATACATGGTCAGTTCAATACCATACTATATACAGGGTCAGTTCAATACCATACTATATACAGGGTCAGTTCCAGTACCATACTATATACAGGGTCAGTTTAATACCATACTATATACAGGGTCAGTTTAATACCATACTATATACAGGGTCAGTTTAATACCATATAATATTCAGTGTCAGTTTAATACCATACTATTTACAGGGTCAGTTCCAGTACCATACTATATACAGGGTCAGTTTAATACCATACTATATACAGGGTCAGTTCCAGTACCATACTATATACAGGGTCAGTTCCAGTACCATACTATATACAGGGTCAGTTTAATACCATACTATATACAGGGTCAGTTCCAGTACCATACTATATACAGGGTCAGTTCAATACCATACTATATACAGGGTCAGTTCAATACCATACTATATACAGGGTCAGTTAATACCATACTATATAGAGGGTCAGTTCCACTACCATACTATATACAGGGTCAGTTCAATACCATACTATTTACAGGGTCAGTTCAATACCATACTATATACAGGGTCAGTTCAATACCATAGTATATACAGGGTCAGTTCAATACCATACTATATACAGGGTCAGTTAATACCACACTATATACAGGGTCAGTTCAATACCATACTATATACAGGGTCAGTTCAATACCATACTATATACAGGGTCAGTTTAATACCATACTATATACAGGGTCAGTTCAATACCAAATAATATTCAGTGTCAGTTTAATACCATACTATTTACAGGGTCAGTTCCAGTACCATACTATATACAGGGTCAGTTTAATACCATACTATATACAGGGTCAGTTCCAGTACCATACTATATACAGGGTCAGTTCCAGTACCATACTATATACAGGGTCAGTTTAATACCATACTATATACAGGGTCAGTTCCAGTACCATACTATATACAGGGTCAGTTCAATACCATACTATATACAGGGTCAGTTCAATACCATACTATATACAGGGTCAGTTAATACCATACTATAGAGAGGGTCAGTTCCAGTACCATACTATATACAGGGTCAGTTCAATACCATACTATTTACAGGGTCAGTTCAATACCATACTATATACAGGGTCAGTTCAATACCATAGTATATACAGGGTCAGTTCAATACCATACTATATACAGGGTCAGTTAATACCACACTATATACAGGGTCAGTTCAATACCATACTATATACAGGGTCAGTTCAATACCATACTATATACAGGGTCAGTTCAATACCATAGTATATACAGGGTCAGTTCAATACCATACTATATACAGGGTCAGTTAATACCATACTATTTACAGGGTCAGTTCCAGTACCATACTATATACAGGGTCAGTTCCAGTACCATACTATATACAGGGTCAGTTCCAGTACCATACTATATACAGGGTCAGTTTAATACCATACTATATACCGGGTCAGTTCCAGTACCATAGTATATACATGCTCAGTTCCAGTACCATACTATATACAGGGTCAGTTTAATACCATACTATATACAGTGTCAGTTCCAGTACCATACTATATACAGGGTCAGTTAATACCATACTATATACAGGGTCAGTTCCAGTACCATACTATATACAGGGTCAGTTTAATACCATAATATATACAGGGTCAGTTCCTGTACCATACTATATACAGGGTCAGTTCCTGTACCATACTATATACAGGGTCAGTTTAATACCATACTATATACATGGTCAGTTCAATACCATACTATATACAGGGTCAGTTCAATACCATACTATATACAGGGTCAGTTCCAGTACCATACTATATACAGGGTCAGTTTAATACCATACTATATACAGGGTCAGTTTAATACCATACTATATACAGGGTCAGTTTAATACCATATAATATTCAGTGTCAGTTTAATACCATACTATTTACAGGGTCAGTTCCAGTACCATACTATATACAGGGTCAGTTTAATACCATACTATATACAGGGTCAGTTCCAGTACCATACTATATACAGGGTCAGTTCCAGTACCATACTATATACAGGGTCAGTTTAATACCATACTATATACAGGGTCAGTTCCAGTACCATACTATATACAGGGTCAGTTCAATACCATACTATATACAGGGTCAGTTCAATACCATACTATATACAGGGTCAGTTAATACCATACTATATAGAGGGTCAGTTCCACTACCATACTATATACAGGGTCAGTTCAATACCATACTATTTACAGGGTCAGTTCAATACCATACTATATACAGGGTCAGTTCAATACCATAGTATATACAGGGTCAGTTCAATACCATACTATATACAGGGTCAGTTAATACCACACTATATACAGGGTCAGTTCAATACCATACTATATACAGGGTCAGTTCAATACCATACTATATACAGGGTCAGTTTAATACCATACTATATACAGGGTCAGTTCAATACCAAATAATATTCAGTGTCAGTTTAATACCATACTATTTACAGGGTCAGTTCCAGTACCATACTATATACAGGGTCAGTTTAATACCATACTATATACAGGGTCAGTTCCAGTACCATACTATATACAGGGTCAGTTCCAGTACCATACTATATACAGGGTCAGTTTAATACCATACTATATACAGGGTCAGTTCCAGTACCATACTATATACAGGGTCAGTTCAATACCATACTATATACAGGGTCAGTTCAATACCATACTATATACAGGGTCAGTTAATACCATACTATAGAGAGGGTCAGTTCCAGTACCATACTATATACAGGGTCAGTTCAATACCATACTATTTACAGGGTCAGTTCAATACCATACTATATACAGGGTCAGTTCAATACCATAGTATATACAGGGTCAGTTCAATACCATACTATATACAGGGTCAGTTAATACCACACTATATACAGGGTCAGTTCAATACCATACTATATACAGGGTCAGTTCAATACCATACTATATACAGGGTCAGTTCAATACCATACTATATACAGGGTCAGTTCAATACCATAGTATATACAGGGTCAGTTCAATACCATACTATATACAGGGTCAGTTAATACCATACTATATACAGGGTCAGTTTAATACCATACTATTTACAGGGTCAGTTCAAGTACCATACTATATACAGGGTCAGTTTAATACCATACTATATACAGGGTCAGTTAATACCATACTATATACAGGGTCAGTTCCAGTACCATACTATATACAGGGTCAGTTCCAGTACCATACTATATACAGGGTCAGTTAATACCATACTATATACAGGGTCAGTTCCAGTACCATACTATATACAGGGTCAGTTCCAGTACCATACTATATACAGGGTCAGTTCAATACCATACTATATACAGGGTCAGTTCCAGTACCATACTATATACAGGGTCAGTTCCAGTACCATACTATATACAGGGTCAGTTCAATATCATACTATATACAGGGTCAGTTCCAGTACCATACTATATACAGGGTCAGTGTAATACCATACTAACTACAGGGTCAGTTAATACCATACTAACTACAGGGTCAGTTCAATACCGTACTATATACAGGGTCAGTTCAATACCATACTATATACAGGGTCAGTTCCAGTACCATACTATATACAGGGTCATTTTAATACCATACTATATACAGGGTCATTTCAATACCATACTATATACAGGGTCAGTTCCAATACCATACTATATACAGGGTCAGTTCCAGTACCATACTATATACAGGGGCAGTTCCAGTACCATACTATTTACAGGGTCAGTTCCAGTACCACACTATATACAGGGTCAGTTTAATACCATACTATATACAGCGTCAGTTAATACCATACTATATACAGGGTCAGGTCCAGAACCATACTACATTCAGGGTCAGTTAATACCATACTATATACAGGGTCAGTTCCAGTACCATACTATATACAGGGTCAGTTCCAGTACCATACTATATACAGGGTCAGTTCCAGTACCAGACTATATACAGGGTCAGTTTAATACCATACTATATACAGGGTCAGTTCCAGTACCATACTCTATACAGGGTCAGTTCCAGTACCATACTATATACAGGGTCAGTTCCAGTACCATACTATATACAGGGTCATTTTAATACCATACTATATACAGGGTCATTTCAATACCATACTATATACAGGGTCAGTTCCAATACCATACTATATACAGGGTCAGTTCCAGTACCATACTATATACAGGGTCAGTTCCAGTACCATACTATATACAGGGTCAGTTCCAGTATCATAATATTTACAGGGTCAGTTCCAGTACCATACTATGTACAGGGTCAGTTTAATACCATACTATATACAGGGTCAGTTAATACCATACTATATACAGGGTCAGTTCCAGTACCATACTATATACAGGGTCAGTTCAATACCATACTATTTACAGGGTCAGTTCCAGTACCATACTATATACAGGGTCAGTTTAATACCATACTATATACAGGGCCAGTTTAATACCATACTATATACAGGGTCAGTTCCAGTACCATACTATATACAGGGTCAGTTCCAGTACCATACTATATACAGGGTCAGTTCCAGTACCATACTATATACAGGGTCAGTTTAATACCATACTATATACCGGGTCAGTTCCAGTACCATAGTATATACATGCTCAGTTCCAGTACCATACTATATACAGGGTCAGTTTAATACCATACTATATACAGTGTCAGTTCCAGTACCATACTATATACAGGGTCAGTTAATACCATACTATATACAGGGTCAGTTCCAGTACCATACTATATACAGGGTCAGTTTAATACCATAATATATACAGGGTCAGTTCCTGTACCATACTATATACAGGGTCAGTTCCTGTAACGTACTATATACAGGGTCAGTTTAATACCATACTATATACATGGTCAGTTCAATACCATACTATATACAGGGTCAGTTCAATACCATACTATATACAGGGTCAGTTCCAGTACCATACTATATACAGGGTCAGTTTAATACCATACTATATACAGGGTCAGTTTAATACCATACTATATACAGGGTCAGTTTAATACCATATAATATTCAGTGTCAGTTTAATACCATACTATTTACAGGGTCAGTTCCAGTAGCATACTATATACAGGGTCAGTTTAATACCATACTATATACAGGGTCAGTTCCAGTACCATACTATATACAGGGTCAGTTCCAGTACCATACTATATACAGGGTCAGTTTAATACCATACTATATACAGGGTCAGTTCCAGTACCATACTATATACAGGGTCAGTTCAATACCATACTATATACAGGGTCAGTTCAATACCATACTATATACAGGGTCAGTTAATACCATACTATATAGAGGGTCAGTTCCACTACCATACTATATACAGGGTCAGTTCAATACCATACTATTTACAGGGTCAGTTCAATACCATACTATATACAGGGTCAGTTCAATACCATAGTATATACAGGGTCAGTTCAATACCATACTATATACAGGGTCAGTTAATACCACACTATATACAGGGTCAGTTCAATACCATACTATATACAGGGTCAGTTCAATACCATACTATATACAGGGTCAGTTCCAGTACCATACTATATACAGGGTCAGTTTAATACCATACTATATACAGGGTCAGTTTAATACCATACTATATACAGGGTCAGTTCAATACCATATAATATTCAGTGTCAGTTAATACCACACTATATACAGGGTCAGTTCAATACCATACTATATACAGGGTCAGTTCAATACCATACTATATACAGGGTCAGTTCAATACCATACTATATACAGGGTCAGTTCAATACCATAGTATATACAGGGTCAGTTCAATACCATACTATATACAGGGTCAGTTAATACCATACTATTTACAGGGTCAGTTCCAGTACCATACTATATACAGGGTCAGTTCCAGTACCATACTATATACAGGGTCAGTTCCAGTACCATACTATATACAGGGTCAGTTTAATACCATACTATATACCGGGTCAGTTCCAGTACCATAGTATATACATGCTCAGTTCCAGTACCATACTATATACAGGGTCAGTTTAATACCATACTATATACAGTGTCAGTTCCAGTACCATACTATATACAGGGTCAGTTAATACCATACTATATACAGGGTCAGTTCCAGTACCATACTATATACAGGGTCAGTTTAATACCATAATATATACAGGGTCAGTTCCTGTACCATACTATATACAGGGTCAGTTCCTGTACCATACTATATACAGGGTCAGTTTAATACCATACTATATACATGGTCAGTTCAATACCATACTATATACAGGGTCAGTTCAATACCATACTATATACAGGGTCAGTTCCAGTACCATACTATATACAGGGTCAGTTTAATACCATATAATATTCAGTGTCAGTTTAATACCATACTATTTACAGGGTCAGTTCCAGTAGCATACTATATACAGGGTCAGTTTAATACCATACTATATACAGGGTCAGTTCCAGTACCATACTATATACAGGGTCAGTTCCAGTACCATACTATATACAGGGTCAGTTTAATACCATACTATATACAGGGTCAGTTCCAGTACCATACTATATACAGGGTCAGTTCAATACCATACTATATACAGGGTCAGTTCAATACCATACTATATACAGGGTCAGTTAATACCATACTATATAGAGGGTCAGTTCCACTACCATACTATATACAGGGTCAGTTCAATACCATACTATATACAGGGTCAGTTCAATACCATACTATATACAGGGTCAGTTCAATACCATACTATATACAGGGTCAGTTAATACCATACTATATAGAGGGTCAGTTCCACTACCATACTATATACAGGGTCAGTTCAATACCATACTATTTACAGGGTCAGTTCCAGTAGCATACTATATACAGGGTCAGTTTAATACCATACTATATACAGGGTCAGTTCCAGTACCATACTATATACAGGGTCAGTTCCAGTACCATACTATATACAGGGTCAGTTTAATACCATACTATATACAGGGTCAGTTCCAGTACCATACTATATACAGGGTCAGTTCAATACCATACTATATACAGGGTCAGTTCAATACCATACTATATACAGGGTCAGTTAATACCATACTATATAGAGGGTCAGTTCCACTACCATACTATATACAGGGTCAGTTCAATACCATACTATTTACAGGGTCAGTTCAATACCATACTATATACAGGGTCAGTTCAATACCATAGTATATACAGGGTCAGTTCAATACCATACTATATACAGGGTCAGTTAATACCACACTATATACAGGGTCAGTTCAATACCATACTATATACAGGGTCAGTTCAATACCATACTATATACAGGGTCAGTTCCAGTACCATACTATATACAGGGTCAGTTTAATACCATACTATATACAGGGTCAGTTTAATACCATACTATATACAGGGTCAGTTCAATACCATATAATATTCAGTGTCAGTTAATACCACACTATATACAGGGTCAGTTCAATACCATACTATATACAGGGTCAGTTCAATACCATACTATATACAGGGTCAGTTCAATACCATACTATATACAGGGTCAGTTCAATACCATAGTATATACAGGGTCAGTTCAATACCATACTATATACAGGGTCAGTTAATACCATACTATTTACAGGGTCAGTTCCAGTACCATACTATATACAGGGTCAGTTCCAGTACCATACTATATACAGGGTCAGTTCCAGTACCATACTATATACAGGGTCAGTTTAATACCATACTATATACCGGGTCAGTTCCAGTACCATAGTATATACATGCTCAGTTCCAGTACCATACTATATACAGGGTCAGTTTAATACCATACTATATACAGTGTCAGTTCCAGTACCATACTATATACAGGGTCAGTTTAATACCATACTATATACAGTGTCAGTTCCAGTACCATACTATATACAGGGTCAGTTAATACCATACTATATACAGGGTCAGTTCCAGTACCATACTATATACAGGGTCAGTTTAATACCATAATATATACAGGGTCAGTTCCTGTACCATACTATATACAGGGTCAGTTCCTGTACCATACTATATACAGGGTCAGTTTAATACCATACTATATACATGGTCAGTTCAATACCATACTATATACAGGGTCAGTTCAATACCATACTATATACAGGGTCAGTTCCAGTACCATACTATATACAGGGTCAGTTTAATACCATACTATATACAGGGTCAGTTTAATACCATACTATATACAGGGTCAGTTTAATACCATATAATATTCAGTGTCAGTTTAATACCATACTATTTACAGGGTCAGTTCCAGTACCATACTATATACAGGGTCAGTTTAATACCATACTATATACAGGGTCAGTTCCAGTACCATACTATATACAGGGTCAGTTCCAGTACCATACTATATACAGGGTCAGTTTAATACCATACTATATACAGGGTCAGTTCCAGTACCATACTATATACAGGGTCAGTTCAATACCATACTATATACAGGGTCAGTTCAATACCATACTATATACAGGGTCAGTTAATACCATACTATATAGAGGGTCAGTTCCACTACCATACTATATACAGGGTCAGTTCAATACCATACTATTTACAGGGTCAGTTCAATACCATACTATATACAGGGTCAGTTCAATACCATAGTATATACAGGGTCAGTTCAATACCATACTATATACAGGGTCAGTTAATACCACACTATATACAGGGTCAGTTCAATACCATACTATATACAGGGTCAGTTCAATACCATACTATATACAGGGTCAGTTTAATACCATACTATATACAGGGTCAGTTCAATACCAAATAATATTCAGTGTCAGTTTAATACCATACTATTTACAGGGTCAGTTCCAGTACCATACTATATACAGGGTCAGTTTAATACCATACTATATACAGGGTCAGTTCCAGTACCATACTATATACAGGGTCAGTTCCAGTACCATACTATATACAGGGTCAGTTTAATACCATACTATATACAGGGTCAGTTCCAGTACCATACTATATACAGGGTCAGTTCAATACCATACTATATACAGGGTCAGTTCAATACCATACTATATACAGGGTCAGTTAATACCATACTATAGAGAGGGTCAGTTCCAGTACCATACTATATACAGGGTCAGTTCAATACCATACTATTTACAGGGTCAGTTCAATACCATACTATATACAGGGTCAGTTCAATACCATAGTATATACAGGGTCAGTTCAATACCATACTATATACAGGGTCAGTTAATACCACACTATATACAGGGTCAGTTCAATACCATACTATATACAGGGTCAGTTCAATACCATACTATATACAGGGTCAGTTCAATACCATACTATATACAGGGTCAGTTCAATACCATAGTATATACAGGGTCAGTTCAATACCATACTATTTACAGGGTCAGTTCCAGTACCATACTATATACAGGGTCAGTTCCAGTACCATACTATATACAGGGTCAGTTCAATACCATACTATATACAGGGTCAGTTCCAGTACCATACTATATACAGGGTCAGTTCCAGTACCATACTATATACAGGGTCAGTTCAATATCATACTATATACAGGGTCAGTTCCAGTACCATACTATATACAGGGTCAGTGTAATACCATACTAACTACAGGGTCAGTTAATACCATACTAACTACAGGGTCAGTTCAATACCGTACTATATACAGGGTCAGTTCAATACCATACTATATACAGGGTCAGTTCCAGTACCATACTATATACAGGGTCATTTTAATACCATACTATATACAGGGTCATTTCAATACCATACTATATACAGGGTCAGTTCCAATACCATACTATATACAGGGTCAGTTCCAGTACCATACTATATACAGGGTCAGTTCCAGTACCATACTATTTACAGGGTCAGTTCCAGTACCATACTATATACAGGGTCAGTTTAATACCATACTATATACAGGGTCAGTTAATACCATACTATATACAGGGTCAGTTCCAGTACCATACTATATAAAGAGGGTCAGTTCAATACCATACTATTTACAGGGTCAGTTCCAGTACCATACTATATACAGGTTCAGTTTAATACCATACTATATACAGGGTCAGTTTAATACCATACTATATACAGGGTCAGTTAATAACATACTATATACAGGGTCAGTTCCATACCATACTATATACAGGGTCAGTTCAATACCATACTATTTACAGGGTCAGTTCCAGTACCATACTATGTACAGGGTCAGTTTAATACCATACTATTTACAGGGTCAGTTCCAGTACCATACTATATACAGGGTCAGTTTAATACCATACTATATACAGGGTCAGTTAATACCATACTATTTACAGGGTCAGTTCCAGTACCATACTATGTACAGGGTCAGTTTAATACCATACTATATACAGGGTCAGTTCAATACCATACTATATACAGGGTCAGTTTAATACCATACTATTTACAGGGTCAGTTCCAGTACCATACTATATACAGGGTCAGTTTAATACCATACTATACACAGGGTCAGTTAATACCATACTATATACAGGGTCAGTTCCAGTACCATACTATATACAGGGTCAGTTCCAGTACCATACTATATACAGGGTCAGTTCAATACCATACTATACACAGGATCAGTTCAATACCATACTATATACAGGGTCAGTTCCAGTACCATACTATATACAGGGTCAGTTTAATACCATACTAACTACAGGGTCAGTTAATACCATACTATATACAGCGTCAGTTAATACCATACTATATACAGGGTCAGGTCCAGAACCATACTACATTCAGGGTCAGTTAATACCATACTATATACAGGGTCAGTTCCAGTACCATACTATATACAGGGTCAGTTCCAGTACCATACTATATACAGGGTCAGTTCCAGTACCAGACTATATACAGGGTCAGTTTAATACCATACTATATACAGGGTCAGTTCCAGTACCATACTCTATACAGGGTCAGTTCCAGTACCATACTATATACAGGGTCAGTTCCAGTACCATACTATATACAGGGTCATTTTAATACCATACTATATACAGGGTCATTTCAATACCATACTATATACAGGGTCAGTTCCAATACCATACTATATACAGGGTCAGTTCCAGTACCATACTATATACAGGGTCAGTTCCAGTACCATACTATATACAGGGTCAGTTCCAGTATCATAATATTTACAGGGTCAGTTCCAGTACCATACTATGTACAGGGTCAGTTTAATACCATACTATATACAGGGTCAGTTAATACCATACTATATACAGGGTCAGTTCCAGTACCATACTATATACAGGGTCAGTTCAATACCATACTATTTACAGGGTCAGTTCCAGTACCATACTATATACAGGGTCAGTTTAATACCATACTATATACAGGGCCAGTTTAATACCATACTATATACAGGGTCAGTTCCAGTACCATACTATATACAGGGTCAGTTCCAGTACCATACTATATACAGGGTCAGTTCCAGTACCATACTATATACAGGGTCAGTTTAATACCATACTATATACCGGGTCAGTTCCAGTACCATAGTATATACATGCTCAGTTCCAGTACCATACTATATACAGGGTCAGTTTAATACCATACTATATACAGTGTCAGTTCCAGTACCATACTATATACAGGGTCAGTTAATACCATACTATATACAGGGTCAGTTCCAGTACCATACTATATACAGGGTCAGTTTAATACCATAATATATACAGGGTCAGTTCCTGTACCATACTATATACAGGGTCAGTTCCTGTAACGTACTATATACAGGGTCAGTTTAATACCATACTATATACATGGTCAGTTCAATACCATACTATATACAGGGTCAGTTCAATACCATACTATATACAGGGTCAGTTCCAGTACCATACTATATACAGGGTCAGTTTAATACCATACTATATACAGGGTCAGTTTAATACCATACTATATACAGGGTCAGTTTAATACCATATAATATTCAGTGTCAGTTTAATACCATACTATTTACAGGGTCAGTTCCAGTACCATACTATATACAGGGTCAGTTTAATACCATACTATATACAGGGTCAGTTCCAGTACCATACTATATACAGGGTCAGTTCAATACCATACTATATACAGGGTCAGTTCAATACCATACTATATACAGGGTCAGTTAATACCATACTATATAGAGGGTCAGTTCCACTACCATACTATATACAGGGTCAGTTCAATACCATACTATTTACAGGGTCAGTTCAATACCATACTATATACAGGGTCAGTTCAATACCATAGTATATACAGGGTCAGTTCAATACCATACTATATACAGGGTCAGTTAATACCACACTATATACAGGGTCAGTTCAATACCATACTATATACAGGGTCAGTTCAATACCATACTATATACAGGGTCAGTTCCAGTACCATACTATATACAGGGTCAGTTTAATACCATACTATATACAGGGTCAGTTTAATACCATACTATATACAGGGTCAGTTCAATACCATATAATATTCAGTGTCAGTTTAATACCATACTATTTACAGGGTCAGTTCCAGTACCATACTATATACAGGGTCAGTTTAATACCATACTATATACAGGGTCAGTTCCAGTACCATACTATATACAGGGTCAGTTCCAGTACCATACTATATACAGGGTCAGTTTAATACCATACTATATACAGGGTCAGTTCCAGTACCATACTATATACAGGGTCAGTTCAATACCATACTATATACAGGGTCAGTTCAATACCATACTATATACAGGGTCAGTTAATACCATACTATAGAGAGGGTCAGTTCCAGTACCATACTATATACATGGTCAGTTCAATACCATACTATTTACAGGGTCAGTTCAATACCATACTATATACAGGGTCAGTTCAATACCATAGTATATACAGGGTCAGTTCAATACCATACTATATACAGGGTCAGTTAATACCACACTATATACAGGGTCAGTTCAATACCATACTATATACAGGGTCAGTTCAATACCATACTATATACAGGGTCAGTTCAATACCATACTATATACAGGGTCAGTTCAATACCATAGTATATACAGGGTCAGTTCAATACCATACTATATACAGGGTCAGTTAATACCATACTATATACAGGGTCAGTTTAATACCATACTATTTACAGGGTCAGTTCCAGTACCATACTATATACAGGGTCAGTTCCAGTACCATACTATATACAGGGTCAGTTCCAGTACCATACTATATACAGGGTCAGTTTAATACCATACTATATACCGGGTCAGTTCCAGTACCATAGTATATACATGCTCAGTTCCAGTACCATACTATATACAGGGTCAGTTTAATACCATACTATATACAGTGTCAGTTCCAGTACCATACTATATACAGGGTCAGTTAATACCATACAATATACAGGGTCAGTTCCAGTACCATACTATATACAGGGTCAGTTTAATACCATAATATATACAGGGTCAGTTCCTGTACCATACTATATACAGGGTCAGTTCCTGTACCATACTATATACAGGGTCAGTTTAATACCATACTATATACATGGTCAGTTCAATACCATACTATATACAGGGTCAGTTCAATACCATACTATATACAGGGTCAGTTCCAGTACCATACTATATACAGGGTCAGTTTAATACCATACTATATACAGGGTCAGTTTAATACCATACTATATACAGGGTCAGTTTAATACCATATAATATTCAGTGTCAGTTTAATACCATACTATTTACAGGGTCAGTTCCAGTACCATACTATATACAGGGTCAGTTTAATACCATACTATATACAGGGTCAGTTCCAGTACCATACTATATACAGGGTCAGTTCCAGTACCATACTATATACAGGGTCAGTTTAATACCATACTATATACAGGGTCAGTTCCAGTACCATACTATATACAGGGTCAGTTCAATACCATACTATATACAGGGTCAGTTCAATACCATACTATATACAGGGTCAGTTAATACCATACTATATAGAGGGTCAGTTCCACTACCATACTATATACAGGGTCAGTTCAATACCATACTATTTACAGGGTCAGTTCAATACCATACTATATACAGGGTCAGTTCAATACCATAGTATATACAGGGTCAGTTCAATACCATACTATATACAGGGTCAGTTAATACCACACTATATACAGGGTCAGTTCAATACCATACTATATACAGGGTCAGTTCAATACCATACTATATACAGGGTCAGTTTAATACCATACTATATACAGGGTCAGTTCAATACCAAATAATATTCAGTGTCAGTTTAATACCATACTATTTACAGGGTCAGTTCCAGTACCATACTATATACAGGGTCAGTTTAATACCATACTATATACAGGGTCAGTTCCAGTACCATACTATATACAGGGTCAGTTCCAGTACCATACTATATACAGGGTCAGTTTAATACCATACTATATACAGGGTCAGTTCCAGTACCATACTATATACAGGGTCAGTTCAATACCATACTATATACAGGGTCAGTTCAATACCATACTATATACAGGGTCAGTTAATACCATACTATAGAGAGGGTCAGTTCCAGTACCATACTATATACAGGGTCAGTTCAATACCATACTATTTACAGGGTCAGTTCAATACCATACTATATACAGGGTCAGGTCAATACCATAGTATATACAGGGTCAGTTCAATACCATACTATATACAGGGTCAGTTAATACCACACTATATACAGGGTCAGTTCAATACCATACTATATACAGGGTCAGTTCAATACCATACTATATACAGGGTCAGTTCAATACCATACTATATACAGGGTCAGTTCAATACCATAGTATATACAGGGTCAGTTCAATACCATACTATATACAGGGTCAGTTAATACCATACTATATACAGGGTCAGTTTAATACCATACTATTTACAGGGTCAGTTCAAGTACCATACTATATACAGGGTCAGTTTAATACAATACTATATACAGGGTCAGTTAATACCATACTATATACAGGGTCAGTTCCAGTACCATACTATATACAGGGTCAGTTCCAGTACCATACTATATACAGGGTCAGTTAATACCATACTATATACAGGGTCAGTTCCAGTACCATACTATATACAGGGTCAGTTAATACCATACTATATACAGGGTCAGTTCATACCACACTATATACAGGGTCAGTTCAATACCATTGTATATACAGGGTCAGTTCTATACCATACTATATACAGGGTCAGTTAATACCACACTATATACATGGTCAGTTCAATACCATACTATATACAGGGTCAGTTCAATACCATACTATATACAGGGTCAGTTCAATACCATACTATATACAGGGTCAGTTCAATACCATAGTATATACAGGGTCAGTTCAATACCATACTATATACAGGGTCAGTTAATACCATACTATATACAGGGTCAGTTTAATACCATACTATATACAGGGTCAGTTTAATACCATACTATATACAGGGTCAGTTAATACCATACTATATACAGGGTCAGTTCCAGTACCATACTATATACAGGGTCAGTTCCAGTACCATACTATATACAGGATCAGTTAATACCATACTATATACAGGGTCAGTTCCAGTACCATACTATATACAGGGTCAGTTAATACCATACTATATACAGGGTCAGTTCATACAACACTATATACAGGGTCAGTTCAATACCATACTATATACAGGGTCAGTTCAATACCATACTATATACAGGGTCAGTTCAATACCATACTATATACAGGGTCAGTTTAATACCATACTATATACAGGGTCAGTTAATACCATACTATATACAGGGTCAGTTCAATACCATACTATATACAGGGTCAGTTCAATACCATACTATATACAGGGTCAGTTCAATACCATACTATATACAGGGTCAGTTTAATACCATACTATTTACAGGGTCAGTTCCAGTAACATACTATATACAGGGTCAGTTTAATACCATACTATATACAGGGTCAGTTAATACCATACTATATACAGGGTCAGTTCCAGTACCATACTATATACAGGGTCAGTTCCAGTATCATAGTATTTACATGCTCAGTTCCAGTACCATACTATATACAGGGTCAGTTAATACCATACTATATACAGGGTCAGTAACAGTACCATACTATATACAGGGTCAGTTCCAGTACCATACTATATACAGGGTCAGTTTAATACCATACTATATACAGGGTCAGTTTAATACCATAATATATACAGGGTCAGTTTAATACCATACTATATACAGGGTCAGTTCAATACCATACTATATTCAGGGTCAGTTAATACCATACTATATACAGGGTCAGTTCAATACCATACTATATACAGGGTCAGTTAATACCATACTATATACAGGGTCAGTTCCAGTACCATACTATATACAGGGTCAGTTCCAGTACCATACTATATACAGGGTCAGTTCAATACCATACTATATACAGGGTCAGTTAATACCATACTATATACAGGGTCAGTTCAATACCATACTATATACAGGGTCAGTTCAATACCATACTATATACAGGGTCAGTTCAATACCATACTATATACAGGGTCAGTTTAATACCATACTATATACAGGGTCAGTTCAATACCAAATAATATTCAGTGTCAGTTTAATACCATACTATTTACAGGGTCAGTTCCAGTACCATACTATATACAGGGTCAGTTTAATACCATACTATATACAGGGTCAGTTCCAGTACCATACTATATACAGGGTCAGTTCCAGTACCATACTATATACAGGGTCAGTTTAATACCATACTATATACAGGGTCAGTTCCAGTACCATACTATATACAGGGTCAGTTCAATACCATACTATATACAGGGTCAGTTCAATACCATACTATATACAGGGTCAGTTAATACCATACTAAAATAAGGGTCAGTTCCAGTACCATACTATATACAGGGTCAGTTCAATACCATACTATTTACAGGGTCAGTTCAATACCATACTATATACAGGGTCAGTTCAATACCATAGTATATACAGGGTCAGTTCAATACCATACTATATACAGGGTCAGTTAATACCACACTATATACAGGGTCAGTTCAATACCATACTATATACAGGGTCAGTTCAATACCATACTATATACAGGGTCAGTTCAATACCATACTATATACAGGGTCAGTTCAATACCATAGTATATACAGGGTCAGTTCAATACCATACTATATACAGGGTCAGTTAATACCATACTATATACAGGGTCAGTTTAATACCATACTATTTACAGGGTCAGTTCCAGTACCATACTATATACAGGGTCAGTTCCAGTACCATACTATATACAGGGTCAGTTCCAGTACCATACTATATACAGGGTCAGTTTAATACCATACTATATACCGGGTCAGTTCCAGTACCATAGTATATACATGCTCAGTTCCAGTACCATACTATATACAGGGTCAGTTTAATACCATACTATATACAGTGTCAGTTCCAGTACCATACTATATACAGGGTCAGTTAATACCATACTATATACAGGGTCAGTTCCAGTACCATACTATATACAGGGTCAGTTTAATACCATAATATATACAGGGTCAGTTCCTGTACCATACTATATACAGGGTCAGTTCCTGTACCATACTATATACAGGGTCAGTTTAATACCATACTATATACATGGTCAGTTCAATACCATACTATATACAGGGTCAGTTCAATACCATACTATATACAGGGTCAGTTCCAGTACCATACTATATACAGGGTCAGTTTAATACCATACTATATACAGGGTCAGTTTAATACCATACTATATACAGGGTCAGTTTAATACCATATAATATTCAGTGTCAGTTTAATACCATACTATTTACAGGGTCAGTTCCAGTACCATACTATATACAGGGTCAGTTTAATACCATACTATATACAGGGTCAGTTCCAGTACCATACTATATACAGGGTCAGTTCCAGTACCATACTATATACAGGGTCAGTTTAATACCATACTATATACAGGGTCAGTTCCAGTACCATACTATATACAGGGTCAGTTCAATACCATACTATATACAGGGTCAGTTCAATACCATACTATATACAGGGTCAGTTAATACCATACTATATAGAGGGTCAGTTCCACTACCATACTATATACAGGGTCAGTTCAATACCATACTATTTACAGGGTCAGTTCAATACCATACTATATACAGGGTCAGTTCAATACCATAGTATATACAGGGTCAGTTCAATACCATACTATATACAGGGTCAGTTAATACCACACTATATACAGGGTCAGTTCAATACCATACTATATACAGGGTCAGTTCAATACCATACTATATACAGGGTCAGTTTAATACCATACTATATACAGGGTCAGTTCAATACCAAATAATATTCAGTGTCAGTTTAATACCATACTATTTACAGGGTCAGTTCCAGTACCATACTATATACAGGGTCAGTTTAATACCATACTATATACAGGGTCAGTTCCAGTACCATACTATATACAGGGTCAGTTCCAGTACCATACTATATACAGGGTCAGTTTAATACCATACTATATACAGGGTCAGTTCCAGTACCATACTATATACAGGGTCAGTTCAATACCATACTATATACAGGGTCAGTTCAATACCATACTATATACAGGGTCAGTTAATACCATACTATAGAGAGGGTCAGTTCCAGTACCATACTATATACAGGGTCAGTTCAATACCATACTATTTACAGGGTCAGTTCAATACCATACTATATACAGGGTCAGGTCAATACCATAGTATATACAGGGTCAGTTCAATACCATACTATATACAGGGTCAGTTAATACCACACTATATACAGGGTCAGTTCAATACCATACTATATACAGGGTCAGTTCAATACCATACTATATACAGGGTCAGTTCAATACCATACTATATACAGGGTCAGTTCAATACCATAGTATATACAGGGTCAGTTCAATACCATACTATATACAGGGTCAGTTAATACCATACTATATACAGGGTCAGTTTAATACCATACTATTTACAGGGTCAGTTCAAGTACCATACTATATACAGGGTCAGTTTAATACCATACTATATACAGGGTCAGTTAATACCATACTATATACAGGGTCAGTTCCAGTACCATACTATATACAGGGTCAGTTCCAGTACCATACTATATACAGGGTCAGTTAATACCATACTATATACAGGGTCAGTTCCAGTACCATACTATATACAGGGTCAGTTAATACCATACTATATACAGGGTCAGTTCATACCACACTATATACAGGGTCAGTTCAATACCATTGTATATACAGGGTCAGTTCTATACCATACTATATACAGGGTCAGTTAATACCACACTATATACAGGGTCAGTTCAATACCATACTATATACAGGGTCAGTTCAATACCATACTATATACAGGGTCAGTTCAATACCATACTATATACAGGGTCAGTTCAAGTACCATAGTATATACAGGGTCAGTTCAATACCATACTATATACAGGGTCAGTTACAGTACCATACTATATACAGGGTCAGTTTAATACCATACTATATACAGGGTCAGTTTAATACCATACTATATACAGGGTCAGTTCAAGTACCATACTATATACAGGGTCAGTTCCAGTACCATACTATATACAGGGTCAGTTCCAGTACCATACTATATACAGGGTCAGTTTAATACCATACTATATACAGGGTCAGTTCCAGTACCATACTATATACAGGGTCAGTTCCAGTACCATACTATATACAGGGTCAGTTCATACCACACTATATACAGGGTCAGTTCAATACCATACTATATACAGGGTCAGTTCAATACCATACTATATACAGGGTCAGTTCAAGTACCATACTATATACAGGGTCAGTTTAATACCATACTATATACAGGGTCAGTTAATACCATACTATATACAGGGTCAGTTCAATACCATACTATATACAGGGTCAGTTCAATACCATACTATATACAGGGTCAGTTCAATACCATACTATATACAGGGTCAGTTTAATACCATACTATTTACAGGGTCAGTTCCAGTACCATACTATATACAGGGTCAGTTTAATACCATACTATATACAGGGTCAGTTAATACCATACTATATACAGGGTCAGTTCCAGTACCATACTATATACAGGGTCAGTTCCAGTATCATAGTATTTACATGCTCAGTTCCAGTACCATACTATATACAGGGTCAGTTAATACCATACTATATACAGGGTCAGTTCCAGTACCATACTATATACAGGGTCAGTTCCAGTACCATACTATATACAGGGTCAGTTTAATACCATACTATATACAGGGTCAGTTTAATACCATACTATATACAGGGTCAGTTCAATACCATACTATATACAGGGTCAGTTCAATACCATACTATATACAGGGTCAGTTCAATACCATACTATATACAGGGTCAGTTCAATACCATACTATATACAGGGTCAGTTCAATACCATACTATATACAGGGTCAGTTCCAGTACCATACTATATACAGGGTCAGTTCAAGTACCATACTATATACAGGGTCAGTTCAATACCATACTATATACAGGGTCAGTTCAATACCATACTATATACAGGGTCAGTTCAATACCATACTATATACAGGGTCAGTTCCAGTACCATACTATATACAGGGTCAGTTTAATACCATACTATATACAGGGTCAGTTTAATACCATACTATATACAGGGTCAGTTCAATACCATATAATATTCAGTGTCAGTTTAATACCATACTATTTACAGGGTCAGTTCCAGTACCATACTATATACAGGGTCAGTTTAATACCATACTATATACAGGGTCAGTTCCAGTACCATACTATATACAGGGTCAGTTCCAGTACCATACTATATACAGGGTCAGTTTAATACCATACTATATACAGGGTCAGTTCCAGTACCATACTATATACAGGGTCAGTTCAATACCATACTATATACAGGGTCAGTTCAATACCATACTATATACAGGGTCAGTTAATACCATACTATAGAGAGGGTCAGTTCCAGTACCATACTATATACAGGGTCAGTTCAATACCATACTATTTACAGGGTCAGTTCAATACCATACTATATACAGGGTCAGTTCAATACCATAGTATATACAGGGTCAGTTCAATACCATACTATATACAGGGTCAGTTAATACCACACTATATACAGGGTCAGTTCAATACCATACTATATACAGGGTCAGTTCAATACCATACTATATACAGGGTCAGTTCAATACCATACTATATACAGGGTCAGTTCAATACCATAGTATATACAGGGTCAGTTCAATACCATACTATATACAGGTCAGTTAATACCATACTATATACAGGGTCAGTTTAATACCATACTATTTACAGGGTCAGTTCAAGTACCATACTATATACAGGGTCAGTTAAATACCATACTATATACAGGGTCAGTTAATACCATACTATATACAGGGTCAGTTCCAGTACCATACTATATACAGGTTCAGTTCCAGTACCATACTATATACAGGGTCAGTTAATACCATACTATATACAGGGTCAGTTCCAGTACCATACTATATACAGGGTCAGTTAATACCATACTATATACAGGGTCAGTTCATACCACACTATATACAGGGTCAGTTCAATACCATTGTATATACAGGGTCAGTTCTATACCATACTATATACAGGGTCAGTTAATACCACACTATATACAGGGTCAGTTCAATACCATACTATATATAGGGTCAGTTCAATACCATACTATATACAGGGTCAGTTCAATACCATACTATATACAGGGTCAGTTCAATACCATAGTATATACAGGGTCAGTTCAATACCATACTATATACAGGGTCAGTTAATACCATACTATATACAGGGTCAGTTTAATACCATACTATATACAGGGTCAGTTTAATACCATACTATATACAGGGTCAGTTAATACCATACTATATACAGGGTCAGTTCCAGTACCATACTATATACAGGGTCAGTTCCAGTACCATACTATATACAGGATCAGTTAATACCATACTATATACAGGGTCAGTTCCAGTACCATACTATATACAGGGTCAGTTAATACCATGCTATATACAGGGTCAGTTCATACCACACTATATACAGGGTCAGTTCAATACCATACTATATACAGGGTCAGTTCAATACCATACTATATACAGGGTCAGTTCAATACCATACTATATACAGGGTCAGTTTAATACCATACTATATACAGGGTCAGTTAATACCATACTATATACAGGGTCAGTTCAATACCATACTATATACAGGGTCAGTTCAATACCATACTATATACAGGGTCAGTTCAATACCATACTATATACAGGGTCAGTTTAATACCATACTATTTACAGGGTCAGTTCCAGTAACATACTATATACAGGGTCAGTTTAATACCATACTATATACAGGGTCAGTTAATACCATACTATATACAGGGTCAGTTCCAGTACCATACTATATACAGGGTCAGTTCCAGTATCATAGTATTTACATGCTCAGTTCCAGTACCATACTATATACAGGGTCAGTTAATACCATACTATATACAGGGTCAGTTCCAGTACCATACTATATACAGGGTCAGTTCCAGTACCATACTATATACAGGGTCAGTTTAATACCATACTATATACAGGGTCAGTTTAATACCATACTATATACAGGGTCAGTTCCAGTACCATACTATATACAGGGTCAGTTCAATACCATACTATATTCAGGGTCAGTTAATACCATACTATATACAGGGTCAGTTCAATACCATACTATATACAGGGTCAGTTAATACCATACTATATACAGGGTCAGTTCCAGTACCATACTATATACAGGGTCAGTTCCAGTACCATACTATATACAGGGTCAGTTCAATACCATACTATATACAGGGTCAGTTAATAACATACTATATACAGGGTCAGTTCAATACCATACTATATACAGGGTCAGTTCAATACCATACTATATACAGGGTCAGTTCAATACCATACTATATACAGGGTCAGTTTAATACCACACTATTTACAGGGTCATTTCCAGTACCATACTATATACAGGGTCAGTTTAATACCATACTATATACAGGGTCAGTTAATACCATACTATATACAGCGTCAGTTCCAGTACCATACTATGTACAGGGTCAGTTTAATACCATACTATATACAGGGTCAGTTCAATACCATACTATATACAGGGTCAGTTTAATACCATACTATTTACAGGGTCAGTTCCAGTACCATACTATATACAGGGTCAGTTTAATACCATACTATATACAAGGTCAGTTAATACCATACTATATACAGGGTCAGTTCCAGTACCATACTATATACAGGGTCAGTTCAATACCATACTATATACAGGGTCAGTTCCAGTACAATACTATATAAAGGGTCAGTTCCAGTACCATATTATATACATGCTCAGTTCCAGTACCATACTATATACAGGGTCAGTTCAATACCATACTATATACAGGGTCAGTTCCAGTACCATACTATGTACAGGGTCAGTTTAATACCATACTATATACAGGGTCAGTTCAATACCATACTATATACAGGGTCAGTTAATACCATACTATATACAGGGTCAGTTAATACCATACTATATACAGGGTCAGTTCCAGTACCATACTATATACAGGGTCAGTTCCAGTACCATACTATATACAGGGTCAGTTCAATACCATACTATATACAGGGTCAGTTCCAGTACCATACTATATACAGGGTCAGTTCCAGTACCATATTATATACATGCTCAGTTCCAGTACCATACTATATACAGGGTCAGTTCAATACCATACTATATACAGGGTCAGTTCCAGTACCATACTATATACAGGGTCAGTTCAATACCATACCATATACAGGGTCAGTTCAATACCATACTATATACAGGGTCAGTTTAATACCATACTATTTACAGGGTCATTTCCAGTACCATACTAAATACAGGGTCAGTTTAATACCATACTATATACAGGGTCAGTTAATACCATACTATTTACAGGGTCAGTTCCAGTACCATACTATGTACAGGGTCAGTTTAATACCATACTATATACAGGGTCAGTTCAATACCATACTATATACAGGGTCAGTTTAATACCATACTATTTACAGGATCAGTTCCAGTACCATACTATATACAGGGTCAGTTTAATACCATACTATATACAGGGTCAGTTAATACCATACTATATACAGGGTCAGTTCCAGTACCATACTATATACAGGGTCAGTTCCAGTACCATACTATATACAGGGTCAGTTCAATACCATACTATATACGGGGTCAGTTCCAGTACCATACTATATACAGGGTCAGTTCCAGTACCATATTATATACATGCTCAGTTCCAGTACCATACTATATACAGGGTCAGTTCAATACCATACTATATACAGGGTCAGTTCCAGTACCATACTATGTACAGGGTCAGTTTAATACCATACTATATACAGGGTCAGTTCAATACCATACTATATACAGGGTCAGTTTAATACCATACTATTTACAGGGTCAGTTCCAGTACCATACTATATACAGGGTCAGTTTAATACCATACTATATACAGGGTCAGTTAATACCATACTATATACAGGGTCAGTTCAATACCATACTATATACAGGGTCAGTTCCAGTACCATACTATATACAGGGTCAGTTCCAGTACCATACTATATACAGGGTCAGTTCAATACCATACTATATACAGGGTCAGTTCCAGTACCATACTATATACAGGGTCAGTTCCAGTACCATACTATATACAGGGTCAGTTCCAGTACCATACTATATACATGGTCAGTTCAATACCATACTATATACAGGGTCAGTTCCAGTACCATACTATATACAGGGTCAGTTCAATACCATACTATATACAGGGTCAGTTCAATACCATACTATATACAGGGTCAGTTCAATACCATACTATATACAGGGTCAGTTTAATACCATACTATTTACAGGGTCAGTTCCAGTACCATACTAAATACAGGGTCAGTTTAATACCATACTATATACAGGGTCAGTTAATACCATACTATTTACAGGGTCAGTTCCAGTACCACACTATATACAGGTTCAGTTCCAGTACCATACTATATACAGGGTCAGTTCAATACCATACTATATACAGGGTCAGTTCCAGTACCATACTATATACAGGGTCAGTTCCAGTACCATATTATATACATGCTCAGTTCCAGTACCATACTATATACAGGGTCAGTTCAATACCATACTATATACAGGGTCAGTTCCAGTACCATACTATGTACAGGGTCAGTTTAATACCATACTATATACAGGGTCAGTTCAATACCATACTATATACAGGGTCAGTTTAATACCATACTATTTAGAGGGTCAGTTCCAGTACCATACTATATACAGGGTCAGTTTAATACCATACTATATACAGGGTCAGTTAATACCATACTATATACAGGGTCAGTTCCAGTACCACACTATATACAGGTTCAGTTCCAGTACTATACTATATACAGGGTCAGTTCAATACCATACTATATACAGGGTCAGTTCCAGTACCATACTATATACAGGGTCAGTTCAATACCATACTATATACGGGGTCAGTTCCAGTACCATACTATATACAGGGTCAGTTCCAGTACCATATTATATACATGCTCTGTTCCAGTACCATACTATATACAGGGTCAGTTCAATACCATACTATATACAGGGTCAGTTCCAGTACCATACTATGTACAGGGTCAGTTTAATACCATACTATATACAGGGTCAGTTCAATACCATACTATATACAGGGTCAGTTTAATACCATACTATTTAGAGGGTCAGTTCCAGTACCATACTATATACAGGGTCAGTTTAATACCATACTATATACAGGGTCAGTTAATACCATACTATATACAGGGTCAGTTCCAGTACCACACTATATACAGGTTCAGTTCCAGTACCATACTATATACAGGGTCAGTTCAATACCATACTATATACAGGGTCAGTTCCAGTACCATACTATATACAGGGTCAGTTCCAGTACCATATTATATACATGCTCAGTTCCAGTACCATACTATATACAGGGTCAGTTCAATACCATACTATATACAGGGTCAGTTACAGTACCATACTATATACAGGGTCAGTTTAATACCATACTAACTACAGGGTCAGTTCATTACCGTACTATATACAGGGTCAGTTCAATACCATACTATATACAGGGTCAGTTCCAATACCATACTAGATACAGGGTCAGTTCCAGTACCATACTATATACAGGGTCAGTTCCAGTACCATACTATTTGCAGGGTCAGTTCCAGTACCATACTATATACAGGGTCAGTTAATACCATACTATATACAGGGTCAGTTCCAGTACCATACTATATACAGGGTCAGTTCAATACCATACTATTTACAGGGTCAGTTCCAGTACCATACTATATACAGGGTCAGTTAATACCATACTATTTACAGGGTCAGTTCCAGTACCATACTATGTACAGGGTCAGTTTATTACCATACTATATACAGGGTCAGTTCAATACCATACTATATACAGGGTCAGTTTAATACCATACTATTTACAGGGTCAGTTCCAGTACATTACTATATACAGGGTCAGTTTAATACCATACTATATACAGGGTCAGTTAATACCATACTATATACAGGGTCAGTTCCAGTACCATACTATATACAGGGTCAGTTCCAGTACCATACTTTATACAGGGTCAGTTCAATACCATACTATATACAGGGTCAGTTCCAGTACCATACTATATACAGGGTCAGTTCCAGTACCATACTATATACAGGGTCAGTTCAATACCATACTATATACAGGGTCAGTTCCAGTACCATACTATATACAGGGTCAGTGTAATACCATACTAACTACAGGGTCAGTTAATACCATACTAACTACAGGGTCAGTTCAATACCGTACTATATACAGGGTCAGTTCAATACCATACTATATACAGGGTCAGTTCCAGTACCATACTATATACAGGGTCATTTTAATACCATACTATATACAGGGTCATTTCAATACCATACTATATACAGGGTCAGTTCCAATACCATACTATATACAGGGTCAGTTCCAGTACCATACTATATACAGGGTCAGTTCCAGTACCATACTATTTAAAGGGTCAGTTCCAGTACCATACTATATACAGGGTCAGTTTAATACCATACTATATACAGGGTCAGTTAATACCATACTATTTACAGGGTCAGTTCCAGTACCATACTATGTACAGGGTCAGTTTATTACCATACTATATACAGGGTCAGTTCAATACCATACTATATACAGGGTCAGTTTAATACCATACTATTTACAGGGTCAGTTCCAGTACATTACTATATACAGGGTCAGTTTAATACCATACTATATACAGGGTCAGTTAATACCATACTATATACAGGGTCATTTCCAGTACCATACTATATACAGGGTCAGTTCCAGTACCATACTATATACAGGGTCAGTTCAATACCATACTATATACAGGGTCAGTTCCAGTACCATACTATATACAGGGTCAGTTCCAGTACCATACTATATACAGGGTCAGTTCAATACCATACTATATACAGGGTCAGTTCCAGTACCATACTATATACAGGGTCAGTGTAATACCATACTAACTACAGGGTCAGTTAATACCATACTAACTACAGGGTCAGTTCAATACCGTACTATATACAGGGTCAGTTCAATACCATACTATATACAGGGTCAGTTCCAGTACCATACTATTTACAGGGTCATTTTAATACCATACTATATACAGGGTCATTTCAATACCATACTATATACAGGGTCAGTTCCAATACCATACTATATACAGGGTCAGTTCCAGTACCATACTATATACAGGGTCAGTTCCAGTACCATACTATATACAGGGTCAGTTCAATACCATACTATATACAGGGTCAGTTCCAGTACCATACTATATACAGGGTCAGTGTAATACCATACTAACTACAGGGTCAGTTAATACCATACTAACTACAGGGTCAGTTCAATACCGTACTATATACAGGGTCAGTTCAATACCATACTATATACAGGGTCAGTTCCAGTACCATACTATATACAGGGTCATTTTAATACCATACTATATACAGGGTCATTTCAATACCATACTATATACAGGGTCAGTTCCAATACCATACTATATACAGGGTCAGTTCCAGTACCATACTATATACAGGGTCAGTTCCAGTACCATACTATTTAAAGGGTCAGTTCCAGTACCATACTATATACAGGGTCAGTTTAATACCATACTATATACAGGGTCAGTTAATACCATACTATTTACAGGGTCAGTTCCAGTACCATACTATGTACAGGGTCAGTTTATTACCATACTATATACAGGGTCAGTTCAATACCATACTATATACAGGGTCAGTTTAATACCATACTATTTACAGGGTCAGTTCCAGTACATTACTATATACAGGGTCAGTTTAATACCATACTATATACAGGGTCAGTTAATACCATACTATATACAGGGTCATTTCCAGTACCATACTATATACAGGGTCAGTTCCAGTACCATACTATATACAGGGTCAGTTCAATACCATACTATATACAGGGTCAGTTCCAGTACCATACTATATACAGGGTCATTTTAATACCATACTATATACAGGGTCATTTCAATACCATACTATATACAGGGTCAGTTCCAATACCATACTATATACAGGGTCAGTTCCAGTACCATACTATATACAGGGTCAGTTCCAGTACCATACTATTTAAAGGGTCAGTTCCAGTACCACACTATATACAGGGTCAGTTTAATACCATACTATATACAGGGTCAGTTCAATACCATACTATTTACAGGGTCAGTTCCAGTACCATACTATGTACAGGGTCAGTTTAATACCATACTATATACAGGGTCAGTTCAATACCATACTATATACAGGGTCAGTTTAATACCATACTATTTACAGGGTCAGTTCCAGTACATTACTATATACAGGGTCAGTTTAATACCATACTATATACAGGGTCAGTTAATACCATACTATATACAGGGTCAGTTCCAGTACCATACTATATACAGGGTCAGTTCCAGTACCATACTATATACAGGGTCAGTTCAATACCATACTATATACAGGGTCAGTTCCAGTACCATACTATATACAGGGTCAGTTCCAGTACCATACTATATACAGGGTCAGTTCAATACCATACTATATACAGGGTCAGTTCCAGTACCATACTATATACAGGGTCAGTGTAATACCATACTAACTACAGGGTCAGTTAATACCATACTAACTACAGGGTCAGTTAATACCATACTAACTACAGGGTCAGTTCAATACCGTACTATATACAGGGTCAGTTCAATACCATACTATATACAGGGTCAGTTCCAGTACCATACTATATACAGGGTCATTTTAATACCATACTATATACAGGGTCATTTCAATACCATACTATATACAGGGTCAGTTCCAATACCATACTATATACAGGGTCAGTTCCAGTACCATACTATATACAGGGTCAGTTCCAGTACCATACTATTTACAGGGTCAGTTCCAGTACCACACTATATACAGGTTCAGTTCCAGTACTATACTATATACAGGGTCAGTTCAATACCATACTATATACAAGGCGTCCAGTCCTCTAATACGGGCAGTCACCTACTATTACAGGGTCAGTTCCAGTACCATACTATATACAGGGTCAGTTCCAGTACCATATTATATACATGCTCAGTTCCAGTACCATACTATATACAGGGTCAGTTCAATACCATACTATTTACAGGGTCAGTTCCAGTACCATACTATGTACAGGGTCAGTTTAATACCATACTATATACAGGGTCAGTTCAATACCATACTATATACAGGGTCAGTTTAATACCATACTATTTACAGGGTCAGTTCCAGTACCATACTATATACAGGGTCAGTTTAATACCATACTATATACAGGGTCAGTTAATACCATACTATATACAGGGTCAGTTCCAGTACCATACTATATACAGGGTCAGTTCCAGTACCATACTATATACAGGGTCAGTTCAATACCATACTATATACAGGGTCAGTTCCAGTACCATACTATATACAGGGTCAGTTCCAGTACCATATTAATACATGCTCAGTTCCAGTACCATACTAATACAGGGTCAGTTCAATACCATACTATATACAGGGTCAGTTCAGTACCATACTATATACAGGGTCAGTTTAATACCATACTAACTACAGGGTCAGTTCAATACCATACTATATACAGGGTCATTTCAATACCATACTATATACAGGGTCAGTTCCAATACCATACTATATACAGGGTCAGTTCCAGTACCATACTATATACAGGGTCAGTTCCAGTACCATACTATTTACAGGGTCAGTTCCAGTACCATACTATATACAGGGTCAGTTTAATACCATACTATATACAGGGTCAGTTAATACCATACTATTTACAGGGTCAGTTCCAGTACCATACTATATACAGGGGTCAGTTCAATACCATACTATTTACAGGGTCAGTTCCAGTACCATACTATGTACAGGGTCAGTTTATTACCATACTATATACAGGGTCAGTTCAATACCATACTATATACAGGGTCAGTTTAATACCATACTATTTACAGGGTCAGTTCCAGTACATTACTATATACAGGGTCAGTTTAATACCATACTATATACAGGGTCAGTTAATACCATACTATATACAGGGTCAGTTCCAGTACCATACTATATACAGGGTCAGTTCCAGTACCATATTTATACAGGGTCAGTTCAATACCATACTATATACAGGGTCAGTTCCAGTACCATACTATATACAGGGTCAGTTCCAGTACCATACTATATACAGGGTCAGTTCAATACCATACTATATACAGGGTCAGTTCCAGTACCATACTATATACAGGGTCAGTGTAATACCATACTAACTACAGGGTCAGTTAATACCATACTAACTACAGGGTCAGTTCAATACCGTACTATATACAGGGTCAGTTCAATACCATACTATATACAGGGTCAGTTCCAGTACCATACTATATACAGGGTCATTTTAATACCATACTATATACAGGGTCATTTCAATACCATACTATATACAGGGTCAGTTCCAATACCATACTATATACAGGGTCAGTTCCAGTACCATACTATATACAGGGTCAGTTCCAGTACCATACTATTTAAAGGGTCAGTTCCAGTACCATACTATATACAGGGTCAGTTTAATACCATACTATATACAGGGTCAGTTAATACCATACTATTTACAGGGTCAGTTCCAGTACCATACTATGTACAGGGTCAGTTTATTACCATACTATATACAGGGTCAGTTCAATACCATACTATATACAGGGTCAGTTTAATACCATACTATTTACAGGGTCAGTTCCAGTACATTACTATATACAGGGTCAGTTTAATACCATACTATATACAGGGTCAGTTAATACCATACTATATACAGGGTCATTTCCAGTACCATACTATATACAGGGTCAGTTCCAGTACCATACTATATACAGGGTCAGTTCAATACCATACTATATACAGGGTCAGTTCCAGTACCATACTATATACAGGGTCAGTTCCAGTACCATACTATATACAGGGTCAGTTCAATACCATACTATATACAGGGTCAGTTCCAGTACCATACTATATACAGGGTCAGTGTAATACCATACTAACTACAGGGTCAGTTAATACCATACTAACTACAGGGTCAGTTCAATACCGTACTATATACAGGGTCAGTTCAATACCATACTATATACAGGGTCAGTTCCAGTACCATACTATTTACAGGGTCATTTTAATACCATACTATATACAGGGTCATTTCAATACCATACTATATACAGGGTCAGTTCCAATACCATACTATATACAGGGTCAGTTCCAGTACCATACTATATACAGGGTCAGTTCCAGTACCATACTATATACAGGGTCAGTTCAATACCATACTATATACAGGGTCAGTTCCAGTACCATACTATATACAGGGTCAGTTTAATACCATACTATACTACAGGGTCAGTTAATACCATACTATACTACAGGGTCAGTTCAATACCGTACTATATACAGGGTCAGTTCAATACCATACTATATACAGGGTCAGTTCCAGTACCATACTATATACAGGGTCAGTTTAATACCATACTATATACAGGGTCAGTTTAATACCATACTATATACAGGGTCAGTTCCAATACCATACTATATACAGGGTCAGTTCCAGTACCATACTATATACAGGGTCAGTTCCAGTACCATACTATTTACAGGGTCAGTTCCAGTACCATACTATATACAGGGTCAGTTTAATACCATACTATATACAGGGTCAGTTAATACCATACTATATACAGGGTCAGTTCCAGTACCATACTATGTACAGGGTCAGTTTATTACCATACTATATACAGGGTCAGTTCAATACCATACTATATACAGGGTCAGTTTAATACCATACTATTTACAGGGTCAGTTCCAGTACATTACTATATACAGGGTCAGTTTAATACCATACTATATACAGGGTCAGTTAATACCATACTATATACAGGGTCATTTCCAGTACCATACTATATACAGGGTCAGTTCCAGTACCATACTATATACAGGGTCAGTTCAATACCATACTATATACAGGGTCAGTTCCAGTACCATACTATATACAGGGTCAGTGTAATACCATACTAACTACAGGGTCAGTTAATACCATACTAACTACAGGGTCAGTTCAATACCGTACTATATACAGGGTCAGTTCAATACCATACTATATACAGGGTCAGTTCCAGTACCATACTATTTACAGGGTCATTTTAATACCATACTATATACAGGGTCATTTCAATACCATACTATATACAGGGTCAGTTCCAATACCATACTATATACAGGGTCAGTTCCAGTACCATACTATATACAGGGTCAGTTCCAGTACCATAATATACAGGGTCAGTTCAATACCATACTATATACAGGGTCAGTTCCAGTACCATACTATATACAGGGTCAGTTTAATACCATACTAACTACAGGGTCAGTTAATACCATACTAACTACAGGGTCAGTTCAATACCGTACTATATACAGGGTCAGTTCAATACCATACTATATACAGGGTCAGTTCCAGTACCATACTATATACAGGGTCAGTGTAATACCATACTAACTACAGGGTCAGTTAATACCATACTAACTACAGGGTCAGTTCAATACCGTACTATATACAGGGTCAGTTCAATACCATACTATATACAGGGTCAGTTCCAGTACCATACTATATACAGGGTCATTTTAATACCATACTATATACAGGGTCATTTCAATACCATACTATATACAGGGTCAGTTCCAATACCATACTATATACAGGGTCAGTTCCAGTACCATACTATATACAGGGTCAGTTCCAGTACCATACTATTTACAGGGTCAGTTCCAGTACCATACTATATACAGGGTCAGTTTAATACCATACTATATACAGGGTCAGTTAATACCATACTATTTACAGGGTCAGTTCCAGTACCATACTATGTACAGGGTCAGTTTATTACCATACTATATACAGGGTCAGTTCAATACCATACTATATACAGGGTCAGTTTAATACCATACTATTTACAGGGTCAGTTCCAGTACATTACTATATACAGGGTCAGTTTAATACCATACTATATACAGGGTCAGTTAATACCATACTATATACAGGGTCAGTTCCAGTACCATACTATATACAGGGTCAGTTCCAGTACCATACTATATACAGGGTCAGTTCAATACCATACTATATACAGGGTCAGTTCCAGTACCATACTATATACAGGGTCAGTGTAATACCATACTAACTACAGGGTCAGTTAATACCATACTAACTACAGGGTCAGTTCAATACCGTACTATATACAGGGTCAGTTCAATACCATACTATATACAGGGTCAGTTCCAGTACCATACTATATACAGGGTCATTTTAATACCATACTATATACAGGGTCATTTCAATACCATACTATATACAGGGTCAGTTCCAATACCATACTATATACAGGGTCAGTTCCAGTACCATACTATATACAGGGTCAGTTCCAGTACCATAATATACAGGGTCAGTTCAATACCATACTATATACAGGGTCAGTTCCAGTACCATACTATATACAGGGTCAGTGTAATACCATATAACTACAGGGTCAGTTAATACCATACTAACTACAGGGTCAGTTCAATACCGTACTATATACAGGGTCAGTTCAATACCATACTATATACAGGGTCAGTTCCAGTACCATACTATATACAGGGTCATTTTAATACCATACTATATACAGGGTCATTTCAATACCATACTATATACAGGGTCAGTTCCAATACCATACTATATACAGGGTCAGTTCCAGTACCATACTATATACAGGGTCAGTTCCAGTACCATACTATTTACAGGGTCAGTTCCAGTACCATACTATGTACAGGGTCAGTTTATTACCATACTATATACAGGGTCAGTTCAATACCATACTATATACAGGGTCAGTTTAATACCATACTATTTACAGGGTCAGTTCCAGTACATTACTATATACAGGGTCAGTTTAATACCATACTATATACAGGGTCAGTTAATACCATACTATATACAGGGTCAGTTCCAGTACCATACTATATACAGGGTCAGTTCCAGTACCATACTATATACAGGGTCAGTTCAATACCATACTATATACAGGGTCAGTTCCAGTACCATACTATATACAGGGTCAGTTCCAGTACCATACTATATACAGGGTCAGTTCAATACCATACTATATACAGGGTCAGTTCCAGTACCATACTATATACAGGGTCAGTGTAATACCATACTAACTACAGGGTCAGTTAATACCATACTAACTACAGGGTCAGTTCAATACCGTACTATATACAGGGTCAGTTCAATACCATACTATATACAGGGTCAGTTCCAGTACCATACTATTTACAGGGTCATTTTAATACCATACTATATACAGGGTCATTTCAATACCATACTATATACAGGGTCAGTTCCAATACCATACTATATACAGGGTCAGTTCCAGTACCATACTATATACAGGGTCAGTTCCAGTACCATACTATTTACAGGGTCAGTTCCAGTACCATACTATATACAGGGTCAGTTTAATACCATACTATATACAGGGTCAGGTTAATACCATACTATATACAGGGTCAGTTCCAGTACCATACTATATAAAGAGGGTCAGTTCAATACCATACTATTTACAGGGTCAGTTCCAGTACCATACTATATACAGGTTCAGTTTAATACCATACTATATACAGGGTCAGTTTAATACCATACTATATACAGGGTCAGTTAATACCATACTATATACAGGGTCAGTTCCAGTATCATAGTATTTACATGCTCAGTTCCAGTACCATACTATATACAGGGTCAGTTAATACCATACTATATACAGGGTCAGTTCCAGTACCATACTATATACAGGGTCAGTTCCAGTACCATACTATATACAGGGTCAGTTTAATACCATACTATATACAGGGTCAGTTTAATACCATAATATATACAGGGTCAGTTTAATACCATACTATATACAGGGTCAGTTCAATACCATACTATATTCAGGGTCAGTTAATACCATACTATATACAGGGTCAGTTCAATACCATACTATATACAGGGTCAGTTAATACCATACTATATACAGGGTCAGTTCCAGTACCATACTATATACAGGGTCAGTTCCAGTACCATACTATATACAGGGTCAGTTCAATACCATACTATATACAGGGTCAGTTAATACCATACTATATACAGGGTCAGTTCAATACCATACTATATACAGGGTCAGTTCAATACCATACTATATACAGGGTCAGTTCAATACCATACTATATACAGGGTCAGTTTAATACCATACTATTTACAGCGTCATTTCCAGTACCATACTATATACAGGGTCAGTTTAATACCATACTATATACAGGGTCAGTTAATACCATACTATTTACAGGGTCAGTTCCAGTACCATACTATGTACAGGGTCAGTTTAATACCATACTATATACAGGGTCAGTTCAATACCATACTATATACAGGGTCAGTTTAATACCATACTATTTACAGGGTCAGTTCCAGTACCATACTGTATACAGGGTCAGTTTAATACCATACTATATACAGGGTCAGTTAATACCATACTATATACAGGGTCAGTTCCAGTACCATACTATATACAGGGTCAGTTCCAGTACCATACTATATACAGGGTAGGTTCAATACCATACTATATACAGGGTCAGTTCCAGTACCATACTATATAAAGGGTCAGTTCCAGTACCATATTATATACATGCTCAGTTCCAGTACCATACTATATACAGGGTCAGTTCAATACCATACTATATACAGGGTCAGTTCCAGTACCATACTATGTACAGGGTCAGTTTAATACCATACTATATACAGGGTCAGTTCAATACCATACTATATACAGGGTCAGTTTAATACCATAGTATTTACAGGGTCAGTTCCAGTACCATACTATATACAGGGTCAGTTTAATACCATACTATATACAGGGTCAGTTAATACCATACTATATACAGGGTCAGTTAATACCATACTATATACAGGGTCAGTTCCAGTACCATACTATATACAGGGTCAGTTCCAGTACCATACTATATACAGGGTCAGTTCAATACCATACTATATACAGGGTCAGTTCCAGTACCATACTATATACAGGGTCAGTTCCAGTACCATATTATATACATGCTCAGTTCCAGTACCATACTATATACAGGGTCAGTTCAATACCATACTATATACAGGGTCAGTTCCAGTACCATACTATATACAGGGTCAGTTTAATACCATACTATATACAGGGTCAGTTCAATACCATACTATATACAGGGTCAGTTCAATACCATACTATATACAGGGTCAGTTTAATACCATACTATTTACAGGGTCATTTCCAGTACCATACTAAATACAGGGTCAGTTTAATACCATACTATATACAGGGTCAGTTAATACCATACTATTTATAGGGTCAGTTCCAGTACCATACTATGTACAGGGTCAGTTTAATACCATACTATATACAGGGTCAGTTCAATACCATACTATATACAGGGTCAGTTTAATACCATACTATTTACAGGGTCAGTTCCAGTACCATACTATATACAGGGTCAGTTTAATACCATACTATATACAGGGTCAGTTAATACCATACTATATACAGGGTCAGTTCCAGTACCATACTATATACAGGGTCAGTTCCAGTACCATACTATATACAGGGTCAGTTCAATACCATACTATATACGGGGTCAGTTCCAGTACCATACTATATACAGGGTCAGTTCCAGTACCATATTATATACAGGCTCAGTTCCAGTACCATACTATATACAGGGTCAGTTAATACCATACTATATACAGGGTCAGTTCCAGTACCATACTATATACAGGGTCAGTTCCAGTACCATACTATATACAGGGTCAGTTCAATACCATACTATTTACAGGGTCAGTTCCAGTACCATACTATATACAGGGTCAGTTAATACCATACTATTTACAGGGTCAGTTCCAGTACCATACTATGTACAGGGTCAGTTTATTACCATACTATATACAGGGTCAGTTCAATACCATACTATATACAGGGTCAGTTTAATACCATACTATTTACAGGGTCAGTTCCAGTACATTACTATATACAGGGTCAGTTTAATACCATACTATATACAGGGTCAGTTAATACCATACTATATACAGGGTCAGTTCCAGTACCATACTATATACAGGGTCAGTTCCAGTTCCATACTATATACAGGGTCAGTTCAATACCATACTATATACAGGGTCAGTTCCAGTACCATACTATATACAGGGTCAGTTCCAGTACCATACTATATACAGGGTCAGTTCAATACCATACTATATACAGGGTCAGTTCCAGTACCATACTATATACAGGGTCAGTGTAATACCATACTAACTACAGGGTCAGTTAATACCATACTAACTACATGGTCAGTTCAATACCGTACTATATACAGGGTCAGTTCAATAACATACTATATACAGGGTCAGTTCCAGTACCATACTATATACAGGGTCATTTTAATACCATACTATATACAGGGTCATTTCAATACCATACTATATACAGGGTCAGTTCCAATACCATACTATATACAGGGTCAGTTCCAGTACCATACTATATACAGGGTCAGTTCCAGTACCATACTATTTACAGGGTCAGTTCCAGTACCATACTATATACAGGGTCAGTTTAATACCATACTATATACAGGGTCAGTTAATACCATACTATTTACAGGGTCAGTTCCAGTACCATACTATGTACAGGGTCAGTTTATTACCATACTATATACAGGGTCAGTTCAATACCATACTATATACAGGGTCAGTTTAATACCATACTATTTACAGGGTCAGTTCCAGTACATTACTATATACAGGGTCAGTTTAATACCATACTATATACAGGGTCAGTTAATACCATACTATATACAGGGTCATTTCCAGTACCATACTATATACAGGGTCAGTTCCAGTACCATACTATATACAGGGTCAGTTCAATACCATACTATATACAGGGTCAGTTCCAGTACCATACTATATACAGGGTCAGTTCCAGTACCATACTATATACAGGGTCAGTTCAATACCATACTATATACAGGGTCAGTTCCAGTACCATACTATATACAGGGTCAGTGTAATACCATACTAACTACAGGGTCCGTTAATACCATACTAACTACAGGGTCAGTTCAATACCGTACTATATACAGGGTCAGTTCAATACCATACTATATACAGGGTCAGTTCCAGTACCATACTATTTACAGGGTCATTTTAATACCATACTATATACAGGGTCATTTCAATACCATACTATATACAGGGTCAGTTCCAATACCATACTATATACAGGGTCAGTTCCAGTACCATACTATATACAGGGTCAGTTCCAGTACCATACTATTTACAGGGTCAGTTCCAGTACCATACTATATACAGGGTCAGTTTAATACCATACTATATACAGGGTCAGTTAATACCATACTATATACAGGGTCAGTTCCAGTACCATACTATATAAAGAGGGTCAGTTCAATCCCATACTATTTACAGGGTCAGTTCCAGTACCATACTATATACAGGTTCAGTTTAATACCATACTATATACAGGGTCAGTTTAATACCATACTATATACAGGGTCAGTTAATACCATACTATATACAGGGTCAGTTCCAGTACCATACTATATACAGGGTCAGTTAATACCATACTATATACAGGGTCAGTTCCAGTACCATACTATATACAGGGTCAGTTCCAGTACCATACTATATACAGGGTCAGTTTAATACCATACTATATACAGGGTCAGTTTAATACCATAATATATACATTGTCAGTTTAATACCATACTATATACAGGGTCAGTTCAATACCATACTATATTCAGGGTCAGTTAATACCATACTATATACAGGGTCAGTTCAATACCATACTATATACAGGGTCAGTTAATACCATACTATATACAGGGTCAGTTCCAGTACCATACTATATACAGGGTCAGTTCCAGTACCATACTATTTACAGGGTCAGTTCCAGTACCATACTATATACAGGGTCAGTTTAATACCATACTATATACAGGGTCAGTTAATACCATACTATTTACAGGGTCAGTTCCAGTACCATACTATGTACAGGGTCAGTTTATTACCATACTATATACAGGGTCAGTTCAATACCATACTATATACAGGGTCAGTTTAATACCATACTATTTACAGGGTCAGTTCCAGTACATTACTATATACAGGGTCAGTGAAATACCATACTATATACAGGGTCAGTTAATACCATACTATATACAGGGTCATTTCCAGTACCATACTATATACAGGGTCAGTTCCAGTACCATACTATATACAGGGTCAGTTCAATACCATACTATATACAGGGTCAGTTCCAGTACCATACTATATACAGTGTCAGTTCCAGTACCATACTATATACAGGGTCAGTTCAATACCATACTATATACAGGGTCAGTTCCAGTACCATACTATATACAGGGTCAGTGTAATACCATACTAACTACAGGGTCAGTTAATACCATACTAACTACAGGGTCAGTTCAATACCGTACTATATACAGGGTCAGTTCAATACCATAATATATACAGGGTCAGTTCCAGTAACATACTATTTACAGGGTCATTTTAATACCATACTATATACAGGGTCATTTCAATACCATACTATATACAGGGTCAGTTCCAATACCATACTATATACAGGGTCAGTTCCAGTACCATACTATATACAGGGTCAGTTCCAGTACCATACTATTTACAGGGTCAGTTCCAGTACCATACTATATACAGGGTCAGTTCCAGTACCATACTATATACAGGGTCAGTTAATACCATACTATATACAGGGTCAGTTCCAGTACCATACTATATACAGGGTCAGTTCCAGTACCATACTATATACAGGGTCAGTTTAATACCATACTATATACAGGGTCAGTTTAATACCATAATATATACATTGTCAGTTTAATACCATACTATATACAGGGTCAGTTCAATACCATACTATATTCAGGGTCAGTTAATACCATACTATATACAGGGTCAGTTCAATACCATACTATATACAGGGTCAGTTAATACCATACTATATACAGGGTCAGTTCCAGTACCATACTATATACAGGGTCAGTTCCAGTACCATACTATATACAGGGTCAGTTCAATACCATACTATATACAGGGTCAGTTAATACCATACTATATACAGGGTCAGTTCAATACCATACTATATACAGGGTCAGTTCAATACCATACTATATACAGGGTCAGTTCAATACCATACTATATACAGGGTCAGTTTAATACCATACTATTTACAGCGTCATTTCCAGTACCATACTATATACAGGGTCAGTTTAATACCATACTATATACAGGGTCAGTTAATACCATACTATTTACAGGGTCAGTTCCAGTACCATACTATGTACAGGGTCAGTTTAATACCATACTATATACAGGGTCAGTTCAATACCATACTATATACAGGGTCAGTTTAATACCATACTATTTACAGGGTCAGTTCCAGTACCATACTATATACAGGGTCAGTTTAATACCATACTATATACAGGGTCAGTTAATACCATACTATATACAGGGTCAGTTCCAGTACCATACTATATACAGGGTCAGTTCCAGTACCATACTATATACAGGGTCAGTTCAATACCATACTATATACAGGGTCAGTTCCAGTACCATACTATATAAAGGGTCAGTTCCAGTACCATATTATATACATGCTCAGTTCCAGTACCATACTATATACAGGGTCAGTTCAATACCATACTATATACAGGGTCAGTTCCAGTACCATACTATGTACAGGGTCAGTTTAATACCATACTATATACAGGGTCAGTTCAATACCATACTATATACAGGGTCAGTTTAATACCATACTATTTACAGGGTCAGTTCCAGTACCATACTATATACAGGGTCAGTTTAATACCATACTATATACAGGGTCAGTTAATACCATACTATATACAGGGTCAGTTAATACCATACTATATACAGGGTCAGTTCCAGTACCATACTATATACAGGGTCAGTTCCAGTACCATACTATATACAGGGTCAGTTCCAGTACCATACTATATACAGGGTCAGTTCCAGTACCATATTATATACATGCTCAGTTCCAGTACCATACTATATACAGGGTCAGTTCAATACCATACTATATACAGGGTCAGTTCCAGTACCATACTATATACAGGGTCAGTTTAATACCATACTATATACAGGGTCAGTTCAATACCATACTATATACAGGGTCAGTTCAATACCATACTATATACAGGGTCAGTTTAATACCATACTATTTACAGGGTCATTTCCAGTACCATACTAAATACAGGGTCAGTTTAATACCATACTATATACAGGGTCAGTTAATACCATACTATTTACAGGGTCAGTTCCAGTACCATACTATGTACAGGGTCAGTTTAATACCATACTATATACAGGGTCAGTTCAATACCATACTATATACAGGGTCAGTTTAATACCATACTATTTACAGGGTCAGTTCCAGTACCATACTATATACAGGGTCAGTTTAATACCATACTATATACAGGGTCAGTTAATACCATACTATATACAGGGTCAGTTCCAGTACCATACTATATACAGGGACAGTTCCAGTACCATACTATATACAGGGTCAGTTCAATACCATACTATATACGGGGTCAGTTCCAGTACCATACTATATACAGGGTCAGTTCCAGTACCATACTATATACAGGGTCAGTTCAATACCATACTATTTACAGGGTCAGTTCAAGTACCATACTATATACAGGGTCAGTTAATACCATACTATTTAAAGGGTCAGTTCCAGTACCATACTATGTACAGGGTCAGTTTATTACCATACTATATACAGGGTCAGTTCAATACCATACTATATACAGGGTCAGTTTAATACCATACTATTTACAGGGTCAGTTCCAGTACATTACTATATACAGGGTCAGTTTAATACTATACTATATACAGGGTCAGTTAATACCATACTATATACAGGGTCAGTTCCAGTACCATACTATATACAGGGTCAGTTCCAGTACCATACTATATACAGGGTCAGTTCCAGTACCATACTATATACAGGGTCATTTTAATACCATACTATATACAGGGTCATTTCAATACCATACTATATACAGGGTCAGTTCCAATACCATACTATATACAGGGTCAGTTCCAGTACCATACTATATACAGGGTCAGTTCCAGTACCATACTATTTACAGGGTCAGTTCCAGTACCATACTATATACAGGGTCAGTTTAATACCATACTATATACAGGGTCAGTTAATACCATACTATTTACAGGGTCAGTTCCAGTACATTACTATATACAGGGTCAGTTTAATACCATACTATATACAGGTTCAGTTAATACCATACTATATACAGGGTCAGTTCAATACCATTCTATATACAGGGTCAGTTCAATACCATACTATATACAGGGTCAGTTCCAGTACCATACTATATACAGGGTCATTTTAATACCATACTATATACAGGGTCATTTCAATACCATACTATATACAGGGTCAGTTCCAATACCATACTATATACAGGGTCAGTTCCAGTACCATACTATATACAGGGTCACTTCCAGTACCATACTATTTACAGGGTCAGTTCCAGTACCATACTATGTACAGGGTCAGTTTATTACCATACTATATACAGGGTCAGTTCAATACCATACTATATACAGGGTCAGTTTAATACCATACTATTTACAGGGTCAGTTTCAGTACATTACTATATACAGGGTCAGTTTAATACCATACTATATACAGGGTCAGTTAATACCATACTATATACAGGGTCATTTCCAGTACCATACTATATACAGGGTCAGTTCCAGTACCATACTATATACAGGGTCAGTTCAATACCATACTATATACAGGGTCAGTTCCAGTACCATACTATATACAGGGTCAGTTCCAGTACCATACTATATACAGGGTCAGTTCAATACCATACTATATACAGGGTCAGTTCCAGTACCATACTATATACAGGGTCAGTGTAATACCATACTAACTACAGGGTCAGTTAATACCATACTAACTACAGGGTCAGTTCAAAACCGTACTATATACAGGGTCAGTTCAATACCATACTATATACAGGGTCAGTTCCAGTACCATACTATTTACAGGGTCATTTTAATACCATACTATATACAGGGTCATTTCAATACCATACTATATACAGGGTCAGTTCCAATACCATACTATATACAGGGTCAGTTCCAGTACCATACTATATACGGGGTCAGTTCCAGTACCATACTATTTACAGGGTCAGTTCCAGTACCATACTATATACAGGGTCAGTTTAATACCATACTATATACAGGGTCAGTTCCAGTACCATACTATATAAAGAGGGTCAGTTCAATACCATACTATTTACAGGGTCAGTTCCAGTACCATACTATATACAGGTTCAGTTTAATACCATACTATATACAGGGTCAGTTTAATACCATACTATATACAGGGTCAGTTAATACCATACTATATACAGTGTCAGTTCCAGTACCATACTATATACAGGGTCAGTTAATACCATACTATATACAGGGTCAGTTCCAGTACCATACTATATACAGGGTCAGTTCCAGTACCATACTATATACAGGGTCAGTTTAATACCATACTATATACAGGGTCAGTTTAATACCATAATATATACATTGTCAGTTTAATACCATACTATATACAGGGTCAGTTCAATACCATACTATATTCAGGGTCAGTTAATACCATACTATATACAGGGTCAGTTCAATACCATACTATATACAGGGTCAGTTAATACCATACTATATACAGGGTCAGTTCCAGTACCATACTATATACAGGTTCAGTTCCAGTACCATACTATATACAGGGTCAGTTCAATACCATACTATATACAGGGTCAGTTAATACCATACTATATACAGGGTCAGTTCAATACCATACTATATACAGGGTCAGTTCAATACCATACTATATACAGGGTCAGTTCAATACCATACTATATACAGGGTCAGTTTAATACCATACTATTTACAGCGTCATTTCCAGTACCATACTATATACAGGGTCAGTTTAATACCATACTATATACAGGGTCAGTTAATACCATACTATTTACAGGGTCAGTTCCAGTACCATACTATGTACAGGGTCAGTTTAATACCATACTATATACAGGGTCAGTTCAATACCATACTATATACAGGGTCAGTTTAATACCATACTATTTACAGGGTCAGTTCCAGTACCATACTATATACAGGGTCAGTTTAATACCATACTATATACAGGGTCAGTTAATACCATACTATATACAGGGTCAGTTCCAGTACCATACTATATACAGGGTCAGTTCCAGTACCATACTATATACAGGGTCAGTTCAATACCATACTATATACAGGGTCAGTTCCAGTACCATACTATATAAAGGGTCAGTTCCAGTACCATATTATATACATGCTCAGTTCCAGTACCATACTATATACAGGGTCAGTTCAATACCATACTATATACAGGGTCAGTTCCAGTACCATACTATGTACAGGGTCAGTTTAATACCATACTATATACAGGGTCAGTTCAATACCATACTATATACAGGGTCTGTTTAATACCATACTATTTACAGGGTCAGTTCCAGTACCATACTATATACAGGGTCAGTTTAATACCATACTATATACAGGGTCAGTTAATACCATACTATATACAGGGTCAGTTAATACCATACTATATACAGGGTCAGTTCCAGTACCATACTATATACAGGGTCAGTTCCAGTACCATACTATATACAGGGTCAGTTCAATACCATACTATATACAGGGTCAGTTCCAGTACCATACTATATACAGGGTCAGTTCCAGTACCATATTATATACATGCTCAGTTCCAGTACCATACTATATACAGGGTCAGTTTAATACCATACTATATACAGGGTCAGTTCAATACCATACTATATACAGGGTCAGTTCAATACCATACTATATACAGGGTCAGTTTAATACCATACTATTTACAGGGTCATTTCCAGTACCATACTAAATACAGGGTCAGTTTAATACCATACTATATACAGGGTCAGTTAATACCATACTATTTACAGGGTCAGTTCCAGTACCATACTATGTACAGGGTCAGTTTAATACCATACTATATACAGGGTCAGTTCAATACCATACTATATACAGGGTCAGTTTAATACCATACTATTTACAGGGTCAGTTCCAGTACCATACTATATACAGGGTCAGTTTAATACCATACTATATACAGGGTCAGTTAATACCATACTATATACAGGGTCAGTTCCAGTACCATACTATATACAGGGTCAGTTCCAGTACCATACTATATACAGGGTCAGTTCAATACCATTCTATATACGGGGTCAGTTCCAGTACCATACTATATACAGGGTCAGTTCCAGTACCATATTATATACATGCTCAGTTCCAGTACCATACTATATACAGGGTCAGTTCAATACCATACTATATACAGGGTCAGTTTAGTACCATACTATTTAGAGGGTCAGTTCCAGTACCATACTATATACGGGGTCAGTTTAATACCATACTATATACAGGGTCAGTTCAATACCATACTATATACAGGGTCAGTTTAATACCATACTATATACAGGGTCAGTTAATACCATACTATATACAGGGTCAGTTCCAGTACCACACTATATACAGGTTCAGTTCCAGTACCATACTATATACAGGGTCAGTTCAATACCATACTATATACAGGGTCAGTTCCAGTACCATGCTATATACAGGGTCAGTTCAATACCATACTATATACAGGGTCAGTTCCAGTACCATACTATATACAGGGTCAGTTCCAGTACCATACTATATACAGGGTCAGTTCAATACCATACTATATACAGGGTCAGTTCCAGTACCATACTATATACAGGGTCAGTGTAATACCATACTAACTACAGGGTCAGTTAATAACATACTATATACAGGGTCAGTTAATACCATACTATATACAGGGTCAGTTCCAGTACCATACTATATAAAGAGGGTCAGTTCAATACCATACTATTTACAGGGTCAGTTCCAGTACCATACTATATACAGGTTCAGTTTAATACCATACTATATACAGAGTCAGTTTAATACCATACTATATACAGGGTCAGTTAATACCATACTATATACAGGGTCAGTTCCAGTACCATACTATATACATTGTCAGTTTAATACCATACTATATACAGGGTCAGTTCAATACCATACTATATTCAGGGTCAGTTAATACCATACTATATACAGGGTCAGTTCAATACCATACTATATAGAGGGTCAGTTAATACCATACTATATACAGGGTCAGTTCCAGTACCATACTATATACAGGGTCAGTTCCAGTACCATACTATATACAGGGTCAGTTCAATACCATACTATATACAGGGTCAGTTAATACCATACTATATACAGGGTCAGTTCAATACCATACTATATACAGGGTCAGTTCAATACCATACTATATACAGGGTCAGTTCAATACCATACTATATACAGGGTCAGTTTAATACCATACTATTTACAGCGTCATTTCCAGTACCATACTATATACAGGGTCAGTTTAATACCATACTATATACAGGGTCAGTTAATACCATACTATTTACAGGGTCAGTTCCAGTACCATACTATGTACAGGGTCAGTTTAATACCATACTATATACAGGGTCAGTTCAATACCATACTATATACAGGGTCAGTTTAATACCATACTATTTACAGGGTCAGTTCCAGTACCATACTATATACAGGGTCAGTTTAATACCATACTATATACAGGGTCAGTTAATACCATACTATATACAGGGTCAGTTCCAGTACCATACTATATACAGGGTCAGTTCCAGTACCATACTATATACAGGGTCAGTTCAATACCATACTATATACAGGGTCAGTTCCAGTACCATACTATATAAAGGGTCAGTTCCAGTACCATATTATATACATGCTCAGTTCCAGTACCATACTATATACAGGGTCAGTTCAATACCATACTATATACAGGGTCAGTTCCAGTACCATACTATGTACAGGGTCAGTTTAATACCATACTATATACAGGGTCAGTTCAATACCATACTATATACAGGGTCAGTTTAATACCATACTATTTACTGGGTCAGTTCCAGTACCATACTATATACAGGGTCAGTTTAATACCATACTATATACAGGGTCAGTTAATACCATACTATATACAGGGTCAGTTAATACCATACTATATACAGGGTCAGTTCCAGTACCATACTATATACAGGGTCAGTTCCAGTACCATACTATATACAGGGTCAGTTCAATACCATACTATATACAGGGTCAGTTTAATACCATACTATATACAGGGTCAGTTCAATACCATACTATATACAGGGTCAGTTTAGTACCATACTATTTAGAGGGTCAGTTCCAGTACCATACTATATACAGGGTCAGTTTAATACCATACTATATACAGGGTCAGTTAATACCATACTATATACAGGGTCAGTTCCAGTACCACACTATATACAGGTTCAGTTCCAGTACCATACTATATACAGGGTCAGTTCAATACCATACTATATACAGGGTCAGTTCCAGTACCATGCTATATACAGGGTCAGTTCAATACCATACTATATACAGGGTCAGTTCCAGTACCATACTATATACAGGGTCAGTTCCAGTACCATACTATATACAGGGTCAGTTCTATACCATACTATATACAGGGTCAGTTCCAGTACCATACTATATACAGGGTCAGTGTAATACCATACTAACTACAGGGTCAGTTAATACCATACTATATACAGGGTCAGTTAATACCATACTATTTACAGGGTCAGTTCCAGTACCATACTATATACAGGGTCAGTTCAATACCATACTATATACAGGGTCAGTTCCAGTACCATACTATATACAGGGTCAGTGTAATACCATACTAACTACAGGGTCAGTTAATAACATACTATATACAGGGTCAGTTAATACCATACTATATACAGGGTCAGTTCCAGTACCATACTATATAAAGAGGGTCAGTTCAATACCATACTATTTACAGGGTCAGTTCCAGTACCATACTATATACAGGTTCAGTTTAATACCATACTATATACAGAGTCAGTTTAATACCATACTATATACAGGGTCAGTTAATACCATACTATATACAGGGTCAGTTCCAGTACCATACTATATACATTGTCAGTTTAATACCATACTATATACAGGGTCAGTTCAATACCATACTATATTCAGGGTCAGTTAATACCATACTATATACAGGGTCAGTTCAATACCATACTATATAGAGGGTCAGTTAATACCATACTATATACAGGGTCAGTTCCAGTACCATACTATATACAGGGTCAGTTCCAGTACCATACTATATACAGGGTCAGTTCAATACCATACTATATACAGGGTCAGTTAATACCATACTATATACAGGGTCAGTTCAATACCATACTATATACAGGGTCAGTTCAATACCATACTATATACAGGGTCAGTTCAATACCATACTATATACAGGGTCAGTTTAATACCATACTATTTACAGCGTCATTTCCAGTACCATACTATATACAGGGTCAGTTTAATACCATACTATATACAGGGTCAGTTAATACCATACTATTTACAGGGTCAGTTCCAGTACCATACTATGTACAGGGTCAGTTTAATACCATACTATATACAGGGTCAGTTCAATACCATACTATATACAGGGTCAGTTTAATACCATACTATTTACAGGGTCAGTTCCAGTACCATACTATATACAGGGTCAGTTTAATACCATACTATATACAGGGTCAGTTAATACCATACTATATACAGGGTCAGTTCCAGTACCATACTATATACAGGGTCAGTTCCAGTACCATACTATATACAGGGTCAGTTCAATACCATACTATATACAGGGTCAGTTCCAGTACCATACTATATAAAGGGTCAGTTCCAGTACCATATTATATACATGCTCAGTTCCAGTACCATACTATATACAGGGTCAGTTCAATACCATACTATATACAGGGTCAGTTCCAGTACCATACTATGTACAGGGTCAGTTTAATACCATACTATATACAGGGTCAGTTCAATACCATACTATATACAGGGTCAGTTTAATACCATACTATTTACTGGGTCAGTTCCAGTACCATACTATATACAGGGTCAGTTTAATACCATACTATATACAGGGTCAGTTAATACCATACTATATACAGGGTCAGTTAATACCATACTATATACAGGGTCAGTTCCAGTACCATACTATATACAGGGTCAGTTCCAGTACCATACTATATACAGGGTCAGTTCAATACCATACTATATACAGGGTCAGTTTAATACCATACTATATACAGGGTCAGTTCAATACCATACTATATACAGGGTCAGTTTAGTACCATACTATTTAGAGGGTCAGTTCCAGTACCATACTATATACAGGGTCAGTTTAATACCATACTATATACAGGGTCAGTTAATACCATACTATATACAGGGTCAGTTCCAGTACCACACTATATACAGGTTCAGTTCCAGTACCATACTATATACAGGGTCAGTTCAATACCATACTATATACAGGGTCAGTTCCAGTACCATGCTATATACAGGGTCAGTTCAATACCATACTATATACAGGGTCAGTTCCAGTACCATACTATATACAGGGTCAGTTCCAGTACCATACTATATACAGGGTCAGTTCAATACCATACTATATACAGGGTCAGTTCCAGTACCATACTATATACAGGGTCAGTGTAATACCATACTAACTACAGGGTCAGTTAATACCATACTATATACAGGGTCAGTTAATACCATACTATATACAGGGTCAGTTCCAGTACCATACTATATACAGGTTCAGTTTAATACCATACTATATACAGGGTCAGTTCAATACCATACTATATACAGGGTCAGTTCAATACCATACTATATACAGGGTCAGTTTAATACCATACTATTTACAGGGTCATTTCCAGTACCATACTAAATACAGGGTCAGTTTAATACCATACTATATACAGGGTCAGTTAATACCATACTATTTACAGGGTCAGTTCCAGTACCATACTATGTACAGGGTCAGTTTAATACCATACTATATACAGGGTCAGTTCAATACCATACTATATACAGGGTCAGTTTAATACCATACTATTTACAGGGTCAGTTCCAGTACCATACTATATACAGGGTCAGTTTAATACCATACTATATACAGGGTCAGTTAATACCATACTATATACAGGGTCAGTTCCAGTACCATACTATATACAGGGTCAGTTCCAGTACCATACTATATACAGGGTCAGTTCAATACCATTCTATATACGGGGTCAGTTCCAGTACCATACTATATACAGGGTCAGTTCCAGTACCATATTATATACATGCTCAGTTCCAGTACCATACTATATACAGGGTCAGTTCAATACCATACTATATACAGGGTCAGTTTAGTACCATACTATTTAGAGGGTCAGTTCCAGTACCATACTATATACGGGGTCAGTTTAATACCATACTATATACAGGGTCAGTTCAATACCATACTATATACAGGGTCAGTTTAATACCATACTATATACAGGGTCAGTTAATACCATACTATATACAGGGTCAGTTCCAGTACCACACTATATACAGGTTCAGTTCCAGTACCATACTATATACAGGGTCAGTTCAATACCATACTATATACAGGGTCAGTTCCAGTACCATGCTATATACAGGGTCAGTTCAATACCATACTATATACAGGGTCAGTTCCAGTACCATACTATATACAGGGTCAGTTCCAGTACCATACTATATACAGGGTCAGTTCAATACCATACTATATACAGGGTCAGTTCCAGTACCATACTATATACAGGGTCAGTGTAATACCATACTAACTACAGGGTCAGTTAATAACATACTATATACAGGGTCAGTTAATACCATACTATATACAGGGTCAGTTCCAGTACCATACTATATAAAGAGGGTCAGTTCAATACCATACTATTTACAGGGTCAGTTCCAGTACCATACTATATACAGGTTCAGTTTAATACCATACTATATACAGAGTCAGTTTAATACCATACTATATACAGGGTCAGTTAATACCATACTATATACAGGGTCAGTTCCAGTACCATACTATATACATTGTCAGTTTAATACCATACTATATACAGGGTCAGTTCAATACCATACTATATTCAGGGTCAGTTAATACCATACTATATACAGGGTCAGTTCAATACCATACTATATAGAGGGTCAGTTAATACCATACTATATACAGGGTCAGTTCCAGTACCATACTATATACAGGGTCAGTTCCAGTACCATACTATATACAGGGTCAGTTCAATACCATACTATATACAGGGTCAGTTAATACCATACTATATACAGGGTCAGTTCAATACCATACTATATACAGGGTCAGTTCAATACCATACTATATACAGGGTCAGTTCAATACCATACTATATACAGGGTCAGTTTAATACCATACTATTTACAGCGTCATTTCCAGTACCATACTATATACAGGGTCAGTTTAATACCATACTATATACAGGGTCAGTTAATACCATACTATTTACAGGGTCAGTTCCAGTACCATACTATGTACAGGGTCAGTTTAATGCCATACTATATACAGGGTCAGTTCAATACCATACTATATACAGGGTCAGTTTAATACCATACTATTTACAGGGTCAGTTCCAGTACCATACTATATACAGGGTCAGTTTAATACCATACTATATACAGGGTCAGTTAATACCATACTATATACAGGGTCAGTTCCAGTACCATACTATATACAGGGTCAGTTCCAGTACCATACTATATACAGGGTCAGTTCAATACCATACTATATACAGGGTCAGTTCCAGTACCATACTATATAAAGGGTCAGTTCCAGTACCATATTATATACATGCTCAGTTCCAGTACCATACTATATACAGGGTCAGTTCAATACCATACTATATACAGGGTCAGTTCCAGTACCATACTATGTACAGGGTCAGTTTAATACCATACTATATACAGGGTCAGTTCAATACCATACTATATACAGGGTCAGTTTAATACCATACTATTTACTGGGTCAGTTCCAGTACCATACTATATACAGGGTCAGTTTAATACCATACTATATACAGGGTCAGTTAATACCATACTATATACAGGGTCAGTTAATACCATACTATATACAGGGTCAGTTCCAGTACCATACTATATACAGGGTCAGTTCCAGTACCATACTATATACAGGGTCAGTTCAATACCATACTATATACAGGGTCAGTTTAATACCATACTATATACAGGGTCAGTTCAATACCATACTATATACAGGGTCAGTTTAGTACCATACTATTTAGAGGGTCAGTTCCAGTACCATACTATATACAGGGTCAGTTTAATACCATACTATATACAGGGTCAGTTAATACCATACTATATACAGGGTCAGTTCCAGTACCACACTATATACAGGTTCAGTTCCAGTACCATACTATATACAGGGTCAGTTCAATACCATACTATATACAGGGTCAGTTCCAGTACCATGCTATATACAGGGTCAGTTCAATACCATACTATATACAGGGTCAGTTCCAGTACCATACTATATACAGGGTCAGTTCCAGTACCATACTATATACAGGGTCAGTTCTATACCATACTATATACAGGGTCAGTTCCAGTACCATACTATATACAGGGTCAGTGTAATACCATACTAACTACAGGGTCAGTTAATACCATACTATATACAGGGTCAGTTAATACCATACTATTTACAGGGTCAGTTCCAGTACCATACTATATACAGGGTCAGTTCAATACCATACTATATACAGGGTCAGTTCCAGTACCATACTATATACAGGGTCAGTGTAATACCATACTAACTACAGGGTCAGTTAATAACATACTATATACAGGGTCAGTTAATACCATACTATATACAGGGTCAGTTCCAGTACCATACTATATAAAGAGGGTCAGTTCAATACCATACTATTTACAGGGTCAGTTCCAGTACCATACTATATACAGGTTCAGTTTAATACCATACTATATACAGAGTCAGTTTAATACCATACTATATACAGGGTCAGTTAATACCATACTATATACAGGGTCAGTTCCAGTACCATACTATATACATTGTCAGTTTAATACCATACTATATACAGGGTCAGTTCAATACCATACTATATTCAGGGTCAGTTAATACCATACTATATACAGGGTCAGTTCAATACCATACTATATAGAGGGTCAGTTAATACCATACTATATACAGGGTCAGTTCCAGTACCATACTATATACAGGGTCAGTTCCAGTACCATACTATATACAGGGTCAGTTCAATACCATACTATATACAGGGTCAGTTAATACCATACTATATACAGGGTCAGTTCAATACCATACTATATACAGGGTCAGTTCAATACCATACTATATACAGGGTCAGTTCAATACCATACTATATACAGGGTCAGTTTAATACCATACTATTTACAGCGTCATTTCCAGTACCATACTATATACAGGGTCAGTTTAATACCATACTATATACAGGGTCAGTTAATACCATACTATTTACAGGGTCAGTTCCAGTACCATACTATGTACAGGGTCAGTTTAATACCATACTATATACAGGGTCAGTTCAATACCATACTATATACAGGGTCAGTTTAATACCATACTATTTACAGGGTCAGTTCCAGTACCATACTATATACAGGGTCAGTTTAATACCATACTATATACAGGGTCAGTTAATACCATACTATATACAGGGTCAGTTCCAGTACCATACTATATACAGGGTCAGTTCCAGTACCATACTATATACAGGGTCAGTTCAATACCATACTATATACAGGGTCAGTTCCAGTACCATACTATATAAAGGGTCAGTTCCAGTACCATATTATATACATGCTCAGTTCCAGTACCATACTATATACAGGGTCAGTTCAATACCATACTATATACAGGGTCAGTTCCAGTACCATACTATGTACAGGGTCAGTTTAATACCATACTATATACAGGGTCAGTTCAATACCATACTATATACAGGGTCAGTTTAATACCATACTATTTACTGGGTCAGTTCCAGTACCATACTATATACAGGGTCAGTTTAATACCATACTATATACAGGGTCAGTTAATACCATACTATATACAGGGTCAGTTAATACCATACTATATACAGGGTCAGTTCCAGTACCATACTATATACAGGGTCAGTTCCAGTACCATACTATATACAGGGTCAGTTCAATACCATACTATATACAGGGTCAGTTTAATACCATACTATATACAGGGTCAGTTCAATACCATACTATATACAGGGTCAGTTTAGTACCATACTATTTAGAGGGTCAGTTCCAGTACCATACTATATACAGGGTCAGTTTAATACCATACTATATACAGGGTCAGTTAATACCATACTATATACAGGGTCAGTTCCAGTACCACACTATATACAGGTTCAGTTCCAGTACCATACTATATACAGGGTCAGTTCAATACCATACTATATACAGGGTCAGTTCCAGTACCATGCTATATACAGGGTCAGTTCAATACCATACTATATACAGGGTCAGTTCCAGTACCATACTATATACAGGGTCAGTTCCAGTACCATACTATATACAGGGTCAGTTCAATACCATACTATATACAGGGTCAGTTCCAGTACCATACTATATACAGGGTCAGTGTAATACCATACTAACTACAGGGTCAGTTAATACCATACTATATACAGGGTCAGTTAATACCATACTATATACAGGGTCAGTTCCAGTACCATACTATATAAAGAGGGTCAGTTCAATACCATACTATTTACAGGGTCAGTTCCAGTACCATACTATATACAGGTTCAGTTTAATACCATACTATATACAGAGTCAGTTTAATACCATACTATATACAGGGTCAGTTAATACCATACTATATACAGGGTCAGTTCCAGTACCATACTATATACATTGTCAGTTTAATACCATACTATATACAGGGTCAGTTCAATACCATACTATATTCAGGGTCAGTTAATACCATACTATATACAGGGTCAGTTCAATACCATACTATATAGAGGGTCAGTTAATACCATACTATATACAGGGTCAGTTCCAGTACCATACTATATACAGGGTCAGTTCCAGTACCATACTATATACAGGGTCAGTTCAATACCATACTATATACAGGGTCAGTTAATACCATACTATATACAGGGTCAGTTCAATACCATACTATATACAGGGTCAGTTCAATACCATACTATATACAGGGTCAGTTCAATACCATACTATATACAGGGTCAGTTTAATACCATACTATTTACAGCGTCATTTCCAGTACCATACTATATACAGGGTCAGTTTAATACCATACTATATACAGGGTCAGTTAATACCATACTATTTACAGGGTCAGTTCCAGTACCATACTATGTACAGGGTCAGTTTAATACCATACTATATACAGGGTCAGTTCAATACCATACTATATACAGGGTCAGTTTAATACCATACTATTTACAGGGTCAGTTCCAGTACCATACTATATACAGGGTCAGTTTAATACCATACTATATACAGGGTCAGTTAATACCATACTATATACAGGGTCAGTTCCAGTACCATACTATATACAGGGTCAGTTCCAGTACCATACTATATACAGGGTCAGTTCAATACCATACTATATACAGGGTCAGTTCCAGTACCATACTATATAAAGGGTCAGTTCCAGTACCATATTATATACATGCTCAGTTCCAGTACCATACTATATACAGGGTCAGTTCAATACCATACTATATACAGGGTCAGTTCCAGTACCATACTATGTACAGGGTCAGTTTAATACCATACTATATACAGGGTCAGTTCAATACCATACTATATACAGGGTCAGTTTAATACCATACTATTTACTGGGTCAGTTCCAGTACCATACTATATACAGGGTCAGTTTAATACCATACTATATACAGGGTCAGTTAATACCATACTATATACAGGGTCAGTTAATACCATACTATATACAGGGTCAGTTCCAGTACCATACTATATACAGGGTCAGTTCCAGTACCATACTATATACAGGGTCAGTTCAATACCATACTATATACAGGGTCAGTTCCAGTACCATACTATATACAGGGTCAGATCCAGTACCATATTATATACATGCTCAGTTCCAGTACCATACTATATACAGGGTCAGTTCAATACCATACTATATACGGGGTCAGTTCCAGTACCATACTATATACAGGGTCAGTTTAATACCATACTATATACAGGGTCAGTTCAATACCATACTATATACAGGGTCAGTTTAATACCATACTATTTACAGGGTCATTTCCAGTACCATACTAAATACAGGGTCAGTTTAATACCATACTATATACAGGGTCAGTTAATACCATACTATTTACAGGGTCAGTTCCAGTACCATACTATGTACAGGGTCAGTTTAATACCATACTATATACAGGGTCAGTTCAATACCATACTATATACAGGGTCAGTTTAATACCATACTATTTACAGGGTCAGTTCCAGTACCATACTATATACAGGGTCAGTTTAATACCATACTATATACAGGGTCAGTTAATACCATACTATATACAGGGTCAGTTCCAGTACCATACTATATACAGGGTCAGTTCCAGTACCATACTATATACAGGGTCAGTTCAATACCATACTATATACGGGGTCAGTTCCAGTACCATACTATATACAGGGTCAGTTCCAGTACCATATTATATACATGCTCAGTTCCAGTACCATACTATATACAGGGTCAGTTCAATACCATACTATATACAGGGTCAGTTTAATACCATACTATATACAGGGTCAGTTCAATACCATACTATATACAGGGTCAGTTTAGTACCATACTATTTAGAGGGTCAGTTCCAGTACCATACTATATACAGGGTCAGTTTAATACCATACTATATACAGGGTCAGTTAATACCATACTATATACAGGGTCAGTTCCAGTACCACACTATATACAGGTTCAGTTCCAGTACCATACTATATACAGGATCAGTTCAATACCATACTATATACAGGGTCAGTTCCAGTACCATACTATATACAGGGTCAGTTCAATACCATACTATATACAGGGTCAGTTCCAGTACCATACTATATACAGGGTCAGTTCCAGTACCATACTATATACAGGGTCAGTTCAATACCATACTATATACAGGGTCAGTTCCAGTTCCATACTATATACAGGGTCAGTGTAATACCATACTAACTACAGGGTCAGTTAATACCATACTAACTACATGGTCAGTTCAATACCGTACTATATACAGGGTCAGTTCAATACCATACTATATACAGGGTCAGTTCCAGTACCATACTATATACAGGGTCATTTTAATACCATACTATAAACAGGGTCATTTCAATACCATACTATATACAGGGTCAGTTCCAATACCATACTATATACAGGGTCAGTTCCAGTACCATACTATATACAGGGTCAGTTCCAGTACCATACTATTTACAGGGTCAGTTCCAGTACCATACTATATACAGGGTCAGTTTAATACCATACTATATACAGGGTCAGTTAATACCATACTATTTACAGGGTCAGTTCCAGTACCATACTATGTACAGGGTCAGTTTATTACCATACTATATACAGGGTCAGTGCAATCCCATACTATATACAGGGTCAGTTTAATACCATACTATTTACAGGGTCAGTTCCAGTACATTACTATATACAGGGTCAGTTTAATACCATACTATATACAGGGTCAGTTAATACCATACTATATACAGGGTCATTTCCAGTACCATACTATATACAGGGTCAGTTCCAGTACCATACTATATACAGGGTCAGTTCAATACCATACTATATACAGGGTCAGTTCCAGTACCATACTATATACAGGGTCAGTTCAATACCATACTATATACAGGGTCAGTTCCAGTACCATACTATATACAGGGTCAGTGTAATACCATACTAACTACAGGGTCAGTTAATACCATACTAACTACAGGGTCAGTTCAATACCGTACTATATACAGGGTCAGTTCAATACCATACTATATACAGGGTCAGTTCCAGTACCATACTATTTACAGGGTCATTTTAATACCATACTATATACAGGGTCATTTCAATACCATACTATATACAGGGTCAGTTCCAATACCATACTATATACAGGGTCAGTTCCAGTACCATACTATATACAGGGTCAGTTCCAGTACCATACTATTTACAGGGTCAGTTCCAGTACCATACTATATACAGGGTCAGTTTAATACCATACTATATACAGGGTCAGTTAATACCATACTATATACATGGTCAGTTCCAGTACCATACTATATAAAGAGGGTCAGTTCAATACCATACTATTTACAGGGTCAGTTCCAGTACCATACTATATACAGGTTCAGTTTAATACCATACTATATACAGGGTCAGTTTATTACCATACTATATACAGGGTCAGTTAATACCATACTATATACAGGGTCAGTTCCAGTACCATACTATATACAGGGTCAGTTAATACCATACTATATACAGGGTCAGTTCCAGTACCATACTATATACAGGGTCAGTTCCAGTACCATACTATATACAGGGTCAGTTTAATACCATACTATATACAGGGTCAGTTTAATACCATAACATATACATTGTCAGTTTAATACCATACTATATACAGGGTCAGTTCAATACCATACTATATTCAGGGTCAGTTAATACCATACTATATACAGGGTCAGTTCAATACCATACTATATACAGGGTCAGTTAATACCATACTATATACAGGGTCAGTTCCAGTACCATACTATATACAGGGTCAGTTCCAGTACCATACTATATACAGGGTCAGTTCAATACCATACTATATACAGGGTCAGTTAATACCATACTATATACAGGGTCAGTTCAATACCATACTATATACAGGGTCAGTTCAATACCATACTATATACAGGGTCAGTTCAATACCATACTATATACAGGGTCAGTTTAATACCATACTATTTACAGGGTCAGTTCCAGTACCATACTATATACATGGTCAGTTTAATACCATACTATATACAGGGTCAGTTAATACCATACTATTTACAGGGTCAGTTCCAGTACCATACTATGTACAGGGTCAGTTTAATACCATACTATATACAGGGTCAGTTCAATACCATACTATATACAGGGTCAGTTTAATACCATACTATTTACAGGGTCAGTTCCAGTACCATACTATATACAGGGTCAGTTTAATACCATACTATATACAGGGTCAGTTAATACCATACTATATACAGGGTCAGTTCCAGTACCATACTATATACAGGGTCAGTTCCAGTACCATACTATATACAGGGTCAGTTCAATACCATACTATATACAGGGTCAGTTCCAGTACCATACTATATAAAGGGTCAGTTCCAGTACCATATTATATACATGCTCAGTTCCAGTACCATACTATATACAGGGTCAGTTCAATACCATACTATATACAGGGTCAGTTCCAGTACCATACTATGTACAGGGTCAGTTTAATACCATACTATATACAGGGTCAGTTCAATACCATACTATATACAGGGTCAGTTTAATACCATACTATTTACAGGGTCAGTTCCAGTACCATACTATATACAGGGTCAGTTTAATACCATACTATATACAGGGTCAGTTAATACCATACTATATACAGGGTCAGTTCCAGTACCATACTATATACAGGGTCAGTTCCAGTACCATACTATATACAGGGTCAGTTCAATACCATACTATATACAGGGTCAGTTCCAGTACCATACTATATAAAGGGTCAGTTCCAGTACCATATTATATACATGCTCAGTTCCAGTACCATACTATATACAGGGTCAGTTCAATACCATACTATATACAGGGTCAGTTCCAGTACCATACTATGTACAGGGTCAGTTTAATACCATACTATATACAGGGTCAGTTCAATACCATACTATATACAGGGTCATTTTAATACCATACTATTTACAGGGTCAGTTCCAATACCATACTATTTACAGGGTCAGTTCCAGTAACATACTATATACAGGGTCAGTTTAATACCATACTATATACAGGGTCAGTTAATACCATACTATATACAGGGTCAGTTCCAGTACCATACAATATACAGGGTCAGTTCCAGTACCATACTATATACAGGGTCAGTTTAATACCATACTATATACAGGGTCAGTTCCAGTACCACACTATATACAGGTTCAGTTCCAGTACCATACTATATACAGGGTCAGTTCAATACCATACTATATACAGGGTCAGTTCCAGTACCATACTATATACAGGGTCAGTTCAATACCATACTATATACAGGGTCAGTTCCAGTACCATACTATATACAGGGTCAGTTCCAGTACCATACTATATACAGGGTCAGTTCAATACCATACTATATACAGGGTCAGTTCCAGTACCATACTATATACAGGGTCAGTGTAATACCATACTAACTACAGGGTCAGTTAATACCATACTAACTACATGGTCAGTTCAATACCGTACCATATACAGGGTCAGTTCAATACCATACTATATACAGGGTCAGTTCCAGTACCATACTATATACAGGGTCATTTTAATACCATACTATAAACAGGGTCATTTCAATACCATACTATATACAGGGTCAGTTCCAATACCATACTATATACAGGGTCAGTTCCAGTACCATACTATATACAGGGTCAGTTCCAGTACCATACTATTTACAGGGTCAGTTCCAGTACCATACTATATACAGGGTCAGTTTAATACCATACTATATACAGGGTCAGTTAATACCATACTATTTACAGGGTCAGTTCCAGTACCATACTATGTACAGGGTCAGTTTATTACCATACTATATACAGGGTCAGTTCAATACCATACTATATACAGGGTCAGTTTAATACCATACTATTTACAGGGTCAGTTCCAGTACATTACTATATACAGGGTCAGTTTAATACCATACTATATACAGGGTCAGTTAATACCATACTATATACAGGGTCATTTCCAGTACCATACTATATACAGGGTCAGTTCCAGTACCATACTATATACAGGGTCAGTTCAATACCATACTATATACAGGGTCAGTTCCAGTACCATACTATATACAGGGTCAGTTCCAGTACCATACTATATACAGGGTCAGTTCAATACCATACTATATACAGGGTCAGTTCCAGTACCATACTATATACAGGGTCAGTGTAATACCATACTAACTACAGGGTCAGTTAATACCATACTAACTACAGGGTCAGTTCAATACCGTACTATATACAGGGTCAGTTCAATACCATACTATATACAGGGTCAGTTCCAGTACCATACTATTTACAGGGTCATTTTAATACCATACTATATACAGGGTCAGTTCCAGTACCATACTATATACAGGGTCAGTTCCAGTACCATACTATATACAGGGTCAGTTCAATACCATACTATATACAGGGTCAGTTCCAGTACCATACTATATACAGGGTCAGTTCCAGTACCATATTATATACATGCTCAGTTCCAGTACCATACTATATACAGGGTCAGTTCAATACCATACTATATACAGGGTCAGTTCCAGTACCATACTATATACAGGGTCAGTTTAATACCATACTATATACAGGGTCAGTTCAATACCATACTATATACAGGGTCAGTTCAATACCATACTATATACAGGGTCAGTTTAATACCATACTATTTACAGGGTCATTTCCAGTACCATACTAAATACAGGGTCAGTTTAATACCATACTATATACAGGGTCAGTTAATACCATACTATTTACAGGGTCAGTTCCAGTACCATACTATGTACAGGGTCAGTTTAATACCATACTATATACAGGGTCAGTTCAATACCATACTATATACAGGGTCAGTTTAATACCATACTATTTACAGGGTCAGTTCCAGTACCATACTATATACAGGGTCAGTTTAATACCATACTATATACAGGGTCAGTTAATACCATACTATATACAGGGTCAGTTCCAGTACCATACTATATACAGGGTCAGTTCCAGTACCATACTATATACAGGGTCAGTTCAATACCATACTATATACGGGGTCAGTTCCAGTACCATACTATATACAGGGTCAGTTCCAGTACCATATTATATACATGCTCAGTTCCAGTACCATACTATATACAGGGTCAGTTAATACCATACTATATACAGGGTCAGTTCCAGTACCATACTATATACAGGGTCAGTTCCAGTACCATACTATATACAGGGTCAGTTCAATACCATACTATTTACAGGGTCAGTTCCAGTACCATACTATATACAGGGTCAGTTAATACCATACTATTTACAGGGTCAGTTCCAGTACCATACTATGTACAGGGTCAGTTTATTACCATACTATATACAGGGTCAGTTCAATACCATACTATATACAGGGTCAGTTTAATACCATACTATTTACAGGGTCAGTTCCAGTACATTACTATATACAGGGTCAGTTTAATACCATACTATATACAGGGTCAGTTAATACCATACTATATACAGGGTCAGTTCCAGTACCATACTATATACAGGGTCAGTTCCAGTTCCATACTATATACAGGGTCAGTTCAATACCATACTATATACAGGGTCAGTTCCAGTACCATACTATATACAGGGTCAGTTCCAGTACCATACTATATACAGGGTCAGTTCAATACCATACTATATACAGGGTCAGTTCCAGTACCATACTATATACAGGGTCAGTGTAATACCATACTAACTACAGGGTCAGTTAATACCATACTAACTACATGGTCAGTTCAATACCGTACTATATACAGGGTCAGTTCAATAACATACTATATACAGGGTCAGTTCCAGTACCATACTATATACAGGGTCATTTTAATACCATACTATATACAGGGTCATTTCAATACCATACTATATACAGGGTCAGTTCCAATACCATACTATATACAGGGTCAGTTCCAGTACCATACTATATACAGGGTCAGTTCCAGTACCATACTATTTACAGGGTCAGTTCCAGTACCATACTATATACAGGGTCAGTTTAATACCATACTATATACAGGGTCAGTTAATACCATACTATTTACAGGGTCAGTTCCAGTACCATACTATGTACAGGGTCAGTTTATTACCATACTATATACAGGGTCAGTTCAATACCATACTATATACAGGGTCAGTTTAATACCATACTATTTACAGGGTCAGTTCCAGTACATTACTATATACAGGGTCAGTTTAATACCATACTATATACAGGGTCAGTTAATACCATACTATATACAGGGTCATTTCCAGTACCATACTATATACAGGGTCAGTTCCAGTACCATACTATATACAGGGTCAGTTCAATACCATACTATATACAGGGTCAGTTCCAGTACCATACTATATACAGGGTCAGTTCCAGTACCATACTATATACAGGGTCAGTTCAATACCATACTATATACAGGGTCAGTTCCAGTACCATACTATATACAGGGTCAGTGTAATACCATACTAACTACAGGGTCCGTTAATACCATACTAACTACAGGGTCAGTTCAATACCGTACTATATACAGGGTCAGTTCAATACCATACTATATACAGGGTCAGTTCCAGTACCATACTATTTACAGGGTCATTTTAATACCATACTATATACAGGGTCATTTCAATACCATACTATATACAGGGTCAGTTCCAATACCATACTATATACAGGGTCAGTTCCAGTACCATACTATATACAGGGTCAGTTCCAGTACCATACTATTTACAGGGTCAGTTCCAGTACCATACTATATACAGGGTCAGTTTAATACCATACTATATACAGGGTCAGTTAATACCATACTATATACAGGGTCAGTTCCAGTACCATACTATATAAAGAGGGTCAGTTCAATACCATACTATTTACAGGGTCAGTTCCAGTACCATACTATATACAGGTTCAGTTTAATACCATACTATATACAGGGTCAGTTTAATACCATACTATATACAGGGTCAGTTAATACCATACTATATACAGGGTCAGTTCCAGTACCATACTATATACAGGGTCAGTTAATACCATACTATATACAGGGTCAGTTCCAGTACCATACTATATACAGGGTCAGTTCCAGTACCATACTATATACAGGGTCAGTTTAATACCATACTATATACAGGGTCAGTTTAATACCATAATATATACATTGTCAGTTTAATACCATACTATATACAGGGTCAGTTCAATACCATACTATATTCAGGGTCAGTTAATACCATACTATATACAGGGTCAGTTCAATACCATACTATATACAGGGTCAGTTAATACCATACTATATACAGGGTCAGTTCCAGTACCATACTATATACAGGGTCAGTTCCAGTACCATACTATTTACAGGGTCAGTTCCAGTACCATACTATATACAGGGTCAGTTTAATACCATACTATATACAGGGTCAGTTAATACCATACTATTTACAGGGTCAGTTCCAGTACCATACTATGTACAGGGTCAGTTTATTACCATACTATATACAGGGTCAGTTCAATACCATACTATATACAGGGTCAGTTTAATACCATACTATTTACAGGGTCAGTTCCAGTACATTACTATATACAGGGTCAGTGAAATACCATACTATATACAGGGTCAGTTAATACCATACTATATACAGGGTCATTTCCAGTACCATACTATATACAGGGTCAGTTCCAGTACCATACTATATACAGGGTCAGTTCAATACCATACTATATACAGGGTCAGTTCCAGTACCATACTATATACAGGGTCAGTTCCAGTACCATACTATATACAGGGTCAGTTCAATACCATACTATATACAGGGTCAGTTCCAGTACCATACTATATACAGGGTCAGTGTAATACCATACTAACTACAGGGTCAGTTAATACCATACTAACTACAGGGTCAGTTCAATACCGTACTATATACAGGGTCAGTTCAATACCATAATATATACAGGGTCAGTTCCAGTAACATACTATTTACAGGGTCATTTTAATACCATACTATATACAGGGTCATTTCAATACCATACTATATACAGGGTCAGTTCCAATACCATACTATATACAGGGTCAGTTCCAGTACCATACTATATACAGGGTCAGTTCCAGTACCATACTATTTACAGGGTCAGTTCCAGTACCATACTATATACAGGGTCAGTTCCAGTACCATACTATATACAGGGTCAGTTAATACCATACTATATACAGGGTCAGTTCCAGTACCATACTATATACAGGGTCAGTTCCAGTACCATACTATATACAGGGTCAGTTTAATACCATACTATATACAGGGTCAGTTTAATACCATAATATATACATTGTCAGTTTAATACCATACTATATACAGGGTCAGTTCAATACCATACTATATTCAGGGTCAGTTAATACCATACTATATACAGGGTCAGTTCAATACCATACTATATACAGGGTCAGTTAATACCATACTATATACAGGGTCAGTTCCAGTACCATACTATATACAGGGTCAGTTCCAGTACCATACTATATACAGGGTCAGTTCAATACCATACTATATACAGGGTCAGTTAATACCATACTATATACAGGGTCAGTTCAATACCATACTATATACAGGGTCAGTTCAATACCATACTATATACAGGGTCAGTTCAATACCATACTATATACAGGGTCAGTTTAATACCATACTATTTACAGCGTCATTTCCAGTACCATACTATATACAGGGTCAGTTTAATACCATACTATATACAGGGTCAGTTAATACCATACTATTTACAGGGTCAGTTCCAGTACCATACTATGTACAGGGTCAGTTTAATACCATACTATATACAGGGTCAGTTCAATACCATACTATATACAGGGTCAGTTTAATACCATACTATTTACAGGGTCAGTTCCAGTACCATACTATATACAGGGTCAGTTTAATACCATACTATATACAGGGTCAGTTAATACCATACTATATACAGGGTCAGTTCCAGTACCATACTATATACAGGGTCAGTTCCAGTACCATACTATATACAGGGTCAGTTCAATACCATACTATATACAGGGTCAGTTCCAGTACCATACTATATAAAGGGTCAGTTCCAGTACCATATTATATACATGCTCAGTTCCAGTACCATACTATATACAGGGTCAGTTCAATACCATACTATATACAGGGTCAGTTCCAGTACCATACTATGTACAGGGTCAGTTTAATACCATACTATATACAGGGTCAGTTCAATACCATACTATATACAGGGTCAGTTTAATACCATACTATTTACAGGGTCAGTTCCAGTACCATACTATATACAGGGTCAGTTTAATACCATACTATATACAGGGTCAGTTAATACCATACTATATACAGGGTCAGTTAATACCATACTATATACAGGGTCAGTTCCAGTACCATACTATATACAGGGTCAGTTCCAGTACCATACTATATACAGGGTCAGTTCCAGTACCATACTATATACAGGGTCAGTTCCAGTACCATATTATATACATGCTCAGTTCCAGTACCATACTATATACAGGGTCAGTTCAATACCATACTATATACAGGGTCAGTTCCAGTACCATACTATATACAGGGTCAGTTTAATACCATACTATATACAGGGTCAGTTCAATACCATACTATATACAGGGTCAGTTCAATACCATACTATATACAGGGTCAGTTTAATACCATACTATTTACAGGGTCATTTCCAGTACCATACTAAATACAGGGTCAGTTTAATACCATACTATATACAGGGTCAGTTAATACCATACTATTTACAGGGTCAGTTCCAGTACCATACTATGTACAGGGTCAGTTTAATACCATACTATATACAGGGTCAGTTCAATACCATACTATATACAGGGTCAGTTTAATACCATACTATTTACAGGGTCAGTTCCAGTACCATACTATATACAGGGTCAGTTTAATACCATACTATATACAGGGTCAGTTAATACCATACTATATACAGGGTCAGTTCCAGTACCATACTATATACAGGGACAGTTCCAGTACCATACTATATACAGGGTCAGTTCAATACCATACTATATACGGGGTCAGTTCCAGTACCATACTATATACAGGGTCAGTTCCAGTACCATACTATATACAGGGTCAGTTCAATACCATACTATTTACAGGGTCAGTTCAAGTACCATACTATATACAGGGTCAGTTAATACCATACTATTTAAAGGGTCAGTTCCAGTACCATACTATGTACAGGGTCAGTTTATTACCATACTATATACAGGGTCAGTTCAATACCATACTATATACAGGGTCAGTTTAATACCATACTATTTACAGGGTCAGTTCCAGTACATTACTATATACAGGGTCAGTTTAATACTATACTATATACAGGGTCAGTTAATACCATACTATATACAGGGTCAGTTCCAGTACCATACTATATACAGGGTCAGTTCCAGTACCATACTATATACAGGGTCAGTTCCAGTACCATACTATATACAGGGTCATTTTAATACCATACTATATACAGGGTCATTTCAATACCATACTATATACAGGGTCAGTTCCAATACCATACTATATACAGGGTCAGTTCCAGTACCATACTATATACAGGGTCAGTTCCAGTACCATACTATTTACAGGGTCAGTTCCAGTACCATACTATATACAGGGTCAGTTTAATACCATACTATATACAGGGTCAGTTAATACCATACTATTTACAGGGTCAGTTCCAGTACATTACTATATACAGGGTCAGTTTAATACCATACTATATACAGGTTCAGTTAATACCATACTATATACAGGGTCAGTTCAATACCATTCTATATACAGGGTCAGTTCAATACCATACTATATACAGGGTCAGTTCCAGTACCATACTATATACAGGGTCATTTTAATACCATACTATATACAGGGTCATTTCAATACCATACTATATACAGGGTCAGTTCCAATACCATACTATATACAGGGTCAGTTCCAGTACCATACTATATACAGGGTCAGTTCCAGTACCATACTATTTACAGGGTCAGTTCCAGTACCATACTATGTACAGGGTCAGTTTATTACCATACTATATACAGGGTCAGTTCAATACCATACTATATACAGGGTCAGTTTAATACCATACTATTTACAGGGTCAGTTTCAGTACATTACTATATACAGGGTCAGTTTAATACCATACTATATACAGGGTCAGTTAATACCATACTATATACAGGGTCATTTCCAGTACCATACTATATACAGGGTCAGTTCCAGTACCATACTATATACAGGGTCAGTTCAATACCATACTATATACAGGGTCAGTTCCAGTACCATACTATATACAGGGTCAGTTCCAGTACCATACTATATACAGGGTCAGTTCAATACCATACTATATACAGGGTCAGTTCCAGTACCATACTATATACAGGGTCAGTGTAATACCATACTAACTACAGGGTCAGTTAATACCATACTAACTACAGGGTCAGTTCAAAACCGTACTATATACAGGGTCAGTTCAATACCATACTATATACAGGGTCAGTTCCAGTACCATACTATTTACAGGGTCATTTTAATACCATACTATATACAGGGTCATTTCAATACCATACTATATACAGGGTCAGTTCCAATACCATACTATATACAGGGTCAGTTCCAGTACCATACTATATACGGGGTCAGTTCCAGTACCATACTATTTACAGGGTCAGTTCCAGTACCATACTATATACAGGGTCAGTTTAATACCATACTATATACAGGGTCAGTTCCAGTACCATACTATATAAAGAGGGTCAGTTCAATACCATACTATTTACAGGGTCAGTTCCAGTACCATACTATATACAGGTTCAGTTTAATACCATACTATATACAGGGTCAGTTTAATACCATACTATATACAGGGTCAGTTAATACCATACTATATACAGTGTCAGTTCCAGTACCATACTATATACAGGGTCAGTTAATACCATACTATATACAGGGTCAGTTCCAGTACCATACTATATACAGGGTCAGTTCCAGTACCATACTATATACAGGGTCAGTTTAATACCATACTATATACAGGGTCAGTTTAATACCATAATATATACATTGTCAGTTTAATACCATACTATATACAGGGTCAGTTCAATACCATACTATATTCAGGGTCAGTTAATACCATACTATATACAGGGTCAGTTCAATACCATACTATATACAGGGTCAGTTAATACCATACTATATACAGGGTCAGTTCCAGTACCATACTATATACAGGTTCAGTTCCAGTACCATACTATATACAGGGTCAGTTCAATACCATACTATATACAGGGTCAGTTAATACCATACTATATACAGGGTCAGTTCAATACCATACTATATACAGGGTCAGTTCAATACCATACTATATACAGGGTCAGTTCAATACCATACTATATACAGGGTCAGTTTAATACCATACTATTTACAGCGTCATTTCCAGTACCATACTATATACAGGGTCAGTTTAATACCATACTATATACAGGGTCAGTTAATACCATACTATTTACAGGGTCAGTTCCAGTACCATACTATGTACAGGGTCAGTTTAATACCATACTATATACAGGGTCAGTTCAATACCATACTATATACAGGGTCAGTTTAATACCATACTATTTACAGGGTCAGTTCCAGTACCATACTATATACAGGGTCAGTTTAATACCATACTATATACAGGGTCAGTTAATACCATACTATATACAGGGTCAGTTCCAGTACCATACTATATACAGGGTCAGTTCCAGTACCATACTATATACAGGGTCAGTTCAATACCATACTATATACAGGGTCAGTTCCAGTACCATACTATATAAAGGGTCAGTTCCAGTACCATATTATATACATGCTCAGTTCCAGTACCATACTATATACAGGGTCAGTTCAATACCATACTATATACAGGGTCAGTTCCAGTACCATACTATGTACAGGGTCAGTTTAATACCATACTATATACAGGGTCAGTTCAATACCATACTATATACAGGGTCTGTTTAATACCATACTATTTACAGGGTCAGTTCCAGTACCATACTATATACAGGGTCAGTTTAATACCATACTATATACAGGGTCAGTTAATACCATACTATATACAGGGTCAGTTAATACCATACTATATACAGGGTCAGTTCCAGTACCATACTATATACAGGGTCAGTTCCAGTACCATACTATATACAGGGTCAGTTCAATACCATACTATATACAGGGTCAGTTCCAGTACCATACTATATACAGGGTCAGTTCCAGTACCATATTATATACATGCTCAGTTCCAGTACCATACTATATACAGGGTCAGTTTAATACCATACTATATACAGGGTCAGTTCAATACCATACTATATACAGGGTCAGTTCAATACCATACTATATACAGGGTCAGTTTAATACCATACTATTTACAGGGTCATTTCCAGTACCATACTAAATACAGGGTCAGTTTAATACCATACTATATACAGGGTCAGTTAATACCATACTATTTACAGGGTCAGTTCCAGTACCATACTATGTACAGGGTCAGTTTAATACCATACTATATACAGGGTCAGTTCAATACCATACTATATACAGGGTCAGTTTAATACCATACTATTTACAGGGTCAGTTCCAGTACCATACTATATACAGGGTCAGTTTAATACCATACTATATACAGGGTCAGTTAATACCATACTATATACAGGGTCAGTTCCAGTACCATACTATATACAGGGTCAGTTCCAGTACCATACTATATACAGGGTCAGTTCAATACCATTCTATATACGGGGTCAGTTCCAGTACCATACTATATACAGGGTCAGTTCCAGTACCATATTATATACATGCTCAGTTCCAGTACCATACTATATACAGGGTCAGTTCAATACCATACTATATACAGGGTCAGTTTAGTACCATACTATTTAGAGGGTCAGTTCCAGTGCCATACTATATACGGGGTCAGTTTAATACCATACTATATACAGGGTCAGTTAATACCATACTATATACAGGGTCAGTTCCAGTACCACACTATATACAGGTTCAGTTCCAGTACCATACTATATACAGGGTCAGTTCAATACCATACTATATACAGGGTCAGTTCCAGTACCATACTATATACAGGGTCAGTTCAATACCATACTATATACAGGGTCAGTTCCAGTACCATACTATATACAGGGTCAGTTCCAGTACCATACTATATACAGGGTCAGTTCAATACCATACTATATACAGGGTCAGTTCCAGTACCATACTATATACAGGGTCAGTGTAATACCATACTAACTACAGGGTCAGTTAATACCATACTAACTACATGGTCAGTTCAATACCGTACTATATACAGGGTCAGTTCAATACCATACTATATACAGGGTCAGTTCCAGTACCATACTATATACAGGGTCATTTTAATACCATACTATAAACAGGGTCATTTCAATACCATACTATATACAGGGTCAGTTCCAATACCATACTATATACAGGGTCAGTTCCAGTACCATACTATATACAGGGTCAGTTCCAGTACCATACTATTTACAGGGTCAGTTCCAGTACCATACTATATACAGGGTCAGTTTAATACCATACTATATACAGGGTCAGTTAATACCATACTATTTACAGGGTCAGTTCCAGTACCATACTATGTACAGGGTCAGTTTATTACCATACTATATACAGGGTCAGTTCAATACCATACTATATACAGGGTCAGTTTAATACCATACTATTTACAGGGTCAGTTCCAGTACATTACTATATACAGGGTCAGTTTAATACCATACTATATACAGGGTCAGTTAATACCATACTATATACAGGGTCATTTCCAGTACCATACTATATACAGGGTCAGTTCCAGTACCATACTATATACAGGGTCAGTTCAATACCATACTATATACAGGGTCAGTTCCAGTACCATACTATATACAGGGTCAGTTCCAGTACCATACTATATACAGGGTCAGTTCAATACCATACTATATACAGGGTCAGTTCCAGTACCATACTATATACAGGGTCAGTGTAATACCATACTAACTACAGGGTCAGTTAATACCATACTAACTACAGGGTCAGTTCAATACCGTACTATATACAGGGTCAGTTCAATACCATACTATATACAGGGTCAGTTCCAGTACCATACTATTTACAGGGTCATTTTAATACCATACTATATACAGGGTCATTTCAATACCATACTATATACAGGGTCAGTTCCAATACCATACTATATACAGGGTCAGTTCCAGTACCATACTATATACAGGGTCAGTTCCAGTACCATACTATTTACAGGGTCAGTTCCAGTACCATACTATATACAGGGTCAGTTTAATACCATACTATATACAGGGTCAGTTAATACCATACTATATACAGGGTCAGTTCCAGTACCATACTATATAAAGAGGGTCAGTTCAATACCATACTATTTACAGGGTCAGTTCCAGTACCATACTATATACAGGTTCAGTTTAATACCATACTATATACAGGGTCAGTTTAATACCATACTATATACAGGGTCAGTTAATACCATACTATATACAGGGTCAGTTTAATACCATAATATATACATTGTCAGTTTAATACCATACTATATACAGGGTCAGTTCAATACCATACTATATTCAGGGTCAGTTAATACCATACTATATACAGGGTCAGTTCAATACCATACTATATACAGGGTCAGTTAATACCATACTATATACAGGGTCAGTTCCAGTACCATACTATATACAGGGTCAGTTCCAGTACCATACTATATACAGGGTCAGTTCAATACCATACTATATACAGGGTCAGTTAATACCATACTATATACAAGGTCAGTTCAATACCATACTATATACAGGGTCAGTTCAATACCATACTATATACAGGGTCAGTTCAATACCATACTATATACAGGGTCAGTTTAATACCATACTATTTACAGCGTCATTTCCAGTACCATACTATATACAGGGTCAGTTTAATACCATACTATATACAGGGTCAGTTAATACCATACTATTTACAGGGTCAGTTCCAGTACCATACTATATACAGGTTCAGTTTAATACCATACTATATACAGGGTCAGTTTAATACCATACTATATACAGGGTCAGTTAATACCATACTATATACAGGGTCAGTTTAATACCATAATATATACATTGTCAGTTTAATACCATACTATATACAGGGTCAGTTCAATACCATACTATATTCAGGGTCAGTTAATACCATACTATATACAGGGTCAGTTCAATACCATACTATATACAGGGTCAGTTAATACCATACTATATACAGGGTCAGTTCCAGTACCATACTATATACAGGGTCAGTTCCAGTACCATACTATATACAGGGTCAGTTCAATACCATACTATATACAGGGTCAGTTAATACCATACTATATACAAGGTCAGTTCAATACCATACTATATACAGGGTCAGTTCAATACCATACTATATACAGGGTCAGTTCAATACCATACTATATACAGGGTCAGTTTAATACCATACTATTTACAGCGTCATTTCCAGTACCATACTATATACAGGGTCAGTTTAATACCATACTATATACAGGGTCAGTTAATACCATACTATTTACATGGTCAGTTCCAGTACCATACTATGTACAGGGTCAGTTTAATACCATACTATATACAGGGTCAGTTCAATACCATACTATATACAGGGTCAGTTTAATACCATACTATTTACAGGGTCAGTTCCAGTACCATACTATATACAGGGTCAGTTTAATACCATACTATATACAGGGTCAGTTAATACCATACTATATACAGGGTCAGTTCCAGTACCATACTATATACAGGGTCAGTTCCAGTAGCATACTATATACAGGGTCAGTTCAATACCATACTATATACAGGGTCAGTTCCAGTACCATACTATATAAAGGGTCAGTTCCAGTACCATATTATATACATGCTCAGTTCCAGTACCATACTATATACAGGGTCAGTTCAATACCATACTATATACAGGGTCAGTTCCAGTACCATACTATGTACAGGGTCAGTTTAATACCATACTATATACAGGGTCAGTTCAATACCATACTATTTACAGGGTCAGTTTAATACCATACTATTTACTGGGTCAGTTCCAGTACCATACTATATACAGGGTCAGTTTAATACCATACTATATACAGGGTCAGTTAATACCATACTATATACAGGGTCAGTTAATACCATACTATATACAGGGTCAGTTCCAGTACCATACTATATACAGGGTCAGTTCCAGTACCATACTATATACAGGGTCAGTTCAATACCATACTATATACAGGGTCAGTTCCAGTACCATACTATATACAGGGTCAGATCCAGTACCATATTATATACATGCTCAGTTCCAGTACCATACTATATACAGGGTCAGTTCAATACCATACTATATACGGGGTCAGTTCCAGTACCATACTATATACAGGGTCAGTTTAATACCATACTATATACAGGGTCAGTTCAATACCATACTATATACAGGGTCAGTTTAATACCATACTATTTACAGGGTCATTTCCAGTACCATACTAAATACAGGGTCAGTTTAATACCATACTATATACAGGGTCAGTTCATACCATACTATTTACAGGGTCAGTTCCAGTACCATACTATGTACAGGGTCAGTTTAATACCATACTATATACAGGGTCAGTTCAATACCATACTATATACAGGGTCAGTTTAATACCATACTATTTACAGGGTCAGTTCCAGTACCATACTATATACAGGGTCAGTTTAATACCATACTATATACAGGGTCAGTTAATACCATACTATATACAGGGTCAGTTCCAGTACCATACTATATACAGGGTCAGTTCCAGTACCATACTATATACAGGGTCAGTTCAATACCATACTATATACGGGGTCAGTTCCAGTACCATACTATATACAGGGTCAGTTCCAGTACCATATTATATACATGCTCAGTTCCAGTACCATACTATATACAGGGTCAGTTCAATACCATACTATATACAGGGTCAGTTTAATACCATACTATATACAGGGTCAGTTCAATACCATACTATATACAGGGTCAGTTTAGTACCATACTATTTAGAGGGTCAGTTCCAGTACCATACTATATACAGGGTCAGTTTAATACCATACTATATACAGGGTCAGTTAATACCATACTATATACAGGGTCAGTTCCAGTACCACACTATATACAGGTTCAGTTCCAGTACCATACTATATACAGGGTCAGTTCAATACCATACTATATACAGGGTCAGTTCCAGTACCATGCTATATACAGGGTCAGTTCAATACCATACTATATACAGGGTCAGTTCCAGTACCATACTATATACAGGGTCAGTTCCAGTACCATACTATATACAGGGTCAGTTCAATACCATACTATATACAGGGTCAGTTCCAGTACCATACTATATACAGGGTCAGTGTAATACCATACTAACTACAGGGTCAGTTAATAACATACTATATACAGGGTCAGTTAATACCATACTATATACAGGGTCAGTTCCAGTACCATACTATATAAAGAGGGTCAGTTCAATACCATACTATTTACAGGGTCAGTTCCAGTACCATACTATATACAGGTTCAGTTTAATACCATACTATATACAGAGTCAGTTTAATACCATACTATATACAGGGTCAGTTAATACCATACTATATACAGGGTCAGTTCCAGTACCATACTATATACATTGTCAGTTTAATACCATACTATATACAGGGTCAGTTCAATACCATACTATATTCAGGGTCAGTTAATACCATACTATATACAGGGTCAGTTCAATACCATACTATATAGAGGGTCAGTTAATACCATACTATATACAGGGTCAGTTCCAGTACCATACTATATACAGGGTCAGTTCCAGTACCATACTATATACAGGGTCAGTTCAATACCATACTATATACAGGGTCAGTTAATACCATACTATATACAGGGTCAGTTCAATACCATACTATATACAGGGTCAGTTCAATACCATACTATATACAGGGTCAGTTCAATACCATACTATATACAGGGTCAGTTTAATACCATACTATTTACAGCGTCATTTCCAGTACCATACTATATACAGGGTCAGTTTAATACCATACTATATACAGGGTCAGTTAATACCATACTATTTACAGGGTCAGTTCCAGTACCATACTATGTACAGGGTCAGTTTAATACCATACTATATACAGGGTCAGTTCAATACCATACTATATACAGGGTCAGTTTAATACCATACTATTTACAGGGTCAGTTCCAGTACCATACTATATACAGGGTCAGTTTAATACCATACTATATACAGGGTCAGTTAATACCATACTATATACAGGGTCAGTTCCAGTACCATACTATATACAGGGTCAGTTCCAGTACCATACTATATACAGGGTCAGTTCAATACCATACTATATACAGGGTCAGTTCCAGTACCATACTATATAAAGGGTCAGTTCCAGTACCATATTATATACATGCTCAGTTCCAGTACCATACTATATACAGGGTCAGTTCAATACCATACTATATACAGGGTCAGTTCCAGTACCATACTATGTACAGGGTCAGTTTAATACCATACTATATACAGGGTCAGTTCAATACCATACTATATACAGGGTCAGTTTAATACCATACTATTTACTGGGTCAGTTCCAGTACCATACTATATACAGGGTCAGTTTAATACCATACTATATACAGGGTCAGTTAATACCATACTATATACAGGGTCAGTTAATACCATACTATATACAGGGTCAGTTCCAGTACCATACTATATACAGGGTCAGTTCCAGTACCATACTATATACAGGGTCAGTTCAATACCATACTATATACAGGGTCAGTTTAATACCATACTATATACAGGGTCAGTTCAATACCATACTATATACAGGGTCAGTTTAGTACCATACTATTTAGAGGGTCAGTTCCAGTACCATACTATATACAGGGTCAGTTTAATACCATACTATATACAGGGTCAGTTAATACCATACTATATACAGGGTCAGTTCCAGTACCACACTATATACAGGTTCAGTTCCAGTACCATACTATATACAGGGTCAGTTCAATACCATACTATATACAGGGTCAGTTCCAGTACCATGCTATATACAGGGTCAGTTCAATACCATACTATATACAGGGTCAGTTCCAGTACCATACTATATACAGGGTCAGTTCCAGTACCATACTATATACAGGGTCAGTTCAATACCATACTATATACAGGGTCAGTTCCAGTACCATACTATATACAGGGTCAGTGTAATACCATACTAACTACAGGGTCAGTTAATACCATACTATATACAGGGTCAGTTAATACCATACTATTTACAGGGTCAGTTCCAGTACCATACTATATACAGGGTCAGTTCAATACCATACTATATACAGGGTCAGTTCCAGTACCATACTATATACAGGGTCAGTGTAATACCATACTAACTACAGGGTCAGTTAATAACATACTATATACAGGGTCAGTTAATACCATACTATATACAGGGTCAGTTCCAGTACCATACTATATAAAGAGGGTCAGTTCAATACCATACTATTTACAGGGTCAGTTCCAGTACCATACTATATACAGGTTCAGTTTAATACCATACTATATACAGGGTCAGTTAATACCATACTATATACAGGGTCAGTTCCAGTACCATACTATATACATTGTCAGTTTAATACCATACTATATACAGGGTCAGTTCAATACCATACTATATTCAGGGTCAGTTAATACCATACTATATACAGGGTCAGTTCAATACCATACTATATAGAGGGTCAGTTAATACCATACTATATACAGGGTCAGTTCCAGTACCATACTATATACAGGGTCAGTTCCAGTACCATACTATATACAGGGTCAGTTCAATACCATACTATATACAGGGTCAGTTAATACCATACTATATACAGGGTCAGTTCAATACCATACTATATACAGGGTCAGTTCAATACCATACTATATACAGGGTCAGTTCAATACCATACTATATACAGGGTCAGTTTAATACCATACTATTTACAGCGTCATTTCCAGTACCATACTATATACAGGGTCAGTTTAATACCATACTATATACAGGGTCAGTTAATACCATACTATTTACAGGGTCAGTTCCAGTACCATACTATGTACAGGGTCAGTTTAATACCATACTATATACAGGGTCAGTTCAATACCATACTATATACAGGGTCAGTTTAATACCATACTATTTACAGGGTCAGTTCCAGTACCATACTATATACAGGGTCAGTTTAATACCATACTATATACAGGGTCAGTTAATACCATACTATATACAGGGTCAGTTCCAGTACCATACTATATACAGGGTCAGTTCCAGTACCATACTATATACAGGGTCAGTTCAATACCATACTATATACAGGGTCAGTTCCAGTACCATACTATATAAAGGGTCAGTTCCAGTACCATATTATATACATGCTCAGTTCCAGTACCATACTATATACAGGGTCAGTTCAATACCATACTATATACAGGGTCAGTTCCAGTACCATACTATGTACAGGGTCAGTTTAATACCATACTATATACAGGGTCAGTTCAATACCATACTATATACAGGGTCAGTTTAATACCATACTATTTACTGGGTCAGTTCCAGTACCATACTATATACAGGGTCAGTTTAATACCATACTATATACAGGGTCAGTTAATACCATACTATATACAGGGTCAGTTAATACCATACTATATACAGGGTCAGTTCCAGTACCATACTATATACAGGGTCAGTTCCAGTACCATACTATATACAGGGTCAGTTCAATACCATACTATATACAGGGTCAGTTTAATACCATACTATATACAGGGTCAGTTCAATACCATACTATATACAGGGTCAGTTTAGTACCATACTATTTAGAGGGTCAGTTCCAGTACCATACTATATACAGGGTCAGTTTAATACCATACTATATACAGGGTCAGTTAATACCATACTATATACAGGGTCAGTTCCAGTACCACACTATATACAGGTTCAGTTCCAGTACCATACTATATACAGGGTCAGTTCAATACCATACTATATACAGGGTCAGTTCCAGTACCATGCTATATACAGGGTCAGTTCAATACCATACTATATACAGGGTCAGTTCCAGTACCATACTATATACAGGGTCAGTTCCAGTACCATACTATATACAGGGTCAGTTCAATACCATACTATATACAGGGTCAGTTCCAGTACCATACTATATACAGGGTCAGTGTAATACCATACTAACTACAGGGTCAGTTAATACCATACTATATACAGGGTCAGTTAATACCATACTATATACAGGGTCAGTTCCAGTACCATACTATATAAAGAGGGTCAGTTCAATACCATACTATTTACAGGGTCAGTTCCAGTACCATACTATATACAGGTTCAGTTTAATACCATACTATATACAGAGTCAGTTTAATACCATACTATATACAGGGTCAGTTAATACCATACTATATACAGGGTCAGTTCCAGTACCATACTATATACATTGTCAGTTTAATACCATACTATATACAGGGTCAGTTCAATACCATACTATATTCAGGGTCAGTTAATACCATACTATATACAGGGTCAGTTCAATACCATACTATATAGAGGGTCAGTTAATACCATACTATATACAGGGTCAGTTCCAGTACCATACTATATACAGGGTCAGTTCCAGTACCATACTATATACAGGGTCAGTTCAATACCATACTATATACAGGGTCAGTTAATACCATACTATATACAGGGTCAGTTCAATACCATACTATATACAGGGTCAGTTCAATACCATACTATATACAGGGTCAGTTCAATACCATACTATATACAGGGTCAGTTTAATACCATACTATTTACAGCGTCATTTCCAGTACCATACTATATACAGGGTCAGTTTAATACCATACTATATACAGGGTCAGTTAATACCATACTATTTACAGGGTCAGTTCCAGTACCATACTATGTACAGGGTCAGTTTAATACCATACTATATACAGGGTCAGTTCAATACCATACTATATACAGGGTCAGTTTAATACCATACTATTTACAGGGTCAGTTCCAGTACCATACTATATACAGGGTCAGTTTAATACCATACTATATACAGGGTCAGTTAATACCATACTATATACAGGGTCAGTTCCAGTACCATACTATATACAGGGTCAGTTCCAGTACCATACTATATACAGGGTCAGTTCAATACCATACTATATACAGGGTCAGTTCCAGTACCATACTATATAAAGGGTCAGTTCCAGTACCATATTATATACATGCTCAGTTCCAGTACCATACTATATACAGGGTCAGTTCAATACCATACTATATACAGGGTCAGTTCCAGTACCATACTATGTACAGGGTCAGTTTAATACCATACCATATACAGGGTCAGTTCAATACCATACTATATACAGGGTCAGTTTAATACCATACTATTTACTGGGTCAGTTCCAGTACCATACTATATACAGGGTCAGTTTAATACCATACTATATACAGGGTCAGTTAATACCATACTATATACAGGGTCAGTTAATACCATACTATATACAGGGTCAGTTCCAGTACCATACTATATACAGGGTCAGTTCCAGTACCATACTATATACAGGGTCAGTTCAATACCATACTATATACAGGGTCAGTTCCAGTACCATACTATATACAGGGTCAGATCCAGTACCATATTATATACATGCTCAGTTCCAGTACCATACTATATACAGGGTCAGTTCAATACCATACTATATACGGGGTCAGTTCCAGTACCATACTATATACAGGGTCAGTTTAATACCATACTATATACAGGGTCAGTTCAATACCATACTATATACAGGGTCAGTTTAATACCATACTATTTACAGGGTCATTTCCAGTACCATACTAAATACAGGGTCAGTTTAATACCATACTATATACAGGGTCAGTTAATACCATACTATTTACAGGGTCAGTTCCAGTACCATACTATGTACAGGGTCAGTTTAATACCATACTATATACAGGGTCAGTTCAATACCATACTATATACAGGGTCAGTTTAATACCATACTATTTACAGGGTCAGTTCCAGTACCATACTATATACAGGGTCAGTTTAATACCATACTATATACAGGGTCAGTTAATACCATACTATATACAGGGTCAGTTCCAGTACCATACTATATACAGGGTCAGTTCCAGTACCATACTATATACAGGGTCAGTTCAATACCATACTATATACGGGGTCAGTTCCAGTACCATACTATATACAGGGTCAGTTCCAGTACCATATTATATACATGCTCAGTTCCAGTACCATACTATATACAGGGTCAGTTCAATACCATACTATATACAGGGTCAGTTTAATACCATACTATATACAGGGTCAGTTCAATACCATACTATATACAGGGTCAGTTTAGTACCATACTATTTAGAGGGTCAGTTCCAGTACCATACTATATACAGGGTCAGTTTAATACCATACTATATACAGGGTCAGTTAATACCATACTATATACAGGGTCAGTTCCAGTACCACACTATATACAGGTTCAGTTCCAGTACCATACTATATACAGGATCAGTTCAATACCATACTATATACAGGGTCAGTTCCAGTACCATACTATATACAGGGTCAGTTCAATACCATACTATATACAGGGTCAGTTCCAGTACCATACTATATACAGGGTCAGTTCCAGTACCATACTATATACAGGGTCAGTTCAATACCATACTATATACAGGGTCAGTTCCAGTTCCATACTATATACAGGGTCAGTGTAATACCATACTAACTACAGGGTCAGTTAATACCATACTAACTACATGGTCAGTTCAATACCGTACTATATACAGGGTCAGTTCAATACCATACTATATACAGGGTCAGTTCCAGTACCATACTATATACAGGGTCATTTTAATACCATACTATAAACAGGGTCATTTCAATACCATACTATATACAGGGTCAGTTCCAATACCATACTATATACAGGGTCAGTTCCAGTACCATACTATATACAGGGTCAGTTCCAGTACCATACTATTTACAGGGTCAGTTCCAGTACCATACTATATACAGGGTCAGTTTAATACCATACTATATACAGGGTCAGTTAATACCATACTATTTACAGGGTCAGTTCCAGTACCATACTATGTACAGGGTCAGTTTATTACCATACTATATACAGGGTCAGTGCAATCCCATATTATATACAGGGTCAGTTTAATACCATACTATTTACAGGGTCAGTTCCAGTACATTACTATATACAGGGTCAGTTTAATACCATACTATATACAGGGTCAGTTAATACCATACTATATACAGGGTCATTTCCAGTACCATACTATATACAGGGTCAGTTCCAGTACCATACTATATACAGGGTCAGTTCAATACCATACTATATACAGGGTCAGTTCCAGTACCATACTATATACAGGGTCAGTTCAATACCATACTATATACAGGGTCAGTTCCAGTACCATACTATATACAGGGTCAGTGTAATACCATACTAACTACAGGGTCAGTTAATACCATACTAACTACAGGGTCAGTTCAATACCGTACTATATACAGGGTCAGTTCAATACCATACTATATACAGGGTCAGTTCCAGTACCATACTATTTACAGGGTCATTTTAATACCATACTATATACAGGGTCATTTCAATACCATACTATATACAGGGTCAGTTCCAATACCATACTATATACAGGGTCAGTTCCAGTACCATACTATATACAGGGTCAGTTCCAGTACCATACTATTTACAGGGTCAGTTCCAGTACCATACTATATACAGGGTCAGTTTAATACCATACTATATACAGGGTCAGTTAATACCATACTATATACATGGTCAGTTCCAGTACCATACTATATAAAGAGGGTCAGTTCAATACCATACTATTTACAGGGTCAGTTCCAGTACCATACTATATACAGGTTCAGTTTAATACCATACTATATACAGGGTCAGTTTATTACCATACTATATACAGGGTCAGTTAATACCATACTATATACAGGGTCAGTTCCAGTACCATACTATATACAGGGTCAGTTAATACCATACTATATACAGGGTCAGTTCCAGTACCATACTATATACAGGGTCAGTTCCAGTACCATACTATATACAGGGTCAGTTTAATACCATACTATATACAGGGTCAGTTTAATACCATAACATATACATTGTCAGTTTAATACCATACTATATACAGGGTCAGTTCAATACCATACTATATTCAGGGTCAGTTAATACCATACTATATACAGGGTCAGTTCAATACCATACTATATACAGGGTCAGTTAATACCATACTATATACAGGGTCAGTTCCAGTACCATACTATATACAGGGTCAGTTCCAGTACCATACTATATACAGGGTCAGTTCAATACCATACTATATACAGGGTCAGTTAATACCATACTATATACAGGGTCAGTTCAATACCATACTATATACAGGGTCAGTTCAATACCATACTATATACAGGGTCAGTTCAATACCATACTATATACAGGGTCAGTTTAATACCATACTATTTACAGGGTCAGTTCCAGTACCATACTATATACATGGTCAGTTTAATACCATACTATATACAGGGTCAGTTAATACCATACTATTTACAGGGTCAGTTCCAGTACCATACTATGTACAGGGTCAGTTTAATACCATACTATATACAGGGTCAGTTCAATACCATACTATATACAGGGTCAGTTTAATACCATACTATTTACAGGGTCAGTTCCAGTACCATACTATATACAGGGTCAGTTTAATACCATACTATATACAGGGTCAGTTAATACCATACTATATACAGGGTCAGTTCCAGTACCATACTATATACAGGGTCAGTTCCAGTACCATACTATATACAGGGTCAGTTCAATACCATACTATATACAGGGTCAGTTCCAGTACCATACTATATAAAGGGTCAGTTCCAGTACCATATTATATACATGCTCAGTTCCAGTACCATACTATATACAGGGTCAGTTCAATACCATACTATATACAGGGTCAGTTCCAGTACCATACTATGTACAGGGTCAGTTTAATACCATACTATATACAGGGTCAGTTCAATACCATACTATATACAGGGTCAGTTTAATACCATACTATTTACAGGGTCAGTTCCAGTACCATACTATATACAGGGTCAGTTTAATACCATACTATATACAGGGTCAGTTAATACCATACTATATACAGGGTCAGTTCCAGTACCATACTATATACAGGGTCAGTTCCAGTACCATACTATATACAGGGTCAGTTCAATACCATACTATATACAGGGTCAGTTCCAGTACCATACTATATAAAGGGTCAGTTCCAGTACCATATTATATACATGCTCAGTTCCAGTACCATACTATATACAGGGTCAGTTCAATACCATACTATATACAGGGTCAGTTCCAGTACCATACTATGTACAGGGTCAGTTTAATACCATACTATATACAGGGTCAGTTCAATACCATACTATATACAGGGTCATTTTAATACCATACTATTTACAGGGTCAGTTCCAATACCATACTATTTACAGGGTCAGTTCCAGTAACATACTATATACAGGGTCAGTTTAATACCATACTATATACAGGGTCAGTTAATACCATACTATATACAGGGTCAGTTCCAGTACCATACAATATACAGGGTCAGTTCCAGTACCATACTATATACAGGGTCAGTTTAATACCATACTATATACAGGGTCAGTTCCAGTACCACACTATATACAGGTTCAGTTCCAGTACCATACTATATACAGGGTCAGTTCAATACCATACTATATACAGGGTCAGTTCCAGTACCATACTATATACAGGGTCAGTTCAATACCATACTATATACAGGGTCAGTTCCAGTACCATACTATATACAGGGTCAGTTCCAGTACCATACTATATACAGGGTCAGTTCAATACCATACTATATACAGGGTCAGTTCCAGTACCATACTATATACAGGGTCAGTGTAATACCATACTAACTACAGGGTCAGTTAATACCATACTAACTACATGGTCAGTTCAATACCGTACCATATACAGGGTCAGTTCAATACCATACTATATACAGGGTCAGTTCCAGTACCATACTATATACAGGGTCATTTTAATACCATACTATAAACAGGGTCATTTCAATACCATACTATATACAGGGTCAGTTCCAATACCATACTATATACAGGGTCAGTTCCAGTACCATACTATATACAGGGTCAGTTCCAGTACCATACTATTTACAGGGTCAGTTCCAGTACCATACTATATACAGGGTCAGTTTAATACCATACTATATACAGGGTCAGTTAATACCATACTATTTACAGGGTCAGTTCCAGTACCATACTATGTACAGGGTCAGGTTATTACCATACTATATACAGGGTCAGTTCAATACCATACTATATACAGGGTCAGTTTAATACCATACTATTTACAGGGTCAGTTCCAGTACATTACTATATACAGGGTCAGTTTAATACCATACTATATACAGGGTCAGTTAATACCATACTATATACAGGGTCATTTCCAGTACCATACTATATACAGGGTCAGTTCCAGTACCATACTATATACAGGGTCAGTTCAATACCATACTATATACAGGGTCAGTTCCAGTACCATACTATATACAGGGTCAGTTCCAGTACCATACTATATACAGGGTCAGTTCAATACCATACTATATACAGGGTCAGTTCCAGTACCATACTATATACAGGGTCAGTGTAATACCATACTAACTACAGGGTCAGTTAATACCATACTAACTACAGGGTCAGTTCAATACCGTACTATATACAGGGTCAGTTCAATACCATACTATATACAGGGTCAGTTCCAGTACCATACTATTTACAGGGTCATTTTAATACCATACTATATACAGGGTCATTTCAATACCATACTATATACAGGGTCAGTTCCAATACCATACTATATACAGGGTCAGTTCCAGTACCATACTATATACAGGGTCAGTTCCAGTACCATACTATTTACAGGGTCAGTTCCAGTACCATACTATATACAGGGTCAGTTTAATACCATACTATATACAGGGTCAGTTAATACCATACTATATACAGGGTCAGTTCCAGTACCATACTATATAAAGAGGGTCAGTTCAATACCATACTATTTACAGGGTCAGTTCCAGGACCATACTATATACAGGTTCAGTTTAATACCATACTATATACAGGGTCAGTTTAATACCATACTATATACAGGGTCAGTTAATACCATACTATATACAGGGTCAGTTCCAGTACCATACTATATACAGGTTCAGTTTAATACCATACTATATACAGGGTCAGTTTAATACCATAATATATACATTGTCAGTTTAATACCATACTATATACAGGGTCAGTTCAATACCATACTATATTCAGGGTCAGTTAATACCATACTATATACAGGGTCAGTTCAATACCATACTATATACAGGGTCAGTTAATACCATACTATATACAGGGTCAGTTCCAGTACCATACTATATACAGGGTCAGTTCCAGTACCATACTATATACAGGGTCAGTTCAATACCATACTATATACAGGGTCAGTTAATACCATACTATATACAGGGTCAGTTCAATACCATACTATATACAGGGTCAGTTCAATACCATACTATATACAGGGTCAGTTCAATACCATACTATATACAGGGTCAGTTTAATACCATACTATTTACAGCGTCATTTCCAGTACCATACTATATACAGGGTCAGTTTAATACCATACTATATACAGGGTCAGTTAATACCATACTATTTACAGGGTCAGTTCCAGTACCATACTATGTACAGGGTCAGTTTAATACCATACTATATACAGGGTCAGTTCAATACCATACTATATACAGGGTCAGTTTAATACCATACTATTTACAGGGTCAGTTCCAGTACCATACTATATACAGGGTCAGTTTAATACCATACTATATACAGGGTCAGTTAATACCATACTATATACAGGGTCAGTTCCAGTACCATACTATATACAGGGTCAGTTCCAGTAGCATACTATATACAGGGTCAGTTCAATACCATACTATATACAGGGTCAGTTCCAGTACCATACTATATAAAGGGTCAGTTCCAGTACCATATTATATACATGCTCAGTTCCAGTACCATACTATATACAGGGTCAGTTCAATACCATACTATATACAGGGTCAGTTCCAGTACCATACTATGTACAGGGTCAGTTTAATACCATACTATATACAGGGTCAGTTCAATACCATACTATTTACAGGGTCAGTTTAATACCATACTATTTACTGGGTCAGTTCCAGTACCATACTATATACAGGGTCAGTTTAATACCATACTATATACAGGGTCAGTTAATACCATACTATATACAGGGTCAGTTAATACCATACTATATACAGGGTCAGTTCCAGTACCATACTATATACAGGGTCAGTTCCAGTACCATACTATATACAGGGTCAGTTCAATACCATACTATATACAGGGTCAGTTCCAGTACAATACTATATACAGGGTCAGATCCAGTACCATATTATATACATGCTCAGTTCCAGTACCATACTATATACAGGGTCAGTTCAATACCATACTATATACGGGGTCAGTTCCAGTACCATACTATATACAGGGTCAGTTTAATACCATACTATATACAGGGTCAGTTCAATACCATACTATATACAGGGTCAGTTCAATACCATACTATATACAGGGTCAGTTTAATACCATACTATTTACAGGGTCATTTCCAGTACCATACTAAATACAGGGTCAGTTTAATACCATACTATATACAGGGTCAGTTCATACCATACTATTTACAGGGTCAGTTCCAGTACCATACTATGTACAGGGTCAGTTTAATACCATACTATATACAGGGTCAGTTCAATACCATACTATATACAGGGTCAGTTTAATACCATACTATTTACAGGGTCAGTTCCAGTACCATACTATATACAGGGTCAGTTTAATACCATACTATATACAGGGTCAGTTAATACCATACTATATACAGGGTCAGTTCCAGTACCATACTATATACAGGGTCAGTTCCAGTACGAAACTATATACAGGGTCAGTTCAATACCATACTATATACGGGGTCAGTTCCAGTACCATACTATATACAGGGTCAGTTCCAGTACCATATTATATACATGCTCAGTTCCAGTACCATACTATATACAGGGTCAGTTCAATACCATACTATATACAGGGTCAGTTTAATACCATACTATATACAGGGTCAGTTCAATACCATACTATATACAGGGTCAGTTTAGTACCATACTATTTAGAGGGTCAGTTCCAGTACCATACTATATACAGGGTCAGTTTAATACCATACTATATACAGGGTCAGTTAATACCATACTATATACAGGGTCAGTTCCAGTACCACACTATATACAGGTTCAGTTCCAGTACCATACTATATACAGGGTCAGTTCAATACCATACTATATACAGGGTCAGTTCCAGTACCATACTATATACAGGGTCAGTTCAATACCATACTATATACAGGGTCAGTTCCAGTACCATACTATATACAGGGTCAGTTCCAGTACCATACTATATACAGGGTCAGTTCAATACCATACTATATACAGGGTCAGTTCCAGTACCATACTATATACAGGGTCAGTGTAATACCATACTAACTACAGGGTCAGTTAATACCATACTATATACAGGCTCAGTTAATACCATACTATATACAGGGTCAGTTCCAGTACCATACTATATAAAGAGGGTCAGTTCAATACCATACTATTTACAGGGTCAGTTCCAGTACCATACTATATACAGGTTCAGTTTAATACCATACTATATACAGGGTCAGTTCCAGTACCATACTATATACAGGGTCAGTTTAATACCATACTATATACAGGGTCAGTTTAATACCATAACATATACATTGTCAGTTTAATACCATACTATATACAGGGTCAGTTCAATACCATACTATATTCAGGGTCAGTTAATACCATACTATATACAGGGTCAGTTCAATACCATACTATATACAGGGTCAGTTAATACCATACTATATACAGGGTCAGTTCCAGTACCATACTATATACAGGGTCAGTTCCAGTACCATACTATATACAGGGTCAGTTCAATACCATACTATATACAGGGTCAGTTAATACCATACTATATACAGGGTCAGTTCAATACCATACTATATACAGGGTCAGTTCAATACCATACTATATACAGGGTCAGTTCAATACCATACTATATACAGGGTCAGTTTAATACCATACTATTTACAGGGTCAGTTCCAGTACCATACTATATACAGGGTCAGTTTAATACCATACTATATACAGGGTCAGTTAATACCATACTATTTACAGGGTCAGTTCCAGTACCATACTATGTACAGGGTCAGTTTAATACCATACTATATACAGGGTCAGTTCAATACCATACTATATACAGGGTCAGTTTAATACCATACTATTTACAGGGTCAGTTCCAGTACCATACTATATACAGGGTCAGTTTAATACCATACTATATACAGGGTCAGTTAATACCATACTATATACAGGGTCAGTTCCAGTACCATACTATATACAGGGTCAGTTCCAGTACCATACTATATACAGGGTCAGTTCAATACCATACTATATACAGGGTCAGTTCCAGTACCATACTATATAAAGGGTCAGTTCCAGTACCATATTATATACATGCTCAGTTCCAGTACCATACTATATACAGGGTCAGTTCAATACCATACTATATACAGGGTCAGTTCCAGTACCATACTATGTACAGGGTCAGTTTAATACCATACTATATACAGGGTCAGTTCAATACCATACTATATACAGGGTCAGTTTAATACCATACTATTTACAGGGTCAGTTCCAGTACCATACTATATACAGGGTCAGTTTAATACCATACTATATACAGGGTCAGTTAATACCATACTATATACAGGGTCAGTTCCAGTACCATACTATATACAGGGTCAGTTCCAGTACCATACTATATACAGGGTCAGTTCAATACCATACTATATACAGGGTCAGTTCCAGTACCATACTATATAAAGGGTCAGTTCCAGTACCATATTATATACATGCTCAGTTCCAGTACCATACTATATACAGGGTCAGTTCAATACCATACTATATACAGGGTCAGTTCCAGTACCATACTATGTACAGGGTCAGTTTAATACCATACTATATACAGGGTCAGTTCAATACCATACTATATACAGGGTCATTTTAATACCATACTATTTACAGGGTCAGTTCCAGTACCATACTATATACAGGGTCAGTTTAATACCATACTATATACAGGGTCAGTTAATACCATACTATATACAGGGTCAGTTAATACCATACTATATACAGGGTCAGTTCCAGTACCATACTATATACAGGGTCAGTTCCAGTACCATACTATATACAGGGTCAGTTTAATACCATACTATATACAGGGTCAGTTCCAGTACCACACTATATACAGGTTAAGTTCCAGTACCATACTATATACAGGGTCAGTTCAATACCATACTATATACAGGGTCAGTTCCAGTACCATACTATATACAGGGTCAGTTCAATACCATACTATATACAGGGTCAGTTCCAGTACCATACTATATACAGGGTCAGTTCCAGTACCATACTATATACAGGGTCAGTTCAATACCATACTATATACAGGGTCAGTTCCAGTACCATACTATATACAGGGTCAGTGTAATACCATACTAACTACAGGGTCAGTTAATACCATACTAACTACATGGTCAGTTCAATACCGTACCATATACAGGGTCAGTTCAATACCATACTATATACAGGGTCAGTTCCAGTACCATACTATATACAGGGTCATTTTAATACCATACTATAAACAGGGTCATTTCAATACCATACTATATACAGGGTCAGTTCCAATACCATACTATATACAGGGTCAGTTCCAGTACCATACTATATACAGGGTCAGTTCCAGTACCATACTATTTACAGGGTCAGTTCCAGTACCATACTATATACAGGGTCAGTTTAATACCATACTATATACAGGGTCAGTTAATACCATACTATTTACAGGGTCAGTTCCAGTACCATACTATGTACAGGGTCAGTTTATTACCATACTATATACAGGGTCAGTTCAATACCATACTATATACAGGGTCAGTTTAATACCATACTATTTACAGGGTCAGTTCCAGTACATTACTATATACAGGGTCAGTTTAATACCATACTATATACAGGGTCAGTTAATACCATACTATATACAGGGTCATTTCCAGTACCATACTATATACAGGGTCAGTTCCAGTACCATACTATATACAGGGTCAGTTCAATACCATACTATATACAGGGTCAGTTCCAGTACCATACTATATACAGGGTCAGTTCCAGTACCATACTATATACAGGGTCAGTTCAATACCATACTATATACAGGGTCAGTTCCAGTACCATACTATATACAGGGTCAGTGTAATTCCATACTAACTACAGGGTCAGTTAATACCATACTAACTACAGGGTCAGTTCAATACCGTACTATATACAGGGTCAGTTCAATACCATACTATATACAGGGTCAGTTCCAGTACCATACTATTTACAGGGTCATTTTAATACCATACTATATACAGGGTCATTTCAATACCATACTATATACAGGGTCAGTTCCAATACCATACTATATACAGGGTCAGTTCCAGTACCATACTATATACAGGGTCAGTTCCAGTACCATACTATTTACAGGGTCAGTTCCAGTACCATACTATATACAGGGTCAGTTTAATACCATACTATATACAGGGTCAGTTAATACCATACTATATACAGGGTCAGTTCCAGTACCATACTATATAAAGAGGGTCAGTTCAATACCATACTATTTACAGGGTCAGTTCCAGGACCATACTATATACAGGTTCAGTTTAATACCATACTATATACAGGGTCAGTTTAATACCATACTATATACAGGGTCAGTTAATACCATACTATATACAGGGTCAGTTCCAGTACCATACTATATACAGGTTCAGTTTAATACCATACTATATACAGGGTCAGTTTAATACCATAATATATACATTGTCAGTTTAATACCATACTATATACAGGGTCAGTTCAATACCATACTATATTCAGGGTCAGTTAATACCATACTATATACAGGGTCAGTTCAATACCATACTATATACAGGGTCAGTTAATACCATACTATATACAGGGTCAGTTCCAGTACCATACTATATACAGGGTCAGTTCCAGTACCATACTATATACAGGGTCAGTTCAATACCATACTATATACAGGGTCAGTTAATACCATACTATATACAGGGTCAGTTCAATACCATACTATATACAGGGTCAGTTCAATACCATACTATATACAGGGTCAGTTCAATACCATACTATATACAGGGTCAGTTTAATACCATACTATTTACAGCGTCATTTCCAGTACCATACTATATACAGGGTCAGTTTAATACCATACTATATACAGGGTCAGTTAATACCATACTATTTACAGGGTCAGTTCCAGTACCATACTATGTACAGGGTCAGTTTAATACCATACTATATACAGGGTCAGTTCAATACCATACTATATACAGGGTCAGTTTAATACCATACTATTTACAGGGTCAGTTCCAGTACCATACTATATACAGGGTCAGTTTAATACCATACTATATACAGGGTCAGTTAATACCATACTATATACAGGGTCAGTTCCAGTACCATACTATATACAGGGTCAGTTCCAGTAGCATACTATATACAGGGTCAGTTCAATACCATACTATATACAGGGTCAGTTCCAGTACCATACTATATAAAGGGTCAGTTCCAGTACCATATTATATACATGCTCAGTTCCAGTACCATACTATATACAGGGTCAGTTCAATACCATACTATATACAGGGTCAGTTCCAGTACCATACTATGTACAGGGTCAGTTTAATACCATACTATATACAGGGTCAGTTCAATACCATACTATTTACAGGGTCAGTTTAATACCATACTATTTACTGGGTCAGTTCCAGTACCATACTATATACAGGGTCAGTTTAATACCATACTATATACAGGGTCAGTTAATACCATACTATATACAGGGTCAGTTAATACCATACTATATACAGGGTCAGTTCCAGTACCATACTATATACAGGGTCAGTTCCAGTACCATACTATATACAGGGTCAGTTCAATACTATACTATATACAGGGTCAGTTCCAGTACCATACTATATACAGGGTCAGATCCAGTACCATATTATATACATGCTCAGTTCCAGTACCATACTATATACAGGGTCAGTTCAATACCATACTATATACGGGGTCAGTTCCAGTACCATACTATATACAGGGTCAGTTTAATACCATACTATATACAGGGTCAGTTCAATACCATACTATATACAGGGTCAGTTCAATACCATACTATATACAGGGTCAGTTTAATACCATACTATTTACAGGGTCATTTCCAGTACCATACTAAATACAGGGTCAGTTTAATACCATACTATATACAGGGTCAGTTCATACCATACTATTTACAGGGTCAGTTCCAGTACCATACTATGTACAGGGTCAGTTTAATACCATACTATATACAGGGTCAGTTCAATACCATACTATATACAGGGTCAGTTTAATACCATACTATTTACAGGGTCAGTTCCAGTACCATACTATATACAGGGTCAGTTTAATACCATACTATATACAGGGTCAGTTAATACCATACTATATACAGGGTCAGTTCCAGTACCATACTATATACAGGGTCAGTTCCAGTACCATACTATATACAGGGTCAGTTCAATACCATACTATATACGGGGTCAGTTCCAGTACCATACTATATACAGGGTCAGTTCCAGTACCATATTATATACATGCTCAGTTCCAGTACCATACTATATACAGGGTCAGTTCAATACCATACTATATACAGGGTCAGTTTAATACCATACTATATACAGGGTCAGTTCCAGTACCATACTATATACAGGGTCAGATCCAGTACCATATTATATACATGCTCAGTTCCAGTACCATACTATATACAGGGTCAGTTCAATACCATACTATATACGGGGTCAGTTCCAGTACCATACTATATACAGGGTCAGTTTAATACCATACTATATACAGGGTCAGTTCAATACCATACTATATACAGGGTCAGTTCAATACCATACTATATACAGGGTCAGTTTAATACCATACTATTTACAGGGTCATTTCCAGTACCATACTAAATACAGGGTCAGTTTAATACCATACTATATACAGGGTCAGTTCATACCATACTATTTACAGGGTCAGTTCCAGTACCATACTATGTACAGGGTCAGTTTAATACCATACTATATACAGGGTCAGTTCAATACCATACTATATACAGGGTCAGTTTAATACCATACTATTTACAGGGTCAGTTCCAGTACCATACTATATACAGGGTCAGTTTAATACCATACTATATACAGGGTCAGTTAATACCATACTATATACAGGGTCAGTTCCAGTACCATACTATATACAGGGTCAGTTCCAGTACCATACTATATACAGGGTCAGTTCAATACCATACTATATACGGGGTCAGTTCCAGTACCATACTATATACAGGGTCAGTTCCAGTACCATATTATATACATGCTCAGTTCCAGTACCATACTATATACAGGGTCAGTTCAATACCATACTATATACAGGGTCAGTTTAATACCATACTATATACAGGGTCAGTTCAATACCATACTATATACAGGGTCAGTTTAGTACCATACTATTTAGAGGGTCAGTTCCAGTACCATACTATATACAGGGTCAGTTTAATACCATACTATATACAGGGTCAGTTAATACCATACTATATACAGGGTCAGTTCCAGTACCACACTATATACAGGTTCAGTTCCAGTACCATACTATATACAGGGTCAGTTCAATACCATACTATATACAGGGTCAGTTCCAGTACCATACTATATACAGGGTCAGTTCAATACCATACTATATACAGGGTCAGTTCCAGTACCATACTATATACAGGGTCAGTTCCAGTACCATACTATATACAGGGTCAGTTCAATACCATACTATATACAGGGTCAGTTCCAGTACCATACTATATACAGGGTCAGTGTAATACCATACTAACTACAGGGTCAGTTAATACCATACTATATACAGGGTCAGTTAATACCATACTATATACAGGGTCAGTTCCAGTACCATACTATATAAAGAGGGTCAGTTCAATACCATACTATTTACAGGGTCAGTTCCAGTACCATACTATATACAGGTTCAGTTTAATACCATACTATATACAGGGTCAGTTTAATACCATACTATATACAGGGTCAGTTAATACCATACTATATACAGGGTCAGTTCCAGTACCATACTATATACATTGTCAGTTTAATACCATACTATATACAGGGTCAGTTCAATACCATACTATATTCAGGGTCAGTTAATACCATACTATATACAGGGTCAGTTCAATACCATACTATATACAGGGTCAGTTAATACCATACTATATACAGGGTCAGTTCCAGTACCATACTATATACAGGGTCAGTTCCAGTACCATACTATATACAGGGTCAGTTCAATACCATACTATATACAGGGTCAGTTAATACCATACTATATACAGGGTCAGTTCAATACCATACTATATACAGGGTCAGTTCAATACCATACTATATACAGGGTCAGTTCAATACCATACTATATACAGGGTCAGTTTAATACCATACTATTTACAGCGTCATTTCCAGTACCATACTATATACAGGGTCAGTTTAATACCATACTATATACAGGGTCAGTTAATACCATACTATTTACAGGGTCAGTTCCAGTACCATACTATGTACAGGGTCAGTTTAATACCATACTATATACAGGGTCAGTTCAATACCATACTATATACAGGGTCAGTTTAATACCATACTATTTACAGGGTCAGTTCCAGTACCATACTATATACAGGGTCAGTTTAATACCATACTATATACAGGGTCAGTTAATACCATACTATATACAGGGTCAGTTCCAGTACCATACTATATACAGGGTCAGTTCCAGTACCATACTATATACAGGGTCAGTTCAATACCATACTATATACAGGGTCAGTTCCAGTACCATACTATATAAAGGGTCAGTTCCAGTACCATATTATATACATGCTCAGTTCCAGTACCATACTATATACAGGGTCAGTTCAATACCATACTATATACAGGGTCAGTTCCAGTACCATACTATGTACAGGGTCAGTTTAATACCATACTATATACAGGGTCAGTTCAATACCATACTATATACAGGGTCAGTTTAATACCATACTATTTACTGGGTCAGTTCCAGTACCATACTATATACAGGGTCAGTTTAATACCATACTATATACAGGGTCAGTTAATACCATACTATATACAGGGTCAGTTAATACCATACTATATACAGGGTCAGTTCCAGTACCATACTATATACAGGGTCAGTTCCAGTACCATACTATATACAGGGTCAGTTCAATACCATACTATATACAGGGTCAGTTCCAGTACCATACTATATACAGGGTCAGATCCAGTACCATATTATATACATGCTCAGTTCCAGTACCATACTATATACAGGGTCAGTTCAATACCATACTATATACGGGGTCAGTTCCAGTACCATACTATATACAGGGTCAGTTTAATACCATACTATATACAGGGTCAGTTCAATACCATACTATATACAGGGTCAGTTCAATACCATACTATATACAGGGTCAGTTTAATACCATACTATTTACAGGGTCATTTCCAGTACCATACTAAATACAGGGTCAGTTTAATACCATACTATATACAGGGTCAGTTAATACCATACTATTTACAGGGTCAGTTCCAGTACCATACTATGTACAGGGTCAGTTTAATACCATACTATATACAGGGTCAGTTCAATACCATACTATATACAGGGTCAGTTTAATACCATACTATTTACAGGGTCAGTTCCAGTACCATACTATATACAGGGTCAGTTTAATACCATACTATATACAGGGTCAGTTAATACCATACTATATACAGGGTCAGTTCCAGTACCATACTATATACAGGGTCAGTTCCAGTACCATACTATATACAGGGTCAGTTCAATACCATACTATATACGGGGTCAGTTCCAGTACCATACTATATACAGGGTCAGTTCCAGTACCATATTATATACATGCTCAGTTCCAGTACCATACTATATACAGGGTCAGTTCAATACCATACTATATACAGGGTCAGTTTAATACCATACTATATACAGGGTCAGTTCAATACCATACTATATACAGGGTCAGTTTAGTACCATACTATTTAGAGGGTCAGTTCCAGTACCATACTATATACAGGGTCAGTTTAATACCATACTATATACAGGGTCAGTTAATACCATACTATATACAGGGTCAGTTCCAGTACCACACTATATACAGGTTCAGTTCCAGTACCATACTATATACAGGATCAGTTCAATACCATACTATATACAGGGTCAGTTCCAGTACCATACTATATACAGGGGCAGTTCAATACCATACTATATACAGGGTCAGTTCCAGTACCATACTATATACAGGGTCAGTTCCAGTACCATACTATATACAGGGTCAGTTCAATACCATACTATATACAGGGTCAGTTCCAGTTCCATACTATATACAGGGTCAGTGTAATACCATACTAACTACAGGGTCAGTTAATACCATACTAACTACATGGTCAGTTCAATACCGTACTATATACAGGGTCAGTTCAATACCATACTATATACAGGGTCAGTTCCAGTACCATACTATATACAGGGTCATTTTAATACCATACTATAAACAGGGTCATTTCAATACCATACTATATACAGGGTCAGTTCCAATACCATACTATATACAGGGTCAGTTCCAGTACCATACTATATACAGGGTCAGTTCCAGTACCATACTATTTACAGGGTCAGTTCCAGTACCATACTATATACAGGGTCAGTTTAATACCATACTATATACAGGGTCAGTTAATACCATACTATTTACAGGGTCAGTTCCAGTACCATACTATGTACAGGGTCAGTTTATTACCATACTATATACAGGGTCAGTTCAATACCATACTATATACAGGGTCAGTTTAATACCATACTATTTACAGGGTCAGTTCCAGTACATTACTATATACAGGGTCAGTTTAATACCATACTATATACAGGGTCAGTTAATACCATACTATATACAGGGTCATTTCCAGTACCATACTATATACAGGGTCAGTTCCAGTACCATACTATATACAGGGTCAGTTCAATACCATACTATATACAGGGTCAGTTCCAGTACCATACTATATACAGGGTCAGTTCCAGTACCATACTATATACAGGGTCAGTTCAATACCATACTATATACAGGGTCAGTTCCAGTACCATACTATATACAGGGTCAGTGTAATACCATACTTACTACAGGGTCAGTTAATACCATACTAACTACAGGGTCAGTTCAATACCGTACTATATACAGGGTCAGTTCAATAGCATACTATATACAGGGTCAGTTCCAGTACCATACTATTTACAGGGTCATTTTAATACCATACTATATACAGGGTCATTTCAATACCATACTATATACAGGGTCAGTTCCAATACCATACTATATACAGGGTCAGTTCCAGTACCATACTATATACAGGGTCAGTTCCAGTACCATACTATTTACAGGGTCAGTTCCAGTACCATACTATATACAGGGTCAGTTTAATACCATACTATATACAGGGTCAGTTAATACCATACTATATACAGGGTCAGTTCCAGTACCATACTATATAAAGAGGGTCAGTTCAATACCATACTATTTACAGGGTCAGTTCCAGTACCATACTATATACAGGTTCAGTTTAATACCATACTATATACAGGGTCAGTTTATTACCATACTATATACAGGGTCAGTTAATACCATACTATATACAGGGTCAGTTCCAGTACCATACTATATACAGGGTCAGTTAATACCATACTATATACAGGGTCAGTTCCAGTACCATACTATATACAGGGTCAGTTCCAGTACCATACTATATACAGGGTCAGTTTAATACCATACTATATACAGGGTCAGTTTAATACCATAACATATACATTGTCAGTTTAATACCATACTATATACAGGGTCAGTTCAATACCATACTATATTCAGGGTCAGTTAATACCATACTATATATAGGGTCAGTTCAATACCATACTATATACAGGGTCAGTTAATACCATACTATATACAGGGTCAGTTCCAGTACCATACTATATACAGGGTCAGTTCCAGTACCATATTATATACAGGGTCAGTTCAATACCATACTATATACAGGGTCAGTTAATACCATACTATATACAGGGTCAGTTCAATACCATACTATATACAGGGTCAGTTCAATACCATACTATATACAGGGTCAGTTCAATACCATACTATATACAGGGTCAGTTTAATACCATACTATTTACAGCGTCATTTCCAGTACCATACTATATACAGGGTCAGTTTAATACCATACTATATACAGGGTCAGTTAATACCATACTATTTACAGGGTCAGTTCCAGTACCATACTATGTACAGGGTCAGTTTAATACCATACTATATACAGGGTCAGTTCAATACCATACTATATACAGGGTCAGTTTAATACCATACTATTTACAGGGTCAGTTCCAGTACCATACTATATACAGGGTCAGTTTAATACCATACTATATACAGGGTCAGTTAATACCATACTATATACAGGGTCAGTTCCAGTACCATACTATATACAGGGTCAGTTCCAGTACCATACTATATACAGGGTCAGTTCAATACCATACTATATACAGGGTCAGTTCCAGTACCATACTATATAAAGGGTCAGTTCCAGTACCATATTATATACATGCTCAGTTCCAGTACCATACTATATACAGGGTCAGTTCAATACCATACTATATACAGGGTCAGTTCCAGTACCATACTATGTACAGGGTCAGTTTAATACCATACTATATACAGGGTCAGTTCAATACCATACTATATACAGGGTCAGTTTAATACCATACTATTTACAGGGTCAGTTCCAGTACCATACTATATACAGGGTCAGTTTAATACCATACTATATACAGGGTCAGTTAATACCATACTATATACAGGGTCAGTTCCAGTACCATACTATATACAGGGTCAGTTCCAGTACCATACTATATACAGGGTCAGTTCAATACCATACTATATACAGGGTCAGTTCCAGTACCATACTATATAAAGGGTCAGTTCCAGTACCATATTATATACATGCTCAGTTCCAGTACCATACTATATACAGGGTCAGTTCAATACCATACTATATACAGGGTCAGTTCCAGTACCATACTATGTACAGGGTCAGTTTAATACCATACTATATACAGGGTCAGTTCAATACCATACTATATACAGGGTCAGTTTAATACCATACTATTTACAGGGTCAGTTCCAGTACCATACTATATACAGGGTCAGTTTAATACCATACTATATACAGGGTCAGTTAATACCATACTATATACAGGGTCAGTTAATACCATACTATATACAGGGTCAGTTCCAGTACCATACTATATACAGGGTCAGTTCCAGTACCATACTATATACAGGGTCAGTTCAATACCATACTATATACAGGGTCAGTTCCAGTACCATACTATATACAGGGTCAGTTCCAGTACCATATTATATACATGCTCAGTTCCAGTACCATACTATATACAGGGTCAGTTCAATACCATACTATATACAGGGTCAGTTCCAGTACCATACTATATACAGGGTCAGTTTAATACCATACTATATACAGGGTCAGTTCAATACCATACTATATACAGGGTCAGTTCAATACCATACTATATACAGGGTCAGTTTAATACCATACTATTTACAGGGTCATTTCCAGTACCATACTAAATACATGGTCAGTTTAATACCATACTATATACAGGGTCAGTTAATACCATACTATTTACAGGGTCAGTTCCAGTACCATACTATGTACAGGGTCAGTTTAATACCATACTATATACAGGGTCAGTTCAATACCATACTATATACAGGGTCAGTTTAATACCATACTATTTACAGGGTCAGTTCCAGTACCATACTATGTACAGGGTCAGTTTAATACCATACTATATACAGGGTCAGTTCAATACCATACTATATACAGGGTCAGTTTAATACCATACTATTTACAGGGTCAGTTCCAGTACCATACTATATACAGGGTCAGTTTAATACCATACTATATACAGGGTCAGTTAATACCATACTATATACAGGGTCAGTTCCAGTACCATACTATATACAGGGTCAGTTCCAGTACCATACTATATACAGGGTCAGTTCAATACCATACTATATACAGGGTCAGTTCCAGTACCATACTATATAAAGGGTCAGTTCCAGTACCATATTATATACATGCTCAGTTCCAGTACCATACTATATACAGGGTCAGTTCAATACCATACTATATACAGGGTCAGTTCCAGTACCATACTATGTACAGGGTCAGTTTAATACCATACTATATACAGGGTCAGTTCAATACCATACTATATACAGGGTCAGTTTAATACCATACTATTTACAGGGTCAGTTCCAGTACCATACTATATACAGGGTCAGTTTAATACCATACTATATACAGGGTCAGTTAATACCATACTATATACAGGGTCAGTTCCAGTACCATACTATATACAGGGTCAGTTCCAGTACCATACTATATACAGGGTCAGTTCAATACCATACTATATACAGGGTCAGTTCCAGTACCATACTATATAAAGGGTCAGTTCCAGTACCATATTATATACATGCTCAGTTCCAGTACCATACTATATACAGGGTCAGTTCAATACCATACTATATACAGGGTCAGTTCCAGTACCATACTATGTACAGGGTCAGTTTAATACCATACTATATACAGGGTCAGTTCAATACCATACTATATACAGGGTCAGTTTAATACCATACTATTTACAGGGTCAGTTCCAGTACCATACTATATACAGGGTCAGTTTAATACCATACTATATACAGGGTCAGTTAATACCATACTATATACAGGGTCAGTTAATACCATACTATATACAGGGTCAGTTCCAGTACCATACTATATACAGGGTCAGTTCCAGTACCATACTATATACAGGGTCAGTTCAATACCATACTATATACAGGGTCAGTTCCAGTACCATACTATATACAGGGTCAGTTCCAGTACCATATTATATACATGCTCAGTTCCAGTACCATACTATATACAGGGTCAGTTCAATACCATACTATATACAGGGTCAGTTCCAGTACCATACTATATACAGGGTCAGTTTAATACCATACTATATACAGGGTCAGTTCAATACCATACTATATACAGGGTCAGTTCAATACCATACTATATACAGGGTCAGTTTAATACCATACTATTTACAGGGTCATTTCCAGTACCATACTAAATACAGGGTCAGTTTAATACCATACTATATACAGGGTCAGTTAATACCATACTATTTACAGGGTCAGTTCCAGTACCATACTATGTACAGGGTCAGTTTAATACCATACTATATACAGGGTCAGTTCAATACCATACTATATACAGGGTCAGTTTAATACCATACTATTTACAGGGTCAGTTCCAGTACCATACTATATACAGGGTCAGTTTAATACCATACTATATACAGGGTCAGTTAATACCATACTATATACAGGGTCAGTTCCAGTACCATACTATATAAAGGGTCAGTTCCAGTACCATACTATATACATGCTCAGTTCCAGTACCATACTATATACAGGGTCAGTTCAATACCATACTATATACAGGGTCAGTTCCAGTACCATACTATGTACAGGGTCAGTTTAATACCATACTATATACAGGGTCAGTTCAATACCATACTATATACAGGGTCAGTTTAATACCATACTATTTACAGGGTCAGTTCCAGTACCATACTATATACAGGGTCAGTTTAATACCATACTATATACAGGGTGAGTTAATACCATACTATATACAGGGTCAGTTAATACCATACTATATACAGGGTCAGTTCCAGTACCATACTATATACAGGGTCAGTTCCAGTACCACACTATATACAGGGTCAGTTCAATACCATACTATATACAGGGTCAGTTCCAGTACCATACTATATACAGGGTCAGTTCCAGTACCATATTATATACATGCTCAGTTCCAGTACCATACTATATACAGGGTCAGTTCAATACCATACTATATACAGGGTCAGTTCCAGTACCATACTATATACAGGGTCAGTTTAATACCATACTATATACAGGGTCAGTTCAATACCATACTATATACAGGGTCAGTTCAATACCATACTATATACAGGGTCAGTTTAATACCATACTATTTACAGGGTCATTTCCAGTACCATACTAAATACAGGGTCAGTTTAATACCATACTATATACAGGGTCAGTTAATACCATACTATTTACAGGGTCAGTTCCAGTACCATACTATGTACAGGGTCAGTTTAATACCATACTATATACAGGGTCAGTTCAATACCATACTATATACAGGGTCAGTTTAATACCATACTATTTACAGGGTCAGTTCCAGTACCATACTATATACAGGGTCAGTTTAATACCATACTATATACAGGGTCAGTTAATACCATACTATATACAGGGTCAGTTCCAGTACCATACTATATACAGGGTCAGTTCCAGTACCATACTATATACAGGGTCAGTTCAATACCATACTATATACGGGGTCAGTTCCAGTAGCATACTATATACAGGGTCAGTTCCAGTACCATATTATATACATGCTCAGTTCCAGTACCATACTATATACAGGGTCAGTTCAATACCATACTATATACAGGGTCAGTTTAATACCATACTATATACAGGGTCAGTTCAATACCATACTATATACAGGGTCAGTTTAGTACCATACTATTTAAAGGGTCAGTTCCAGTACCATACTATATACAGGGTCAGTTTAATACCATACTATATACAGGGTCAGTTAATACCATACTATATACAGGGTCAGTTCCAGTACCACACTATATACAGGTTCAGTTCCAGTACCATACTATATACAGGGTCAGTTCAATACCATACTATATACAGGGTCAGTTCCAGTACCATACTATATACAGGGTCAGTTCAATACCATACTATATACAGGGTCAGTTCCAGTACCATACTATATACAGGGTCAGTTCCAGTACCATACTATATACAGGGTCAGTTCAATACCATACTATATACAGGGTCAGTTCCAGTACCATACTATATACAGGGTCAGTGTAATACCATACTAACTACAGGGTCAGTTAATACCATACTAACTACATGGTCAGTTCAATACCGTACTATATACAGGGTCAGTTCAATACCATACTATATACAGGGTCAGTTCCAGTACCATACTATATACAGGGTCATTTTAATACCATACTATAAACAGGGTCATTTCAATACCATACTATATACAGGGTCAGTTCCAATACCATACTATATACAGGGTCAGTTCCAGTACCATACTATATACAGGGTCAGTTCCAGTACCATACTATTTACAGGGTCAGTTCCAGTACCATACTATATACAGGGTCAGTTTAATACCATACTATATACAGGGTCAGTTAATACCATACTATTTACAGGGTCAGTTCCAGTACCATACTATGTACAGGGTCAGTTTATTACCATACTATATACAGGGTCAGTTCAATACCATACTATATACAGGGTCAGTTTAATACCATACTATTTACAGGGTCAGTTCCAGTACATTACTATATACAGGGTCAGTTTAATACCATACTATATACAGGGTCAGTTAATACCATACTATATACAGGGTCATTTCCAGTACCATACTATATACAGGGTCAGTTCCAGTACCATACTATATACAGGGTCAGTTCAATACCATACTATATACAGGGTCAGTTCCAGTACCATACTATATACAGGGTCAGTTCCAGTACAATACTATATACAGGGTCAGTTCAATACCATACTATATACAGGGTCAGTTCCAGTACCATACTATATACAGGGTCAGTGTAATACCATACTAACTACAGGGTCAGTTAATACCATACTAACTACAGGGTCAGTTCAATACCGTACTATATACAGGGTCAGTTCAATACCATACTATATACAGGGTCAGTTCCAGTACCATACTATTTACAGGGTCATTTTAATACCATACTATATACAGGGTCATTTCAATACCATACTATATACAGGGTCAGTTCCAATACCATACTATATACAGGGTCAGTTCCAGTACCATACTATATACAGGGTCAGTTCCAGTACCATACTATTTACAGGGTCAGTTCCAGTACCATACTATATACAGGGTCAGTTTAATACCATACTATATACAGGGTCAGTTAATACCATACTATATACAGGGTCAGTTCCAGTACCATACTATATAAAGAGGGTCAGTTCAATACCATACTATTTACAGGGTCAGTTCCAGTACCATACTATATACAGGTTCAGTTTAATACCATACTATATACAGGGTCAGTTTAATACCATACTATATACAGGGTCAGTTAATACCATACTATATACAGGGTCAGTTCCAGTACCATACTATATACAGGTTCAGTTTAATACCATACTATATACAGGGTCAGTTTAATACCATAATATATACATTGTCAGTTTAATACCATACTATATACAGGGTCAGTTCAATACCATACTATATTCAGGGTCAGTTAATACCATACTATATACAGGGTCAGTTCAATACCATACTATATATCGGTCAGTTAATACCATACTATATACAGGGTCAGTTCCAGTACCATACTATATACAGGGTCAGTTCCAGTAACATACTATATACATTGTCAGTTCAATACCATACTATATACAGGGTCAGTTAATACCATACTATATACAGGGTCAGTTCAATACCATACTATATACAGGGTCAGTTCAATACCATACTATATACAGGGTCAGTTCAATACCATACTATATACAGGGTCAGTTTAATACCATACTATATACAGGGTCAGTTAATACCATACTATTTACAGGGTCAGTTCCAGTACCATACTATGTACAGGGTCAGTTTAATACCATACTATATACAGGGTCAGTTCAATACCATACTATATAAAGGGTCAGTTTAATACCATACTATTTATAGGGTCAGTTCCAGTACCATACTATATACAGGGTCAGTTTAATACCATACTATATACAGGGTCAGTTAATACCATACTATATACAGGGTCAGTTCCAGTACCATACTATATACAGGGTCAGTTCCAGTACCATACTATATACAGGGTCAGTTCAATACCATACTATATACAGGGTCAGTTCCAGTACCATACTATATAAAGGGTCAGTTCCAGTACCATATTATATACATGCTCAGTTCCAGTACAATACTATATACAGGGTCATTTCAATACCATACTATATACAGGGTCAGTTCCAATACCATACTATATACAGGGTCAGTTCCAGTACCATACTATATACAGGGTCAGTTCCAGTACCATACTATTTACAGGGTCAGTTCCAGTACCATACTATATACAGGGTCAGTTTAATACCATACTATATACAGGGTCAGTTAATACCATACTATATACAGGGTCAGTTCCAGTACCATACTATATAAAGAGGGTCAGTTCAATACCATACTATTTACAGGGTCAGTTCCAGTACCATACTATATACAGGTTCAGTTTAATACCATACTATATACAGGGTCAGTTTAATACCATAATATATACATTGTCAGTTTAATACCATACTATATACAGGGTCAGTTCAATACCATACTATATTCAGGGTCAGTTAATACCATACTATATACAGGGTCAGTTCAATACCATACTATATATCGGTCAGTTAATACCATACTATATACAGGGTCAGTTCCAGTACCATACTATATACAGGGTCAGTTCCAGTACCATACTATATACAGGGTCAGTTCAATACCATACTATATACAGGGTCAGTTAATACCATACTATATACAGGGTCAGTTCAATACCATACTATATACAGGGTCAGTTCAATACCATACTATATACAGGGTCAGTTCAATACCATACTATATACAGGGTCAGTTCAATACCATACTATATACAGGGTCAGTTCAATACCATACTATATATCGGTCAGTTAATACCATACTATATACAGGGTCAGTTCCAGTACCATACTATATACAGGGTCAGTTCCAGTACCATACTATATACAGGGTCAGTTCAATACCATACTATATACAGGGTCAGTTAATACCATACTATATACAGGGTCAGTTCAATACCATACTATATACAGGGTCAGTTCAATACCATACTATTTACAGGGTCAGTTCCAGTACCATACTATATACAGGGTCAGTTTAATACCATACTATATACAGGGTCAGTTAATACCATACTATATACAGGGTCAGTTCCAGTACCATACTATATACAGGGTCAGTTCCAGTACCATACTATATACAGGGTCAGTTCAATACCATACTATATACAGGGTCAGTTCCAGTACCATACTATATAAAGGGTCAGTTCCAGTACCATATTATATACATGCTCAGTTCCAGTACCATACTATATACAGGGTCAGTTCAATACCATACTATATACAGGGTCAGTTCCAGTAACATACTATGTACAGGGTCAGTTTAATACCATACTATATACAGGGTCAGTTCAATACCATACTATATACAGGGTCAGTTTAATACCATACTATTTACAGGGTCAGTTCCAGTACCATACTATATACAGGGTCAGTTTAATACCATACTATATACAGGGTCAGTTAATACCATACTATATACAGGGTCAGTTAATACCATACTATATACAGGGTCAGTTCCAGTACCATACTATATACAGGGTCAGTTCCAGTACCATACTATATACAGGGTCAGTTCAATACCATACTATATACAGGGTCAGTTCCAGTACCATACTATATACAGGGTCAGTTCCAGTACCATATTATATACATGCTCAGTTCCAGTACCATACTATATACAGGGTCAGTTCAATACCATACTATATACGGGGTCAGTTCCAGTACCATACTATATACAGGGTCAGTTTAATACCATACTATATACAGGGTCAGTTCAATACCATACTATATACAGGGTCAGTTCAATACCATACTATATACAGGGTCAGTTTAATACCATACTATTTACAGGGTCATTTCCAGTACCATACTAAATACAGGGTCAGTTTAATACCATACTATATGCAGGGTCAGTTAATACCATACTATTTACAGGGTCAGTTCCAGTACCATACTATGTACAGGGTCAGTTTAATACCATACTATATACAGGGTCAGTTCAATACCATACTATATACAGGGTCAGTTTAATACCATACTATTTACAGGGTCAGTTCCAGTACCATACTATATACAGGGTCAGTTTAATACCATACTATATACAGGGTCAGTTAATACCATACTATATACAGGGTCAGTTCCAGTACCATACTATATACAGGGTCAGTTCCAGTACCATACTATATACAGGGTCAGTTCAATACCATACTATATACGGGGTCAGTTCCAGTACCATACTATATACAGGGTCAGTTCCAGTACCATATTATATACATGCTCAGTTCCAGTACCATACTATATACAGGGTCAGTTCAATACCATACTATATACAGGGTCAGTTTAATACCATACTATATACAGGGTCAGTTCAATACCATACTATATACAGGGTCAGTTTAGTACCATACTATTTAGAGGGTCAGTTCCAGTACCATACTATATACAGGGTCAGTTTAATACCATACTATATACAGGGTGAGTTAATACCATACTATATACAGGGTCAGTTCCAGTACCATACTATATACAGGTTCAGTTTAATACCATACTATATACAGGGTCAGTTTAATACCATAATATATACATTGTCAGTTTAATACCATACTATATACAGGGTCAGTTCAATACCATACTATATTCAGGGTCAGTTAATACCATACTATATACAGGGTCAGTTCAATACCATACTATATACAGGGTCAGTTAATACCATACTATATACAGGGTCAGTTCCAGTACCATACTATATACAGGGTCAGTTCCAGTACCATACTATATACAGGGTCAGTTCAATACCATACTATATACAGGGTCAGTTAATACCATACTATATACAGGGTCAGTTCAATACCATACTATATACAGGGTCAGTTCAATACCATACTATATACAGGGTCATTTCAATACCATACTATATACAGGGTCAGTTTAATACCATACTATTTACAGCGTCATTTCCAGTACCATACTATATACAGGGTCAGTTTAATACCATACTATATACAGGGTCAGTTAATACCATACTATTTACAGGGTCAGTTCCAGTACCATACTATATACAGGGTCAGTTCAATACCATACTATATACAGGGTCAGTTCCAGTACCATACTATATAAAGGGTCAGTTCCAGTACCATATTATATACATGCTCAGTTCCAGTACCATACTATATACAGGGTCAGTTCAATACCATACTATATACAGGGTCAGTTCCAGTACCATACTATGTACAGGGTCAGTTTAATACCATACTATATACAGGGTCAGTTCAATACCATACTATATACAGGGTCAGTTTAATACCATACTATTTACAGGGTCAGTTCCAGTACCATACTATATACAGGGTCAGTTTAATACCATACTATATACAGGGTCAGTTAATACCATACTATATACAGGGTCAGTTAATACCATACTATATACAGGGTCAGTTCCAGTACCATACTATATACAGGGTCAGTTCCAGTACCATACTATATACAGGGTCAGTTCAATACCATACTATATACAGGGTCAGTTCCAGTACCATACTATATACAGGGTCAGTTCCAGTACCATATTATATACATGCTCAGTTCCAGTACCATACTATATACAGGGTCAGTTCAATACCATACTATATACAGGGTCAGTTCAATACCATACTATATACAGGGTCAGTTTAATACCATACTATTTACAGGGTCATTTCCAGTACCATACTAAATACAGGGTCAGTTTAATACCATACTATATGCAGGGTCAGTTAATACCATACTATTTACAGGGTCAGTTCCAGTACCATACTATGTACAGGGTCAGTTTAATACCATACTATATACAGGGTCAGTTCAATACCATACTATATACAGGGTCAGTTTAATACCATACTATTTACAGGGTCAGTTCCAGTACCATACTATATACAGGGTCAGTTTAATACCATACTATATACAGGGTCAGTTAATACCATACTATATACAGGGTCAGTTCCAGTACCATACTATATACAGGGTCAGTTCCAGTACCATACTATATACAGGGTCAGTTCAATACCATACTATATACGGGGTCAGTTCCAGTACCATACTATATACAGGGTCAGTTCCAGTACCATATTATATACATGCTCAGTTCCAGTACCATACTATATACAGGGTCAGTTCAATACCATACTATATACAGGGTCAGTTTAATACCATACTATATACAGGGTCAGTTCAATACCATACTATATACAGGGTCAGTTTAGTACCATACTATTTAGAGGGTCAGTTCCAGTACCATACTATATACAGGGTCAGTTTAATACCATACTATATACAGGGTGAGTTAATACCATACTATATACAGGGTCAGTTCCAGTACCATACTATATACAGGTTCAGTTTAATACCATACTATATACAGGGTCAGTTTAATACCATAATATATACATTGTCAGTTTAATACCATACTATATACAGGGTCAGTTCAATACCATACTATATTCAGGGTCAGTTAATACCATACTATATACAGGGTCAGTTCAATACCATACTATATACAGGGTCAGTTAATACCATACTATATACAGGGTCAGTTCCAGTACCATACTATATACAGGGTCAGTTCCAGTACCATACTATATACAGGGTCAGTTCAATACCATACTATATACAGGGTCAGTTAATACCATACTATATACAGGGTCAGTTCAATACCATACTATATACAGGGTCAGTTCAATACCATACTATATACAGGGTCATTTCAATACCATACTATATACAGGGTCAGTTTAATACCATACTATTTACAGCGTCATTTCCAGTACCATACTATATACAGGGTCAGTTTAATACCATACTATATACAGGGTCAGTTAATACCATACTATTTACAGGGTCAGTTCCAGTACCATACTATATACAGGGTCAGTTCAATACCATACTATATACAGGGTCAGTTCCAGTACCATACTATATAAAGGGTCAGTTCCAGTACCATATTATATACATGCTCAGTTCCAGTACCATACTATATACAGGGTCAGTTCAATACCATACTATATACAGGGTCAGTTCCAGTACCATACTATGTACAGGGTCAGTTTAATACCATACTATATACAGGGTCAGTTCAATACCATACTATATACAGGGTCAGTTTAATACCATACTATTTACAGGGTCAGTTCCAGTACCATACTATATACAGGGTCAGTTTAATACCATACTATATACAGGGTCAGTTAATACCATACTATATACAGGGTCAGTTAATACCATACTATATACAGGGTCAGTTCCAGTACCATACTATATACAGGGTCAGTTCCAGTACCATACTATATACAGGGTCAGTTCAATACCATACTATATACAGGGTCAGTTCCAGTACCATACTATATACAGGGTCAGTTCCAGTACCATATTATATACATGCTCAGTTCCAGTACCATACTATATACAGGGTCAGTTCAATACCATACTATATACAGGGTCAGTTCCAGTACCATACTATATACAGGGTCAGTTTAATACCATACTATATACAGGGTCAGTTCAATACCATACTATATACAGGGTCAGTTCAATACCATACTATATACAGGGTCAGTTTAATACCATACTATTTACAGGGTCATTTCCAGTACCATACTAAATACAGGGTCAGTTTAATACCATACTATATACAGGGTCAGTTAATACCATACTATTTACAGGGTCAGTTCCAGTACCATACTATGTACAGGGTCAGTTTAATACCATACTATATACAGGGTCAGTTCAATACCATACTATATACAGGGTCAGTTTAATACCATACTATTTACAGGGTCAGTTCCAGTACCATACTATATACAGGGTCAGTTTAATACCATACTATATACAGGGTCAGTTAATACCATACTATATACAGGGTCAGTTCCAGTACCATACTATATAAAGGGTCAGTTCCAGTACCATACTATATACATGCTCAGTTCCAGTACCATACTATATACAGGGTCAGTTCAATACCATACTATATACAGGGTCAGTTCCAGTACCATACTATGTACAGGGTCAGTTTAATACCATACTATATACAGGGTCAGTTCAATACCATACTATATACAGGGTCAGTTTAATACCATACTATTTACAGGGTCAGTTCCAGTACCATACTATATACAGGGTCAGTTTAATACCATACTATATACAGGGTGAGTTAATACCATACTATATACAGGGTCAGTTAATACCATACTATATACAGGGTCAGTTCCAGTACCATACTATATACAGGGTCAGTTCCAGTACCACACTATATACAGGGTCAGTTCAATACCATACTATATACAGGGTCAGTTCCAGTACCATACTATATACAGGGTCAGTTCCAGTACCATATTATATACATGCTCAGTTCCAGTACCATACTATATACAGGGTCAGTTCAATACCATACTATATACAGGGTCAGTTCCAGTACCATACTATATACAGGGTCAGTTTAATACCATACTATATACAGGGTCAGTTCAATACCATACTATATACAGGGTCAGTTCAATACCATACTATATACAGGGTCAGTTTAATACCATACTATTTACAGGGTCATTTCCAGTACCATACTAAATACAGGGTCAGTTTAATACCATACTATATACAGGGTCAGTTAATACCATACTATTTACAGGGTCAGTTCCAGTACCATACTATGTACAGGATCAGTTTAATACCATACTATATACAGGGTCAGTTCAATACCATACTATATACAGGGTCAGTTTAATACCATACTATTTACAGGGTCAGTTCCAGTACCATACTATATACAGGGTCAGTTTAATACCATACTATATACAGGGTCAGTTAATACCATACTATATACAGGGTCAGTTCCAGTACCATACTATATACAGGGTCAGTTCCAGTACCATACTATATACAGGGTCAGTTCAATACCATACTATATACGGGGTCAGTTCCAGTAGCATACTATATACAGGGTCAGTTCCAGTACCATATTATATACATGCTCAGTTCCAGTACCATACTATATACAGGGTCAGTTCAATACCATACTATATACAGGGTCAGTTTAATACCATACTATATACAGGGTCAGTTCAATACCATACTATATACAGGGTCAGTTTAGTACCATACTATTTAAAGGGTCAGTTCCAGTACCATACTATATACAGGGTCAGTTTAATACCATACTATATACAGGGTCAGTTAATACCATACTATATACAGGGTCAGTTCCAGTACCACACTATATACAGGTTCAGTTCCAGTACCATACTATATACAGGGTCAGTTCAATACCATACTATATACAGGGTCAGTTCCAGTACCATACTATATACAGGGTCAGTTCAATACCATACTATATACAGGGTCAGTTCCAGTACCATACTATATACAGGGTCAGTTCCAGTACCATACTATATACAGGGTCAGTTCAATACCATACTATATACAGGGTCAGTTCCAGTACCATACTATATACAGGGTCAGTGTAATACCATACTAACTACAGGGTCAGTTAATACCATACTAACTACATGGTCAGTTCAATACCGTACTATATACAGGGTCAGTTCAATACCATACTATATACAGGGTCAGTTCCAGTACCATACTATATACAGGGTCATTTTAATACCATACTATAAACAGGGTCATTTCAATACCATACTATATACAGGGTCAGTTCCAATACCATACTATATACAGGGTCAGTTCCAGTACCATACTATATACAGGGTCAGTTCCAGTACCATACTATTTACAGGGTCAGTTCCAGTACCATACTATATACAGGGTCAGTTTAATACCATACTATATACAGGGTCAGTTAATACCATACTATTTACAGGGTCAGTTCCAGTACCATACTATGTACAGGGTCAGTTTATTACCATACTATATACAGGGTCAGTTCAATACCATACTATATACAGGGTCAGTTTAATACCATACTATTTACAGGGTCAGTTCCAGTACATTACTATATACAGGGTCAGTTTAATACCATACTATATACAGGGTCAGTTAATACCATACTATATACAGGGTCATTTCCAGTACCATACTATATACAGGGTCAGTTCCAGTACCATACTATATACAGGGTCAGTTCAATACCATACTATATACAGGGTCAGTTCCAGTACCATACTATATACAGGGTCAGTTCCAGTACAATACTATATACAGGGTCAGTTCAATACCATACTATATACAGGGTCAGTTCCAGTACCATACTATATACAGGGTCAGTGTAATACCATACTAACTACAGGGTCAGTTAATACCATACTAACTACAGGGTCAGTTCAATACCGTACTATATACAGGGTCAGTTCAATACCATACTATATACAGGGTCAGTTCCAGTACCATACTATTTACAGGGTCATTTTAATACCATACTATATACAGGGTCATTTCAATACCATACTATATACAGGGTCAGTTCCAATACCATACTATATACAGGGTCAGTTCCAGTACCATACTATATACAGGGTCAGTTCCAGTACCATACTATTTACAGGGTCAGTTCCAGTACCATACTATATACAGGGTCAGTTTAATACCATACTATATACAGGGTCAGTTAATACCATACTATATACAGGGTCAGTTCCAGTACCATACTATATAAAGAGGGTCAGTTCAATACCATACTATTTACAGGGTCAGTTCCAGTACCATACTATATACAGGTTCAGTTTAATACCATACTATATACAGGGTCAGTTTAATACCATACTATATACAGGGTCAGTTAATACCATACTATATACAGGGTCAGTTCCAGTACCATACTATATACAGGTTCAGTTTAATACCATACTATATACAGGGTCAGTTTAATACCATAATATATACATTGTCAGTTTAATACCATACTATATACAGGGTCAGTTCAATACCATACTATATTCAGGGTCAGTTAATACCATACTATATACAGGGTCAGTTCAATACCATACTATATATCGGTCAGTTAATACCATACTATATACAGGGTCAGTTCCAGTACCATACTATATACAGGGTCAGTTCCAGTAACATACTATATACATTGTCAGTTCAATACCATACTATATACAGGGTCAGTTAATACCATACTATATACAGGGTCAGTTCAATACCATACTATATACAGGGTCAGTTCAATACCATACTATATACAGGGTCAGTTCAATACCATACTATATACAGGGTCAGTTTAATACCATACTATATACAGGGTCAGTTAATACCATACTATTTACAGGGTCAGTTCCAGTACCATACTATGTACAGGGTCAGTTTAATACCATACTATATACAGGGTCAGTTCAATACCATACTATATACAGGGTCAGTTTAATACCATACTATTTATAGGGTCAGTTCCAGTACCATACTATATACAGGGTCAGTTTAATACCATACTATATACAGGGTCAGTTAATACCATACTATATACAGGGTCAGTTCCAGTACCATACTATATACAGGGTCAGTTCCAGTACCATACTATATACAGGGTCAGTTCAATACCATACTATATACAGGGTCAGTTCCAGTACCATACTATATAAAGGGTCAGTTCCAGTACCATATTATATACATGCTCAGTTCCAGTACAATACTATATACAGGGTCATTTCAATACCATACTATATACAGGGTCAGTTCCAATACCATACTATATACAGGGTCAGTTCCAGTACCATACTATATACAGGGTCAGTTCCAGTACCATACTATTTACAGGGTCAGTTCCAGTACCATACTATATACAGGGTCAGTTTAATACCATACTATATACAGGGTCAGTTAATACCATACTATATACAGGGTCAGTTCCAGTACCATACTATATAAAGAGGGTCAGTTCAATACCATACTATTTACAGGGTCAGTTCCAGTACCATACTATATACAGGTTCAGTTTAATACCATACTATATACAGGGTCAGTTTAATACCATACTATATACAGGGTCAGTTAATACCATACTATATACAGGGTCAGTTCCAGTACCATACTATATACAGGTTCAGTTTAATACCATACTATATACAGGGTCAGTTTAATACCATAATATATACATTGTCAGTTTAATACCATACTATATACAGGGTCAGTTCAATACCATACTATATTCAGGGTCAGTTAATACCATACTATATACAGGGTCAGTTCAATACCATACTATATATCGGTCAGTTAATACCATACTATATACAGGGTCAGTTCCAGTACCATACTATATACAGGGTCAGTTCCAGTACCATACTATATACAGGGTCAGTTCAATACCATACTATATACAGGGTCAGTTAATACCATACTATATACAGGGTCAGTTCAATACCATACTATATACAGGGTCAGTTCAATACCATACTATATACAGGGTCAGTTCAATACCATACTATATACAGGGTCAGTTCAATACCATACTATATACAGGGTCAGTTCAATACCATACTATATATCGGTCAGTTAATACCATACTATATACAGGGTCAGTTCCAGTACCATACTATATACAGGGTCAGTTCCAGTACCATACTATATACAGGGTCAGTTCAATACCATACTATATACAGGGTCAGTTAATACCATACTATATACAGGGTCAGTTCAATACCATACTATATACAGGGTCAGTTCAATACCATACTATTTACAGGGTCAGTTCCAGTACCATACTATATACAGGGTCAGTTTAATACCATACTATATACAGGGTCAGTTAATACCATACTATATACAGGGTCAGTTCCAGTACCATACTATATACAGGGTCAGTTCCAGTACCATACTATATACAGGGTCAGTTCAATACCATACTATATACAGGGTCAGTTCCAGTACCATACTATATAAAGGGTCAGTTCCAGTACCATATTATATACATGCTCAGTTCCAGTACCATACTATATACAGGGTCAGTTCAATACCATACTATATACAGGGTCAGTTCCAGTACCATACTATGTACAGGGTCAGTTTAATACCATACTATATACAGGGTCAGTTCAATACCATACTATATACAGGGTCAGTTTAATACCATACTATTTACTGGGTCAGTTCCAGTACCATACTATATACAGGGTCAGTTTAATACCATACTATATACAGGGTCAGTTAATACCATACTATATACAGGGTCAGTTAATACCATACTATATACAGGGTCAGTTCCAGTACCATACTATATACAGGGTCAGTTCCAGTACCATACTATATACAGGGTCAGTTCAATACCATACTATATACAGGGTCAGTTCCAGTACCATACTATATACAGGGTCAGTTCCAGTACCATATTATATACATGCTCAGTTCCAGTACCATACTATATACAGGGTCAGTTCAATACCATACTATATACGGGGTCAGTTCCAGTACCATACTATATACAGGGTCAGTTTAATACCATACTATATACAGGGTCAGTTCAATACCATACTATATACAGGGTCAGTTCAATACCATACTATATACAGGGTCAGTTTAATACCATACTATTTACAGGGTCATTTCCAGTACCATACTAAATACAGGGTCAGTTTAATACCATACTATATGCAGGGTCAGTTAATACCATACTATTTACAGGGTCAGTTCCAGTACCATACTATGTACAGGGTCATTTTAATACCATACTATATACAGGGTCAGTTCAATACCATACTATATACAGGGTCAGTTTAATACCATACTATTTACAGGGTCAGTTCCAGTACCATACTATATACAGGGTCAGTTTAATACCATACTATATACAGGGTCAGTTAATACCATACTATATACAGGGTCAGTTCCAGTACCATACTATATACAGGGTCAGTTCCAGTACCATACTATATACAGGGTCAGTTCAATACCATACTATATACGGGGTCAGTTCCAGTACCATACTATATACAGGGTCAGTTCCAGTACCATATTATATACATGCTCAGTTCCAGTACCATACTATATACAGGGTCAGTTCAATACCATACTATATACAGGGTCAGTTTAATACCATACTATATACAGGGTCAGTTCAATACCATACTATATACAGGGTCAGTTTAGTACCATACTATTTAGAGGGTCAGTTCCAGTACCATACTATATACAGGGTCAGTTTAATACCATACTATATACAGGGTGAGTTAATACCATACTATATACAGGGTCAGTTCCAGTACCATACTATATACAGGTTCAGTTTAATACCATACTATATACAGGGTCAGTTTAATACCATAATATATACATTGTCAGTTTAATACCATACTATATACAGGGTCAGTTCAATACCATACTATATTCAGGGTCAGTTAATACCATACTATATACAGGGTCAGTTCAATACCATACTATATACAGGGTCAGTTAATACCATACTATATACAGGGTCAGTTCCAGTACCATACTATATACAGGGTCAGTTCCAGTACCATACTATATACAGGGTCAGTTCAATACCATACTATATACAGGGTCAGTTAATACCATACTATATACAGGGTCAGTTCAATACCATACTATATACAGGGTCAGTTCAATACCATACTATATACAGGGTCAGTTCAATACCATACTATATACAGGGTCAGTTTAATACCATACTATTTACAGCGTCATTTCCAGTACCATACTATATACAGGGTCAGTTTAATACCATACTATATACAGGGTCAGTTAATACCATACTATTTACAGGGTCAGTTCCAGTACCATACTATGTACAGGGTCAGTTTAATACCATACTATATACAGGGTCAGTTCAATACCATACTATATACAGGGTCAGTTTAATACCATACTATTTACAGGGTCAGTTCCAGTACCATACTATATACAGGGTCAGTTTAATACCATACTATATACAGGGTCAGTTAATACCATACTATATACAGGGTCAGTTCAATACCATACTATATACAGGGTCAGTTCCAGTACCATACTATATAAAGGGTCAGTTCCAGTACCATATTATATACATGCTCAGTTCCAGTACCATACTATATACAGGGTCAGTTCAATACCATACTATATACAGGGTCAGTTCCAGTACCATACTATGTACAGGGTCAGTTTAATACCATACTATATACAGGGTCAGTTCAATACCATACTATATACAGGGTCAGTTTAATACCATACTATTTACAGGGTCAGTTCCAGTACCATACTATATACAGGGTCAGTTTAATACCATACTATATACAGGGTCAGTTAATACCATACTATATACAGGGTCAGTTAATACCATACTATATACAGGGTCAGTTCCAGTACCATACTATATACAGGGTCAGTTCCAGTACCATACTATACACAGGGTCAGTTCAATACCATACTATATACAGGGTCAGTTCCAGTACCATACTATATACAGGGTCAGTTCCAGTACCATATTATATACATGCTCAGTTCCAGTACCATACTATATACAGGGTCAGTTCAATACCATACTATATACGGGGTCAGTTCCAGTACCATACTATATACAGGGTCAGTTTAATACCATACTATATACAGGGTCAGATCAATACCATACTATATACAGGGTCAGTTCAATACCATACTATATACAGGGTCAGTTTAATACCATACTATTTACAGGGTCATTTCCAGTACCATACTAAATACAGGGTCAGTTTAATACCATACTATATACAGGGTCAGTTAATACCATACTATTTACAGGGTCAGTTCCAGTACCATACTATGTACAGGGTCAGTTTAATACCATACTATATACAGGGTCAGTTCAATACCATACTATATACAGGGTCAGTTTAATACCATACTATTTACAGGGTCAGTTCCAGTACCATACTATATACAGGGTCAGTTTAATACCATACTATATACAGGGTCAGTTAATACCATACTATATACAGGGTCAGTTCCAGTACCATACTATATACAGGGTCAGTTCCAGTACCATACTATATACAGGGTCAGTTCAATACCATACTATATACGGGGTCAGTTCCAGTACCATACTATATACAGGGTCAGTTCCAGTACCATATTATATACATGCTCAGTTCCAGTACCATACTATATACAGGGTCAGTTCAATACCATACTATATACAGGGTCAGTTTAATACCATACTATATACAGGGTCAGTTCAATACCATACTATATACAGGGTCAGTTTAGTACCATACTATTTAGAGGGTCAGTTCCAGTACCATACTATATACAGGGTCAGTTTAATACCATACTATATACAGGGTCAGTTAATACCATACTATATACAGGGTCAGTTCCAGTACCACACTATATACAGGTTCAGTTCCAGTACCATACTATATACAGGGTCAGTTCAATACCATACTATATACAGGGTCAGTTCCAGTACCATACTATATACAGGGTCAGTTCAATACCATACTATATACAGGGTCAGTTCCAGTACCATACTATATACAGGGTCAGTTCCAGTACCATACTATATACAGGGTCAGTTCAATACCATACCATATACAGGGTCAGTTCCAGTACCATACTATATACAGGGTCAGTGTAATACCATACTAACTACAGGGTCAGTTAATACCATACTAACTACATGGTCAGTTCAATACCGTACTATATACAGGGTCAGTTCAAAACCATACTATATACAGGGTCAGTTCCAGTACCATACTATATACAGGGTCATTTTAATACCATACTATAAACAGGGTCATTTCAATACCATACTATATACAGGGTCATTTCAATACCATACTATATACAGGGTCAGTTCCAATACCATACTATATACAGGGTCAGTTCCAGTACCATACTATATACAGGGTCAGTTCCAGTACCATACTATTTACAGGGTCAGTTCCAGTACCATACTATATACAGGGTCAGTTTAATACCATACTATATACAGGGTCAGTTAATACCATACTATTTACAGGGTCAGTTCCAGTACCATACTATGTACAGGGTCAGTTTATTACCATACTATATACAGGGTCAGTTCAATACCATACTATATACAGGGTCAGTTTAATACCATACTATTTACAGGGTCAGTTCCAGTACATTACTATATACAGGGTCAGTTTAATACCATACTATATACAGGGTCAGTTAATACCATACTATATACAGGGTCATTTCCAGTACCATACTATATACAGGGTCAGTTCCAGTACCATACTATATACAGGGTCAGTTCCATACCATACTATATACAGGGTCAGTTCCAGTACCATACTATATACAGGGTCAGTTCCAGTACCATACTATATACAGGGTCAGTTCAATACCATACTATATACAGGGTCAGTTCCAGTACCATACTATATACAGGGTCAGTGTAATACCATACTAACTACAGGGTCAGTTAATACCATAGTAACTACAGGGTCAGTTCAATACCGTACTATATACAGGGTCAGTTCAATACCATACTATATACAGGGTCAGTTCCAGTACCATACTATTTACAGGGTCATTTTAATACCATACTATATACAGGGTCATTTCAATACCATACTATATACAGGGTCAGTTCCAATACCATACTATATACAGGGTCAGTTCCAGTACCATACTATATACAGGGTCAGTTCCAGTACCATACTATTTACAGGGTCAGTTCCAGTACCATACTATATACAGGGTCAGTTTAATACCATACTATATACAGGGTCAGTTAATACCATACTATATACAGGGTCAGTTCCAGTACCATACTATATAAAGAGGGTCAGTTCAATACCATACTATTTACAGGGTCAGTTCCAGTACCATACTATATACAGGTTCAGTTTAATACCATACTATATACAGGGTCAGTTTATTACCATACTATATACAGGGTCAGTTAATACCATACTATATACAGGGTCAGTTCCAGTACCATACTATATACAGGGTCAGTTAATACCATACTATATACAGGGTCAGTTCCAGTACCATACTATATACAGGGTCAGTTTAATACCATACTATATACAGGGTCAGTTTAATACCATAACATATACATTGTCAGTTTAATACCATACTATATACAGGGTCAGTTCAATACCATACTATATTCAGGGTCAGTTAATACCATACTATATACAGGGTCAGTTCAATACCATACTATATACAGGGTCAGTTAATACCATACTATATACAGGGTCAGTTCCAGTACCATACTATATACAGGGTCAGTTCCAGTACCATACTATATACAGGGTCAGTTCAATACCATACTATATACAGGGTCAGTTAATACCATACTATATACAGGGTCAGTTCAATACCATACTATATACAGGGTCAGTTCAATACCATACTATATACAGGGTCAGTTCAATACCATACTATATACAGGGTCAGTTTAATACCATACTATTTACAGCGTCATTTCCAGTACCATACTATATACAGGGTCAGTTTAATACCATACTATATACAGGGTCAGTTAATACCATACTATTTACAGGGTCAGTTCCAGTACCATACTATGTACAGGGTCAGTTTAATACCATACTATATACAGGGTCAGTTCAATACCATACTATATACAGGGTCAGTTTAATACCATACTATTTACAGGGTCAGTTCCAGTACCATACTATATACAGGGTCAGTTTAATACCATACTATATACAGGGTCAGTTAATACCATACTATATACAGGGTCAGTTCCAGTACCATACTATATACAGGGTCAGTTCCAGTACCATACTATATACAGGGTCAGTTCAATACCATACTATATACAGGGTCAGTTCCAGTACCATACTATATAAAGGGTCAGTTCCAGTACCATATTATATACATGCTCAGTTCCAGTACCATACTATATACAGGGTCAGTTCAATACCATACTATATACAGGGTCAGTTCCAGTACCATACTATGTACAGGGTCAGTTTAATACCATACTATATACAGGGTCAGTTCAATACCATACTATATACAGGGTCAGTTTAATACCATACTATTTACAGGGTCAGTTCCAGTACCATACTATATACAGGGTCAGTTTAATACCATACTATATACAGGGTCAGTTAATACCATACTATATACAGGGTCAGTTCCAGTACCATACTATATACAGGGTCAGTTCCAGTACCATACTATATACAGGGTCAGTTCAATACCATACTATATACAGGGTCAGTTCCAGTACCATACTATATAAAGGGTCAGTTCCAGTACCATATTATATACATGCTCAGTACCATACTATATACAGCGTCAGTTCAATACCATACTATATACAGGGTCAGTTCCAGTACCATACTATGTACAGGGTCAGTTTAATACCATACTATATACAGGGTCAGTTCAATACCATACTATATACAGGGTCAGTTTAATACCATACTATTTACAGGGTCAGTTCCAGCACCATACTATATACAGGGTCAGTTTAATACCATACTATATACAGGGTCAGTTAATACCATACTATATACAGGGTCAGTTAATACCATACTATATACAGGGTCAGTTCCAGTACCATACTATATACAGGGTCAGTTCCAGTACCATACTATATACAGGGTCAGTTCAATACCATACTATATACAGGGTCAGTTCCAGTACCATACTATATACAGGGTCAGTTCCAGTACCATATTATATACATGCTCAGTTCCAGTACCATACTATATACAGGGTCAGTTCAATACCATACTATATACAGGGTCAGTTCCAGTACCATACTATATACAGGGTCAGTTTAATACCATACTATATACAGGGTCAGTTCAATACCATACTATATACAGGGTCAGTTCAATACCATACTATATACAGGGTCAGTTTAATACCATACTATTTACAGGGTCATTTCCAGTACCATACTAAATACAGGGTCAGTTTAATACCATACTATATACAGGGTCAGTTAATACCATACTATTTACAGGGTCAGTTCCAGTACCATACTATGTACAGGGTCAGTTTAATACCATACTATATACAGGGTCAGTTCAATACCATACTATATACAGGGTCAGTTTAAAACCATACTATTTACAGGGTCAGTTCCAGTACCATACTATATACAGGGTCAGTTTAATACCATACTATATACAGGGTCAGTTAATACCATACTATATACAGGGTCAGTTCCAGTACCATACTATATACAGGGTCAGTTCCAGTACCATACTATATACAGGGTCAGTTCAATACCATACTATATACGGGGTCAGTTCCAGTACCATACTATATACAGGGTCAGTTCCAGTACCATATTATATACATGCTCAGTTCCAGTACCATACTATATACAGGGTCAGTTCAATACCATACTATATACAGGGTCAGTTTAATACCATACTATATACAGGGTCAGTTCAATACCATACTATATACAGGGTCAGTTTAGTACCATACTATTTAGAGGGTCAGTTCCAATACCATACTATATACAGGGTCAGTTTAATACCATACTATATACAGGGTCAGTTAATACCATACTATATACACGGTCAGTTCCAGTACCACACTATATACAGGTTCAGTTCCAGTACCATACTATATACAGGGTCAGTTCAATACCATACTATATACAGGGTCAGTTCCAGTACCATACTATATACAGGGTCAGTTCAATACCATACTATATACAGGGTCAGTTCCAGTACCATACTATATACAGGGTCAGTTCCAGTACCATACTATATACAGGGTCAGTTCAATACCATACTATATACAGGGTCAGTTCCAGTACCATACTATATACAGGATCAGTGTAATACCATACTAACTACAGGGTCAGTTAATACCATACTAACTACATGGTCAGTTCAATACCGTACTATATACAGGGTCAGTTCAATACCATACTATATACAGGGTCAGTTCAATACCATACTATATACAGGGTCAGTTTAATACCATACTATTTACAGGGTCAGTTCCAGCACCATACTATATACAGGGTCAGTTTAATACCATACTATATACAGGGTCAGTTAATACCATACTATATACAGGGTCAGTTAATACCATACTATATACAGGGTCAGTTCCAGTACCATACTATATACAGGGTCAGTTCCAGTACCATACTATATACAGGGTCAGTTCAATACCATACTATATACAGGGTCAGTTCCAGTACCATACTATATACAGGGTCAGTTCCAGTACCATATTATATACATGCTCAGTTCCAGTACCATACTATATACAGGGTCAGTTCAATACCATACTATATACAGGGTCAGTTCCAGTACCATACTATATACAGGGTCAGTTTAATACCATACTATATACAGGGTCAGTTCAATACCATACTATATACAGGGTCAGTTCAATACCATACTATATACAGGGTCAGTTTAATACCATACTATTTACAGGGTCATTTCCAGTACCATACTAAATACAGGGTCAGTTTAATACCATACTATATACAGGGTCAGTTAATACCATACTATTTACAGGGTCAGTTCCAGTACCATACTATGTACAGGGTCAGTTTAATACCATACTATATACAGGGTCAGTTCAATACCATACTATATACAGGGTCAGTTTAAAACCATACTATTTACAGGGTCAGTTCCAGTACCATACTATATACAGGGTCAGTTTAATACCATACTATATACAGGGTCAGTTAATACCATACTATATACAGGGTCAGTTCCAGTACCATACTATATACAGGGTCAGTTCCAGTACCATACTATATACAGGGTCAGTTCAATACCATACTATATACGGGGTCAGTTCCAGTACCATACTATATACAGGGTCAGTTCCAGTACCATATTATATACATGCTCAGTTCCAGTACCATACTATATACAGGGTCAGTTCAATACCATACTATATACAGGGTCAGTTTAATACCATACTATATACAGGGTCAGTTCAATACCATACTATATACAGGGTCAGTTTAGTACCATACTATTTAGAGGGTCAGTTCCAATACCATACTATATACAGGGTCAGTTTAATACCATACTATATACAGGGTCAGTTAATACCATACTATATACACGGTCAGTTCCAGTACCACACTATATACAGGTTCAGTTCCAGTACCATACTATATACAGGGTCAGTTCAATACCATACTATATACAGGGTCAGTTCCAGTACCATACTATATACAGGGTCAGTTCAATACCATACTATATACAGGGTCAGTTCCAGTACCATACTATATACAGGGTCAGTTCCAGTACCATACTATATACAGGGTCAGTTCAATACCATACTATATACAGGGTCAGTTCCAGTACCATACTATATACAGGATCAGTGTAATACCATACTAACTACAGGGTCAGTTAATACCATACTAACTACATGGTCAGTTCAATACCGTACTATATACAGGGTCAGTTCAATACCATACTATATACAGGGTCAGTTCCAGTACCATACTATATACAGGGTCATTTTAATACCATACTATAAACAGGGTCATTTCAATACCATACTATATACAGGGTCAGTTCCAATACCATACTATATACAGGGTCAGTTCCAGTACCATACTATATACAGGGTCAGTTCCAGTACCATACTATTTACAGGGTCAGTTCCAGTACCATACTATATACAGGGTCAGTTTAATACCATACTATATACAGGGTCAGTTAATACCATACTATTTACAGGGTCAGTTCCAGTACCATACTATGTACAGGGTCAGTTTATTACCATACTATATACAGGGTCAGTTCAATACCATACTATATACAGGGTCAGTTTAATACCATACTATTTACAGGGTCAGTTCCAGTACCATTACTATATACAGGGTCAGTTTAATACCATACTATATACAGGGTCAGTTAATACCATACTATATACAGGGTCAGTTCCATTACCATACTATATACAGGGTCAGTTCCAGTACCATACTATATACAGGGTCAGTTCAATACCATACTATATACAGGGTCAGTTCCAGTACCATACTATATACAGGGTCAGTTCCAGTACCATACTATATACAGGGTCAGTTCAATACCATACTATATACAGGGTCAGTTCCAGTACCATACTATATACAGGGTCAGTGTAATACCATACTAACTACAGGGTCAGTTAATACCATACTAACTACAGGGTCAGTTCAATACCGTACTATATACAGGGTCAGTTCAATACCATACTATATACAGGGTCAGTTCCAGTACCATACTATTTACAGGGTCAGTTTAATACCATACTATATACAGGGTCAGTTCAATACCATACTATATACAGGGTCAGTTCCAATACCATACTATATACAGGGTCAGTTCCAGTACCATACTATATACAGGGTCAGTTCCAGTACCATACTATTTACAGGGTCAGTTCCAGTACCATACTATATACAGGGTCAGTTTAATACCATACTATATACAGGGTCAGTTAATACCATACTATATACAGGGTCAGTTCCAGTACCATACTATATAAAGAGGGTCAGTTCAATACCATACTATTTACAGGGTCAGTTCCAGTACCATACTATATACAGGTTCAGTTTAATACCATACTATATACAGGGTCAGTTTAATACCATACTATATACAGGGTCAGTTAATACCATACTATATACAGGGTCAGTTCCAGTACCATACTATATACAGGGTCAGTTAATACCATACTATATACAGGGTCAGTTCCAGTACCATACTATATACAGGGTCAGTTCCAGTACCATACTATATACAGGGTCAGTTTAATACCATACTATATACAGGGTCAGTTTAATACCATAATATATACATTGTCAGTTTAATACCATACTATATACAGGGTCAGTTCAATACCATACTATATTCAGGGTCAGTTAATACCATACTATATACAGGGTCAGTTCAATACCATACTATATACAGGGTCACTTAATACCATACTATATACAGGGTCAGTTCCAGTACCATACTATATACAGGGTCAGTTCCAGTACCATACTATATACAGGGTCAGTTCAATACCATACTATATACAGGGTCAGTTAATACCATACTATATACAGGGTCAGTTCAATACCATACTATATACAGGGTCAGTTCAATACCATACTATATACAGGGTCAGTTCAATACCATACTATATACAGGGTCAGTTTAATACCATACTATTTACAGCGTCATTTCCAGTACCATACTATATACAGGGTCAGTTTAATACCATACTATATACAGGGTCAGTTAATACCATACTATTTACAGGGTCAGTTCCAGTACCATACTATGTACAGGGTCAGTTTAATACCATACTATATACAGGGTCAGTTCAATACCATACTATATACAGGGTCAGTTTAATACCATACTATTTACAGGGTCAGTTCCAGTACCATACTATATACAGGGTCAGTTTAATACCATACTATATACAGGGTCAGTTAATACCATACTATATACAGGGTCAGTTCCAGTACCATACTATATACAGGGTCAGTTCCAGTACCATACTATATACAGGGTCAGTTCAATACCATACTATATACAGGGTCAGTTCCAGTACCATACTATATAAAGGGTCAGTTCCAGTACCATATTATATACATGCTCAGTTCCAGTACCATACTATATACAGGGTCAGTTCAATACCATACTATATACAGGGTCAGTTCCAGTACCATACTATGTACAGGGTCAGTTTAATACCATACTATATACAGGGTCAGTTCAATACCATACTATATACAGGGTCAGTTTAATACCATACTATTTACAGGGTCAGTTCCAGTACCATACTATATACAGGGTCAGTTTAATACCATACTATATACAGGGTCAGTTAATACCATACTATATACAGGGTCAGTTAATACCATACTATATACAGGGTCAGTTCCAGTACCATACTATATACAGGGTCAGTTCCAGTACCATACTATATACAGGGTCAGTTCAATACCATACTATATACAGGGTCAGTTCCAGTACCATACTATATACAGGGTCAGTTCCAGTACCATATTATATACATGCTCAGTTCCAGTACCATACTATATACAGGGTCAGTTCAATACCATACTATATACAGGGTCAGTTCCAGTACCATACTATATACAGGGTCAGTTTAATACCATATTATATACAGGGTCAGTTCAATACCATACTATATACAGGGTCAGTTCAATACCATACTATATACAGGGTCAGTTTAATACCATACTATTTACAGGGTCATTTCCAGTACCATACTAAATACAGTGTCAGTTTAATACCATACTATATACAGGGTCAGTTAATACCATACTATTTACAGGGTCAGTTCCAGTACCATACTATATACAGGGTCAGTTTAATACCATACTATATACAGGGTCAGTTAATACCATACTATATACAGGGTCAGTTCCAGTACCATACTATATACTGGGTCAGTTCCAGTACCATACTATATACAGGGTCAGTTCAATACCATACTATATACGGGGTCAGTTCCAGTACCATACTATATACAGGGTCAGTTCCAGTACCATATTATATACATGCTCAGTTCCAGTACCATACTATATACAGGGTCAGTTCAATACCATACTATATACAGGGTCAGTTTAATACCATACTATATACTGGGTCAGTTCAATACCATACTATATACAGGGTCAGTTTAGTACCATACTATTTAGAGGGTCAGTTCCAGTACCATACTATATACAGGGTCAGTTTAATACCATACTATATACAGGGTCAGTTCCAGTACCAGACTATTTGCAGGGTCAGTTCCAGTACCATACTATATACAGGGTCAGTTAATACCATACTATATAGAGGGTCAGTTCCAGTACCATACTATATACAGGGTCAGTTCAATACCATACTATTTACAGGGTCAGTTCCAGTACCATACTATATACAGGGTCAGTTAATACCATACTATATACAGGGTCAGTTCCAGTACCATACTATGTACAGGGTCAGTTTATTACCATACTATATACAGGGTCAGTTCAATACCATACTATATACAGGGTCAGTTTAATACCATACTATTTACAGGGTCAGTTCCAGTACATTACTATATACAGGGTCAGTTTAATACCATACTATATACAGGGTCAGTTAATACCATACTATATACAGGGTCAGTTCCAGTACCATACTATATACAGGGTCAGTTCCAGTACCATACTATATACAGGGTCAGTTCAATACCATACTATATACAGGGTCAGTTCCAGTACCATACTATATACAGGGTCAGTTCCAGTACCATACTATATACAGGGTCAGTTCAATACCATACTATATACAGGGTCAGTTCCAGTACCATACTATATACAGGGTCAGTGTAATACCATACTAACTACAGGGTCAGTTAATACCATACTAACTACAGGGTCAGTTCAATACCGTACTATATACAGGGTCAGTTCAATACCATACTATATACAGGGTCAGTTCCAGTACCATACTATATACAGGGTCATTTTAATACCATACTATATACAGGGTCATTTCAATACCATACTATATACAGGGTCAGTTCCAATACCATACTATATACAGGGTCAGTTCCAGTACCATACTATATACAGGGTCAGTTCCAGTACCATACTATTTACAGGGTCAGTTCCAGTACCATACTATATACAGGGTCAGTTTAATACCATACTATATACAGGGTCAGTTAATACCATACTATTTACAGGGTCAGTTCCAGTACCATACTATGTACAGGGTCAGTTTATTACCATACTATATACAGGGTCTGTTCAATACCATACTATATACAGGGTCAGTTTAATACCATACTATTTACAGGGTCAGTTCCAGTACATTACTATATACAGGGTCAGTTTAATACCATACTATATACAGGGTCAGTTAATACCATACTATATACAGGGTCATTTCCAGTACCATACTATATACAGGGTCAGTTCCAGTACCATACTATATACAGGGTCAGTTCAATACCATACTATATACAGGGTCAGTTCCAGTACCATACTATATACAGGGTCAGTTCCAGTACCATACTATATACACTGTCAGTTCAATACCATACTATATACAGGGTCAGTTCCAGTACCATACTATATACAGGGTCAGTGTAATACCATACTAACTACAGGGTCAGTTAATACCATACTAACTACAGGGTCAGTTCAATACCGTACTATATACAGGGTCAGTTCAATACCATACTATATACAGGGTCAGTTCCAGTACCATACTATTTACAGGGTCATTTTAATACCATACTATATACAGGGTCATTTCAATACCATACTATATACAGGGTCAGTTCCAATACCATACTATATACAGGGTCAGTTCCAGTACCATACTATATACAGGGTCAGTTCCAGTACCATACTATTTACAGGGTCAGTTCCAGTACCATACTATATACAGGGTCAGTTTAATACCATACTATATACAGGGTCAGTTAATACCATACTATATACAGGGTCAGTTCCAGTACCATACTATATAAAGAGGGTCAGTTCAATACCATACTATTTACAGGGTCAGTTCCAGTACCATACTATATACAGGTTCAGTTTAATACCATACTATATACAGGGTCAGTTTAATACCATACTATATACAGGGTCAGTTAATACCATACTATATACAGGGTCAGTTCAATACCATACTATATACAGGGTCAGTTCAATACCATACTATATACAGGGTCAGTTCCAGTACCAGACTATATACAGGGTCAGTTCCAGTACCATACTATATACAGGGTCAGTTCAATACCATACTATATACAGGGTCAGTTCCAGTACCATACTATATACAGGGTCAGTGTAATACCATACTAACTACAGGGTCAGTTAATACCATACTAACTACAGGGTCAGTTCAATACCGTACTATATACAGGGTCAGTTCAATACCATACTATATACAGGGTCAGTTCCAGTACCATACTATTTACAGGGTCATTTTAATACCATACTATATACAGGGTCATTTCAATACCATACTATATACAGGGTCAGTTCCAATACCATACTATATACAGGGTCAGTTCCAGTACCATACTATATACAGGGTCAGTTCCAGTACCATACTATTTACAGGGTCAGTTCCAGTACCATACTATATACAGGGTCAGTTTAATACCATACTATATACAGGGTCAGTTAATACCATACTATATACAGGGTCAGTTCCAGTACCATACTATATAAAGAGGGTCAGTTCAGTACCATACTATTTACAGGGTCAGTTCCAGTACCATACTATATACAGGTTCAGTTTAATACCATACTATATACAGGGTAAGTTTAATACCATACTATTTACAGGGTCAGTTCAATACCATACTATATACAGGGTCAGTTCAATACCATACTATATACAGGGTCAGTTCAATACCATACTATATACAGGGTCAGTTTAATACCATACTATTTACAGGGTCAGTTCCAGTACCATACTATATACAGGGTCAGTTTAACACCATACTATATACAGGGTCAGTTAATACCATACTATTTACAGGGTCAGTTCCAGTACCATACTATGTACAGGGTCAGTTTAATACCATACTATATACAGGGTCAGTTCAATACCATACTATATACAGGGTCAGTTTAATACCATACTATTTACAGGGTCAGTTCCAGTACCATACTATATACAGGGTCAGTTTAATACCATACTATACACAGGGTCAGTTAATACCATACTATATACAGGGTCAGTTCCAGTACCATACTATATACAGGGTCAGTTCCAGTACCATACTATATACAGGGTCAGTTCCAGTACCATACTATATACAGGGTCAGTTTAATACCATACTAACTACAGGGTCAGTTCAATACCGTACTATATACAGGGTCAGTTCAATACCATACTATATACAGGGTCAGTTCCAATACCATACTATATACAGGGTCAGTTCCAGTACCATACTATATACAGGTTCAGTTCCAGTACCATACTATATACAGGGGCAGTTCCAGTACCATACTATTTACAGGGTCAGTTCCAGTACCACACTATATACAGGGTCAGTTTAATACCATACTATATACAGCGTCAGTTAATACCATACTATATACAGGGTCAGTTCCAGTACCATACTATATACAGGGTCAGTTTAATACCATACTATTTACAGGGTCGGTTCCAGTACCATACTATATACAGGGTCAGTTTAATACCATACTATATACAGGGTCAGATCAATACCATACTATATTCAGGGTCAGTTAATACCATACTATATACAGGGTCATTTCAATACCATACTATATACAGGGTCAGTTCAATACCATACTATATACAGGGTCAGTTTAATACCATACTATATACAGGGTCAGTTCCAGTACCATACTATATACAGGGTCAGTTAATACCATACTATATACAGGGTCAGTTCAAGTACCATACTAAATACAGGGTCAGTTCAATACCATTCTATATACAGGGTCAGTTCAATACCATACTATTTACAGGGTCAGTTCCAGTACCATACTATATACAGGGTCAGTTTAATACCATACTATATACAGGGTAAGTTAATACCATACTATATACAGGGTCAGTTCCAGTACCATACTATATACAGGGTCAGTTCAATACCATACTATATACAGGGTCAGTTCCAGTACCATACTATATACAGGGTCAGTTCAATACCATACTATATACAGGGTCAGTTCCAATACCATACAATATACAGGGTCAGTTCAATACCATACTATATACAGGGTCAGTTCCAGAACCATACTACATTCAGGGTCAGTTAATACCATACTATATACAGGGTCAGTTCCAGTACCATACTATATTCAGGGTCAGTTAATACCATACTATATACAGGGTCAGTTCCAGTACCATACTATATACAGGGTCAGTTCCAGTACCATACTATATACAGGGTCAGTTCCAGTACCAGACTATATACAGGGTCAGTTTAATACCATACTATATACAGGGTCAGTTCCAGTACCATACTCTATACAGGGTCAGTTCCAGTACCATACTATATACAGGGTCAGTTCCAGTACCATATAATATTCAGTGTCAGTGTAATACCATACTATTTACAGGGTCAGTTCCAGTACCATACTATATAAAGGGTCAGTTTAATACCATAATATATACAGGGTCAGTTAATACAATACTATATACAGGGTCAGTTCCAGTACCATACTATATACAGGGTCAGTTCCAGTACCATACTATGTACAGGGTCAGTTCAATACCATACTATATACAGGGTCAGTTCCAGTACCATACTATATACAGGGTCAGTTCCAGTACCATATTATATACATGATCAGTTCCAGTACCATACTATATACAGGGTCAGTTCAATACCACACTATATACAGAGTCAGTTCCAGTACCATACTATATACAGGGTCAGTTTAATACCATACTATATACAGGGTCAGTTAATACCATACTAAATACAGGGTCAGTTCCAGTACCATACTATGTACAGGGTCAGTTTATTACCATACTATATACAGGGTCTGTTCAATACCATACTATATACAGGGTCAGTTTAATACCATACTATTTACAGGGTCAGTTCCAGTACATTACTATATACAGGGTCAGTTTAATACCATACTATATACAGGGTCAGTTAATACCATACTATATACAGGGTCATTTCCAGTACCATACTATATACAGGGTCAGTTCCAGTACCATACTATATACAGGGTCAGTTCAATACCATACTATATACAGGGTCAGTTCCAGTACCATACTATATACAGGGTCAGTTCCAGTACCATACTATATACACTGTCAGTTCAATACCATACTATATACAGGGTCAGTTCCAGTACCATACTATATACAGGGTCAGTGTAATACCATACTAACTACAGGGTCAGTTAATACCATACTAACTACAGGGTCAGTTCAATACCGTACTATATACAGGGTCAGTTCAATACCATACTATATACAGGGTCAGTTCCAGTACCATACTATTTACAGGGTCATTTTAATACCATACTATATACAGGGTCATTTCAATACCATACTATATACAGGGTCAGTTCCAATACCATACTATATACAGGGTCAGTTCCAGTACCATACTATATACAGGGTCAGTTCCAGTACCATACTATTTACAGGGTCAGTTCCAGTACCATACTATATACAGGGTCAGTTTAATACCATACTATATACAGGGTCAGTTAATACCATACTATATACAGGGTCAGTTCCAGTACCATACTATATAAAGAGGGTCAGTTCAATACCATACTATTTACAGGGTCAGTTCCAGTACCATACTATATACAGGGTCAGTTTAATACCATACTATATACAGGGTCAGTTTAATACCATACTATATACAGGGTCAGTTCAATACCATACTATATACAGGGTCAGTTCAATACCATACTATATACAGGGTCAGTTCAATACCATACTATATACAGGGTCAGTTCCAGTACCATACTATATACAGGGTCAGTTCCAGTACCATACTATATACAGGGTCAGTTCAATACCATACTATATACAGGGTCAGTTCCAGTACCATACTATATACAGGGTCAGTGTAATACCATACTAACTACAGGGTCAGTTAATACCATACTAACTACAGGGTCAGTTCAATACCGTACTATATACAGGGTCAGTTCAATACCATACTATATACAGGGTCAGTTCCAGTACCATACTATTTACAGGGTCATTTTAATACCATACTATATACAGGGTCATTTCAATACCATACTATATACAGGGTCAGTTCCAATACCATACTATATACAGGGTCAGTTCCAGTACCATACTATATACAGGGTCAGTTCCAGTACCATACTATTTACAGGGTCAGTTCCAGTACCATACTATATACAGGGTCAGTTTAATACCATACTATATACAGGGTCAGTTAATACCATACTATATACAGGGTCAGTTCCAGTACCATACTATATAAAGAGGGTCAGTTCAGTACCATACTATTTACAGGGTCAGTTCCAGTACCATACTATATACAGGTTCAGTTTAATACCATACTATATACAGGGTAAGTTTAATACCATACTATATACAGGGTCAGTTAATACCATACTATATACAGGGTCAGTTCAATACCATACTATATACAGGGTCAGTTCAATACCATACTATATACAGGGTCAGTTTAATACCATACTATTTACAGGGTCAGTTCCAGTACCATACTATATACAGGGTCAGTTTAACACCATACTATATACAGGGTCAGTTAATACCATACTATTTACAGGGTCAGTTCCAGTACCATACTATGTACAGGGTCAGTTTAATACCATACTATATACAGGGTCAGTTCAATACCATACTATATACAGGGTCAGTTTAATACCATACTATTTACAGGGTCAGTTCCAGTACCATACTATATACAGGGTCAGTTTAATACCATACTATACACAGGGTCAGTTAATACCATACTATATACAGGGTCAGTTCCAGTACCATACTATATACAGGGTCAGTTCCAGTACCATACTATATACAGGGTCAGTTCCAGTACCATACTATATACAGGGGTCAGTTTAATACCATACTATACTACAGGGTCAGTTAATACCATACTAACTACAGGGTCAGTTCAATACCGTACTATATACAGGGTCAGTTCAATACCATACTATATACAGGGTCAGTTCCAATACCATACTATATACAGGGTCAGTTCCAGTACCATACTATATACAGGGTCAGTTCCAGTACCATACTATATACAGGGGCAGTTCCAGTACCATACTATTTACAGGGTCAGTTCCAGTACCACACTATATACAGGGTCAGTTTAATACCATACTATATACAGCGTCAGTTAATACCATACTATATACAGGGTCAGTTCCAGTACCATACTATATACAGGGTCAGTTTAATACCATACTATTTACAGGGTCGGTTCCAGTACCATACTATATACAGGGTCAGTTTAATACCATACTATATACAGGGTCAGATCAATACCATACTATATTCAGGGTCAGTTAATACCATACTATATACAGGGTCATTTCAATACCATACTATATACAGGGTCAGTTCAATACCATACTATATACAGGGTCAGTTTAATACCATACTATATACAGGGTCAGTTCCAGTACCATACTATATACAGGGTCAGTTAATACCATACTATATACAGGGTCAGTTCAAGTACCATACTAAATACAGGGTCAGTTCAATACCATTCTATATACAGGGTCAGTTCAATACCATACTATTTACAGGGTCAGTTCCAGTACCATACTATATACAGGGTCAGTTTAATACCATACTATATACAGGGTCAGTTAATACCATACTATATACAGGGTCAGTTCCAGTACCATACTATATACAGGGTCAGTTCAATACCATACTATATACAGGGTCAGTTCCAGTACCATACTATATACAGGGTCAGTTCAATACCATACTATATACAGGGTCAGTTCCAATACCATACAATATACAGGGTCAGTTCAATACCATACTATATACAGGGTCAGTTCCAGAACCATACTACATTCAGGGTCAGTTAATACCATACTATATACAGGGTCAGTTCCAGTACCATACTATATTCAGGGTCAGTTAATACCATACTATATACAGGGTCAGTTCCAGTACCATACTATATACAGGGTCAGTTCCAGTACCATACTATATACAGGGTCAGTTCCAGTACCAGACTATATACAGGGTCAGTTTAATACCATACTATATACAGGGTCAGTTCCAGTACCATACTCTATACAGGGTCAGTTCCAGTACCATACTATATACAGTGTCAGTTCCAGTACCATATAATATTCAGTGTCAGTGTAATACCATACTATTTACAGGGTCAGTTCCAGTACCATACTATATAAAGGGTCAGTTTAATACCATAATATATACAGGGTCAGTTAATACAATACTATATACAGGGTCAGTTCCAGTACCATACTATATACAGGGTCAGTTCCAGTACCATACTATGTACAGGGTCAGTTCAATACCATACTATATACAGGGTCAGTTCCAGTACCATACTATATACAGGGTCAGTTCCAGTACCATATTATATACATGATCAGTTCTAGTACCATACTATATACAGGGTCAGTTCAATACCACACTATATACAGAGTCAGTTCCAGTACCATACTATATACAGGGTCAGTTTAATACCATACTATATACAGGGTCAGTTAATACCATACTAAATACAGGGTCAGTTAATACCATACTATATACAGGGTCAATTCCAGTACCATACTATATACAGGGTCAGTTCAATACCATACTATTTACAGGGTCAGTTCCAGTACCATACTATATACAGGGTCAGTTCCAGTACCATACTATATACAGGGTCAGTTCAATACCATACTATATACAGGGTCAGTTCAATAACATACTATATACAGGGTCAGTGTAATACCATACTATTTACAGGGTCAGTTCCAGTACCATACTATATTCAGGGTCAGTTTAATACCATACTATATACAGGGTCAGTTAATACCATACTATATACAGGGTCAATTCCAGTACATTACTATATACAGGGTCAGTTCAATACCATACTATTTACAGGGTCAGTTCCAGTACCATACTATATACAGGGTCAGTTCCAGTACCATACTATATACAGGGTCAGTTCCAATACCATACTATATACAGGGTCAGTTCCAGTACCATACTATATACAGGGTCAGTTCCAGTACCATACTATATACAGGGTCAGTTCCAGTACCATAATATTTACAGGGTCAGTTCCAGTACCATACTATGTACAGGGTCAGTTTAATACCATACTATATACAGGGTCAGTTAATACCATACTATATACAGGGTCAGTTCCAGTACCATACTATATACAGGGTCAGTTCAATACCATACTATTTACAGGGTCAGTTCCAGTACCATACTATATACAGGGTCAGTTTAATACCATACTATATACAGGGTCAGTTTAACACCATACTATATACAGGGTCAGTTCCAGTACCATACTATATACAGGGTCAGTTCCAGTACCATACTATATACAGGGTCAGTTCCAGTACCATACTATATACAGGGTCAGTTTAATACCATACTATATACAGGGTCAGTTCCAGTACCATAGTATATACATGCTCAGTTCCAGTACCATACTATATACAGGGTCAGTTTAATACCATACTATATACAGTGTCAGTTCCAGTACCATACTATATACAGGGTCAGTTAATACCATACTATATACAGGGTCAGTTCCAGTACCATACTATATACAGGGTCAGTTTAATACCATAATATATACAGGGTCAGTTCCAGTACCATACTATATACAGGGTCAGTTCCAGTACCATACTATATACAGGGTCAGTTTAATACCATACTATATACATGGTCAGTTCAATACCATACTATATACAGGGTCAGTTCAATACCATACTATATACAGGGTCAGTTCCAGTACCATACTATATACAGGGTCAGTTCAATACCATACTATTACAGGGTCAGTTCCAGTACCATACTATATACAGGGTCAGTTTAATACCATACTATATACAGGGTCAGTTTAATACCATACTATATACAGGGTCAGTTCAATACCATATAATATTCAGTGTCAGTTTAATACCATACTATTTACAGGGTCAGTTCCAGTACCATACTATATACAGGGTCAGTTTAATACCATACTATATACAGGGTCAGTTAATACCATACTATATACAGGGTCAGTTCCAGTACCATACTATATACAGGGTCAGTTCCAGTACCATACTATGTACAGGGTCAGTTCAATACCATACTATATACAGGGTCAGTTCCAGTACCATACTATATACAGGGTAATTTCAATACCATACTACATACAGGGTCAGTTCCAGTACCATACTATATTCTGTGTCAGTTTAATACCATACTATATACATGCTCAATTCCAGTACCATACTATAGACAGGGTCAGTTCCAGTACCATACTATATACAGGGTCAGTTCCAGTACCAGACTATATACAGGGTCAGTTTAATACCATACTATATACAGGGTCAGTTTAATACCATACTATATACAGGGTCAGTTCCAGTACCAAGTATATACATGCTCAGTTCCAGTACCATACTATATACAGGGTCAGTTTAATACCATACTATATACAGGGTCAGTTCCAGTACCATACTATATACAGGGTCAGTTAATACCATACTATATACAGGGTCAGTTCCAGTACCATACTATATACAGGGTCAGTTCAATACCATACTATTTACAGGGTCAGTTCCAGTACCATACTATATACAGGGTCAGTTTAATACCATACTATATACAGGGTCAGTTTAATACCATACTATATACAGGGTCAGTTCCAGTACCATACTATATACAGGGTCAGTTCCAGTACCATACTATATACAGGGTCAGTTCCAGTACCATACTATATACAGGGTCAGTTTAATACCATACTATATACAGGGTCAGTTCCAGTACCATAGTATATACATGCTCAGTTCCAGTACCATACTATATACAGGGTCAGTTTAATACCATACTATATACAGTGTCAGTTCCAGTACCATACTATATACAGGGTCAGTTAATACCATACTATATACAGGGTCAGTTCCAGTACCATACTATATACAGGGTCAGTTTAATACCATAATATATACAGGGTCAGTTCCAGTACCATACTATATACAGGGTCAGTTCCAGTACCATACTATATACAGGGTCAGTTTAATACCATACTATATACATGGTCAGTTCAATACCATACTATATACAGGGTCAGTTCAATACCATACTATATACAGGGTCAGTTCCAGTACCATACTATATACAGGGTCAGTTCAATACCATACTATTACAGGGTCAGTTCCAGTACCATACTATATACAGGGTCAGTTTAATACCATACTATATACAGGGTCAGTTTAATACCATACTATATACAGGGTCAGTTCAATACCATATAATATTCAGTGTCATTTTAATACCATACTATTTACAGGGTCAGTTCCAGTACCATACTATATACAGGGTCAGTTTAATACCATACTATATACAGGGTCAGTTAATACCATACTATATACAGGGTCAGTTCCAGTACCATACTATATACAGGGTCAGTTCCATTACCATACTATGTACAGGGTCAGTTCAATACCATACTATATACAGGGTCAGTTCCAGTACCATACTATATACAGGGTCAGTTCCAGTACCATATTATATACATGCTCAGTTCCAGTACCATACTATATACAGGGTCAGTTCAATACCACATTATATACAGGGTCAGTTCCAGTACCATACTATATACAGGGTCAGTTTAATACCATACTATATACAGGGTCAGTTAATACCATACTAAATACAGGGTCAGTTAATACCATACTATATACAGGGTTAATTCCAGTACCATACTATATACAGGGTCAGGTCAATACCATACTATTTACAGGGTCAGTTCCAGTACCATACTATATACAGGGTCAATTCCAGTACCATACTATATACAGGGTCAGTTCAATACCATACTATTTACAGGGTCAGTTCCAGTACCATACTATTTACAGGGTCAGTTCCAGTACCATACTATATTCAGGGTCAGTTTAATACCATACTATATACAGGGTCAGTTAATACCATACTATATACAGGGTCAATTCCAGTACCATACTATATACAGGGTCAGTTCCAGTACCATACTCTATACAGGGTTAGTTCCAGTACCAGACTATATACAGGGTCAGTTTTAATACCATACTATATACAGGGTCAGTTCCAGTACCATACTACATACAGTGTCAGTTCCAGTACCATACTATATACAGGGTCAGTTCCAGTACCATACTATATACAGGGTCAGTTTAATACAATACTATATACAGGGTCAGTTCCAGTACCATAGTATATACATGCTCAGTTCCAGTAACATACTATATACAGGGTCAGTTTAATACCATACTATATACAGGGTCAGTTCCAGTACCATACTATATACAGGGTCAGTTAATACCATACTATATACAGGGTCAGTTCCAGTACCATACTATATACAGGGTCAGTTCCAGTACCATACTATATACAGGGTCAGTTTAATACCATACTATATACAGGGTCAGTTCAATACCATACTATATACAGGGTCAGTTCAATACCATACTGTATACAGGGTCAGTTCCAGTACCATACTATATACAGGGTCAGTTCCAGTACCAGACTATATACAGGGTCAGTTCAATACCATACTATATACAGGGTCAGTTCCAGTACCATACTATATACAGGGTAATTTCAATACCATACTACATACAGGGTCAGTTCCAGTACCATACTATATTCTGTGTCAGTTTAATACCATACTATATACATGCTCAATTCCAGTACCATACTATAGACAGGGTCAGTTCCAGTACCATACTATATACAGGGTCAGTTCCAGTACCAGACTATATACAGGGTCAGTTTAATACCATACTATATACAGGGTCAGTTTAATACCATACTATATACAGGGTCAGTTCCAGTACCATAGTATATACATGCTCAGTTCCAGTACCATACTATATACAGGGTCAGTTTAATACCATACTATATACAGGGTCAGTTTAATACCATACTATATACAGGGTCAGTTCCAGTACCATACTATATACAGGGTCAGTTCCAGTACCATACTATATACAGGGTCAGTTCCAGTACCATACTATATACAGGGTCAGTTTAATACCATACTATATACAGGGTCAGTTCCAGTACCATAGTATATACATGCTCAGTTCCAGTACCATACTATATACAGGGTCAGTTTAATACCATACTATATACAGTGTCAGTTCCAGTACCATACTATATACAGGGTCAGTTAATACCATACTATATACAGGGTCAATTCCAGTACCATACTATATACAGGGTCAGTTTAATACCATAATATATACAGGGTCAGTTCCAGTACCATACTATATACAGGGTCAGTTCCAGTACCATACTATATACAGGGTCAGTTTAATACCATACTATATACATGGTCAGTTCAATACCATACTATATACAGGGTCAGTTCAATACCATACTATATACAGGGTCAGTTCCAGTACCATACTATATACAGGGTCAGTTCAATACCATACTATTACAGGGTCAGTTCCAGTACCATACTATATACAGGGTCAGTTTAATACCATACTATATACAGGGTCAGTTTAATACCATACTATATACAGGGTCAGTTCAATACCATATAATATTCAGTGTCATTTTAATACCATACTATTTACAGGGTCAGTTCCAGTACCATACTATATACAGGGTCAGTTTAATACCATACTATATACAGGGTCAGTTAATACCATACTATATACAGGGTCAGTTCCAGTACCATACTATATACAGGGTCAGTTCCATTACCATACTATGTACAGGGTCAGTTCAATACCATACTATATACAGGGTCAGTTCCAGTACCATACTATATACAGGGTCAGTTCCAGTACCATATTATATACATGCTCAGTTCCAGTACCATACTATATACAGGGTCAGTTCAATACCACATTATATACAGGGTCAGTTCCAGTACCATACTATATACAGGGTCAGTTTAATACCATACTATATACAGGGTCAGTTAATACCATACTAAATACAGGGTCAGTTAATACCATACTATATACAGGGTTAATTCCAGTACCATACTATATACAGGGTCAGGTCAATACCATACTATTTACAGGGTCAGTTCCAGTACCATACTATATACAGGGTCAATTCCAGTACCATACTATATACAGGGTCAGTTCAATACCATACTATTTACAGGGTCAGTTCCAGTACCATACTATTTACAGGGTCAGTTCCAGTACCATACTATATTCAGGGTCAGTTTAATACCATACTATATACAGGGTCAGTTAATACCATACTATATACAGGGTCAATTCCAGTACCATACTATATACAGGGTCAGTTCCAGTACCATACTCTATACAGGGTTAGTTCCAGTACCAGACTATATACAGGGTCAGTTTTAATACCATACTATATACAGGGTCAGTTCCAGTACCATACTACATACAGTGTCAGTTCCAGTACCATACTATATACAGGGTCAGTTCCAGTACCATACTATATACAGGGTCAGTTTAATACAATACTATATACAGGGTCAGTTCCAGTACCATAGTATATACATGCTCAGTTCCAGTAACATACTATATACAGGGTCAGTTTAATACCATACTATATACAGGGTCAGTTCCAGTACCATACTATATACAGGGTCAGTTAATACCATACTATATACAGGGTCAGTTCCAGTACCATACTATATACAGGGTCAGTTCCAGTACCATACTATATACAGGGTCAGTTTAATACCATACTATATACAGGGTCAGTTCAATACCATACTATATACAGGGTCAGTTCAATACCATACTGTATACAGGGTCAGTTCCAGTACCATACTATATACAGGGTCAGTTCCAGTACCAGACTATATACAGGGTCAGTTCAATACCATACTATATACAGGGTCAGTTCCAGTACCATACTATATACAGGGTAATTTCAATACCATACTACATACAGGGTCAGTTCCAGTACCATACTATATTCTGTGTCAGTTTAATACCATACTATATACATGCTCAATTCCAGTACCATACTATAGACAGGGTCAGTTCCAGTACCATACTATATACAGGGTCAGTTCCAGTACCAGACTATATACAGGGTCAGTTTAATACCATACTATATACAGGGTCAGTTTAATACCATACTATATACAGGGTCAGTTCCAGTACCATAGTATATACATGCTCAGTTCCAGTACCATACTATATACAGGGTCAGTTTAATACCATACTATATACAGGGTCAGTTCCAGTACCATACTATATACAGGGTCAGTTAATACCATACTATATACAGGGTCAGTTCCAGTACCATACTATATACAGTGTCTGTTCCAGTACCATACTATATACATGCTCAGTTCCAGTACCATACTATATACAGGGTCAGTTCAATACCATACTAATACAGGGTCAGTTCCAGTACCATACTATATACAGGGTCAGTTCAATACCATACTATATACAGGGTCAGTTGAATACCATACTATATACAGGGTCAGGCCCAATACCATACTATGTACAGGGTCAGTTCCAGTACCATACTATGTACAGGGTCAGTTCCAGTACCATACTATATACAGGGTCAGTTCCAGTACCATACTATATACAGGGTCAGTTTAATACCATACTATTTACAGGGTCAGTTCCAGTACCATACTATATACAGGGTCAGTTTAATACCATACTATATACAGGGTCAGTTAATACCATACTATATACAGGGTCAGTTCCAGTACCATACTATATACAGGGTCAGTTCCAGTACCATACTATATACAGGGTCAGTTCAATACCATACTATATACAGGGTCAGTTCCAGTACCATACTATATACAGGGTCAGTTCAATACCATACTATATACAGGGTCAGTTCCAGTACCATAGTATATACATGCTCAGTTCCAGTACCATACTATATACAGGGTCAGTTTAATACCATACTATATACAGGGTCAGTTCCAGTACCATACTATATACAGGGTCAGTTAATACCATACTATATACAGGGTCAGTTCCAGTACCATACTATATACAGTGTCTGTTCCAGTACCATACTATATACATGCTCAGTTCCAGTACCATACTATATACAGGGTCAGTTCAATACCATACTATATACAGGGTCAGTTCCAGTACGATACTATATACAGGGTCAGTTCAATACCATACTATATACAGGGTCAGTTTAATACCATACTATATACAGGGTCAGTTAATACCATACTATATACAGGGTCAGTTAATACCATACTGTATACAGGGTCAGTTCCAGTACCATACTATATACAGGGTCAGTTCCAGTACCAGACTATATACAGGGTCAGTTCAATACCATACTATATACAGGGTCAGTTCCAGTACCATACTATATACAGGGTAATTTCAATACCATACTACATACAGGGTCAGTTCCAGTACCATACTATATTCTGTGTCAGTTTAATACCATACTATATACATGCTCAATTCCAGTACCATACTATAGACAGGGTCAGTTCCAGTACCATACTATATACAGGGTCAGTTCCAGTACCAGACTATATACAGGGTCAGTTTAATACCATACTATATACAGGGTCAGTTTAATACCATACTATATACAGGGTCAGTTCCAGTACCATAGTATATACATGCTCAGTTCCAGTACCATACTATATACAGGGTCAGTTTAATACCATACTATATACAGGGTCAGTTCCAGTACCATACTATATACAGGGTCAGTTAATACCATACTATATACAGGGTCAGTTCCAGTACCATACTATATACAGTGTCTGTTCCAGTACCATACTATATACATGCTCAGTTCCAGTACCATACTATATACAGGGTCAGTTCAATACCATACTAATACAGGGTCAGTTCCAGTACCATACTATATACAGGGTCAGTTCAATACCATACTATATACAGGGTCAGTTGAATACCATACTATATACAGGGTCAGGCCCAATACCATACTATGTACAGGGTCAGTTCCAGTACCATACTATGTACAGGGTCAGTTCCAGTACCATACTATATACAGGGTCAGTTCCAGTACCATACTATATACAGGCTCAGTTTAATACCATACTATTTACAGGGTCAGTTCCAGTACCATACTATATACAGGGTCAGTTTAATACCATACTATATACAGGGTCAGTTAATACCATACTATATACAGGGTCAGTTCCAGTACCATACTATATACAGGGTCAGTTCCAGTACCATACTATATACAGGGTCAGTTCAATACCATACTATATACAGGGTCAGTTCCAGTACCATACTATATACAGGGTCAGTTCAATACCATACTATATGCAGAGTCAGTTCCAGTACCATAGTATATACATGCTCAGTTCCAGTACCATACTATATACAGGGTCAGTTTAATACCATACTATATACAGGGTCAGTTCCAGTACCATACTATATACAGGGTCAGTTAATACCATACTATATACAGGGTCAGTTCCAGTACCATACTATATACAGTGTCTGTTCCAGTACCATACTATATACATGCTCAGTTCCAGTACCATACTATATACAGGGTCAGTTCAATACCATACTATATACAGGGTCAGTTCCAGTACGATACTATATACAGGGTCAGTTCAATACCATACTATATACAGGGTCAGTTTAATACCATACTATATACAGGGTCAGTTAATACCATACTATATACAGGTTCAGTTAATACCATACTATATACAGGGTCAGTTCAATACCATACTATATACAGGGTCAGTTCAATACCATATTATATACAGGGTCAGGCCCAATACCATACTATTTACAGGGTCAGTTAAAGTACCATACTATATACAGGGTCAGTTCCAGTACCATACTATATACAGGGTCAGTTCCAGTACCATACTATATACAGGGTCAGTTTAATACCATACTATTTACAGGGTCAGTTCCAGTACCATACTATATACAGGGTCAGTTTAATACCATACTATATACAGGGTCAGTTAATACCATACTATATACAGGGTCAGTTCCAGTACCATACTATATACAGGGTCAGTTCCAGTACCATACTATATACAGGGTCAGTTCCAGTACCATACTATATACAGGGTCAGTTCCAGTACCATACTATATACAGGGTCAGTTCCAATACCATACTATATACAGGGTCAGTTCCAGTACCATACTATATACAGGGTCAGTTCAATACCATACTATATACAGGGTCAGTTCAATACCATACTATATACAGGGTCAGTTCCAGTACCATACTATATACAGGGTCAGTTCCAGTACCAGACTATATACAGGGTCAGTTCCAGTACCATACTATATACAGGGTCAGTTCCAGTACCATACTATATACAGGGTCATTTCATTACCATACTATATACAGGGTCAGTTCCAGTACAATACTATATTCAGGGTCAGTTTAATACCATACTATATACAGGGTCAGTTCCAGTACCATACTATATACAGGGTCAGTTCAATACCATACTATATATCGGGTCAGTTCCAATACCATACAATATACAGGGTCAGTTCAATACCATACTCTACACAGGGTCAGTTCCAGAACCATACTACATTCAGGGTCAGTTAATACCATACTATATACAGGGTCAGTTCCAGTACCATACTATATTCAGGGTCAGTTAATACCATACTATATACAGGGTCAGTTCCAGTACCATACTATATACAGGGTCATTTTAATACCATACTATATACAGGGTCATTTCAATACCATACTATATACAGGGTCAGTTCCAGTACCATACTATATACAGGGTCAGTTCCAGTACCATACTATATACAGGGTCAGTTCCAGTACCATAATATTTACAGGGTCAGTTCCAGTACCATACTATGTACAGGGTCAGTTTAATACCATACTATATACAGGGTCAGTTAATACCATACTATATACAGGGTCAGTTCCAGTACCATACTATATACAGGGTCAGTTCCAGTACCATACTATATACAGGGTCAGTTCCATTACCATACTATGTACAGGGTCAGTTCAATACCATACTATATACAGGGTCAGTTCCAGTACCATACTATATACAGGGTCAGTTCCAGTACCATATTATATACATGCTCAGTTCCAGTACCATACTATATACAGGGTCAGTTCAATACCACATTATATACAGGGTCAGTTCCAGTACCATACTATATACAGGGTCAGTTTAATACCATACTATATACAGGGTCAGTTAATACCATACTAAATACAGGGTCAGTTAATACCATACTATATACAGGGTTAATTCCAGTACCATACTATATACAGGGTCAGGTCAATACCATACTATTTACAGGGTCAGTTCCAGTACCATACTATATACAGGGTCAATTCCAGTACCATACTATATACAGGGTCAGTTCAATACCATACTATTTACAGGGTCAGTTCCAGTACCATACTATTTACAGGGTCAGTTCCAGTACCATACTATATTCAGGGTCAGTTTAATACCATACTATATACAGGGTCAGTTAATACCATACTATATACAGGGTCAATTCCAGTACCATACTATATACAGGGTCAGTTCCAGTACCATACTCTATACAGGGTTAGTTCCAGTACCAGACTATATACAGGGTCAGTTTTAATACCATACTATATACAGGGTCAGTTCCAGTACCATACTACATACAGTGTCAGTTCCAGTACCATACTATATACAGGGTCAGTTCCAGTACCATACTATATACAGGGTCAGTTTAATACAATACTATATACAGGGTCAGTTCCAGTACCATAGTATATACATGCTCAGTTCCAGTAACATACTATATACAGGGTCAGTTTAATACCATACTATATACAGGGTCAGTTCCAGTACCATACTATATACAGGGTCAGTTAATACCATACTATATACAGGGTCAGTTCCAGTACCATACTATATACAGGGTCAGTTCCAGTACCATACTATATACAGGGTCAGTTTAATACCATACTATATACAGGGTCAGTTCAATACCATACTATATACAGGGTCAGTTCAATACCATACTGTATACAGGGTCAGTTCCAGTACCATACTATATACAGGGTCAGTTCCAGTACCAGACTATATACAGGGTCAGTTCAATACCATACTATATACAGGGTCAGTTCCAGTACCATACTATATACAGGGTCAGTTCCAGTACCATACTCTATACAGGGTTAGTTCCAGTACCAGACTATATACAGGGTCAGTTTTAATACCATACTATATACAGGGTCAGTTCCAGTACCATACTACATACAGTGTCAGTTCCAGTACCATACTATATACAGGGTCAGTTCCAGTACCATACTATATACAGGGTCAGTTTAATACAATACTATATACAGGGTCAGTTCCAGTACCATAGTATATACATGCTCAGTTCCAGTAACATACTATATACAGGGTCAGTTTAATACCATACTATATACAGGGTCAGTTCCAGTACCATACTATATACAGGGTCAGTTAATACCATACTATATACAGGGTCAGTTCCAGTACCATACTATATACAGGGTCAGTTCCAGTACCATACTATATACAGGGTCAGTTTAATACCATACTATATACAGGGTCAGTTCAATACCATACTATATACAGGGTCAGTTCAATACCATACTGTATACAGGGTCAGTTCCAGTACCATACTATATACAGGGTCAGTTCCAGTACCAGACTATATACAGGGTCAGTTCAATACCATACTATATACAGGGTCAGTTCCAGTACCATACTATATACAGGGTAATTTCAATACCATACTACATACAGGGTCAGTTCCAGTACCATACTATATTCTGTGTCAGTTTAATACCATACTATATACATGCTCAATTCCAGTACCATACTATAGACAGGGTCAGTTCCAGTACCATACTATATACAGGGTCAGTTCCAGTACCAGACTATATACAGGGTCAGTTTAATACCATACTATATACAGGGTCAGTTTAATACCATACTATATACAGGGTCAGTTCCAGTACCATAGTATATACATGCTCAGTTCCAGTACCATACTATATACAGGGTCAGTTTAATACCATACTATATACAGGGTCAGTTCCAGTACCATACTATATACAGGGTCAGTTAATACCATACTATATACAGGGTCAGTTCCAGTACCATACTATATACAGTGTCTGTTCCAGTACCATACTATATACATGCTCAGTTCCAGTACCATACTATATACAGGGTCAGTTCAATACCATACTAATACAGGGTCAGTTCCAGTACCATACTATATACAGGGTCAGTTCAATACCATACTATATACAGGGTCAGTTGAATACCATACTATATACAGGGTCAGGCCCAATACCATACTATGTACAGGGTCAGTTCCAGTACCATACTATGTACAGGGTCAGTTCCAGTACCATACTATATACAGGGTCAGTTCCAGTACCATACTATATACAGGGTCAGTTTAATACCATACTATTTACAGGGTCAGTTCCAGTACCATACTATATACAGGGTCAGTTTAATACCATACTATATACAGGGTCAGTTAATACCATACTATATACAGGGTCAGTTCCAGTACCATACTATATACAGGGTCAGTTCCAGTACCATACTATATACAGGGTCAGTTCAATACCATACTATATACAGGGTCAGTTCCAGTACCATACTATATACAGGGTCAGTTCAATACCATACTATATGCAGAGTCAGTTCCAGTACCATAGTATATACATGCTCAGTTCCAGTACCATACTATATACAGGGTCAGTTTAATACCATACTATATACAGGGTCAGTTCCAGTACCATACTATATACAGGGTCAGTTAATACCATACTATATACAGGGTCAGTTCCAGTACCATACTATATACAGTGTCTGTTCCAGTATCATACTATATACATGCTCAGTTCCAGTACCATACTATATACAGGGTCAGTTCAATACCATACTATATACAGGGTCAGTTCCAGTACGATACTATATACAGGGTCAGTTCAATACCATACTATATACAGGGTCAGTTTAATACCATACTATATACAGGGTCAGTTAATACCATACTATATACAGGTTCAGTTAATACCATACTGTATACAGGGTCAGTTCCAGTACCATACTATATACAGGGTCAGTTCCAGTACCAGACTATATACAGGGTCAGTTCAATACCATACTATATACAGGGTCAGTTCCAGTACCATACTATATACAGGGTAATTTCAATACCATACTACATACAGGGTCAGTTCCAGTACCATACTATATTCTGTGTCAGTTTAATACCATACTATATACATGCTCAATTCCAGTACCATACTATAGACAGGGTCAGTTCCAGTACCATACTATATACAGGGTCAGTTCCAGTACCAGACTATATACAGGGTCAGTTTAATACCATACTATATACAGGGTCAGTTTAATACCATACTATATACAGGGTCAGTTCCAGTACCATAGTATATACATGCTCAGTTCCAGTACCATACTATATACAGGGTCAGTTTAATACCATACTATATACAGGGTCAGTTCCAGTACCATACTATATACAGGGTCAGTTAATACCATACTATATACAGGGTCAGTTCCAGTACCATACTATATACAGTGTCTGTTCCAGTACCATACTATATACATGCTCAGTTCCAGTACCATACTATATACAGGGTCAGTTCAATACCATACTAATACAGGGTCAGTTCCAGTACCATACTATATACAGGGTCAGTTCAATACCATACTATATACAGGGTCAGTTTAATACCATACTATATACAGGGTCAGTTAATACCATACTATATACAGGTTCAGTTAATACCATACTATATACAGGGTCAGTTCCAGTACCATACTATATACAGGGTCAGTTCCAGTACCATACTATATACAGGCTCAGTTTAATACCATACTATTTACAGGGTCAGTTCCAGTACCATACTATATACAGGGTCAGTTTAATACCATACTATATACAGGGTCAGTTAATACCATACTATATACAGGGTCAGTTCCAGTACCATACTATATACAGGGTCAGTTCCAGTACCATACTATATACAGGGTCAGTTCAATACCATACTATATACAGGGTCAGTTCCAGTACCATACTATATACAGGGTCAGTTCAATACCATACTATATGCAGAGTCAGTTCCAGTACCATAGTATATACATGCTCAGTTCCAGTACCATACTATATACAGGGTCAGTTTAATACCATACTATATACAGGGTCAGTTCCAGTACCATACTATATACAGGGTCAGTTAATACCATACTATATACAGGGTCAGTTCCAGTACCATACTATATACAGTGTCTGTTCCAGTACCATACTATATACATGCTCAGTTCCAGTACCATACTATATACAGGGTCAGTTCAATACCATACTATATACAGGGTCAGTTCCAGTACGATACTATATACAGGGTCAGTTCAATACCATACTATATACAGGGTCAGTTTAATACCATACTATATACAGGGTCAGTTAATACCATACTATATACAGGTTCAGTTAATACCATACTATATACAGGGTCAGTTCAATACCATACTATATACAGGGTCAGTTCAATACCATACTATATACAGGGTCAGGCCCAATACCATACTATTTACAGGGTCAGTTAAAGTACCATACTATATACAGGGTCAGTTCCAGTACCATACTATATACAGGGTCAGTTCCAGTACCATACTATATACAGGGTCAGTTTAATACCATACTATTTACAGGGTCAGTTCCAGTACCATACTATATACAGGGTCAGTTTAATACCATACTATATACAGGGTCAGTTAATACCATACTATATACAGGGTCAGTTCCAGTACCATACTATATACAGGGTCAGTTCCAGTACCATACTATATACAGGGTCAGTTCCAGTACCATACTATATACAGGGTCAGTTCCAGTACCATACTATATACAGGGTCAGTTCCAATACCATACTATATACAGGGTCAGTTCCAGTACCATACTATATACAGGGTCAGTTCAATACCATACTATATACAGGGTCAGTTCAATACCATACTATATACAGGGTCAGTTCCAGTACCATACTATATACAGGGTCAGTTCCAGTACCAGACTATATACAGGGTCAGTTCCAGTACCATACTATATACAGGGTCAGTTCCAGTACCATACTATATACAGGGTCATTTCATTACCATACTATATACAGGGTCAGTTCCAGTACAATACTATATTCAGGGTCAGTTTAATACCATACTATATACAGGGTCAGTTCCAGTACCATACTATATACAGGGTCAGTTCAATACCATACTATATATCGGGTCAGTTCCAATACCATACAATATACAGGGTCAGTTCAATACCATACTCTACACAGGGTCAGTTCCAGAACCATACTACATTCAGGGTCAGTTAATACCATACTATATACAGGGTCAGTTCCAGTACCATACTATATTCAGGGTCAGTTAATACCATACTATATACAGGGTCAGTTCCAGTACCATACTATATACAGGGTCATTTTAATACCATACTATATACAGGGTCATTTCAATACCATACTATATACAGGGTCAGTTCCAGTACCATACTATATACAGGGTCAGTTCCAGTACCATACTATATACAGGGTCAGTTCCAGTACCATAATATTTACAGGGTCAGTTCCAGTACCATACTATGTACAGGGTCAGTTTAATACCATACTATATACAGGGTCAGTTAATACCATACTATATACAGGGTCAGTTCCAGTACCATACTATATACAGGGTCAGTTCAATACCATACTATTTACAGGGTCAGTTCCAGTACCATACTATATACAGGGTCAGTTTAATACCATACTATATACAGGGTCAGTTTAATACCATACTATATACAGGGTCAGTTCCAGTACCATACTATATACAGGGTCAGTTCCAGTACCATACTATATACAGGGTCAGTTCCAGTACCATACTATATACAGGGTCAGTTTAATACCATACTATATACAGGGTCAGTTCCAGTACCATAGTATATACATGCTCAGTTCCAGTACCATACTATATACAGGGTCAGTTTAATACCATACTATATACAGTGTCAGTTCCAGTACCATACTATATACAGGGTCAGTTAATACCATACTATATACAGGGTCAGTTCCAGCACCATACTATATACAGGGTCAGTTTAATACCATACTATATACAGGGTCAGTTCAATACCATACTATATACAGGGTCAGTTCAATACCATACTATATACAGGGTCAGTTCCAGTACCATACTATATACAGGGTCAGTTCAATACCATACTATTACAGGGTCAGTTCCAGTACCATACTATATACAGGGTCAGTTCAATACCACATCATATACAGGGTCAGTTCCAGTACCATACTATATACAGGGTCAGTTTAATACCATACTATATACAGGGTCAGTTAATACCATACTAAATACAGGGTCAGTTAATACCATACTATATACAGGGTTAATTCCAGTACCATACTATATACAGGGTCAGTTCAATACCATACTATTTACAGGGTCAGTTCCAGTACCATACTATTTACAGGGTCAGTTCCAGTACCATACTATATTCAGGGTCAGTTTAATACCATACTATATACAGGGTCAGTTAATACCATACTATATACAGAGTCAATTCCAGTACATTACTATATACAGGGTCAGTTCAATACCATACTATTTACAGGGTCAGTTCCAGTACCATACTATATACAGGGTCAGTTCCAGTACCATACTCTATACAGGGTTAGTTCCAGTACCAGACTATATACAGGGTCAGTTTAATACCATACTATATACAGGGTCAGTTCCAGTACCATACTACATACAGTGTCAGTTCCAGTACCATACTATATACAGGGTCAGTTCCAGTACCATACTATATACAGGGTCAGTTTAATACCATACTATATACAGGGTCAGTTCCAGTACCATAGTATATACATGCTCAGTTCCAGTAACATACTATATACAGGGTCAGTTTAATACCATACTATATACAGGGTCAGTTCCAGTACCATACTATATACAGGGTCAGTTAATACCATACTATATACAGGGTCAGTTCCAGTACCATACTATATACAGGGTCAGTTCCAGTACCATACTATATACAGGGTCAGTTTAATACCATACTATATACGGGGTCAGTTCAATACCATACTATATACAGGGTCAGTTCAATGCCATACTGTATACAGGGTCAGTTCCAGTACCATACTATATAAAGGGTCAGTTCCAGTACCAGACTATATACAGGGTCAGTTCAATACCATACTATATACAGGGTCAGTTCCAGTACCATACTATATACAGGGTAATTTCAATACCATACTACATACAGGGTCAGTTCCAGTACCATACTATATTCTGTGTCAGTTTAATACCATACTATATACATGCTCAATTCCAGTACCATACTATAGACAGGGTCAGTTCCAGTACCATACTATATACAGGGTCAGTTCCAGTACCAGACTATATACAGGGTCAGTTTAATACCATACTATATACAGGGTCAGTTTAATACCATACTATATACAGGGTCAGTTCCAGTACCATAGTATATACATGCTCAGTTCCAGTACCATACTATATACAGGGTCAGTTTAATACCATACTATATACAGGGTCAGTTCAAGTACCATACTATATACAGGGTCAGTTAATACCATACTATATACAGGGTCAGTTCCAGTACCATACTATATACAGTGTCTGTTCCAGTACCATACTATATACATGCTCAGTTCCAGTACCATACTATATACAGGGTCAGTTCAATACCATACTAATACAGGGTCAGTTCCAGTACCATACTATATACAGGGTCAGTTCAATACCATACTATATACAGGGTCAGTTGAATACCATACTATATACAGGGTCAGGCCCAATACCATACTATGTACAGGGTCAGTTCCAGTACCATACTATATACAGGGTCAGTTCCAGTACCATACTATATACAGGGTCAGTTCCAGTACCATACTATATACAGGGTCAGTTTAATACCATACTATTTACAGGGTCAGTTCCAGTACCATACTATATACAGGGTCAGTTTAATACCATACTATATACAGGGTCAGTTAATACCATACTATATACAGGGTCAGTTCCAGTACCATACTATATACAGGGTCAGTTCCAGTACCATACTATATACAGGGTCAGTTCAATACCATACTATATACAGGGTCAGTTCCAGTACCATACTATATACAGGGTCAGTTCAATACCATACTATATGCAGAGTCAGTTCCAGTACCATAGTATATTCATGCTCAGTTCCAGTACCATACTATATACAGGGTCAGTTTAAAACCATACTATATACAGGGTCAGTTCCACTACCATACTATATACAGGGTCAGTTAATACCATACTATATACAGGGTCAGTTCCAGTACCATACTATATACAGTGTCTGTTCCAGTACCATACTATATACATGCTCAGTTCCAGTACCATACTATATACAGGGTCAGTTCAATACCATACTATATACAGGGTCAGTTCCAGTACGATACTATATACAGGGTCAGTTCAATACCATACTATATACAGGGTCAGTTTAATACCATACTATATACAGGGTCAGTTAATACCATACTATATACAGGTTCAGTTAATACCATACTATATACAGGGTCAGTTCAATACCATACTATATACAGGGTCAGTTCAATACCATACTATATACAGGGTCAGGCCCAATACCATACTATTTACAGGGTCAGTTAAAGTACCATACTATATACAGGGTCAGTTCCAGTACCATACTATATACAGGGTCAGTTCCAGTACCATACTATATACAGGGTCAGTTTAATACCATACTATTTACAGGGTCAGTTCCAGTACCATACTATATACAGGGTCAGTTTAATACCATACTATATACAGGGTCAGTTAATACCATACTATATACAGGGTCAGTTCCAGTACCATACTATATACAGGGTCAGTTCCAGTACCATACTATATACAGGGTCAGTTCCAGTACCATACTATATACAGGGTCAGTTCCAGTACCATACTATATACAGGGTCAGTTCCAATACCATACTATATACAGGGTCAGTTCCAGTACCATACTATATACAGGGTCAGTTCAATACCATACTATATACAGGGTCAGTTCAATACCATACTATATACAGGGTCAGTTCCAGTACCATACTATATACAGGGTCAGTTCCAGTACCATACTATATACAGGGTCAGTTCCAGTACCAGACTATATACAGGGTCAGTTCCAGTACCATACTATATACAGGGTCAGTTCCAGTACCATACTATATACAGGGTCATTTCATTACCATACTATATACAGGGTCAGTTCCAGTACAATACTATATTCAGGGTCAGTTTAATACCATACTATATACAGGGTCAGTTCCAGTACCATACTATATACAGGGTCAGTTCAATACCATACTATATATCGGGTCAGTTCCAATACCATACAATATACAGGGTCAGTTCAATACCATACTCTACACAGGGTCAGTTCCAGAACCATACTACATTCAGGGTCAGTTAATACCATACTATATACAGGGTCAGTTCCAGTACCATACTATATTCAGGGTCAGTTAATACCATACTATATACAGGGTCAGTTCCAGTACCATACTATATACAGGGTCAGTTCCAGTACCATACTATATACAGGGTCAGTTCCAGTACCAGACTATATACAGGGTCAGTTTAATACCATACTATAAACAGGGTCAGTTCCAGTACCATACTATATACAGGGTCAGTTCCAGTACCATACTATATACAGGGTCATTTTAATACCATACTATATACAGGGTCATTTCAATACCATACTATATACAGGGTCAGTTCCAGTACCATACTATATACAGGGTCAGTTCCAGTACCATACTATATACAGGGTCAGTTCCAGTAACCTAATATTTACAGGGTCAGTTCCAGTACCATACTATGTACAGGGTCAGTTTAATACCATACTATATACAGGGTCAGTTAATACCATACTATATACAGGGTCAGTTCCAGTACCATACTATATACAGGGTCAGTTCAATACCATACTATTTACAGGGTCAGTTCCAGTACCATACTATATACAGGGTCAGTTTAATACCATACTATATACAGGGTCAGTTTAATACCATACTATATACAGGGTCAGTTCCAGTACCATACTATATACAGGGTCAGTTCCAGTACCATACTATATACAGGGTCATTTCCAGTACCATACTATATACAGGGTCAGTTTAATACCATACTATATACAGGGTCAGTTCCAGTACCATAGTATATACATGCTCAGTTCCAGTACCATACTATATACAGGGTCAGTTTAATACCATACTATATACAGTGTCAGTTCCAGTACCATACTATATACAGGGTCAGTTAATACCATACTATATACAGGGTCAGTTCCAGCAACATACTATATACAGGGTCAGTTTAATACCATACTATATACAGGGTCAGTTCAATACCATACTATATACAGGGTCAGTTCAATACCATACTATATACAGGGTCAGTTCCAGTACCATACTATATACAGGGTCAGTTCAATACCATACTATTACAGGGTCAGTTCCAGTACCATACTATATACAGGGTCAGTTCAATACCACATCATATACAGGGTCAGTTCCAGTACCATACTATATACAGGGTCAGTTTAATACCATACTATATACAGGGTCAGTTAATACCATACTAAATACAGGGTCAGTTAATACCATACTATATACAGGGTTAATTCCAGTACCATACTATATACAGGGTCAGTTCAATACCATACTATTTACAGGGTCAGTTCCAGTACCATACTATTTACAGGGTCAGTTCCAGTACCATACTATATTCAGGGTCAGTTTAATACCATACTATATACAGGGTCAGTTAATACCATACTATATACAGAGTCAATTCCAGTACATTACTATATACAGGGTCAGTTCAATACCATACTATTTACAGGGTCAGTTCCAGTACCATACTATATACAGGGTCAGTTCCAGTACCATACTCTATACAGGGTTAGTTCCAGTACCAGACTATATACAGGGTCAGTTTAATACCATACTATATACAGGGTCAGTTCCAGTACCATACTACATACAGTGTCAGTTCCAGTACCATACTATATACAGGGTCAGTTCCAGTACCATACTATATACAGGGTCAGTTTAATACCATACTATATACAGGGTCAGTTCCAGTACCATAGTATATACATGCTCAGTTCCAGTAACATACTATATACAGGGTCAGTTTAATACCATACTATATACAGGGTCAGTTCCAGTACCATACTATATACAGGGTCAGTTAATACCATACTATATACAGGGTCAGTTCCAGTACCATACTATATACAGGGTCAGTTCCAGTACCATACTATATACAGGGTCAGTTTAATACCATACTATATACGGGGTCAGTTCAATACCATACTATATACAGGGTCAGTTCAATACCATACTGTATACAGGGTCAGTTCCAGTACCATACTATATACAGGGTCAGTTCCAGTACCAGACTATATACAGGGTCAGTTCAATACCATACTATATACAGGGTCAGTTCCAGTACCATACTATATACAGGGTAATTTCAATACCATACTACATACAGGGTCAGTTCCAGTACCATACTATATTCTGTGTCAGTTTAATACCATACTATATACATGCTCAATTCCAGTACCATACTATAGACAGGGTCAGTTCCAGTACCATACTATATACAGGGTCAGTTCCAGTACCAGACTATATACAGGGTCAGTTTAATACCATACTATATACAGGGTCAGTTTAATACCATACTATATACAGGGTCAGTTCCAGTACCATAGTATATACATGCTCAGTTCCAGTACCATACTATATACAGGGTCAGTTTAATACCATACTATATACAGGGTCAGTTCAAGTACCATACTATATACAGGGTCAGTTAATACCATACTATATACAGGGTCAGTTCCAGTACCATACTATATACAGTGTCTGTTCCAGTACCATACTATATACATGCTCAGTTCCAGTACCATACTATATACAGGGTCAGTTCAATACCATACTAATACAGGGTCAGTTCCAGTACCATACTATATACAGGGTCAGTTCAATACCATACTATATACAGGGTCAGTTGAATACCATACTATATACAGGGTCAGGCCCAATACCATACTATGTACAGGGTCAGTTCCAGTACCATACTATATACAGGGTCAGTTCCAGTACCATACTATATACAGGGTCAGTTCCAGTACCATACTATATACAGGGTCAGTTTAATACCATACTATTTACATGGTCAGTTCCAGTACCATACTATATACAGGGTCAGTTTAATACCATACTATATACAGGGTCAGTTAATACCATACTATATACAGGGTCAGTTCCAGTACCATACTATATACAGGGTCAGTTCCAGTACCATACTATATACAGGGTCAGTTCAATACCATACTATATACAGGGTCAGTTCCAGTACCATACTATATACAGGGTCAGTTCAATACCATACTATATGCAGAGTCAGTTCCAGTACCATAGTATATTCATGCTCAGTTCCAGTACCATACTATATACAGGGTCAGTTTAATACCATACTATATACAGGGTCAGTTCCACTACAATACTATATACAGGGTCAGTTAATACCATACTATATACAGGGTCAGTTCCAGTACCATACTATATACAGTGTCTGTTCCAGTACCATACTATATACATGCTCAGTTCCAGTACCATACTATATACAGGGTCAGTTCAATACCATACTATATACAGGGTCAGTTCCAGTACGATACTATATACAGGGTCAGTTCAATACCATACTATATACAGGGTCAGTTTAATACCATACTATATACAGGGTCAGTTAATACCATACTATATACAGGTTCAGTTAATACCATACTATATACAGGGTCAGTTCAATACCATACTATATACAGGGTCAGTTCAATACCATACTATATACAGGGTCAGGCCCAATACCATACTATTTACAGGGTCAGTTAAAGTACCATACTATATACAGGGTCAGTTCCAGTACCATACTATATACAGGGTCAGTTCCAGTACCATACTATATACAGGGTCAGTTTAATACCATACTATTTACAGGGTCAGTTCCAGTACCATACTATATACAGGGTCAGTTTAATACCATACTATATACAGGGTCAGTTAATACCATACTATATACAGGGTCAGTTCCAGTACCATACTATATACAGGGTCAGTTCCAGTACCATACTATATACAGGGTCAGTTTAATACCATACTATATACAGGGTCAGTTAATACCATACTATATACAGGGTCAGTTCCAGTACCATACTATATACAGGGTCAGTTCCAGTACCATACTATATACAGGGTCAGTTCAATACCATACTATATACAGGGTCAGTTCCAGTACCATACTATATACAGGGTCAGTTCAATACCATACTATATGCAGAGTCAGTTCCAGTACCATAGTATATTCATGCTCAGTTCCAGTACCATACTATATAAAGGGTCAGTTTAATACCATACTATATACAGGGTCAGTTCCACTACCATACTATATACAGGGTCAGTTAATACCATACTATTTACAGGGTCAGTTCCAGTACCATACTATATACAGTGTCTGTTCCAGTACCATACTATATACATGCTCAGTTCCAGTACCATACTATATACAGGGTCAGTTCAATACCATACTATATACAGGGTCAGTTCCAGTACGATACTATATACAGGGTCAGTTCAATACCATACTATATACAGGGTCGGTTTAATACCATACTATATACAGGGTCAGTTAATACCATACTATATACAGGTTCAGTTAATACCATACTATATACAGGGTCAGTTCAATACCTTTCTATATACAGGGTCAGTTCAATACCATACTATATACAGGGTCAGGCCCAATACCATACTATTTACAGGGTCAGTTAAAGTACCATACTATATACAGGGTCAGTTCCAGTACCATACTATATACAGGGTCAGTTCCAGTACCATACTATATACAGGGTCAGTTTAATACCATACTATTTACAGGGTCAGTTCCAGTACCATACTATATACAGGGTCAGTTTAATACCATACTATATACAGGGTCAGTTAATACCATACTATATACAGGGTCAGTTCCAGTACCATACTATATACAGGGTCAGTTCCAGTACCATACTATATACAGGGTCAGTTCCAGTACCATACTATATACAGGGTCAGTTCCAGTACCATACTATATACAGGGTCAGTTCCAATACCATACTATATACAGGGTCAGTTCCAGTACCATACTATATACAGGGTCAGTTCAATACCATACTATATACAGGGTCAGTTCAATACCATACTATATACAGGGTCAGTTCCAGTACCATACTATATACAGGGTCAGTTCCAGTACCAGACTATATACAGGGTCAGTTCCAGTACCATACTATATACAGGGTCAGTTCCAGTACCATACTATATACAGGGTCATTTCATTACCATACTATATACAGGGTCAGTTCCAGTACAATACTATATTCAGGGTCAGTTTAATACCATACTATATACAGGGTCAGTTCCAGTACCATACTATATACAGGGTCAGTTCAATACCATACTATATATAGGGTCAGTTCCAATACCATACAATATACAGGGTCAGTTCAATACCATACTATACACAGGGTCAGTTCCAGAACCATACTACATTCAGGGTCAGTTAATACCATACTATATACAGGGTCAGTTCCAGTACCATACTATATTCAGGGTCAGTTAATACCATACTATATACAGGGTCAGTTCCAGTACCATACTATATACAGGGTCAGTTCCAGTACCATACTATATACAGGGTCAGTTCCAGTACCAGACTATATACAGGGTCAGTTGAATACCATACTATAAACAGGGTCAGTTCCAGTACCATACTCTATACAGGGTCAGTTCCAGTACCATACTATATACAGGGTCAGTTCCAGTACCATACTATATACAGGGTCATTTTAATACCATACTATATACAGGGTCATTTCAATACCATACTATATACAGGGTCAGTTCCATTACCATACTATATACAGGGTCAGTTCCAGTACCATACTATATACAGGGTCAGTTCCAGTACCATAATATTTACAGGGTCAGTTCCAGTACCATACTATGTACAGGGTCAGTTTAATACCATACTATATACAGGGTCAGTTAATACCATACTATATACAGGGTCAGTTCCAGTACCATACTATATACAGGGTCAGTTCAATACCATACTATTTACAGGGTCAGTTCCAGTACCATACTATATACAGGGTCAGTTTAATACAATACTATATACAGGGTCAGTTTAATACCATACTATATACAGGGTCAGTTCCAGTACCATACTATATACAGGGTCAGTTCCAGTACCATACTATATACAGGGTCAGTTCCAGTACCATACTATATACAGGGTCAGTTTAATACCATACTATATACAGGGTCAGTTCCAGTACCATAGTATATACATGCTCAGTTCCAGTACCATACTATATACAGGGTCAGTTTAATACCATACTATATACAGTGTCAGTTCCAGTACCATACTATATACAGGGTCAGTTAATACCATACTATATACAGGGTCAGTTCCAGTACCATACTATATACAGGGTCAGTTTAATACCATACTATATACAGGGTCAGTTCAATACCATACTATATACAGGGTCAGTTCAATACCATACTATATACAGGGTCAGTTCCAGTACCATACTATATACAGGGTCAGTTCAATACCATACTATTACAGGGTCAGTTCCAGTACCATACTATATACAGGGTCAGTTTAATACCATACTATATACAGGGTCAGTTTAATACCATACTATATACAGGGTCAGTTCAATACCATACTATATACAGGGTCAGTTTAATACCATACTATATACAGGGTCAGTTCCAGTACCATACTATATACAGGGTCAGTTCCAGTACCATACTATATACAGGGTCAGTTCCAGTACCATACTATATACAGGGTCAGTTCCAGTACCATACTATATACAGGGTCAGTTTAATACCATACTATATACAGGGTCAGTTCAATACCATACTATATACAGGGTCAGTTCAATACCATACTGTATACAGGGTCAGTTCCAGTACCATACTATATACAGGGTCAGTTCCAGTACCAGACTATATACAGGGTCAGTTCAATACCATACTATATACAGGGTCAGTTCCAGTACCATACTATATACAGGGTAATTTCAATACCATACTACATACAGGGTCAGTTCCAGTACCATACTATATTCTGTGTCAGTTTAATACCATACTATATACATGCTCAATTCCAGTACCATACTATAGACAGGGTCAGTTCCAGTACCATACTATATACAGGGTCAGTTCCAGTACCAGACTATATACAGGGTCAGTTTAATACCATACTATATACAGGGTCAGTTTAATACCATACTATATACAGGGTCAGTTCCAGTACCATAGTATATACATGCTCAGTTCCAGTACCATACTATATACAGGGTCAGTTTAATACCATACTATATACAGGGTCAGTTCCAGTACCATACTATATACAGGGTCAGTTAATACCATACTATATACAGGGTCAGTTCCAGTACCATACTATATACAGGGTCAGTTCAATACCATACTATTTACAGGGTCAGTTCCAGTACCATACTATATACAGGGTCAGTTTAATACCATACTATATACAGGGTCAGTTTAATACCATACTATATACAGGGTCAGTTCCAGTACCATACTATATACAGGGTCAGTTCCAGTACCATACTATATACAGGGTCAGTTCCAGTACCATACTATATACAGGGTCAGTTTAATACCATACTATATACAGGGTCAGTTCCAGTACCATAGTATATACATGCTCAGTTCCAGTACCATACTATATACAGGGTCAGTTTAATACCATACTATATACAGTGTCAGTTCCAGTACCATACTATATACAGGGTCAGTTAATACCATACTATATACAGGGTCAGTTCCAGTACCATACTATATACAGGGTCAGTTTAATACCATAATATATACAGGGTCAGTTCCAGTACCATACTATATACAGGGTCAGTTCCAGTACCATACTATATACAGGGTCAGTTTAATACCATACTATATACATGGTCAGTTCAATACCATACTATATACAGGGTCAGTTCAATACCATACTATATACAGGGTCAGTTCCAGTACCATACTATATACAGGGTCAGTTCAATACCATACTATTACAGGGTCAGTTCCAGTACCATACTATATACAGGGTCAGTTTAATACCATACTATATACAGGGTCAGTTTAATACCATACTATATACAGGGTCAGTTCAATACCATATAATATTCAGTGTCAGTTTAATACCATACTATTTACAGGGTCAGTTCCAGTACCATACTATATACAGGGTCAGTTTAATACCATACTATATACAGGGTCAGTTAATACCATACTATATACAGGGTCAGTTCCAGTACCATACTATATACAGGGTCAGTTCCATTACCATACTATGTACAGGGTCAGTTCAATACCATACTATATACAGGGTCAGTTCCAGTACCATACTATATACAGGGTCAGTTCCAGTACCATATTATATACATGCTCAGTTCCAGTACCATACTATATACAGGGTCAGTTCAATACCACATTATATACAGGGTCAGTTCCAGTACCATACTATATACAGGGTCAGTTTAATACCATACTATATACAGGGTCAGTTAATACCATACTAAATACAGGGTCAGTTAATACCATACTATATACAGGGTCAATTCCAGTACCATACTATATACAGGGTCAGTTCAATACCATACTATTTACAGGGTCAGTTCCAGTACCATACTATATACAGGGTCAATTCCAGTACCATACTATATACAGGGTTAGTTCCAGTACCAGACTATATACAGGGTCAGTTTAATACCATACTATATACAGGGTCAGTTCCAGTACCATACTATATACAGGGTCAGTTCCAGTACCATACTATATACAGGGTCAGTTCCAGTACCATACTATATACAGGGTCAGTTCAATACCATACTATATACAGGGTCAGTTCCAGTACCATACTATATACAGGGTCAGTTCCAGTACCATACTATATACAGGGTCAGTTTAATACCATACTATATACAGGGTCAGTTCAATACCATACTATATACAGGGTCAGTTCAATACCATACTGTATACAGGGTCAGTTCCAGTACCATACTATATACAGGGTCAGTTCCAGTACCAGACTATATACAGGGTCAGTTCAATACCATACTATATACAGGGTCAGTTCCAGTACCATACTATATACAGGGTCAGTTTCAATACCATACTACATACAGGGTCAGTTCCAGTACCATACTATATTCTGGGTCAGTTTAATACCATACTATATACAGGGTCAGTTCCAGTACCATACTATAGACAGGGTCAGTTCCAGTACCATACTATATACAGGGTCAGTTCCAGTACCAGACTATATACAGGGTCAGTTTAATACCATACTATATACAGGGTCAGTTTAATACCATACTATATACAGGGTCAGTTCCAGTACCATAGTATATACATGCTCAGTTCCAGTACCATACTATATACAGGGTCAGTTTAATACCATACTATATACAGGGTCAGTTCCAGTACCATACTATATACAGGGTCAGTTAATACCATACTATATACAGGGTCAGTTCCAGTACCATACTATATACAGGGTCAGTTCAATACCATACTATTTACAGGGTCAGTTCCAGTACCATACTATATACAGGGTCAGTTTAATACCATACTATATACAGGGTCAGTTTAATACCATACTATATACAGGGTCAGTTCCAGTACCATACTATATACAGGGTCAGTTCCAGTACCATACTATATACAGGGTCAGTTCCAGTACCATACTATATACAGGGTCAGTTTAATACCATACTATATACAGGGTCAGTTCCAGTACCATAGTATATACATGCTCAGTTCCAGTACCATACTATATACAGGGTCAGTTTAATACCATACTATATACAGTGTCAGTTCCAGTACCATACTATATACAGGGTCAGTTAATACCATACTATATACAGGGTCAGTTCCAGTACCATACTATATACAGGGTCAGTTTAATACCATAATATATACAGGGTCAGTTCCAGTACCATACTATATACAGGGTCAGTTCCAGTACCATACTATATACAGGGTCAGTTTAATACCATACTATATACATGGTCAGTTCAATACCATACTATATACAGGGTCAGTTCAATACCATACTATATACAGGGTCAGTTCCAGTACCATACTATATACAGGGTCAGTTCAATACCATACTATTACAGGGTCAGTTCCAGTACCATACTATATACAGGGTCAGTTTAATACCATACTATATACAGGGTCAGTTTAATACCATACTATATACAGGGTCAGTTCAATACCATATAATATTCAGTGTCAGTTTAATACCATACTATTTACAGGGTCAGTTCCAGTACCATACTATATACAGGGTCAGTTTAATACCATACTATATACAGGGTCAGTTAATACCATACTATATACAGGGTCAGTTCCAGTACCATACTATATACAGGGTCAGTTCCAGTACCATACTATGTACAGGGTCAGTTCAATACCATACTATATACAGGGTCAGTTCCAGTACCATACTATATACAGGGTCAGTTCCAGTACCATATTATATACATGCTCAGTTCCAGTACCATACTATATACAGGGTCAGTTCAATACCACATTATATACAGGGTCAGTTCCAGTACCATACTATATACAGGGTCAGTTTAATACCATACTATATACAGGGTCAGTTAATACCATACTAAATACAGGGTCAGTTAATACCATACTATATACAGGGTCAATTCCAGTACCATACTATATACAGGGTCAGTTCAATACCATACTATTTACAGGGTCAGTTCCAGTACCATACTATATACAGGGTCAGTTCCAGTACCATACTATATACAGGGTTAGTTCCAGTACCAGACTATATACAGGGTCAGTTTAATACCATACTATATACAGGGTCAGTTCCAGTACCATACTACATACAGTGTCAGTTCCAGTACCATACTATATACAGGGTCAGTTCCAGTACCATACTATATACAGGGTCAGTTTAATACCATACTATATACAGGGTCAGTTCCAGTACCATAGTATATACATGCTCAGTTCCAGTAACATACTATATACAGGGTCAGTTTAATACCATACTATATACAGGGTCAGTTCCAGTACCATACTATATACAGGGTCAGTTAATACCATACTATATACAGGGTCAGTTCCAGTACCATACTATATACAGGGTCAGTTCCAGTACCATACTATATACAGGGTCAGTTTAATACCATACTATATACAGGGTCAGTTCAATACCATACTATATACAGGGTCAGTTCAATACCATACTGTATACAGGGTCAGTTCCAGTACCATACTATATACAGGGTCAGTTCCAGTACCAGACTATATACAGGGTCAGTTCAATACCATACTATATACAGGGTCAGTTCCAGTACCATACTATATACAGGGTAATTTCAATACCATACTACATACAGGGTCAGTTCCAGTACCATACTATATTCTGTGTCAGTTTAATACCATACTATATACATGCTCAATTCCAGTACCATACTATAGACAGGGTCAGTTCCAGTACCATACTATATACAGGGTCAGTTCCAGTACCAGACTATATACAGGGTCAGTTTCAGTACCATACTATATACAGGGTCAGTTTAATACCATACTATATACAGGGTCAGTTCCAGTACCATAGTATATACATGCTCAGTTCCAGTACCATACTATATACAGGGTCAGTTTAATACCATACTATATACAGGGTCAGTTCCAGTACCATACTATATACAGGGTCAGTTAATACCATACTATATACAGGGTCAGTTCCAGTACCATACTATATACAGTGTCTGTTCCAGTACCATACTATATACATGCTCAGTTCCAGTACCATACTATATACAGGGTCAGTTCAATACCATACTAATACAGGGTCAGTTCCAGTACCATACTATATACAGGGTCAGTTCAATACCATACTATATACAGGGTCAGTTGAATACCATACTATATACAGGGTCAGGCCCAGTACCATACTATGTACAGGGTCAGTTCCAGTACCATACTATATACAGGGTCAGTTCCAGTACCATACTATATACAGGGTCAGTTTAATACCATACTATATACAGGGTCAGTTCAATACCATACTATATACAGGGTCAGTTCAATACCATACTGTATACAGGGTCAGTTCCAGTACCATACTATATACAGGGTCAGTTCCAGTACCAGACTATATACAGGGTCAGTTCAATACCATACTATATACAGGGTCAGTTCCAGTACCATACTATATACAGGGTAATTTCAATACCATACTACATACAGGGTCAGTTCCAGTACCATACTATATTCTGTGTCAGTTTAATACCATACTATATACATGCTCAATTCCAGTACCATACTATAGACAGGGTCAGTTCCAGTACCATACTATATACAGGGTCAGTTCCAGTACCAGACTATATACAGGGTCAGTTTAATACCATACTATATACAGGGTCAGTTTAATACCATACTATATACAGGGTCAGTTCCAGTACCATAGTATATACATGCTCAGTTCCAGTACCATACTATATACAGGGTCAGTTTAATACCATACTATATACAGGGTCAGTTCCAGTACCATACTATATACAGGGTCAGTTAATACCATACTATATACAGGGTCTGTTCCAGTACCATACTATATACATGCTAAGTTCCAGTACCATACTATATACAGGGTCAGTTCAATACCATACTAATACAGGGTCAGTTCCAGTACCATACTATATACAGGGTCAGTTCAATACCATACTATATACAGGGTCAGTTGAATACCATACTATATACAGGGTCAGGCCCAGTACCATACTATGTACAGGGTCAGTTCCAGTACCATACTATATACAGGGTCAGTTCCAGTACCATACTATATACAGGGTCAGTTTAATACCATACTATTTACAGGGTCAGTTCCAGTACCATACTATATACAGGGTCAGTTTAATACCATACTATATACAGGGTCAGTTAATACCATACTATATACAGGGTCAGTTCCAGTACCATACTATATACAGGGTCAGTTCCAGTACCATACTATATACAGGGTCAGTTTAATACCATACTATATACAGGGTCAGTTCCAGTACCATACTATATACAGGGTCAGTTAATACCATACTATATACATGGTCAGTTCCAGTACCATACTATATACAGTGTCTGTTCCAGTACCATACTATATACATGCTCAGTTCCAGTACCATACTATATACAGGGTCAGTTCAATACCATACTATATACAGGGTCAGTTCCAGTACGATACTATATACAGGGTCAGTTCAATACCATACTATATACAGGGTCAGTTTAATACCATACTATATACAGGGTCAGTTAATACCATACTATATACAGGTTCAGTTAATACCATACTATATACAGGGTCAGTTCAATACCATACTATATACAGGGTCAGTTCAATACCATACTATATACAGGGTCAGTTCCAGTACCATACTATATACAGGGTCAGTTCCAGTACCATACTATATACAGGGTCAGTTTAATACCATACTATATACAGGGTCAGTTCCAGTACCATACTATATACAGGGTCAGTTAATACCATACTATATACAGGGTCAGTTCCAGTACCATACTATATACAGTGTCTGTTCCAGTACCATACTATATACATGCTCAGTTCCAGTACCATACTATATACAGGGTCAGTTCAATACCATACTATATACAGGGTCAGTTCCAGTACCATACTATATACAGGGTCAGTTCAATACCATACTATATACAGGGTCAGTTTAATACCATACTATATACAGGGTCAGTTAATACCATACTATATACAGGTTCAGTTAATACCATACTATATACAGGGTCAGTTCAATACCATACTATATACAGGGTCAGTTCAATACCATACTATATACAGGGTCAGGCCCAATACCATACTATTTACAGGGTCAGTTAAAGTACCATACTATATACAGGGTCAGTTCCAGTACCATACTATATACAGGGTCAGTTCCAGTACCATACTATATACAGGGTCAGTTTAATACCATACTATTTACAGGGTCAGTTCCAGTACCATACTATATACAGGGTCAGTTTAATACCATACTATATACAGGGTCAGTTAATACCATACTATATACAGGGTCAGTTCCAGTACCATACTATATACAGGGTCAGTTCCAGTACCATACTATATACAGGGTCAGTTCCAGTACCATACTATATACAGGGTCAGTTCCAGTACCATACTATATACAGGGTCAGTTCCAATACCATACTATATACAGGGTCAGTTCCAGTACCATACTATATACAGGGTCAGTTCAATACCATACTATATACAGGGTCAGTTCAATACCATACTATATACAGGGTCAGTTCCAGTACCATACTATATACAGGGTCAGTTCCAGTACCAGACTATATACAGGGTCAGTTCCAGTACCATACTATATACAGGGTCAGTTCCAGTACCATACTATATACAGGGTCATTTCATTACCATACTATATACAGGGTCAGTTCCAGTACAATACTATATTCAGGGTCAGTTTAATACCATACTATATACAGGGTCAGTTCCAGTACCATACTATATACAGGGTCAGTTCAATACCATGCTATATATAGGGTCAGTTCCAATACCATACAATATACAGGGTCAGTTCAATACGATACTATACACAGGGTCAGTTCCAGAACCATACTACATTCAGGGTCAGTTAATACCATACTATATACAGGGTCAGTTCCAGTACCATACTATATTCAGGGTCAGTTAATACCATACTATATACAGGGTCAGTTCCAGTACCATACTATATACAGGGTCAGTTCCAGTACCATACTATATACAGGGTCAGTTCCAGTACCAGACTATATACAGGGTCAGTTTAATACCATACTATAAACAGGGTCAGTTCCAGTACCATACTCTATACAGGGTCAGTTCCAGTACCATACTATATACAGGGTCAGTTCCAGTACCATACTATATACAGGGTCATTTTAATACCATACTATATACAGGGTCATTTCAATACCATACTATATACAGGGTCAGTTCCAGTACCATACTATATACAGGGTCAGTTCCAGTACCATACTATATACAGGGTCAGTTCCAGTACCATAATATTTACAGGGTCAGTTCCAGTACCATACTATGTACAGGGTCAGTTTAATACCATACTATATACAGGGTCAGTTAATACCATACTATATACAGGGTCAGTTCCAGTACCATACTATATACAGGGTCAGTTCAATACCATACTATTTACAGGGTCAGTTCCAGTACCATACTATATACAGGGTCAGTTTAATACCATACTATATACAGGGTCAGTTTAATACCATACTATATACAGGGTCAGTTCCAGTACCATACTATATACAGGGTCAGTTCCAGTACCATACTATATACAGGGTCAGTTCCAGTACCATACTATATACAGGGTCAGTTTAATACCATACTATATACAGGGTCAGTTCCAGTACCATAGCATATACATGCTCAGTTCCAGTACCATACTATATACAGGGTCAGTTTAATACCATACTATATACAGTGTCAGTTCCAGTACCATACTATATACAGGGTCAGTTAATACCATACTATATACAGGGTCAGTTCCAGTACCATACTATATACAGGGTCAGGTTAATACCATACTATATACAGGGTCAGTTCAATACCATACTATATACAGGGTCAGTTCAATACCATACTATATACAGGGTCAGTTCCAGTACCATACTATATACAGGGTCAGTTCAATACCATACTATTACAGGGTCAGTTCCAGTACCATACTATATACAGGGTCAGTTTAATACCATACTATATACAGGGTCAGTTTAATACCATACTATATACAGGGTCAGTTCAATACCATACTATATACAGGGTCAGGTCAATACCATACTGTATACAGGGTCAGTTCCAGTACCATACTATATACAGGGTCAGTTCCAGTACCAGACTATATACAGGGTCAGTTCAATACCATACTATATACAGGGTCAGTTCCAGTACCATACTATATACAGGGTAATTTCAATACCATACTACATACAGGGTCAGTTCCAGTACCATACTATATTCTGTGTCAGTTTAATACCATACTATATACATGCTCAATTCCAGTACCATACTATAGACAGGGTCAGTTCCAGTACCATACTATATACAGGGTCAGTTCCAGTACCAGACTATATACAGGGTCAGTTTAATACCATACTATATACAGGGTCAGTTTAATACCATACTATATACAGGGTCAGTTCCAGTACCATAGTATATACATGCTCAGTTCCAGTACCATACTATATACAGGGTCAGTTTAATACCATACTATATACAGGGTCAGTTCCAGTACCATACTATATACAGGGTCAGTTAATACCATACTATATACAGGGTCAGTTCCAGTACCATACTATATACAGGGTCAGTTCAATACCATACTATTTACAGGGTCAGTTCCAGTACCATACTATATACAGGGTCAGTTTAATACCATACTATATACAGGGTCAGTTTAATACCATACTATATACAGGGTCAGTTAATACCATACTATATACAGGTTCAGTTAATACCATACTATATACAGGGTCAGTTCAATACCATACTATATACAGGGTCAGTTCAATACCATACTATATACAGGGTCAGGCCCAATACCATACTATTTACAGGGTCAGTTAAAGTACCATACTATATACAGGGTCAGTTCCAGTACCATACTATATACAGGGTCAGTTCCAGTACCATACTATATACAGGGTCAGTTTAATACCATACTATTTACAGGGTCAGTTCCAGTACCATACTATATACAGGGTCAGTTTAATACCATACTATATACAGGGTCAGTTAATACCATACTATATACAGGGTCAGTTCCAGTACCATACTATATACAGGGTCAGTTCCAGTACCATACTATATACAGGGTCAGTTCCAGTACCATACTATATACAGGGTCAGTTCCAGTACCATACTATATACAGGGTCAGTTCCAATACCATACTATATACAGGGTCAGTTCCAGTACCATACTATATACAGGGTCAGTTCAATACCATACTATATACAGGGTCAGTTCAATACCATACTATATACAGGGTCAGTTCCAGTACCATACTATATACAGGGTCAGTTCCAGTACCAGACTATATACAGGGTCAGTTCCAGTACCATACTATATACAGGGTCAGTTCCAGTACCATACTATATACAGGGTCATTTCATTACCATACTATATACAGGGTCAGTTCCAGTACAATACTATATTCAGGGTCAGTTTAATACCATACTATATACAGGGTCAGTTCCAGTACCATACTATATACAGGGTCAGTTCAATACCATGCTATATATAGGGTCAGTTCCAATACCATACAATATACAGGGTCAGTTCAATACGATACTATACACAGGGTCAGTTCCAGAACCATACTACATTCAGGGTCAGTTAATACCATACTATATACAGGGTCAGTTCCAGTACCATACTATATTCAGGGTCAGTTAATACCATACTATATACAGGGTCAGTTCCAGTACCATACTATATACAGGGTCAGTTCCAGTACCATACTATATAAAGGGTCAGTTCCAGTACCAGACTATATACAGGGTCAGTTTAATACCATACTATAAACAGGGTCAGTTCCAGTACCATACTCTATACAGGGTCAGTTCCGTACCATACTATATACAGGGTCAGTTCCAGTACCATACTATATACAGGGTCATTTTAATACCATACTATATACAGGGTCATTTCAATACCATACTATATACAGGGTCAGTTCCAGTACCATACTATATACAGGGTCAGTTCCAGTACCATACTATATACAGGGTCAGTTCCAGTACCATAATATTTACAGGGTCAGTTCCAGTACCATACTATGTACAGGGTCAGTTTAATACCATACTATATACAGGGTCAGTTAATACCATACTATATACAGGGTCAGTTCCAGTACCATACTATATACAGGGTCAGTTCAATACCATACTATTTACAGGGTCAGTTCCAGTACCATACTATATACAGGGTCAGTTTAATACCATACTATATACAGGGTCAGTTTAATACCATACTATATACAGGGTCAGTTCCAGTACCATACTATATACAGGGTCAGTTCCAGTACCATACTATATACAGGGTCAGTTCCAGTACCATACTATATACAGGGTCAGTTTAATACCATACTATATACAGGGTCAGTTCCAGTACCATAGCATATACATGCTCAGTTCCAGTACCATACTATATACAGGGTCAGTTTAATACCATACTATATACAGTGTCAGTTCCAGTACCATACTATATACAGGGTCAGTTAATACCATACTATATACAGGGTCAGTTCCAGTACCATACTATATACAGGGTCAGTTTAATACCATACTATATACAGGGTCAGTTCAATACCATACTATATACAGGGTCAGTTCAATACCATACTATATACAGGGTCAGTTCCAGTACCATACTATATACAGGGTCAGTTCAATACCATACTATTACAGGGTCAGTTCCAGTACCATACTATATACAGGGTCAGTTTAATACCATACTATATACAGGGTCAGTTTAATACCATACTATATACAGGGTCAGTTCAATACCATACTATATACAGGGTCAGTTTAATACCATACTATATACAGGGTCAGTTAATACCATACTATATACAGGGTCAGTTCCAGTACCATACTATATACAGGGTCAGTTCCAGTACCATACTATATACAGGGTCAGTTCCAGTACCATACTATATACAGGGTCAGTTTAATACCATACTATATACAGGGTCAGTTCAATACCATACTATATACAGGGTCAGTTCAATACCATACTGTATACAGGGTCAGTTCCAGTACCATACTATATACAGGGTCAGTTCCAGTACCAGACTATATACAGGGTCAGTTCAATACCATACTATATACAGGGTCAGTTCCAGTACCATACTATATACAGGGTAATTTCAATACCATACTACATACAGGGTCAGTTCCAGTACCATACTATATTCTGTGTCAGTTTAATACCATACTATATACATGCTCAATTCCAGTACCATACTATAGACAGGGTCAGTTCCAGTACCATACTATATACAGGGTCAGTTCCAGTACCAGACTATATACAGGGTCAGTTTAATACCATACTATATACAGGGTCAGTTTAATACCATACTATATACAGGGTCAGTTTCAGTACCATAGTATATACATGCTCAGTTCCAGTACCATACTATATACAGGGTCAGTTTAATACCATACTATATACAGGGTCAGTTCCAGTACCATACTATATACAGGGTCAGTTAATACCATACTATATACAGGGTCAGTTCCAGTACCATACTATATACAGGGTCAGTTCAATACCATACTATTTACAGGGTCAGTTCCAGTACCATACTATATACAGGGTCAGTTTAATACCATACTATATACAGGGTCAGTTTAATACCATACTATATACAGGGTCAGTTCCAGTACCATACTATATACAGGGTCAGTTCCAGTACCGTACTATATACAGGGTCAGTTCCAGTACCATACTATATACAGGGTCAGTTTAATACCATACTATATACAGGGTCAGTTCCAGTACCATAGTATATACATGCTCAGTTCCAGTACCATACTATATACAGGGTCAGTTTAATACCATACTATATACAGTGTCAGTTCCAGTACCATACTATATACAGGGTCAGTTAATACCATACTATATACAGGGTCAGTTCCAGTACCATACTATATACAGGGTCAGTTTAATACCATAATATATACAGGGTCAGTTCCAGTACCATACTATATACAGGGTAAGTTCCAGTACCATACTATATACAGGGTCAGTTTAATACCATACTATATACATGGTCAGTTCAATACCATACTATATACAGGGTCAGTTCAATACCATACTATATACAGGGTCAGTTCCAGTACCATACTATATACAGGGTCAGTTCAATACCATACTATTACAGGGTCAGTTCCAGTACCATACTATATACAGGGTCAGATTAATACCATACTATATACAAGGTCAGTTTAATACCATACTATATACAGGGTCAGATCAATACCATATAATATTCAGTGTCAGTTTAATACCATACTATTTACAGGGTCAGTTCCAGTACCATACTATATACAGGGTCAGTTTAATACCATACTATATACAGGGTCAGTTAATACCATACTATATACAGGGTCAGTTCCAGTACCATACTATATACAGGGTCAGTTCCAGTACCATACTATGTACAGGGTCAGTTCAATACCATACTATATACAGGGTCAGTTCCAGTACCATACTATATACAGGGTCAGTTCCAGTACCATATTATATACATGCTCAGTTCCAGTACCATACTATATACAGGGTCAGTTCAATACCACATTATATACAGGGTCAGTTCCAGTACCATACTATATACAGGGTCAGTTTAATACCATACTATATACAGGGTCAGTTAATAGCATACTAAATACAGGGTCAGTTAATACCATACTATATACAGGGTCAATTCCAGTACATTACTATATACAGGGTCAGTTGAATACCATACTATTTACAGGGTCAGTTCCAGTACCATACTATATACAGGGTCAGTTCCAGTACCATACTCTATACAGGGTTAGTTCCAGTACCAGACTATATACAGGGTCAGTTTAATACCATACTATATACAGGGTCAGTTCCAGTACCATACTACATACAGTGTCAGTTCCAGTACCATACTATATACAGGGTCAGTTCCAGTACCATACTATATACAGGGTCAGTTTAATACCATACTATATACAGGGTCAGTTCCAGTACCATAGTATATACATGCTCAGTTCCAGTAACATACTATATACAGGGTCAGTTTAATACCATACTATATACAGGGTCAGTTCCAGTACCATACTATATACAGGGTCAGTTAATACCATACTATATACAGGGTCAGTTCCAGTACCATACTATATACAGGGTCAGTTCCAGTACCATACTATATACAGGGTCAGTTTAATACCATACTATATACAGGGTCAGTTCAATACCATACTATATACAGGGTCAGTTCAATACCATACTGTATACAGGGTCAGTTCCAGTACCATACTATATACAGGGTCAGTTCCAGTACCAGACTATATACAGGGTCAGTTCAATACCATACTATATACAGGGTCAGTTCCAGTACCATACTATATACAGGGTAATTTCAATACCATACTACATACAGGGTCAGTTCCAGTACCATACTATATTCTGTGTCAGTTTAATACCATACTATATACATGCTCAATTCCAGTACCATACTATAGACAGGATCAGTTCCAGTACCATACTATATACAGGGTCAGTTCCAGTACCAGACTATATACAGGGTCAGTTTAATACCATACTATATACAGGGTCAGTTTAATACCATACTATATACAGGGTCAGTTCCAGTACCATAGTATATACATGCTCAGTTCCAGTACCATACTATATACAGGGTCAGTTTAATACCATACTATATACAGGGTCAGTTCCAGTACCATACTATATACAGGGTCAGTTAATACCATACTATATACAGGGTCAGTTCCAGTACCATACTATATACAGTGTCTGTTCCAGTACCATACTATATACATGCTCAGTTCCAGTACCATACTATATACAGGGTCAGTTCAATACCATACTAATACAGGGTCAGTTCCAGTACCATACTATATACAGGGTCAGTTCAATACCATACTATATACAGGGTCAGTTGAATACCATACTATATACAGGGTCAGGCCCAGTACCATACTATGTACAGGGTCAGTTCCAGTACCATACTATATACAGGGTCAATTCCAGTACCATACTATATACAGGGTCAGTTTAATACCATACTATATACAGGGTCAGTTCAATACCATACTATATACAGGGTCAGTTCAATACCATACTGTATACAGGGTCAGTTCCAGTACCATACTATATACAGGGTCAGTTCCAGTACCAGACTATATACAGGGTCAGTTCAATACCATACTATATACAGGGTCAGTTCCAGTACCATACTATATACAGGGTAATTTCAATACCATACTACATACAGGGTCAGTTCCAGTACCATACTATATTCTGTGTCAGTTTAATACCATACTATATACAAGCTCAATTCCAGTACCATACTATAGACAGGGTCAGTTCCAGTACCATACTATATACAGGGTCAGTTCCAGTTCCAGACTATATACAGGGTCAGTTTAATACCATACTATATACAGGGTCAGTTTAATACCATACTATATACAGGGTCAGTTCCAGTACCATAGTATATACATGCTCAGTTCCAGTACCATACTATATACAGGGTCAGTTTAATACCATACTATATACAGGGTCAGTTCCAGTACCATACTATATACAGGGTCAGTTAATACCATACTATATACAGGGTCAGTTCCAGTACCATACTATATACAGTGTCTGTTCCAGTACCATACTATATACATGCTAAGTTCCAGTACCATACTATATACAGGGTCAGGTCAATACCATACTAATACAGGGTCAGTTCCAGTACCATACTATATACAGGGTCAGTTCAATACCATACTATATACAGGGTCAGTTGAATACCATACTATATACAGGGTCAGGCCCAGTACCATACTATGTACAGGGTCAGTTCCAGTACCATACTATATACAGGGTCAGTTCCAGTACCATACTATATACAGGGTCAGTTTAATACCATACTATTTACAGGGTCAGTTCCAGTACCATACTATATACAGGGTCAGTTTAATACCATACTATATACAGGGTCAGTTAATACCATACTATATACAGGGTCAGTTCCAGTACCATACTATATACAGGGTCAGTTCCAGTACCATACTATATACAGGGTCAGTTTAATACCATACTATATACAGGGTCAGTTCCAGTACCATACTATATACAGGGTCAGTTAATACCATACTATATACAGGGTCAGTTCCAGTACCATACTATATACAGTGTCTGTTCCAGTACCATACTATATACATGCTCAGTTCCAGTACCATACTATATACAGGGTCAGTTCAATACCATACTATATACAGGGTCAGTTCCAGTACGATACTATATACAGGGTCAGTTCAATACCATACTATATACAGGGTCAGTTTAATACCATACTATATACAGGGTCAGTTAATACCATACTATATACAGGTTCAGTTAATACCATACTATATACAGGGTCAGTTCAATACCATACTATATACAGGGTCAGTTCAATACCATACTATATACAGGGTCAGGCCCAATACCATACTACATACAGGGTCAGTTCCAGTACCATACTATATACAGGGTCAGTTTAATACCATACTATATACAGGGTCAGTTCCAGTACCATACTATATACAGGGTCAGTTAATACCATACTATATACAGGGTCAGTTCCAGTACCATACTATATACAGTGTCTGTTCCAGTACCATACTATATACATGCTCAGTTCCAGTACCATACTATATACAGGGTCAGTTCAATACCATACTATATACAGGGTCAGTTCCAGTACGATACTATATACAGGGTCAGTTCAATACCATACTATATACAGGGTCAGTTTAATGCCATACTATATACAGGGTCAGTTAATACCATACTATATACAGGTTCAGTTAATACCATACTATATACAGGGTCAGTTCAATACCATACTATATACAGGGTCAGTTCAATACCATACTATATACAGGGTCAGGCCCAATACCATACTATTTACAGGGTCAGTTAAAGTACCATACTATATACAGGGTCAGTTCCAGTACCATACTATATACAGGGTCAGTTCCAGTACCATACTATATACAGGGTCAGTTTAATACCATACTATTTACAGGGTCAGTTCCAGTACCATACTATATACAGGGTCAGTTTAATACCATACTATATACAGGGTCAGTTAATACCATACTATATACAGGGTCAGTTCCAGTACCATACTATATACAGGGTCAGTTCCAGTACCATACTATATACAGGGTCAGTTCCAGTACCATACTATATACAGGGTCAGTTCCAGTACCATACTATATACAGGGTCAGTTCCAATACCATACTATATACAGGGTCAGTTCCAGTACCATACTATATACAGGGTCAGTTCAATACCATACTATATACAGGGTCAGTTCAATACCATACTATATACAGGGTCAGTTCCAGTACCATACTATATACAGGGTCAGTTCCAGTACCAGACTATATACAGGGTCAGTTCCAGTACCATACTATATACAGGGTCAGTTCCAGTACCATACTATATACAGGGTCATTTCATTACCATACTATATACAGGGTCAGTTCCAGTACAATACTATATTCAGGGTCAGTTTAATACCATACTATATACAGGGTCAGTTCCAGTACCATACTATATACAGGGTCAGTTCAATACCATGCTATATATAGGGTCAGTTCCAATACCATACAATATACAGGGTCAGTTCAATACGATACTATACACAGGGTCAGTTCCAGAACCATACTACATTCAGGGTCAGTTAATACCATACTATATACAGGGTCAGTTCCAGTACCATACTATATTCAGGGTCAGTTAATACCATACTATATACAGGGTCAGTTCCAGTACCATACTATATACAGGGTCAGTTCCAGTACCATACTATATAAAGGGTCAGTTCCAGTACCAGACTATATACAGGGTCAGTTTAATACCATACTATAAACAGGGTCAGTTCCAGTACCATACTCTATACAGGGTCAGTTCCAGTACCATACTATATACAGGGTCAGTTCCAGTACCATACTATATACAGGGTCATTTTAATACCATACTATATACAGGGTCATTTCAATACCATACTATATACAGGGTCAGTTCCAGTACCATACTATATACAGGGTCAGTTCCAGTACCATACTATATACAGGGTCAGTTCCAGTACCATAATATTTACAGGGTCAGTTCCAGTACCATACTATGTACAGGGTCAGTTTAATACCATACTATATACAGGGTCAGTTAATACCATACTATATACAGGGTCAGTTCCAGTACCATACTATATACAGGGTCAGTTCAATACCATACTATTTACAGGGTCAGTTCCAGTACCATACTATATACAGGGTCAGTTTAATACCATACTATATACAGGGTCAGTTTAATACCATACTATATACAGGGTCAGTTCCAGTACCATACTATATACAGGGTCAGTTCCAGTACCATACTATATACAGGGTCAGTTCCAGTACCATACTATATACAGGGTCAGTTTAATACCATACTATATACAGGGTCAGTTCCAGTACCATAGCATATACATGCTCAGTTCCAGTACCATACTATATACAGGGTCAGTTTAATACCATACTATATACAGTGTCAGTTCCAGTACCATACTATATACAGGGTCAGTTAATACCATACTATATACAGGGTCAGTTCCAGTACCATACTATATACAGGGTCAGGTTAATACCATACTATATACAGGGTCAGTTCAATACCATACTATATACAGGGTCAGTTCAATACCATACTATATACAGGGTCAGTTCCAGTACCATACTATATACAGGGTCAGTTCAATACCATACTATTACAGGGTCAGTTCCAGTACCATACTATATACAGGGTCAGTTTAATACCATACTATATACAGGGTCAGTTTAATACCATACTATATACAGGGTCAGTTCAATACCATACTATATACAGGGTCAGTTCAATACCATACTGTATACAGGGTCAGTTCCAGTACCATACTATATACAGGGTCAGTTCCAGTACCAGACTATATACAGGGTCAGTTCAATACCATACTATATACAGGGTCAGTTCCAGTACCATACTATATACAGGGTAATTTCAATACCATACTACATACAGGGTCAGTTCCAGTACCATACTATATTCTGTGTCAGTTTAATACCATACTATATACATGCTCAATTCCAGTACCATACTATAGACAGGGTCAGTTCCAGTACCATACTATATACAGGGTCAGTTCCAGTACCAGACTATATACAGGGTCAGTTTAATACCATACTATATACAGGGTCAGTTTAATACCATACTATATACAGGGTCAGTTCCAGTACCATAGTATATACATGCTCAGTTCCAGTACCATACTATATACAGGGTCAGTTTAATACCATACTATATACAGGGTCAGTTCCAGTACCATACTATATACAGGGTCAGTTAATACCATACTATATACAGGGTCAGTTCCAGTACCATACTATATACAGGGTCAGTTCAATACCATACTATTTACAGGGTCAGTTCCAGTACCATACTATATACAGGGTCAGTTTAATACCATACTATATACAGGGTCAGTTTAATACCATACTATATACAGGGTCAGTTAATACCATACTATATACAGGTTCAGTTAATACCATACTATATACAGGGTCAGTTCAATACCATACTATATACAGGGTCAGTTCAATACCATACTATATACAGGGTCAGGCCCAATACCATACTATTTACAGGGTCAGTTAAAGTACCATACTATATACAGGGTCAGTTCCAGTACCATACTATATACAGGGTCAGTTCCAGTACCATACTATATACAGGGTCAGTTTAATACCATACTATTTACAGGGTCAGTTCCAGTACCATACTATATACAGGGTCAGTTTAATACCATACTATATACAGGGTCAGTTAATACCATACTATATACAGGGTCAGTTCCAGTACCATACTATATACAGGGTCAGTTCCAGTACCATACTATATACAGGGTCAGTTCCAGTACCATACTATATACAGGGTCAGTTCCAGTACCATACTATATACAGGGTCAGTTCCAATACCATACTATATACAGGGTCAGTTCCAGTACCATACTATATACAGGGTCAGTTCAATACCATACTATATACAGGGTCAGTTCAATACCATACTATATACAGGGTCAGTTCCAGTACCATACTATATACAGGGTCAGTTCCAGTACCAGACTATATACAGGGTCAGTTCCAGTACCATACTATATACAGGGTCAGTTCCAGTACCATACTATATACAGGGTCATTTCATTACCATACTATATACAGGGTCAGTTCCAGTACAATACTATATTCAGGGTCAGTTTAATACCATACTATATACAGGGTCAGTTCCAGTACCATACTATATACAGGGTCAGTTCAATACCATGCTATATATAGGGTCAGTTCCAATACCATACAATATACAGGGTCAGTTCAATACGATACTATACACAGGGTCAGTTCCAGAACCATACTACATTCAGGGTCAGTTAATACCATACTATATACAGGGTCAGTTCCAGTACCATACTATATTCAGGGTCAGTTAATACCATACTATATACAGGGTCAGTTCCAGTACCATACTATATACAGGGTCAGTTCCAGTACCATACTATATAAAGGGTCAGTTCCAGTACCAGACTATATACAGGGTCAGTTTAATACCATACTATAAACAGGGTCAGTTCCAGTACCATACTCTATACAGGGTCAGTTCCGTACCATACTATATACAGGGTCAGTTCCAGTACCATACTATATACAGGGTCATTTTAATACCATACTATATACAGGGTCATTTCAATACCATACTATATACAGGGTCAGTTCCAGTACCATACTATATACAGGGTCAGTTCCAGTACCATACTATATACAGGGTCAGTTCCAGTACCATAATATTTACAGGGTCAGTTCCAGTACCATACTATGTACAGGGTCAGTTTAATACCATACTATATACAGGGTCAGTTAATACCATACTATATACAGGGTCAGTTCCAGTACCATACTATATACAGGGTCAGTTCAATACCATACTATTTACAGGGTCAGTTCCAGTACCATACTATATACAGGGTCAGTTTAATACCATACTATATACAGGGTCAGTTTAATACCATACTATATACAGGGTCAGTTCCAGTACCATACTATATACAGGGTCAGTTCCAGTACCATACTATATACAGGGTCAGTTCCAGTACCATACTATATACAGGGTCAGTTTAATACCATACTATATACAGGGTCAGTTCCAGTACCATAGCATATACATGCTCAGTTCCAGTACCATACTATATACAGGGTCAGTTTAATACCATACTATATACAGTGTCAGTTCCAGTACCATACTATATACAGGGTCAGTTAATACCATACTATATACAGGGTCAGTTCCAGTACCATACTATATACAGGGTCAGTTTAATACCATACTATATACAGGGTCAGTTCAATACCATACTATATACAGGGTCAGTTCAATACCATACTATATACAGGGTCAGTTCCAGTACCATACTATATACAGGGTCAGTTCAATACCATACTATTACAGGGTCAGTTCCAGTACCATACTATATACAGGGTCAGTTTAATACCATACTATATACAGGGTCAGTTTAATACCATACTATATACAGGGTCAGTTCAATACCATACTATATACAGGGTCAGTTTAATACCATACTATATACAGGGTCAGTTAATACCATACTATATACAGGGTCAGTTCCAGTACCATACTATATACAGGGTCAGTTCCAGTACCATACTATATACAGGGTCAGTTCCAGTACCATACTATATACAGGGTCAGTTTAATACCATACTATATACAGGGTCAGTTCAATACCATACTATATACAGGGTCAGTTCAATACCATACTGTATACAGGGTCAGTTCCAGTACCATACTATATACAGGGTCAGTTCCAGTACCAGACTATATACAGGGTCAGTTCAATACCATACTATATACAGGGTCAGTTCCAGTACCATACTATATACAGGGTAATTTCAATACCATACTACATACAGGGTCAGTTCCAGTACCATACTATATTCTGTGTCAGTTTAATACCATACTATATACATGCTCAATTCCAGTACCATACTATAGACAGGGTCAGTTCCAGTACCATACTATATACAGGGTCAGTTCCAGTACCAGACTATATACAGGGTCAGTTTAATACCATACTATATACAGGGTCAGTTTAATACCATACTATATACAGGGTCAGTTCCAGTACCATAGTATATACATGCTCAGTTCCAGTACCATACTATATACAGGGTCAGTTTAATACCATACTATATACAGGGTCAGTTCCAGTACCATACTATATACAGGGTCAGTTAATACCATACTATATACAGGGTCAGTTCCAGTACCATACTATATACAGGGTCAGTTCAATACCATACTATTTACAGGGTCAGTTCCAGTACCATACTATATACAGGGTCAGTTTAATACCATACTATATACAGGGTCAGTTTAATACCATACTATATACAGGGTCAGTTCCAGTACCATACTATATACAGGGTCAGTTCCAGTACCATACTATATACAGGGTCAGTTCCAGTACCATACTATATACAGGGTCAGTTTAATACCATACTATATACAGGGTCAGTTCCAGTACCATAGTATATACATGCTCAGTTCCAGTACCATACTATATACAGGGTCAGTTTAATACCATACTATATACAGTGTCAGTTCCAGTACCATACTATATACAGGGTCAGTTAATACCATACTATATACAGGGTCAGTTCCAGTACCATACTATATACAGGGTCAGTTTAATACCATAATATATACAGGGTCAGTTCCAGTACCATACTATATACAGGGTAAGTTCCAGTACCATACTATATACAGGGTCAGTTTAATACCATACTATATACATGGTCAGTTCAATACCATACTATATACAGGGTCAGTTCAATACCATACTATATACAGGGTCAGTTCCAGTACCATACTATATACAGGGTCAGTTCAATACCATACTATTACAGGGTCAGTTCCAGTACCATACTATATACAGGGTCAGATTAATACCATACTATATACAAGGTCAGTTTAATACCATACTATATACAGGGTCAGTTCAATACCATATAATATTCAGTGTCAGTTTAATACCATACTATTTACAGGGTCAGTTCCAGTACCATACTATATACAGGGTCAGTTTAATACCATACTATATACAGGGTCAGTTAATACCATACTATATACAGGGTCAGTTCCAGTACCATACTATATACAGGGTCAGTTCCAGTACCATACTATGTACAGGGTCAGTTCAATACCATACTATATACAGGGTCAGTTCCAGTACCATACTATATACAGGGTCAGTTCCAGTACCATATTATATACATGCTCAGTTCCAGTACCATACTATATACAGGGTCAGTTCAATACCACATTATATACAGGGTCAGTTCCAGTACCATACTATATACAGGGTCAGTTTAATACCATACTATATACAGGGTCAGTTAATAGCATACTAAATACAGGGTCAGTTAATACCATACTATATACAGGGTCAATTCCAGTACATTACTATATACAGGGTCAGTTCAATACCATACTATTTACAGGGTCAGTTCCAGTACCATACTATATACAGGGTCAGTTCCAGTACCATACTCTATACAGGGTTAGTTCCAGTACCAGACTATATACAGGGTCAGTTTAATACCATACTATATACAGGGTCAGTTCCAGTACCATACTACATACAGTGTCAGTTCCAGTACCATACTATATACAGGGTCAGTTCCAGTACCATACTATATACAGGGTCAGTTTAATACCATACTATATACAGGGTCAGTTCCAGTACCATAGTATATACATGCTCAGTTCCAGTAACATACTATATACAGGGTCAGTTTAATACCATACTATATACAGGGTCAGTTCCAGTACCATACTATATACAGGGTCAGTTAATACCATACTATATACAGGGTCAGTTCCAGTACCATACTATATACAGGGTCAGTTCCAGTACCATACTATATACAGGGTCAGTTTAATACCATACTATATACAGGGTCAGTTCAATACCATACTATATACAGGGTCAGTTCAATACCATACTGTACACAGGGTCAGTTCCAGTACCATACTATATACAGGGTCAGTTCCAGTACCAGACTATATACAGGGTCAGTTCAATACCATACTATATACAGGGTCAGTTCCAGTACCATACTATATTCTGTGTCAGTTTAATACCATACTATATACATGCTCAATTCCAGTACCATACTATAGACAGGGTCAGTTCCAGTACCATACTATATACAGGGTCAGTTCCAGTACCAGACTATATACAGGGTCAGTTTAATACCATACTATATACAGGGTCAGTTTAATACCATACTATATACAGGGTCAGTTCCAGTACCATAGTATATACATGCTCAGTTCCAGTACCATACTATATACAGGGTCAGTTTAATACCATACTATATACAGGGTCAGTTCCAGTACCATACTATATACAGGGTCAGTTAATACCATACTATATACAGGTTCAGTTCCAGTACCATACTATATACAGTGTCTGTTCCAGTACCATACTATATACATGCTCAGTTCCAGTACCATACTATATACAGGGTCAGTTCAATACCATACTAATACAGGGTCAGTTCCAGTACCATACTATATACAGGGTCAGTTCAATACCATACTATATACAGGGTCAGTTGAATACCATACTATATACAGGGTCAGGCCCAGTACCATACTATGTACAGGGTCAGTTCCAGTACCATACTATATACAGGGTCAGTTCCAGTACCATACTATATACAGGGTCAGTTCCAGTACCATACTATATACAGGGTCAGTTTAATACCATACTATTTACAGGGTCAGTTCCAGTACCATACTATATACAGGGTCAGTTTAATACCATACTATATACAGGGTCAGTTAATACCATACTATATACAGGGTCAGTTCCAGTACCATACTATATACAGGGTCAGTTCCAGTACCATGCTATATACAGGGTCAGTTCAATACCATACTATATACAGGGTCAGTTCCAGTACCATACTATATACAGGGTCAGTTCAATACCATACTATATGCAGAGTCAGTTCCAGTACCATAGTATATACATGCTCAGTTCCAGTACCATACTATATACAGGGTCAGTTTAATACCATACTATATACAGGGTCAGTTCCAGTACCATACTATATACAGGGTCAGTTAATACCATACTATATACAGGGTCAGTTCCAGTACCATACTATATACAGTGTCTGTTCCAGTACCATACTATATACATGCTCAGTTCCAGTACCATACTATATACAGGGTCAGTTCAATACCATACTATATACAGGGTCAGTTCCAGTACGATACTATATACAGGGTCAGTTCAATACCATACTATATACAGGGTCAGTTTAATACCATACTATATACAGGGTCAGTTAATACCATACTATATACAGGTTCAGTTAATACCATACTATATACAGGGTCAGTTCAATACCATACTATATACAGGGTCAGTTCAATACCATACTATATACAGGGTCAGGCCCAATACCATACTATTTACAGGGTCAGTTAAAGTACCATACTATATACAGGGTCAGTTCCAGTACCATACTATATACAGGGTCAGTTCCAGTACCATACTATATACAGGGTCAGTTTAATACCATACTATTTACAGGGTCAGTTCCAGTACCATACTATATACAGGGTCAGTTTAATACCATACTATATACAGGGTCAGTTAATACCATACTATATACAGGGTCAGTTCCAGTACCATACTATATACAGGGTCAGTTCCAGTACCATACTATATACAGGGTCAGTTCCAGTACCATACTATATACAGGGTCAGTTCCAGTACCATACTATATACAGGGTCAGTTCCAATACCATACTATATACAGGGTCAGTTCCAGTACCATACTATATACAGGGTCAGTTCAATACCATACTATATACATGGTCAGTTCAATACCATACTATATACAGGGTCAGTTCAATACCATACTATATACAGGGTCAGTTCCAGTACCATACTATATACAGGGTCAGTTCAATACCATACTATATACAGGGTCAGTTCCAGTACCATACTATATACAGGGTCAGTTCAATACCATACTATATACAGGGTCAGTTCAATACCATACTATATACAGGGTCAGTTCCAGTACCATACTATATACAGGGTCAGTTCCAGTACCAGACTATATACAGGGTCAGTTCCAGTACCATACTATATACAGGGTCAGTTCCAGTACCATACTATATACAGGGTCATTTCATTACCATACTATATACAGGGTCAGTTCCAGTACAATACTATATTCAGGGTCAGTTTAATACCATACTATATACAGGGTCAGTTCCAGTACCATACTATATACAGGGTCAGTTCAATACCATGCTATATATAGGGTCAGTTCCAATACCATACAATATACAGGGTCAGTTCAATACCATAATATACACATGGTCAGTTCCAGAACCATACTACATTCAGGGTCAGTTAATACCATACTATATACAGGGTCAGTTCCAGTACCATACTATATTCAGGGTCAGTTAATACCATACTATATACAGGGTCAGTTCCAGTACCATACTATATACAGGGTCAGTTCCAGTACCATACTATATAAAGGGTCAGTTCCAGTACCAGACTATATACAGGGTCAGTTTAATACCATACTATAAACAGGGTCAGTTCCAGTACCATACTCTATACAGGGTCAGTTCCAGTACCATACTATATACAGGGTCAGTTCCAGTACCATACTATATACAGGGTCATTTTAATACCATACTATATACAGGGTCATTTCAATACCATACTATATACAGGGTCAGTTCCAGTACCATACTATATACAGGGTCAGTTCCAGTACCATACTATATACAGGGTCAGTTCCAGTACCATAATATTTACAGGGTCAGTTCCAGTACCATACTATGTACAGGGTCAGTTTAATACCATACTATATACAGGGTCAGTTAATACCATACTATATACAGGGTCAGTTCCAGTACCATACTATATACAGGGTCAGTTCAATACCATACTATTTACAGGGTCAGTTCCAGTACCATACTATATACAGGGTCAGTTTAATACCATACTATATACAGGGTCAGTTTAATACCATACTATATACAGGGTCAGTTCCAGTACCATACTATATACAGGGTCAGTTCCAGTACCATACTATATACAGGGTCAGTTCCAGTACCATACTATATACAGGGTCAGTTTAATACCATACTATATACAGGGTCAGTTCCAGTACCATAGCATATACATGCTCAGTTCCAGTACCATACTATATACAGGGTCAGTTTAATACCATACTATATACAGTGTCAGTTCCAGTACCATACTATATACAGGGTCAGTTAATACCATACTATATACAGGGTCAGTTCCAGTACCATACTATATACAGGGTCAGTTTAATACCATACTATATACAGGGTCAGTTCAATACCATACTATATACAGGGTCAGTTCAATACCATACTATATACAGGGTCAGTTCCAGTACCATACTATATACAGGGTCAGTTCAATACCATACTATTACAGGGTCAGTTCCAGTACCATACTATATACAGGGTCAATTTAATACCATACTATATACAGGGTCAGTTTAATACCATACTATATACAGGGTCAGTTCAATACCATACTATATACAGGGTCAGTTTAATACCATACTATATACAGGGTCAGTTAATACCATACTATATACAGGGTCAGTTCCAGTACCATACTATATACAGGGTCAGTTCCAGTACCATACTATATACAGGGTCAGTTCCAGTACCATACTATATACAGGGTCAGTTTAATACCATACTATATACAGGGTCAGTTCAATACCATACTATATACAGGGTCATTTCAATACCATACTGTATACAGGGTCAGTTCCAGTACCATACTATATACAGGGTCAGTTCCAGTACCAGACTATATACAGGGTCAGTTCAATACCATACTATATACAGGGTCAGTTCCAGTACCATACTATATACAGGGTAATTTCAATACCATACTACATACAGGGTCAGTTCCAGTACCATACTATATTCTGTGTCAGTTTAATACCATACTATATACATGCTCAATTCCAGTACCATACTATAGACAGGGTCAGTTCCAGTACCATACTATATACAGGGTCAGTTCCAGTACCAGACTATATACAGGGTCAGTTTAATACCATACTATATACAGGGTCAGTTTAATACCATACTATATACAGGGTCAGTTCCAGTACCATAGTATATACATGCTCAGTTCCAGTACCATACTATATACAGGGTCAGTTTAATACCATACTATATACAGGGTCAGTTCCAGTACCATACTATATACAGGGTCAGTTAATACCATACTATATACAGGGTCAGTTCCAGTACCATACTATATACAGGGTCAGTTTAATACCATACTATATACAGGGTCAGTTTAATACCATACTATATACAGGGTCAGTTCCAGTACCATACTATATACAGGGTCAGTTCCAGTACCATACTATATACAGGGTCAGTTTAATAGCATACTATATACAGGGTCAGTTCCAGTACCATAGTATATACATGCTCAGTTCCAGTACCATACTATATACAGGGTCAGTTTAATACCATACTATATACAGTGTCAGTTCCAGTACCATACTATATACAGGGTCAGTTAATACCATACTATATACAGGGTCAGTTCCAGTACCATACTATATACAGGGTCAGTTTAATACCATAATATATACAGGGTCAGTTCCAGTACCATACTATATACAGGGTAAGTTCCAGTACCATACTATATACAGGGTCAGTTTAATACCATACTATATACATGGTCAGTTCAATACCATACTATATACAGGGTCAGTTCAATACCATACTATATACAGGGTCAGTTCCAGTACCATACTATATACAGGGTCAGTTCAATACCATACTATTACAGGGTCAGTTCCAGTACCATACTATATACAGGGTCAGATTAATACCATACTATATACAGGGTCAGTTTAATACCATACTATATACAGGGTCAGTTCCAGTACCATACTATATACAGGGTCAGTTCCAGTACCATACTATGTACAGGGTCAGTTCAATACCATACTATATACAGGGTCAGTTCCAGTACCATACTATATACAGGGTCAGTTCCAGTACCATATTATATACATGCTCAGTTCCAGTACCATACTATATACAGGGTCAGTTCAATACCACATTATATACAGGGTCAGTTCCAGTACCATACTATATACAGGGTCAGTTTAATACCATACTATATACAGGGTCAGTTAATACCATACTAAATACAGGGTCAGTTAATACCATACTATATACAGGGTCAATTCCAGTACATTACTATATACAGGGTCAGTTCAATACCATACTATTTACAGGGTCAGTTCCAGTACTATACTATATACAGGGTCAGTTCCAGTACCATACTGTATACAGGGTTAGTTCCAGTACCAGACTATATACAGGGTCAGTTTAATACCATACTATATACAGGGTCAGTTCCAGTACCATACTACATACAGTGTCAGTTCCAGTACCATACTATATACAGGGTCAGTTCCAGTACCATACTATATACAGGGTCAGTTTAATACCATACTATATACATGGTCAGTTCCAGTACCATAGTATATACATGCTCAGTTCCAGTAACATACTATATACAGGGTCAGTTTAATACCATACTATATACAGGGTCAGTTCCAGTACCATACTATATACAGGGTCAGTTAATACCATACTATATACAGGGTCAGTTCCAGTACCATACTATATACAGGGTCAGTTCCAGTACCATACTATATACAGGGTCAGTTTAATACCATACTATATACAGGGTCAGTTCAATACCATACTATATACAGGGTCAGTTCAATACCATACTGTATACAGGGTCAGTTCCAGTACCATACTATATACAGGGTCAGTTCCAGTACCAGACTATATACAGGGTCAGTTCAATACCATACTATATACAGGGTCAGTTCCAGTACCATACTATATACAGGGTAATTTCAATACCATACTACATACAGGGTCAGTTCCAGTACCATACTATATTCTGTGTCAGTTTAATACCATACTATATACATGCTCAATTCCAGTACCATACTATAGACAGGGTCAGTTCCAGTACCATACTATATACAGGGTCAGTTCCATTACCAGACTATATACAGGGTCAGTTTAATACCATACTATATACAGGGTCAGTTTAATACCATACTATATACAGGGTCAGTTCCAGTACCATAGTATATACATGCTCAGTTCCAGTACCATACTATATACAGGGTCAGTTTAATACCATACTATATACAGGGTCAGTTCCAGTACCATACTATATACAGGGTCAGTTAATACCATACTATATACAGGGTCAGTTCCAGTACCATACTATATACAGTGTCTGTTCCAGTACCATACTATATACATGCTCAGTTCCAGTACCATACTATATACAGGGTCAGTTCAATACCATACTAATACAGGGTCAGTTCCAGTACCATACTATATACAGGGTCAGTTCAATACCATACTATATACAGGGTCAGTTGAATACCATACTATATACAGGGTCAGGCCCAATACCATACTATGTACAGGGTCAGTTCCAGTACCATACTATATACAGGGTCAGTTCCAGTACCATACTATATACAGGGTCAGTTCCAGTACCATACTATATACAGGGTCAGTTTAATACCATACTATTTACAGGGTCAGTTCCAGTACCATACTATATACAGGGTCAGTTTAATACCATACTATATACAGGGTCAGTTAATACCATACTATATACAGGGTCAGTTCCAGTACCATACTATATACAGGGTCAGTTCCAGTACCATACTATATACAGGGTCAGTTCAATACCATACTATATACAGGGTCAGTTCCAGTACCATACTATATACAGGGTCAGTTCAATACCATACTATTACAGGGTCAGTTCCAGTACCATACTATATACAGGGTCAGATTAATACCATACTATATACAAGGTCAGTTTAATACCATACTATATACAGGGTCAGTTCAATACCATATAATATTCAGTGTCAGTTTAATACCATACTATTTACAGGGTCAGTTCCAGTACCATACTATATACAGGGTCAGTTTAATACCATACTATATACAGGGTCAGTTAATACCATACTATATACAGGGTCAGTTCCAGTACCATACTATATACAGGGTCAGTTCCAGTACCATACTATGTACAGGGTCAGTTCAATACCATACTATATACAGGGTCAGTTCCAGTACCATACTATATACAGGGTCAGTTCCAGTACCATATTATATACATGCTCAGTTCCAGTACCATACTATATACAGGGTCAGTTCAATACCACATTATATACAGGGTCAGTTCCAGTACCATACTATATACAGGGTCAGTTTAATACCATACTATATACAGGGTCAGTTTAATACCATACTATATACAGGGTCAGTTAATACCATACTAAATACAGGGTCAGTTAATACCATACTATATACAGGGTCAATTCCAGTACATTACTATATACAGGGTCAGTTCAATACCATACTATTTACAGGGTCAGTTCCAGTACTATACTATATACAGGGTCAGTTCCAGTACCATACTCTATACAGGGTTAGTTCCAGTACCAGACTATATACAGGGTCAGTTTAATACCATACTATATACAGGGTCAGTTCCAGTACCATACTACATACAGTGTCAGTTCCAGTACCATACTATATACAGGGTCAGTTCCAGTACCATACTATATACAGGGTCAGTTTAATACCATACTATATACATGGTCAGTTCCAGTACCATAGTATATACATGCTCAGTTCCAGTAACATACTATATACAGGGTCAGTTTAATACCATACTATATACAGGGTCAGTTCCAGTACCATACTATATACAGGGTCAGTTAATACCATACTATATACAGGGTCAGTTCCAGTACCATACTATATACAGGGTCAGTTCCAGTACCATACTATATACAGGGTCAGTTTAATACCATACTATATACAGGGTCAGTTCAATACCATACTATATACAGGGTCAGTTCAATACCATACTGTATACAGGGTCAGTTCCAGTACCATACTATATACAGGGTCAGTTCCAGTACCAGACTATATACAGGGTCAGTTCAATACCATACTATATACAGGGTCAGTTCCAGTACCATACTATATACAGGGTAATTTCAATACCATACTACATACAGGGTCAGTTCCAGTACCATACTATATTCTGTGTCAGTTTAATACCATACTATATACATGCTCAATTCCAGTACCATACTATAGACAGGGTCAGTTCCAGTACCATACTATATACAGGGTCAGTTCCATTACCAGACTATATACAGGGTCAGTTTAATACCATACTATATACAGGGTCAGTTTAATACCATACTATATACAGGGTCAGTTCCAGTACCATAGTATATACATGCTCAGTTCCAGTACCATACTATATACAGGGTCAGTTTAATACCATACTATATACAGGGTCAGTTCCAGTACCATACTATATACAGGGTCAGTTAATACCATACTATATACAGGGTCAGTTCCAGTACCATACTATATACAGTGTCTGTTCCAGTACCATACTATATACATGCTCAGTTCCAGTACCATACTATATACAGGGTCAGTTCAATACCATACTAATACAGGGTCAGTTCCAGTACCATACTATATACAGGGTCAGTTCAATACCATACTATATACAGGGTCAGTTGAATACCATACTATATACAGGGTCAGGCCCAATACCATACTATGTACAGGGTCAGTTCCAGTACCATACTATATACAGGGTCAGTTCCAGTACCATACTATATACAGGGTCAGTTCCAGTACCATACTATATACAGGGTCAGTTTAATACCATACTATTTACAGGGTCAGTTCCAGTACCATACTATATACAGGGTCAGTTTAATACCATACTATATACAGGGTCAGTTAATACCATACTATATACAGGGTCAGTTCCAGTACCATACTATATACAGGGTCAGTTCCAGTACCATACTATATACAGGGTCAGTTCAATACCATACTATATACAGGGTCAGTTCCAGTACCATACTATATACAGGGTCAGTTCAATACCATACTATATACAGAGTCAGTTCCAGTACCATAGTATATACATGCTCAGTTCCAGTACCATACTATATACAGGGTCAGTTTAATACCATACTATATACAGGGTCAGTTCCAGTACCATACTATATACAGGGTCAGTTAATACCATACTATATACATGCTCAGTTCCAGTACCATACTATATACAGGGTCAGTTCAATACCATACTATATACAGGGTCAGTTCCGGTACGATACTATATACAGGGTCAGTTCAATACCATACTATATACAGGGTCAGTTTAATACCATACTATATACAGGGTCAGTTAATACCATACTATATACAGGTTCAGTTAATACCATACTATATATAGGGTCAGTTCAATACCATACTATATACAGGGTCAGTTCAATACCATACTATATACAGGGTCAGGCCCAATACCATACTATTTACAGGGTCAGTTCCAGTACCATACTATAAACAGGGTCAGCTCCAGTACCATACTATATACAGGGTCAGTTCCAGTACCATACTATATACAGGGTCAGTTTAATACCATACTATTTACAGGGTCAGTTCCAGTACCATACTATATACAGGGTCAGTTTAATACCATACTATATACAGGGTCAGTTAATACCATACTATATACAGGGTCAGTTCCAGTACCATACTATATACAGGGTCAGTTCCAGTACCATACTATATACAGGGTCAGTTCCAGTACCATACTATATACAGGGTCAGTTCCAGTACCATACTATATACAGGGTCAGTTCCAATACCATACTATATACAGGGTCAGTTCCAGTACCATACTATATACAGGGTCAGTTCAATACCATACTATATACAGGGTCAGTTCAATACCATACTATATACAGGGTCAGTTCCAGTACCATACTATATACAGGGTCAGTTCCAGTACCAGACTATATACAGGGTCAGTTCCAGTACCATACTATATACAGGGTCAGTTCCAGTACCATACTATATACAAGGTCATTTCATTACCATACTATATACAGGGTCAGTTCCAGTACAATACTATATTCAGGGTCAGTTTAATACCATACTATATACAGGGTCAGTTCCAGTACCATACTATATACAGGGTCAGTTCAATACCATACTATATATAGGGTCAGTTCCAATACCATACAATATACAGGGTCAGTTCAATACCATACTATACACAGGGTCAGTTCCAGAACCATACTACATTCAGGGTCAGTTAATACCATACTATATACAGGGTCAGTTCCAGTAGCATACTATATTCAGGGTCAGTTAATACCATACTATATACAGGGTCAGTTCCAGTACCATACTATATACAGGGTCAGTTCCAGTACCATACTATATACAGGGTCAGTTCCAATACCAGACTATATACAGGGTCAGTTTAATACCATACTATAAACAGGGTCAGTTCCAGTACCATACTCTATACAGGGTCAGTTCCAGTACCATACTATATACAGGGTCAGTTCCAGTACCATACTATATACAGGGTCATTTTAATACCATACTATATACAGGGTCATTTCAATACCATACTATATACAGGGTCAGTTCCAGTACCATACTATATACAGGGTCAGTTCCAGTACCATACTATATACAGGGTCAGTTCCAGTACCATAATATTTACAGGGTCAGTTCCAGTACCATACTATGTACAGGGTCAGTTTAATACCATACTATATACAGGGTCAGTTAATACCATACTATATACAGGGTCAGTTCCAGTACCATACTATATACAGGGTCAGTTCAATACCATACTATTTACAGGGTCAGTTCCAGTACCATACTATATACAGGGTCAGTTTAATACCATACTATATACAGGGTCAGTTTAATACCATACTATGTACAGGGTCAGTTCCAGTACCATACTATATACAGCGTCAGTTCCAGTACCATACTATATACAGGGTCAGTTCCAGTACCATACTATATACAGGGTCAGTTTAATACCATACTATATACAGGGTCAGTTCCAGTACCATAGTATATACATGCTCAGTTCCAGTACCATACTATATACAGGGTCAGTTTAATACCATACTATATACAGTGTCAGTTCCAGTACCATACTATATACAGGGTCAGTTAATACCATACTATATACAGGGTCAGTTCCAGTACCATACTATATACAGGGTCAGTTTAATACCATACTATATACAGGGTCAGTTCAATACCATACTATATACAGGGTCAGTTCAATACCATACTATATACAGGGTCAGTTCCAGTACCATACTATATACAGGGTCAGTTCAATACCATACTATTACAGGGTCAGTTCCAGTACCATACTATATACAGGGTCAGTTTAATACCATACTATATACAGGGTCAGTTTAATACCATACTATATACAGGGTCAGTTCAATACCATACTATATACAGGGTCAGTTTAATACCATACTATATACAGGGTCAGTTAATACCATACTATATACAGGGTCAGTTCCAGTACCATACTATATACAGGGTCAGTTCCAGTACCATACTATATACAGGGTCAGTTCCAGTACCATACTATATACAGGGTCAGTTTAATACCATACTATATACAGGGTCAGTTCAATACCATACTATATACAGGGTCAGTTCAATACCATACTGTATACAGGGTCAGTTCCAGTACCATACTATATACAGGGTCAGTTCCAGTACCAGACTATATACAGGGTCAGTTCAATACCATACTATATACAGGGTCAGTTCCAGTACCATACTATATACAGGGTAATTTCAATACCATACTACATACAGGGTCAGTTCCAGTACCATACTATATTCTGTGTCAGTTTAATACCATACTATATACATGCTCAATTCCAGTACCATACTATAGACAGGGTCAGTTCCAGTACCATACTATATACAGGGTCAGTTCCAGTACCAGACTATATACAGGGTCAGTTTAATACCATACTATATACAGGGTCAGTTTAATACCATACTATATACAAGGTCAGTTCCAGTACCATAGTATATACATGCTCAGTTCCAGTACCTTACTATATACAGGGTCAGTTTAATACCATACTATATACAGGTTCAGTTCCAGTACCATACTATATACAGGGTCAGTTAATACCATACTATATACAGGGTCAGTTCCAGTACCATACTATATACAGTGTCTGTTCCAGTACCATACTATATACATGCTCAGTTCCAGTGCCATACTATATACAGGGTCAGTTCCAGTACCAGACTATATACAGGGTCAGTTCAATACCATACTATATACAGGGTCAGTTCCAGTACCATACTATATACAGGGTAATTTCAATACCATACTACATACAGGGTCAGTTCCAGTACCATACTATATTCTGTGTCAGTTTAATACCATACTATATACATGCTCAATTCCAGTACCATACTATAGACAGGGTCAGTTCCAGTACCATACTATATACAGGGTCAGTTCCAGTACCAGACTATATACAGGGTCAGTTTAATACCATACTATATACAGGGTCAGTTTAATACCATACTATATACAGGGTCAGTTCCAGTACCATAGTATATACATGCTCAGTTCCAGTACCATACTATATACAGGGTCAGTTTAATACCATACTATATACAGGGTCAGTTCCAGTACCATACTATATACAGGGTCAGTTAATACCATACTATATACAGGGTCAGTTCCAGTACCATACTATATACAGTGTCTGTTCCAGTACCATACTATATACATGCTCAGTTCCATTGCCATACTATATACAGGGTCAGTTCAATACCATACTATATACAGGGTCAGTTCCAGTACCATACTATATACAGGGTCAGTTCCAGTACCTTACAATATACAGGGTCAGTTCCAGTACCATACTATATACAGGGTCAGTTTAATACCATACTATATACAGGGTCAGTTCAATACCATACTATATACAGGGTCAGTTCAATACCATACTGTATACAGGGTCAGTTCCAGTACCATACTATATACAGGGTCAGTTCCAGTACCAGACTATATACAGGGTCAGTTCAATACCATACTATATACAGGGTCAGTTCCAGTACCATACTATATATTGGGTCAGTTAATACCATACTATATACAGGGTCAGTTCCAGTACCATACTATATACAGTGTCTGTTCCAGTACCATACTATATACATGCTCAGTTCCATTGCCATACTATATACAGGGTCAGTTCAATACCATACTATATACAGTGTCAGTTCCAGTACCATACTATATACAGGGTCAGTTCCAGTACCTTACAATATACAGGGTCAGTTCCAGTACCATACTATATACAGGGTCAGTTTAATACCATACTATATACAGGGTCAGTTCAATACCATACTATATACAGGGTCAGTTCAATACCATACTGTATACAGGGTCAGTTCCAGTACCATACTATATACAGGGTCAGTTCCAGTACCAGACTATATACAGGGTCAGTTCAATACCATACTATATACAGGGTCAGTTCCAGTACCATACTATATACAGGGTAATTTCAATACCATACTACATACAGGGTCAGTTCCAGTACCATACTATATTCTGTGTCAGTTTAATACCATACTATATACATGCTCAATTCCAGTACCATACTATAGAAAGGGTCAGTTCCAGTACCATACTATATACAGGGTCAGTTCCAGTACCAGACTATATACAGGGTCAGTTTCATACCATACTATATACAGGGTCAGTTTAATACCATACTATATACAAGGTCAGTTCCAGTACCATAGTATATACATGCTCAGTTCCAGTACCTTACTATATACAGGGTCAGTTTAATACCATACTATATACAGGTTCAGTTCCAGTACCATACTATATACAGGGTCAGTTAATACCATACTATATACAGGGTCAGTTCCAGTACCATACTATATACAGTGTCTGTTCCAGTACCATACTATATACATGCTCAGTTCCAGTGCCATACTATATACAGGGTCAGTTCCAGTACCAGACTATATACAGGGTCAGTTCAATACCATACTATATACAGGGTCAGTTCCAGTACCATACTATATACAGGGTAATTTCAATACCATACTACATACAGGGTCAGTTCCAGTACCATACTATATTCTGTGTCAGTTTAATACCATACTATATACATGCTCAATTCCAGTACCATACTATAGACAGGGTCAGTTCCAGTACCATACTATATACAGGGTCAGTTCCAGTACCAGACTATATACAGGGTCAGTTTAATACCATACTATATACAGGGTCAGTTTAATACCATACTATATACAGGGTCAGTTCCAGTACCATAGTATATACATGCTCAGTTCCAGTACCATACTATATACAGGGTCAGTTTAATACCATACTATATACAGGGTCAGTTCCAGTACCATACTATATACAGGGTCAGTTAATACCATACTATATACAGGGTCAGTTCCAGTACCATACTATATACAGTGTCTGTTCCAGTACCATACTATATACATGCTCAGTTCCATTGCCATACTATATACAGGGTCAGTTCAATACCATACTATATACAGGGTCAGTTCCAGTACCATACTATATACAGGGTCAGTTCAATACCATACTATATACAGGGTCAGTTGAATACCATACTATATACAGGGTCAGGCCCAATACCATACTATGTACAGGGTCAGTTCCAGTACCATACTATATACAGGGTCAGTTCCAGTACCATACTATATACAGGGTCAGTTCCAGTACCATACTATATACAGAGTCAGTTTAATACCATACTATTTACAGGGTCAGTTCCAGTACCATACTATATACAGGGTCAGTTTAATACCATACTATATACAGGGTCAGTTAATACCATACTATATACAGGGTCAGTTCCAGTACCATACTATATACAGGGTCAGTTCCAGTACCATACTATATACACGGTCAGTTCAATACCATACTATATACAGGGTCAGTTCCAGTACCATACTATATACAGGGTCAGTTCAATACCATAATATATACAGAGTCAGTTCCAGTACCATAGTATATACATGCTCAGTTCCAGTACCATACTATATACAGGGTCAGTTTAATACCATACTATATACAGGGTCAGTTCCAGTACCATACTATATACAGGGTCAGTTAATACCATACTATATACAGGGTCAGTTCCAGTACCATACTATATACAGTGTCTGTTCCAGTACCATACTATATACATGCTCAGTTCCAGTACCATACTATATACAGGGTCAGTTCAATACCATACTATATACAGGGTCAGTTCCAGTACGATACTATATACAGGGTCAGTTCAATACCATACTATATACAGGGTCAGTTCCAGTACCAGACTATATACAGGGTCAGTTCAATACCATACTATATACAGGGTCAGTTCCAGTACCATACTATATACAGGGTCAGTTCCAGTACCAGACTATATACAGGGTCAGTTTAATACCATACTATATACAGGGTCAGTTTAATACCATACTATATACAAGGTCAGTTCCAGTACCATAGTATATACATGCTCAGTTCCAGTACCTTACTATATACAGGGTCAGTTTAATACCATACTATATACAGGTTCAGTTCCAGTACCATACTATATACAGGGTCAGTTAATACCATACTATATACAGGGTCAGTTCCAGTACCATACTATATACAGTGTCTGTTCCAGTACCATACTATATACATGCTCAGTTCCAGTGCCATACTATATACAGGGTCAGTTCCAGTACCAGACTATATACAGGGTCAGTTCAATACCATACTATATACAGGGTCAGTTCCAGTACCATACTATATACAGGGTAATTTCAATACCATACTACATACAGGGTCAGTTCCAGTACCATACTATATTCTGTGTCAGTTTAATACCATACTATATACATGCTCAATTCCAGTACCATACTATAGACAGGGTCAGTTCCAGTACCATACTATATACAGGGTCAGTTCCAGTACCAGACTATATACAGGGTCAGTTTAATACCATACTATATACAGGGTCAGTTTAATACCATACTATATACAGGGTCAGTTCCAGTACCATAGTATATACATGCTCAGTTCCAGTACCATACTATATACAGGGTCAGTTTAATACCATACTATATACAGGGTCAGTTCCAGTACCATACTATATACAGGGTCAGTTAATACCATACTATATACAGGGTCAGTTCCAGTACCATACTATATACAGTGTCTGTTCCAGTACCATACTATATACATGCTCAGTTCCATTGCCATACTATATACAGGGTCAGTTCAATACCATACTATATACAGGGTCAGTTCCAGTACCATACTATATACAGTGTCTGTTCCAGTACCATACTATATACATGCTCAGTTCCATTGCCATACTATATACAGGGTCAGTTCAATACCATACTATATACAGGGTCAGTTCCAGTACCATACTATATACAGGGTCAGTTCAATACCATACTATATACAGGGTCAGTTGAATACCATACTATATACAGGGTCAGGCCCAATACCATACTATGTACAGGGTCAGTTCCAGTACCATACTATATACAGGGTCAGTTCCAGTACCATACTATATACAGGGTCAGTTCCAGTACCATACTATATACAGAGTCAGTTTAATACCATACTATTTACAGGGTCAGTTCCAGTACCATACTATATACAGGGTCAGTTTAATACCATACTATATACAGGGTCAGTTAATACCATACTATATACAGGGTCAGTTCCAGTACCATACTATATACAGGGTCAGTTCCAGTACCATACTATATACACGGTCAGTTCAATACCATACTATATACAGGGTCAGTTCCAGTACCATACTATATACAGGGTCAGTTCAATACCATAATATATACAGAGTCAGTTCCAGTACCATAGTATATACATGCTCAGTTCCAGTACCATACTATATACAGGGTCAGTTTAATACCATACTATATACAGGGTCAGTTCCAGTACCATACTATATACAGGGTCAGTTAATACCATACTATATACAGGGTCAGTTCCAGTACCATACTATATACAGTGTCTGTTCCAGTACCATACTATATACATGCTCAGTTCCAGTACCATACTATATACAGGGTCAGTTCAATACCATACTATATACAGGGTCAGTTCCAGTACGATACTATATACAGGGTCAGTTCAATACCATACTATATACAGGGTCAGTTCCAGTACCAGACTATATACAGGGTCAGTTCAATACCATACTATATACAGGGTCAGTTCAATACCATACTATATACAGGGTCAGTTCCAGTACCAGACTATATACAGGGTCAGTTCAATACCATACTATATACAGGGTCAGTTCCAGTACCATACTATATACAGGGTCAGTTCCAGTACCAGACTATATACAGGGTCAGTTTAATACCATACTATATACAGGGTCAGTTTAATACCATACTATATACAAGGTCAGTTCCATTACCATAGTATATACATGCTCAGTTCCAGTACCTTACTATATACAGGGTCAGTTTAATACCATACTATATACAGGTTCAGTTCCAGTACCATACTATATACAGGGTCAGTTAATACCATACTATATACAGGGTCAGTTCCAGTACCATACTATATACAGTGTCTGTTCCAGTACCATACTATATACATGCTCAGTTCCAGTGCCATACTATATACAGGGTCAGTTCCAGTACCAGACTATATACAGGGTCAGTTCAATACCATACTATATACAGGGTCAGTTCCAGTACCATACTATATACAGGGTAATTTCAATACCATACTACATACAGGGTCAGTTCCAGTACCATACTATATTCTGTGTCAGTTTAATACCATACTATATACATGCTCAATTCCAGTACCATACTATAGACAGGGTCAGTTCCAGTACCATACTATATACAGGGTCAGTTCCAGTACCAGACTATATACAGGGTCAGTTTAATACCATACTATATACAGGGTCAGTTTAATACCATACTATATACAGGGTCAGTTCCAGTACCATAGTATATACATGCTCAGTTCCAGTACCATACTATATACAGGGTCAGTTTAATACCATACTATATACAGGGTCAGTTCCAGTACCATACTATATACAGGGTCAGTTAATACCATACTATATACAGGGTCAGTTCCAGTACCATACTATATACAGTGTCTGTTCCAGTACCATACTATATACATGCTCAGTTCCATTGCCATACTATATACAGGGTCAGTTCAATACCATACTATATACAGGGTCAGTTCCAGTACCATACTATATACAGTGTCTGTTCCAGTACCATACTATATACATGCTCAGTTCCATTGCCATACTATATACAGGGTCAGTTCAATACCATACTATATACAGGGTCAGTTCCAGTACCATACTATATACAGGGTCAGTTCAATACCATACTATATACAGGGTCAGTTGAATACCATACTATATACAGGGTCAGGCCCAATACCATACTATGTACAGGGTCAGTTCCAGTACCATACTATATACAGGGTCAGTTCCAGTACCATACTATATACAGGGTCAGTTCCAGTACCATACTATATACAGAGTCAGTTTAATACCATACTATTTACAGGGTCAGTTCCAGTACCATACTATATACAGGGTCAGTTTAATACCATACTATATACAGGGTCAGTTAATACCATACTATATACAGGGTCAGTTCCAGTACCATACTATATACAGGGTCAGTTCCAGTACCATACTATATACACGGTCAGTTCAATACCATACTATATACAGGGTCAGTTCCAGTACCATACTATATACAGGGTCAGTTCAATACCATAATATATACAGAGTCAGTTCCAGTACCATAGTATATACATGCTCAGTTCCAGTACCATACTATATACAGGGTCAGTTTAATACCATACTATATACAGGGTCAGTTCCAGTACCATACTATATACAGGGTCAGTTAATACCATACTATATACAGGGTCAGTTCCAGTACCATACTATATACATTGTCTGTTCCAGTACCATACTATATACATGCTCAGTTCCAGTACCATACTATATACAGGGTCAGTTCAATACCATACTATATACAGGGTCAGTTCCAGTACGATACTATATACAGGGTCAGTTCAATACCATACTATATACAGGGTCAGTTCCAGTACCAGACTATATACAGGGTCAGTTCAATACCATACTATATACAGGGTCAGTTCCAGTACCATACTATATACAGGGTCAGTTCCAGTACCAGACTATATACAGGGTCAGTTTAATACCATACTATATACAGGGTCAGTTTAATACCATACTATATACAAGGTCAGTTCCATTACCATAGTATATACATGCTCAGTTCCAGTACCTTACTATATACAGGGTCAGTTTAATACCATACTATATACAGGTTCAGTTCCAGTACCATACTATATACAGTGTCAGTTAATACCATACTATATACAGGGTCAGTTCCAGTACCATACTATATACAGTGTCTGTTCCAGTACCATACTATATACATGCTCAGTTCCAGTGCCATACTATATACAGGGTCAGTTCCAGTACCAGACTATATACAGGGTCAGTTCAATACCATACTATATACAGGGTCAGTTCCAGTACCATACTATATACAGGGTAATTTCAATACCATACTACATACAGGGTCAGTTCCAGTACCATACTATATTCTGTGTCAGTTTAATACCATACTATATACATGCTCAATTCCAGTACCATACTATAGACAGGGTCAGTTCCAGTACCATACTATATACAGGGTCAGTTCCAGTACCAGACTATATACAGGGTCAGTTTAATACCATACTATATACAGGGTCAGTTTAATACCATACTATATACAGGGTCAGTTCCAGTACCATAGTATATACATGCTCAGTTCCAGTACCATACTATATACAGGGTCAGTTTAATACCATACTATATACAGGGTCAGTTCCAGTACCATACTATATACAGGGTCAGTTAATACCATACTATATACAGGGTCAGTTCCAGTACCATACTATATACAGTGTCTGTTCCAGTACCATACTATATACATGCTCAGTTCCATTGCCATACTATATACAGGGTCAGTTCAATACCATACTATATACAGGGTCAGTTCCAGTACCATACTATATACAGGGTCAGTTCAATACCATACTATATACAGGGTCAGTTGAAAACCATACTATATACAGGGTCAGGCCCAATACCATACTATGTACAGGGTCAGTTCCAGTACCATACTATATACAGGGTCAGTTCCAGTACCATACTATATACAGGGTCAGTTCCAGTACCATACTATATACAGAGTCAGTTTAATACCATACTATTTACAGGGTCAGTTCCAGTACCATACTATATACAGGGTCAGTTTAATACCATACTATATACAGGGTCTGTTAATACCATACTATATACAGGGTCAGTTCCAGTACCATACTATATACAGGGTCAGTTCCAGTACCATACTATATACACGGTCAGTTCAATACCATACTATATACAGGGTCAGTTCTAGTACCATACTATATACAGGGTCAGTTCAATACCATAATATATACAGAGTCAGTTCCAGTACCATAGTATATACATGCTCAGTTCCAGTACCATACTATATACAGGGTCAGTTTAATACCATACTATATACAGGGTCAGTTCCAGTACCATACTATATACAGGGTCAGTTAATACCATACTATATACAGGGTCAGTTCCAGTACCATACTATATACAGTGTCTGTTCCAGTACCATACTATATACATGCTCAGTTCCAGTACCATACTATATACAGGGTCAGTTCAATACCATACTATATACAGGGTCAGTTCCAGTACGATACTATATACAGGGTCAGTTCAATACCATACTATATACAGGGTCAGTTCCAGTACCATACTATATACAGTGTCTGTTCCAGTACCATACTATATACATGCTCAGTTCCATTGCCATACTATATACAGGGTCAGTTCAATACCATACTATATACAGGGTCAGTTCCAGTACCATACTATATACAGGGTCAGTTCAATACCATACTATATACAGGGTCAGTTGAATACCATACTATATACAGGGTCAGGCCCAATACCATACTATGTACAGGGTCAGTTCCAGTACCATACTATATACAGGGTCAGTTCCAGTACCATACTATATACAGGGTCAGTTCCAGTACCATACTATATACAGAGTCAGTTTAATACCATACTATTTACAGGGTCAGTTCCAGTACCATACTATATACAGGGTCAGTTTAATACCATACTATATACAGGGTCAGTTAATACCATACTATATACAGGGTCAGTTCCAGTACCATACTATATACAGGGTCAGTTCCAGTACCATACTATATACATGGTCAGTTCAATACCATACTATATACAGGGTCAGTTCCAGTACCATACTATATACAGGGTCAGTTCAATACCATAATATATACAGAGTCAGTTCCAGTACCATAGTATATACATGCTCAGTTCCAGTACCATACTATATACAGGGTCAGTTTAATACCATACTATATACAGGGTCAGTTCCAGTACCATACTATATACAGGGTCAGTTAATACCATACTATATACAGGGTCAGTTCCAGTACCATACTATATACAGTGTCTGTTCCAGTACCATACTATATACATGCTCAGTTCCAGTACCATACTATATACAGGGTCAGTTCAAGTACCATACTATATACAGGGTCAGTTCAATACCATACTATATACAGGGTCAGTTAATACCATACTATATACAGGTTCAGTTAATACCATACTATATACAGGGTCAGTTCAATACCATACTATATACAGGGTCAGTTCAATACCATACTACATACAGGGTCAGTTCCAGTACCATACTATATTCTGTGTCAGTTTAATACCATACTATATACATGCTCAATTCCAGTACCATACTATAGACAGGGTCAGTTCCAGTACCATACTATATACAGGGTCAGTTCCAGTACCAGACTATATACAGGGTCAGTTTAATACCATACTATATACAGGGTCAGTTTAATACCATACTATATACAGGGTCAGTTCCAGTACCATAGTATATACATGCTCAGTTCCAGTACCATACTATATACAGGGTCAGTTTAATACCATACTATATACAGGGTCAGTTCCAGTACCATACTATATACAGGGTCAGTTAATACCATACTATATACAGGGTCAGTTCCAGTACCATACTATATACAGTGTCTGTTCCAGTACCATACTATATACATGCTCAGTTCCATTGCCATACTATATACAGGGTCAGTTCAATACCATACTATATACAGGGTCAGTTCCAGTACCATACTATATACAGTGTCTGTTCCAGTACCATACTATATACATGCTCAGTTCCATTGCCATACTATATACAGGGTCAGTTCAATACCATACTATATACAGGGTCAGTTCCAGTACCATACTATATACAGGGTCAGTTCAATACCATACTATATACAGGGTCAGTTGAATACCATACTATATACAGGGTCAGGCCCAATACCATACTATGTACAGGGTCAGTTCCAGTACCATACTATATACAGGGTCAGTTCCAGTACCATACTATATACAGGGTCAGTTCCAGTACCATACTATATACAGAGTCAGTTTAATACCATACTATTTACAGGGTCAGTTCCAGTACCATACTATATACAGGGTCAGTTTAATACCATACTATATACAGGGTCAGTTAATACCATACTATATACAGGGTCAGTTCCAGTACCATACTATATACAGGGTCAGTTCCAGTACCATACTATATACACGGTCAGTTCAATACCATACTATATACAGGGTCAGTTCCAGTACCATACTATATACAGGGTCAGTTCAATACCATAATATATACAGAGTCAGTTCCAGTACCATAGTATATACATGCTCAGTTCCAGTACCATACTATATACAGGGTCAGTTTAATACCATACTATATACAGGGTCAGTTCCAGTACCATACTATATACAGGGTCAGTTCCAGTACCATACTATATACATTGTCTGTTCCAGTACCATACTATATACATGCTCAGTTCCAGTACCATACTATATACAGGGTCAGTTCAATACCATACTATATACAGGGTCAGTTCCAGTACGATACTATATACAGGGTCAGTTCAATACCATACTATATACAGGGTCAGTTCCAGTACCAGACTATATACAGGGTCAGTTCAATACCATACTATATACAGGGTCAGTTCAATACCATACTATATACAGGGTCAGTTCCAGTACCAGACTATATACAGGGTCAGTTCAATACCATACTATATACAGGGTCAGTTCCAGTACCATACTATATACAGGGTCAGTTCCAGTACCAGACTATATACAGGGTCAGTTTAATACCATACTATATACAGGGTCAGTTTAATACCATACTATATACAAGGTCAGTTCCATTACCATAGTATATACATGCTCAGTTCCAGTACCTTACTATATACAGGGTCAGTTTAATACCATACTATATACAGGTTCAGTTCCAGTACCATACTATATACAGGGTCAGTTAATACCATACTATATACAGGGTCAGTTCCAGTACCATACTATATACAGTGTCTGTTCCAGTACCATACTATATACATGCTCAGTTCCAGTGCCATACTATATACAGGGTCAGTTCCAGTACCAGACTATATACAGGGTCAGTTCAATACCATACTATATACAGGGTCAGTTCCAGTACCATACTATATACAGGGTAATTTCAATACCATACTACATACAGGGTCAGTTCCAGTACCATACTATATTCTGTGTCAGTTTAATACCATACTATATACATGCTCAATTCCAGTACCATACTATAGACAGGGTCAGTTCCAGTACCATACTATATACAGGGTCAGTTCCAGTACCAGACTATATACAGGGTCAGTTTAATACCATACTATATACAGGGTCAGTTTAATACCATACTATATACAGGGTCAGTTCCAGTACCATAGTATATACATGCTCAGTTCCAGTACCATACTATATACAGGGTCAGTTTAATACCATACTATATACAGGGTCAGTTCCAGTACCATACTATATACAGGGTCAGTTAATACCATACTATATACAGGGTCAGTTCCAGTACCATACTATATACAGTGTCTGTTCCAGTACCATACTATATACATGCTCAGTTCCATTGCCATACTATATACAGGGTCAGTTCAATACCATACTATATACAGGGTCAGTTCCAGTACCATACTATATACAGTGTCTGTTCCAGTACCATACTATATACATGCTCAGTTCCATTGCCATACTATATACAGGGTCAGTTCAATACCATACTATATACAGGGTCAGTTCCAGTACCATACTATATACAGGGTCAGTTCAATACCATACTATATACAGGGTCAGTTGAATACCATACTATATACAGGGTCAGGCCCAATACCATACTATGTACAGGGTCAGTTCCAGTACCATACTATATACAGGGTCAGTTCCAGTACCATACTATATACAGGGTCAGTTCCAGTACCATACTATATACAGAGTCAGTTTAATACCATACTATTTACAGGGTCAGTTCCAGTACCATACTATATACAGGGTCAGTTTAATACCATACTATATACAGGGTCAGTTAATACCATACTATATACAGGGTCAGTTCCAGTACCATACTATATACAGGGTCAGTTCCAGTACCATACTATATACACGGTCAGTTCAATACCATACTATATACAGGGTCAGTTCCAGTACCATACTATATACAGGGTCAGTTCAATACCATAATATATACAGAGTCAGTTCCAGTACCATAGTATATACATGCTCAGTTCCAGTACCATACTATATACAGGGTCAGTTTAATACCATACTATATACAGGGTCAGTTCCAGTACCATACTATATACAGGGTCAGTTAATACCATACTATATACAGGGTCAGTTCCAGTACCATACTATATACAGTGTCTGTTCCAGTACCATACTATATACATGCTCAGTTCCAGTACCATACTATATACAGGGTCAGTTCAATACCATACTATATACAGGGTCAGTTCCAGTACGATACTATATACAGGGTCAGTTCAATACCATACTATATACAGGGTCAGTTCCAGTACCAGACTATATACAGGGTCAGTTCAATACCATACTATATACAGGGTCAGTTCCAGTACCATACTATATACAGGGTCAGTTCCAGTACCAGACTATATACAGGGTCAGTTTAATACCATACTATATACAGGGTCAGTTTAATACCATACTATATACAAGGTCAGTTCCATTACCATAGTATATACATGCTCAGTTCCAGTACCTTACTATATACAGGGTCAGTTTAATACCATACTATATACAGGTTCAGTTCCAGTACCATACTATATACAGTGTCAGTTAATACCATACTATATACAGGGTCAGTTCCAGTACCATACTATATACAGTGTCTGTTCCAGTACCATACTATATACATGCTCAGTTCCAGTGCCATACTATATACAGGGTCAGTTCCAGTACCAGACTATATACAGGGTCAGTTCAATACCATACTATATACAGGGTCAGTTCCAGTACCATACTATATACAGGGTAATTTCAATACCATACTACATACAGGGTCAGTTCCAGTACCATACTATATTCTGTGTCAGTTTAATACCATACTATATACATGCTCAATTCCAGTACCATACTATAGACAGGGTCAGTTCCAGTACCATACTATATACAGGGTCAGTTCCAGTACCAGACTATATACAGGGTCAGTTTAATACCATACTATATACAGGGTCAGTTTAATACCATACTATATACAGGGTCAGTTCCAGTACCATAGTATATACATGCTCAGTTCCAGTACCATACTATATACAGGGTCAGTTTAATACCATACTATATACAGGGTCAGTTCCAGTACCATACTATATACAGGGTCAGTTAATACCATACTATATACAGGGTCAGTTCCAGTACCATACTATATACAGTGTCTGTTCCAGTACCATACTATATACATGCTCAGTTCCATTGCCATACTATATACAGGGTCAGTTCAATACCATACTATATACAGGGTCAGTTCCAGTACCATACTATATACAGGGTCAGTTCAATACCATACTATATACAGGGTCAGTTGAAAACCATACTATATACAGGGTCAGGCCCAATACCATACTATGTACAGGGTCAGTTCCAGTACCATACTATATACAGGGTCAGTTCCAGTACCATACTATATACAGGGTCAGTTCCAGTACCATACTATATACAGAGTCAGTTTAATACCATACTATTTACAGGGTCAGTTCCAGTACCATACTATATACAGGGTCAGTTTAATACCATACTATATACAGGGTCTGTTAATACCATACTATATACAGGGTCAGTTCCAGTACCATACTATATACAGGGTCAGTTCCAGTACCATACTATATACACGGTCAGTTCAATACCATACTATATACAGGGTCAGTTCTAGTACCATACTATATACAGGGTCAGTTCAATACCATAATATATACAGAGTCAGTTCCAGTACCATAGTATATACATGCTCAGTTCCAGTACCATACTATATACAGGGTCAGTTTAATACCATACTATATACAGGGTCAGTTCCAGTACCATACTATATACAGGGTCAGTTAATACCATACTATATACAGGGTCAGTTCCAGTACCATACTATATACAGTGTCTGTTCCAGTACCATACTATATACATGCTCAGTTCCAGTACCATACTATATACAGGGTCAGTTCAATACCATACTATATACAGGGTCAGTTCCAGTACGATACTATATACAGGGTCAGTTCAATACCATACTATATACAGGGTCAGTTCCAGTACCATACTATATACAGTGTCTGTTCCAGTACCATACTATATACATGCTCAGTTCCATTGCCATACTATATACAGGGTCAGTTCAATACCATACTATATACAGGGTCAGTTCCAGTACCATACTATATACAGGGTCAGTTCAATACCATACTATATACAGGGTCAGTTGAATACCATACTATATACAGGGTCAGGCCCAATACCATACTATGTACAGGGTCAGTTCCAGTACCATACTATATACAGGGTCAGTTCCAGTACCATACTATATACAGGGTCAGTTCCAGTACCATACTATATACAGAGTCAGTTTAATACCATACTATTTACAGGGTCAGTTCCAGTACCATACTATATACAGGGTCAGTTTAATACCATACTATATACAGGGTCAGTTAATACCATACTATATACAGGGTCAGTTCCAGTACCATACTATATACAGGGTCAGTTCCAGTACCATACTATATACATGGTCAGTTCAATACCATACTATATACAGGGTCAGTTCCAGTACCATACTATATACAGGGTCAGTTCAATACCATAATATATACAGAGTCAGTTCCAGTACCATAGTATATACATGCTCAGTTCCAGTACCATACTATATACAGGGTCAGTTTAATACCATACTATATACAGGGTCAGTTCCAGTACCATACTATATACAGGGTCAGTTAATACCATACTATATACAGGGTCAGTTCCAGTACCATACTATATACAGTGTCTGTTCCAGTACCATACTATATACATGCTCAGTTCCAGTACCATACTATATACAGGGTCAGTTCAATACCATACTATATACAGGGTCAGTTTAATACCATACTATATACAGGGTCAGTTAATACCATACTATATACAGGTTCAGTTAATACCATACTATATACAGGGTCAGTTCAATACCATACTATATACAGGGTCAGTTCAATACCATACTATATACAGGGTCAGTTCAATACCATACTATATACAGGGTCAGGCCCAATACCATACTATGTACAGGGTCAGTTCCAGTACCATACTATATACAGGGTCAGTTCCAGTACCATACTATATACAGGGTCAGTTTAATACAATACTATTTACAGGGTCAGTTCCAGTACCATACTATACACAGGGTCAGTTTAATACTATACTATATACAGGGTCAGTTAATACCATACTATATACAGGGTCAGTTCCAGTACCATACTATATAAAGGGTCAGTTCCAGTACCATACTATATACAGAGTCAGTTCAATACCATACTATATACAGGGTCAGTTCCAGTACCATACTATATACAGGGTCAGTTCAATACCATACTATATACAGGGTCAGTTCAATACCAAACTATACACAGGGTCAGTTTAATACCATACTATATACAGGGTCAGTTAATACCATACTATATACAGGTTCAGTTAATACCATACTATATACAGGGTCAGTTCAATACCATACTATATACAGGGTCAGTTCAATACCATACTATATACAGGGTCAGGCCCAATACCATACTATGTACAGGGTCAGTTCCTGTACCATACTATATACAGGGTCAGTTCCAGTACCATACTATATACAGGGTCAGTTCCAGTACCATACTATATACAGGGTCAGTTTAATACCATACTATTTACAGGGTCAGTTCCAGTACCATACTATACACAGGGTCAGTTTAATACCATACTATATACAGGGTCAGTTAATACCATACTATATACAGGGTCAGTTCCAGTACCATACTATATACATGCTCAGTTCCAGTACCATACTATATACAGGGTCAGTTCAATACCATACTATATACAGGGTCAGTTCCAGTACGATACTATATACAGGGTCAGTTCAATACCATACTATATACAGGGTCAGTTCCAGTACCATACTATATACAGTGTCTGTTCCAGTACCATACTATATACATGCTCAGTTCCATTGCCATACTATATACAGGGTCAGTTCAATACCATACTATATACAGGGTCAGTTCCAGTACCATACTATATACAGGGTCAGTTCAATACCATACTATATACAGGGTCAGTTGAATACCATACTATATACAGGGTCAGGCCCAATACCATACTATGTACAGGGTCAGTTCCAGTACCATACTATATACAGGGTCAGTTTAATACCATACTATATACAGGGTCAGTTTAATACCATACTATATACAGGGTCAGTTCCAGTACCATAGTATATACATGCTCAGTTCCAGTACCATACTATATACAGGGTCAGTTTAATACCATACTATATACAGGGTCAGTTCCAGTACCATACTATATACAGGGTCAGTTAATACCATACTATATACAGGGTCAGTTCCAGTACCATACTATATACAGTGTCTGTTCCAGTACCATACTATATACATGCTCAGTTCCATTGCCATACTATATACAGGGTCAGTTCAATACCATACTATATACAGGGTCAGTTCCAGTACCATACTATATACAGTGTCTGTTCCAGTACCATACTATATACATGCTCAGTTCCATTGCCATACTATATACAGGGTCAGTTCAATACCATACTATATACAGGGTCAGTTCCAGTACCATACTATATACAGGGTCAGTTCAATACCATACTATATACAGGGTCAGTTGAATACCATACTATATACAGGGTCAGGCCCAATACCATACTATGTACAGGGTCAGTTCCAGTACCATACTATATACAGGGTCAGTTCCAGTACCATACTATATACAGGTCAGTTCCAGTACCATACTATATACAGAGTCAGTTTAATACCATACTATTTACAGGGTCAGTTCCAGTACCATACTATATACAGGGTCAGTTTAATACCATACTATATACAGGGTCAGTTAATACCATACTATATACAGGGTCAGTTCCAGTACCATACTATATACAGGGTCAGTTCCAGTACCATACTATATACACGGTCAGTTCAATACCATACTATATACAGGGTCAGTTCCAGTACCATACTATATACAGGGTCAGTTCAATACCATAATATATACAGAGTCAGTTCCAGTACCATAGTATATACATGCTCAGTTCCAGTACCATACTATATACAGGGTCAGTTTAATACCATACTATATACAGGGTCAGTTCCAGTACCATACTATATACAGGGTCAGTTAATACCATACTATATACAGGGTCAGTTCCAGTACCATACTATATACATTGTCTGTTCCAGTACCATACTATATACATGCTCAGTTCCAGTACCATACTATATACAGGGTCAGTTCAATACCATACTATATACAGGGTCAGTTCCAGTACGATACTATATACAGGGTCAGTTCAATACCATACTATATACAGGGTCAGTTCCAGTACCAGACTATATACAGGGTCAGTTCAATACCATACTATATACAGGGTCAGTTCCAGTACCATACTATATACAGGGTCAGTTCCAGTACCAGACTATATACAGGGTCAGTTTAATACCATACTATATACAGGGTCAGTTTAATACCATACTATATACAAGGTCAGTTCCATTACCATAGTATATACATGCTCAGTTCCAGTACCTTACTATATACAGGGTCAGTTTAATACCATACTATATACAGGTTCAGTTCCAGTACCATACTATATACAGTGTCAGTTAATACCATACTATATACAGGGTCAGTTCCAGTACCATACTATATACAGTGTCTGTTCCAGTACCATACTATACACTTGCTCAGTTCCAGTGCCATACTATATACAGGGTCAGTTCCAGTACCAGACTATATACAGGGTCAGTTCAATACCATACTATATACAGGGTCAGTTCCAGTACCATACTATATACAGGGTAATTTCAATACCATACTACATACAGGGTCAGTTCCAGTACCATACTATATTCTGTGTCAGTTTAATACCATACTATATACATGCTCAATTCCAGTACCATACTATAGACAGGGTCAGTTCCAGTACCATACTATATACAGGGTCAGTTCCAGTACCAGACTATATACAGGGTCAGTTTAATACCATACTATATACAGGGTCAGTTTAATACCATACTATATACAGGGTCAGTTCCAGTACCATAGTATATACATGCTCAGTTCCAGTACCATACTATATACAGGGTCAGTTTAATACCATACTATATACAGGGTCAGTTCCAGTACCATACTATATACAGGGTCAGTTAATACCATACTATATACAGGGTCAGTTCCAGTACCATACTATATACAGTGTCTGTTCCAGTACCATACTATATACATGCTCAGTTCCATTGCCATACTATATACAGGGTCAGTTCAATACCATACTATATACAGGGTCAGTTCCAGTACCATACTATATACAGGGTCAGTTCAATACCATACTATATACAGGGTCAGTTGAAAACCATACTATATACAGGGTCAGGCCCAATACCATACTATGTACAGGGTCAGTTCCAGTACCATACTATATACAGGGTCAGTTCCAGTACCATACTATATACAGGGTCAGTTCCAGTACCATACTATATACAGAGTCAGTTTAATACCATACTATTTACAGGGTCAGTTCCAGTACCATACTATATACAGGGTCAGTTTAATACCATACTATATACAGGGTCTGTTAATACCATACTATATACAGGGTCAGTTCCAGTACCATACTATATACAGGGTCAGTTCCAGTACCATACTATATACACGGTCAGTTCAATACCATACTATATACAGGGTCAGTTCTAGTACCATACTATATACAGGGTCAGTTCAATACCATAATATATACAGAGTCAGTTCCAGTACCATAGTATATACATGCTCAGTTCCAGTACCATACTATATACAGGGTCAGTTTAATACCATACTATATACAGGGTCAGTTCCAGTACCATACTATATACAGGGTCAGTTAATACCATACTATATACAGGGTCAGTTCCAGTACCATACTATATACAGTGTCTGTTCCAGTACCATACTATATACATGCTCAGTTCCAGTACCATACTATATACAGGGTCAGTTCAATACCATACTATATACAGGGTCAGTTCCAGTACGATACTATATACAGGGTCAGTTCAATACCATACTATATACAGGGTCAGTTCCAGTACCATACTATATACAGTGTCTGTTCCAGTACCATACTATATACATGCTCAGTTCCATTGCCATACTATATACAGGGTCAGTTCAATACCATACTATATACAGGGTCAGTTCCAGTACCATACTATATACAGGGTCAGTTCAATACCATACTATATACAGGGTCAGTTGAATACCATACTATATACAGGGTCAGGCCCAATACCATACTATGTACAGGGTCAGTTCCAGTACCATACTATATACAGGGTCAGTTCCAGTACCATACTATATACAGGGTCAGTTCCAGTACCATACTATATACAGAGTCAGTTTAATACCATACTATTTACAGGGTCAGTTCCAGTACCATACTATATACAGGGTCAGTTTAATACCATACTATATACAGGGTCAGTTAATACCATACTATATACAGGGTCAGTTCCAGTACCATACTATATACAGGGTCAGTTCCAGTACCATACTATATACATGGTCAGTTCAATACCATACTATATACAGGGTCAGTTCCAGTACCATACTATATACAGGGTCAGTTCAATACCATAATATATACAGAGTCAGTTCCAGTACCATAGTATATACATGCTCAGTTCCAGTACCATACTATATACAGGGTCAGTTTAATACCATACTATATACAGGGTCAGTTCCAGTACCATACTATATACAGGGTCAGTTAATACCATACTATATACAGGGTCAGTTCCAGTACCATACTATATACAGTGTCTGTTCCAGTACCATACTATATACATGCTCAGTTCCAGTACCATACTATATACAGGGTCAGTTCAATACCATACTATATACAGGGTCAGTTTAATACCATACTATATACAGGGTCAGTTAATACCATACTATATACAGGTTCAGTTAATACCATACTATATACAGGGTCAGTTCAATACCATACTATATACAGGGTCAGTTCAATACCATACTATATACAGGGTCAGTTCAATACCATACTATATACAGGGTCAGGCCCAATACCATACTATGTACAGGGTCAGTTCCAGTACCATACTATATACAGGGTCAGTTCCAGTACCATACTATATACAGGGTCAGTTTAATACAATACTATTTACAGGGTCAGTTCCAGTACCATACTATACACAGGGTCAGTTTAATACCATACTATATACAGGGTCAGTTAATACCATACTATATACAGGGTCAGTTCCAGTACCATACTATATACAGGGTCAGTTCCAGTACCATACTATATACAGAGTCAGTTCAATACCATACTATATACAGGGTCAGTTCCAGTACCATACTATATACAGGGTCAGTTCAATACCATACTATATACAGGGTCAGTTCAATACCATACTATACACAGGGTCAGTTTAATACCATACTATATACAGGGTCAGTTAATACCATACTATATACAGGTTCAGTTAATACCATACTATATACAGGGTCAGTTCAATACCATACTATATACAGGGTCAGTTCAATACCATACTATATACAGGGTCAGGCCCAATACCATACTATGTACAGGGTCAGTTCCTGTACCATACTATATACAGGGTCAGTTCCAGTACCATACTATATACAGGGTCAGTTCCAGTACCATACTATATACAGGGTCAGTTTAATACCATACTATTTACAGGGTCAGTTCCAGTACCATACTATACACAGGGTCAGTTTAATACCATACTATATACAGGGTCAGTTAATACCATACTATATACAGGGTCAGTTCCAGTACCATACTATATACATGCTCAGTTCCAGTACCATACTATATACAGGGTCAGTTCAATACCATACTATATACAGGTTCAGTTCCAGTACGATACTATATACAGGGTCAGTTCAATACCATACTATATACAGGGTCAGTTCCAGTACCATACTATATACAGTGTCTGTTCCAGTACCATACTATATACATGCTCAGTTCCATTGCCATACTATATACAGGGTCAGTTCAATACCATACTATATACAGGGTCAGTTCCAGTACCATACTATATACAGGGTCAGTTCAATACCATACTATATACAGGGTCAGTTGAATACCATACTATATACAGGGTCAGGCCCAATACCATACTATGTACAGGGTCAGTTCCAGTACCATACTATATACAGGGTCAGTTCCAGTACCATACTATATACAGGGTCAGTTCCAGTACCATACTATATACAGAGTCAGTTTAATACCATACTATTTACAGGGTCAGTTCCAGTACCATACTATATACAGGGTCAGTTTAATACCATACTATATACAGGGTCAGTTAATACCATACTATATACAGGGTCAGTTCCAGTACCATACTATATACAGGGTCAGTTCCAGTACCATACTATATACATGGTCAGTTCAATACCATACTATATACAGGGTCAGTTCCAGTACCATACTATATACAGGGTCAGTTCAATACCATAATATATACAGAGTCAGTTCCAGTACCATAGTATATACATGCTCAGTTCCAGTACCATACTATATACAGGGTCAGTTTAATACCATACTATATACAGGGTCAGTTCCAGTACCATACTATATACAGGGTCAGTTAATACCATACTATATACAGGGTCAGTTCCAGTACCATACTATATACAGTGTCTGTTCCAGTACCATACTATATACATGCTCAGTTCCAGTACCATACTATATACAGGGTCAGTTCAATACCATACTATATACAGGGTCAGTTTAATACCATACTATATACAGGGTCAGTTAATACCATACTATATACAGGTTCAGTTAATACCATACTATATACAGGGTCAGTTCAATACCATACTATATACAGGGTCAGTTCAATACCATACTATATACAGGGTCAGTTCAATACCATACTATATACAGGGTCAGGCCCAATACCATACTATGTACAGGGTCAGTTCCAGTACCATACTATATACAGGGTCAGTTCCAGTACCATACTATATACAGGGTCAGTTTAATACAATACTATTTACAGGGTCAGTTCCAGTACCATACTATACACAGGGTCAGTTTAATACCATACTATATACAGGGTCAGTTAATACCATACTATATACAGGGTCAGTTCCAGTACCATACTATATACAGGGTCAGTTCCAGTACCATACTATATAGAGTCAGTTCAATACCATACTATATACAGGGTCAGTTCCAGTACCATACTATATACAGGGTCAGTTCAATACCATACTATATACAGGGTCAGTTCAATACCATAATATACACAGGGTCAGTTTAATACCATACTATATACAGGGTCAGTTAATACCATACTATATACAGGTTCAGTTAATACCATACTATATACAGGGTCAGTTCAATACCATACTATATACAGGGTCAGTTCAATACCATACTATATACAGGGTCAGGCCCAATACCATACTATGTACAGGGTCAGTTCCTGTACCATACTATATACAGGGTCAGTTCCAGTACCATACTATATACAGGGTCAGTTCCAGTACCATACTATATACAGGGTCAGTTTAATACCATACTATATACAGGGTCAGTTCCAGTACCATACTATATACAGGGTCAGTTCCAGTACCATACTATACACAGGGTCAGTTTAATACCATACTATATACAGGGTCAGTTAATACCATACTATATACAGGGTCAGTTCCAGTACCATACAATATACAGGGTCAGTTCCAGTACCATACTATATACAGGGTCAGTTCAATACCATACTATATACAGGGTCAGTTCCAGTACCATACTATATACAGGGTCAGTTCAATACCATACTATATACAGGGTCAGTTCAATACCATACTATATACAGGGTCAGTTCCAGTACCATACTATATACAGGGTCAGTTCCAGTACCAGACTATATACAGGGTCAGTTCCAGTACCATACTATATACAGGGTCAGTTCCAGTACCATACTATATACAGGGTCAGTTCAATACCATACTATATACAGGGTCAGTTCCAGTACCATACTATATACAGGGTCAGTTCAATACCATACTATATACATGCTCAATTCCAGTACCATACTATAGACAGGGTCAGTTCCAGTACCATACTATATACAGGGTCAGTTCCAGTACCAGACTATATACAGGGTCAGTTTAATACCATACTATATACAGGGTTAGTTTAATACCATACTATATACAGGGTCAGTTCCAGTACCATAGTATATACATGCTCAGTTCCAGTACCATACTATATACAGGGTCAGTTTAATACCATACTATATACAGGGTCAGTTCCAGTACCATACTATATACAGGGTCAGTTAATACCATACTATATACAGGGTCAGTTCCAGTACCATACTATATACAGTGTCTGTTCCAGTACCATACTATATACATGCTCAGTTCCATTGCCATACTATATACAGGGTCAGTTCAATACCATACTATATACAGGGTCAGTTCCAGTACCATACTATATACAGGGTCAGTTCAATACCATACTATATACAGGGTCAGTTGAATACCATACTATTTACAGGGTCAGGCCCAATACCATACTATGTACAGGGTCAGTTCCAGTACCATACTATATACAGGGTCAGTTCCAGTACCATACTATATACAGGGTCAGTTCCAGTACCATACTATATACAGAGTCAGTTTAATACCATACTATTTACAGGGTCAGTTCCAGTACCATACTATATACAGGGTCAGTTTAATACCATACTATATACAGGGTCAGTTAATACCATACTATATACAGGGTCAGTTCCAGTACCATACTATATACAGGGTCAGTTCCAGTACCATACTATATACACGGTCAGTTCAATACCATACTATATACAGGGTCAGTTCCAGTACCATACTATATACAGGGTCAGTTCAATACCATAATATATACAGAGTCAGTTCCAGTACCATAGTATATACATGCTCAGTTCCAGTACCATACTATATACAGGGTCAGTTTAATACCATACTATATACAGGGTCAGTTCCAGTACCATACTATATACAGGGTCAGTTAATACCATACTATATACAGGGTCAGTTCCAGTACCATACTATATACATTGTCTGTTCCAGTACCATACTATATACATGCTCAGTTCCAGTACCATACTATATACAGGGTCAGTTCAATACCATACTATATACAGGGTCAGTTCCAGTACGATACTATATACAGGGTCAGTTCAATACCATACTATATACAGGGTCAGTTCCAGTACCAGACTATATACAGGGTCAGTTCAATACCATACTATATACAGGGTCAGTTCCAGTACCATACTATATACAGGGTCAGTTCCAGTACCAGACTATATACAGGGTCAGTTTAATACCATACTATATACAGGGTCAGTTTAATACCATACTATATACAGGGTCAGTTCCAGTACCATAGTATAAACATGCTCAGTTCCAGTACCATACTATATACAGGGTCAGTTTAATACCATACTATATACAGGGTCAGTTCCAGTACCATACTATATACAGGGTCAGTTAATACCATACTATATACAGGGTCAGTTCCAGTACCATACTATATACAGTGTCTGTTCCAGTACCATACTATATACATGCTCAGTTCCAGTGCCATACTATATACAGGGTCAGTTCCAGTACCAGACTATATACAGGGTCAGTTCAATACCATACTATATACAGGGTCAGTTCCAGTACCATACTATATACAGGGTAATTTCAATACCATACTACATACAGGGTCAGTTCCAGTACCATACTATATTCTGTGTCAGTTTAATACCATACTATATACATGCTCAATTCCAGTACCATACTATAGACAGGGTCAGTTCCAGTACCATACTATATACAGGGTCAGTTCCAGTACCAGACTATATACAGGGTCAGTTTAATACCATACTATATACAGGGTCAGTTTAATACCATACTATATACAGGGTCAGTTCCAGTACCATAGTATATACATGCTCAGTTCCAGTACCATACTATATACAGGGTCAGTTTAATACCATACTATATACAGGGTCAGTTCCAGTACCATACTATATACAGGGTCAGTTAATACCATACTATATACAGGGTCAGTTCCAGTACCATACTATATACAGTGTCTGTTCCAGTACCATACTATATACATGCTCAGTTCCATTGCCATACTATATACAGGGTCAGTTCAATACCATACTATATACAGGGTCAGTTCCAGTACCATACTATATACAGGGTCAGTTCAATACCATACTATATACAGGGTCAGTTGAATACCATACTATATACAGGGTCAGGCCCAATACCATACTATGTACAGGGTCTGTTCCAGTACCATACTATATACAGGGTCAGTTCCAGTACCATACTATATACAGGGTCAGTTCCAGTACCATTCTATATACAGAGTCAGTTTAATACCATACTATTTACAGGGTCAGTTCCAGTACCATACTATATACAGGGTCAGTTTAATACCATACTATATACAGGGTCAGTTAATACCATACTATATACAGGGTCAGTTCCAGTACCATACTATATACAGGGTCAGTTCCAGTACCATACTATATACATGGTCAGTTCAATACCATACTATATACAGGGTCAGTTCCAGTACCATACTATATACAGGGTCAGTTCAATACCATACTATTTACAGTGTCTGTTCCAGTACCATACTATATACATGCTCAGTTCCAGTGCCATACTATATACAGGGTCAGTTCCAGTACCAGACTATATACAGGGTCAGTTCAATACCATACTATATACAGGGTCAGTTCCAGTACCATACTATATACAGGGTAATTTCAATACCATACTACATACAGGGTCAGTTCCAGTAGCATACTATATTCTGTGTCAGTTTAATACCATACTATATACATGCTCAATTCCAGTACCATACTATAGACAGGGTCAGTTCCAGTACCATACTATATACAGGGTCAGTTCCAGTACCAGACTATATACAGGGTCAGTTTAATACCATACTATATACAGGGTCAGTTTAATACCATACTATATACAGGGTCAGTTCCAGTACCATAGTATATACATGCTCAGTTCCAGTACCATACTATATACAGGGTCAGTTTAATACCATACTATATACAGGGTCAGTTCCAGTACCATACTATATACAGGGTCAGTTAATACCATACTATATACAGGGTCAGTTCCAGTACCATACTATATACAGTGTCTGTTCCAGTACCATACTATATACAGTGTCTGTTCCAGTACCATACTATATACATGCTCAGTTCCATTGCCATACTATATACAGGGTCAGTTCAATACCATACTATATACAGGGTCAGTTCCAGTACCATACTATATACAGGGTCAGTTCAATACCATACTATATACAGGGTCAGTTGAATACCATACTATATACAGGGTCAGGCCCAATACCATACTATGTACAGGGTCAGTTCCAGTACCATACTATATACAGGGTCAGTTCCAGTACCATACTATATACAGGGTCAGTTCCAGTACCATACTATATACAGAGTCAGTTTAATACCATACTATTTACAGGGTCAGTTCCAGTACCATACTATATACAGGGTCAGTTTAATACCATACTATATACAGGGTCAGTTAATACCATACTATATACAGGGTCAGTTCCAGTACCATACTATATACAGGGTCAGTTCCAGTACCATACTATATACATGGTCAGTTCAATACCATACTATATACAGGGTCAGTTCCAGTACCATACTATATACAGGGTCAGTTCAATACCATAATATATACAGAGTCAGTTCCAGTACCATAGTATATACATGCTCAGTTCCAGTACCATACTATATACAGGGTCAGTTTAATACCATACTATATACAGGGTCAGTTCCAGTACCATACTATATACAGGGTCAGTTAATACCATACTATATACAGGGTCAGTTCCAGTACCATACTATATACAGTGTCTGTTCCAGTACCATACTATATACATGCTCAGTTCCAGTACCATACTATATACAGGGTCAGTTCAATACCATACTATATACAGGGTCAGTTTAATACCATACTATATACAGGGTCAGTTAATACCATACTATATACAGGTTCAGTTAATACCATACTATATACAGGGTCAGTTCAATACCATACTATATACAGGGTCAGTTCAATACCATACTATATACAGGGTCAGTTCAATACCATACTATATACAGGGTCAGGCCCAATACCATACTATGTACAGGGTCAGTTCCAGTACCATACTATATACAGGGTCAGTTCCAGTACCATACTATATACAGGGTCAGTTTAATACAATACTATTTACAGGGTCAGTTCCAGTACCATACTATACACAGGGTCAGTTTAATACCATACTATATACAGGGTCAGTTAATACCATACTATATACAGGGTTAGTTCCAGTACCATACTATATACAGGGTCAGTTCCAGTACCATACTATATACAGAGTCAGTTCAATACCATACTATATACAGGGTCAGTTCCAGTACCATACTATATACAGGGTCAGTTCAATACCATACTATATACAGGGTCAGTTCAATACCATACTATACACAGGGTCAGTTTAATACCATACTATATACAGGGTCAGTTAATACCATACTATATACAGGTTCAGTTAATACCATACTATATACAGGGTCAGTTCAATACCATACTATATACAGGGTCAGTTCAATACCATACTATATACAGGGTCAGGCCCAATACCATACTATGTACAGGGTCAGTTCCTGTACCATACTATATACAGGGTCAGTTCCAGTACCATACTATATACAGGGTCAGTTCCAGTACCATACTATATACAGGGTCAGTTTAATACCATACTATTTACAGGGTCAGTTCCAGTACCATACTATACACAGGGTCAGTTTAATACCATACTATATACAGGGTCAGTTAATACCATACTATATACAGGGTCAGTTCCAGTACCATACTATATACAGGGTCAGTTCCAGTACCATACTATATACAGGGTCAGTTCAATACCATACTATATACAGGGTCAGTTCCAGTACCATACTATATACAGGGTCAGTTCAATACCATACTATATACAGGGTCAGTTCAATACCATACTATATACAGGGTCAGTTCCAGTGCCATACTATATACAGGGTCAGTTCCAGTACCAGACTATATACAGGGTCAGTTCCAGTACCATACTATATACAGGGTCAGTTCCAGTACCATACTATATACAGGGTCAGTTCAATACCATACTATATACAGGGTCAGTTCCAGTACCATACTATATACAGGGTCAGTTCAATACCATACTATATACATGCTCAATTCCAGTACCATACTATAGACAGGGTCAGTTCCAGTACCATACTATATACAGGGTCAGTTCCAGTACCAGACTATATACAGGGTCAGTTTAATACCATACTATATACAGTGTCAGTTTAATACCATACTATATACAGGGTCAGTTCCAGTACCATAGTATATACATGCTCAGTTCCAGTACCATACTATATACAGGGTCAGTTTAATACCATACTATATACAGGGTCAGTTCCAGTACCATACTATATACAGGGTCAGTTAATACCATACTATATACAGGGTCAGTTCCAGTACCATACTATATACAGTGTCTGTTCCAGTACCATACTATATACATGCTCAGTTCCATTGCCATACTATATACAGGGTCAGTTCAATACCATACTATATACAGGGTCAGTTCCAGTACCATACTATATACAGGGTCAGTTCAATACCATACTATATACAGGGTCAGTTGAATACCATACTATATACAGGGTCAGGCCCAATACCATACTATGTACAGGGTCAGTTCCAGTACCATACTATATACAGGGTCAGTTCCAGTACCATACTATATACAGGGTCAGTTCCAGTACCATACTATATACAGAGTCAGTTCAATACCATACTATATACAGGGTCAGTTCCAGTACCATACTATATACAGGGTCAGTTCAATACCATACTATATACAGGGTCAGTTCAATACCATACTATACACAGGGTCAGTTTAATACCATACTATATACAGGGTCAGTTAATACCATACTATATACAGGTTCAGTTAATACCATACTATATACAGGGTCAGTTCAATACCATACTATATACAGGGTCAGTTCAATACCATACTATATACAGGGTCAGGCCCAATACCATACTATGTACAGGGTCAGTTCCTGTACCATACTATATACAGGGTCAGTTCCAGTACCATACTATATACAGGGTCAGTTCCAGTACCATACTATATACAGGGTCAGTTTAATACCATACTATTTACAGGGTCAGTTCCAGTACCATACTATACACAGGGTCAGTTTAATACCATACTATATACAGGGTCAGTTAATACCATACTATATACAGGGTCAGTTCCAGTACCATACTATATACAGGGTCAGTTCCAGTACCATACTATATACAGGGTCAGTTCAATACCATACTATATACAGGGTCAGTTCCAGTACCATACTATATACAGGGTCAGTTCAATACCATACTATATACAGGGTCAGTTCAATACCATACTATATACAGGGTCAGTTCCAGTACCATACTATATACAGGGTCAGTTCCAGTACCAGACTATATACAGGGTCAGTTCCAGTACCATACTATATACAGGGTCAGTTCCAGTACCATACTATATACAGGGTCAGTTCAATACCATACTATATACAGGGTCAGTTCCAGTACCATACTATATACAGGGTCAGTTCAATACCATACTATATACATGCTCAATTCCAGTACCATACTATAGACAGGGTCAGTTCCAGTACCATACTATATACAGGGTCAGTTCCAGTACCAGACTATATACAGGGTCAGTTTAATACCATACTATATACAGGGTCAGTTTAATACCATACTATATACAGGGTCAGTTCCAGTACCATACTATATACAGGGTCAGTTAATACCATACTATATACAGGGTCAGTTCCAGTACCATACTATATACAGTGTCTGTTCCAGTACCATACTATATACATGCTCAGTTCCATTGCCATACTATATACAGGGTCAGTTCAATACCATACTATATACAGGGTCAGTTCCAGTACCATACTATATACAGGGTCAGTTCAATACCATACTATATACAGGGTCAGTTGAATACCATACTATATACAGGGTCAGGCCCAATACCATACTATGTACAGGGTCAGTTCCAGTACCATACTATATACAGGGTCAGTTCCAGTACCATACTATATACAGGGTCAGTTCCAGTACCATACTATATACAGAGTCAGTTCAATACCATACTATATACAGGGTCAGTTCCAGTACCATACTATATACAGGGTCAGTTCAATACCATACTATATACAGGGTCAGTTCAATACCATACTATACACAGGGTCAGTTTAATACCATACTATATACAGGGTCAGTTAATACCATACTATATACAGGTTCAGTTAATACCATACTATATACAGGGTCAGTTCAATACCATACTATATACAGGGTCAGTTCAATACCATACTATATACAGGGTCAGGCCCAATACCATACTATGTACAGGGTCAGTTCCTGTACCATACTATATACAGGGTCAGTTCCAGTACCATACTATATACAGGGTCAGTTCCAGTACCATACTATATACAGGGTCAGTTTAATACCATACTATTTACAGGGTCAGTTCCAGTACCATACTATACACAGGGTCAGTTTAATACCATACTATATACAGGGTCAGTTAATACCATACTATATACAGGGTCAGTTCCAGTACCATACTATATACAGGGTCAGTTCCAGTACCATACTATATACAGGGTCAGTTCAATACCATACTATATACAGGGTCAGTTCCAGTACCATACTATATACAGGGTCAGTTCAATACCATACTATATACAGGGTCAGTTCAATACCATACTATATACAGGGTCAGTTCCAGTACCATACTATATACAGGGTCAGTTCCAGTACCAGACTATATACAGGGTCAGTTCCAGTACCATACTATATACAGGGTCAGTTCCAGTACCATACTATATACAGGGTCAGTTCAATACCATACTATATACAGGGTCAGTTCCAGTACCATACTATATACAGGGTCAGTTCAATACCATAATATATACATGCTCAATTCCAGTACCATACTATAGACAGGGTCAGTTCCAGTACCATACTATATACAGGGTCAGTTCCAGTACCAGACTATATACAGGGTCAGTTTAATACCATACTATATACAGGGTCAGTTTAATACCATACTATATACAGGGTCAGTTCCAGTACCATAGTATATACATGCTCAGTTCCAGTACCATACTATATACAGGGTCAGTTTAATACCATACTATATACAGGGTCAGTTCCAGTACCATACTATATACAGGGTCAGTTAATACCATACTATATACAGGGTCAGTTCCAGTACCATACTATATACAGTGTCTGTTCCAGTACCATACTATATACATGCTCAGTTCCATTGCCATACTATATACAGGGTCAGTTCAATACCATACTATATACAGGGTCAGTTCCAGTACCATACTATATACAGGGTCAGTTCAATACCATACTATATACAGGGTCAGTTGAATACCATACTATATACAGGGTCAGGCCCAATACCATACTATGTACAGGGTCAGTCCCAGTACCATACTATATACAGGGTCAGTTCCAGTACCATACTATATACAGGGTCAGTTCCAGTACCATACTATATACAGAGTCAGTTTAATACCATACTATTTACAGGGTCAGTTCCAGTACCATACTATATACAGGGTCAGTTTAATACCATACTATATACAGGGTCAGTTAATACCATACTATATACAGGGTCAGTTCCAGTACCATACTATATACAGGGTCAGTTCCAGTACCATACTATATACACGGTCAGTTCAATACCATACTATATACAGGGTCAGTTCCAGTACCATACTATATACAGGGTCAGTTCAATACCATAATATATACAGAGTCAGTTCCAGTACCATAGTATATACATGCTCAGTTCCAGTACCATACTATATACAGGGTCAGTTTAATACCATACTATATACAGGGTCAGTTCCAGTACCATACTATATACAGGGTCAGTTAATACCATACTATATACAGGGTCAGTTCCAGTACCATACTATATACATTGTCTGTTCCAGTACCATACTATATACATGCTCAGTTCCAGTACCATACTATATACAGGGTCAGTTCAATACCATACTATATACAGGGTCAGTTCCAGTACGATACTATATACAGGGTCAGTTCAATACCATACTATATACAGGGTCAGTTCCATTACCAGACTATATACAGGGTCAGTTCAATACCATACTATATACAGGGTCAGTTCCAGTACCATACTATATACAGGGTCAGTTCCAGTACCAGACTATATACAGGGTCAGTTCAATACCATACTATATACATGCTCAATTCCAGTACCATACTATAGACAGGGTCAGTTCCAGTACCATACTATATACAGGGTCAGTTCCAGTACCAGACTATATACAGGGTCAGTTTAATACCATACTATATACAGGGTCAGTTTAATACCATACTATATACAGGGTCAGTTCCAGTACCATAGTATATACATGCTCAGTTCCAGTACCATACTATATACAGGGTCAGTTTAATACCATACTATATACAGGGTCAGTTCCAGTACCATACTATATACAGGGTCAGTTAATACCATACTATATACAGGGTCAGTTCCAGTACCATACTATATACAGTGTCTGTTCCAGTACCATACTATATACATGCTCAGTTCCATTGCCATACTATATACAGGGTCAGTTCAATACCATACTATATACAGGGTCAGTTCCAGTACCATACTATATACAGGGTCAGTTCAATACCATACTATATACAGGGTCAGTTGAATACCATACTATATACAGGGTCAGGCCCAATACCATACTATGTACAGGGTCAGTCCCAGTACCATACTATATACAGGGTCAGTTCCAGTACCATACTATATACAGGGTCAGTTCCAGTACCATACTATATACAGAGTCAGTTTAATACCATACTATTTACAGGGTCAGTTCCAGTACCATACTATATACAGGGTCAGTTTAATACCATACTATATACAGGGTCAGTTAATACCATACTATATACAGGGTCAGTTCCAGTACCATACTATATACAGGGTCAGTTCCAGTACCATACTATATACACGGTCAGTTCAATACCATACTATATACAGGGTCAGTTCCAGTACCATACTATATACAGGGTCAGTTCAATACCATAATATATACAGAGTCAGTTCCAGTACCATAGTATATACATGCTCAGTTCCAGTACCATACTATATACAGGGTCAGTTTAATACCATACTATATACAGGGTCAGTTCCAGTACCATACTATATACAGGGTCAGTTAATACCATACTATATACAGGGTCAGTTCCAGTACCATACTATATACATTGTCTGTTCCAGTACCATACTATATACATGCTCAGTTCCAGTACCATACTATATACAGGGTCAGTTCAATACCATACTATATACAGGGTCAGTTCCAGTACCATACTATATACAGTGTCTGTTCCAGTACCATACTATATACATGCTCAGTTCCATTGCCATACTATATACAGGGTCAGTTCAATACCATACTATATACAGGGTCAGTTCCAGTACCATACTATATACAGGGTCAGTTCAATACCATACTATATACAGGGTCAGTTGAATACCATACTATATACAGGGTCAGGCCCAATACCATACTATGTACAGGGTCAGTCCCAGTACCATACTATATACAGGGTCAGTTCCAGTACCATACTATATACAGGGTCAGTTCCAGTACCATACTATATACAGAGTCAGTTTAATACCATACTATTTACAGGGTCAGTTCCAGTACCATACTATATACAGGGTCAGTTTAATACCATACTATATACAGGGTCAGTTAATACCATACTATATACAGGGTCAGTTCCAGTACCATACTATATACAGGGTCAGTTCCAGTACCATACTATATACACGGTCAGTTCAATACCATACTATATACAGGGTCAGTTCCAGTACCATACTATATACAGGGTCAGTTCAATACCATAATATATACAGAGTCAGTTCCAGTACCATAGTATATACATGCTCAGTTCCAGTACCATACTATATACAGGGTCAGTTTAATACCATACTATATACAGGGTCAGTTCCAGTACCATACTATATACAGGGTCAGTTAATACCATACTATATACAGGGTCAGTTCCAGTACCATACTATATACATTGTCTGTTCCAGTACCATACTATATACATGCTCAGTTCCAGTACCATACTATATACAGGGTCAGTTCAATACCATACTATATACAGGGTCAGTTCCAGTACGATACTATATACAGGGTCAGTTCAATACCATACTATATACAGGGTCAGTTCCATTACCAGACTATATACAGGGTCAGTTCAATACCATACTATATACAGGGTCAGTTCCAGTACCATACTATATACAGGGTCAGTTCCAGTACCAGACTATATACAGGGTCAGTTTAATACCATACTATATACAGGGTCAGTTTAATACCATACTATATACAAGGTCAGTTCCATTACCATAGTATATACATGCTCAGTTCCAGTACCTTACTATATACAGGGTCAGTTTAATACCATACTATATACAGGTTCAGTTCCAGTACCATACTATATCCAGTGTCAGTTAATACCATACTATATACAGGGTCAGTTCCAGTACCATACTATATACAGTGTCTGTTCCAGTACCATACTATATACATGCTCAGTTCCAGTGCCATACTATATACAGGGTCAGTTCCAGTACCAGACTATATACAGGGTCAGTTCAATACCATACTATATACAGGGTCAGTTCCAGTACCATACTATATACAGGGTAATTTCAATACCATACTACATACAGGGTCAGTTCCAGTACCATACTATATTCTGTGTCAGTTTAATACCATACTATATACATGCTCAATTCCAGTACCATACTATAGACAGGGTCAGTTCCAGTACCATACTATATACAGGGTCAGTTCCAGTACCAGACTATATACAGGGTCAGTTTAATACCATACTATATACAGGGTCAGGCCCAATACCATACTATGTACAGGGTCAGTTCCTGTACCATACTATATACAGGGTCAGTTCCAGTACCATACTATATACAGGGTCAGTTCCAGTACCATACTATATACAGGGTCAGTTTAATACCATACTATTTACAGGGTCAGTTCCAGTACCATACTATACACAGGGTCAGTTTAATACCATACTATATACAGGGTCAGTTAATACCATACTATATACAGGGTCAGTTCCAGTACCATACTATATACAGGGTCAGTTCCAGTACCATACTATATACAGGGTCAGTTCAATACCATACTATATACAGGGTCAGTTCCAGTACCATACTATATACAGGGTCAGTTCAATACCATACTATATACAGGGTCAGTTCAATACCATACTATATACAGGGTCAGTTCCAGTACCATACTATATACAGGGTCAGTTCCAGTACCAGACTATATACAGGGTCAGTTCCAGTACCATACTATATACAGGGTCAGTTCCAGTACCATACTATATACAGGGTCAGTTCAATACCATACTATATACAGGGTCAGTTCCAGTACCATACTATATACAGGGTCAGTTCAATACCATACTATATACATGCTCAATTCCAGTACCATACTATAGACAGGGTCAGTTCCAGTACCATACTATATACAGGGTCAGTTCCAGTACCAGACTATATACAGGGTCAGTTTAATACCATACTATATACAGGGTCAGTTTAATACCATACTATATACAGGGTCAGTTCCAGTACCATAGTATATACATGCTCAGTTCCAGTACCATACTATATACAGGGTCAGTTTAATACCATACTATATACAGGGTCAGTTCCAGTACCATACTATATACAGGGTCAGTTAATACCATACTATATACAGGGTCAGTTCCAGTACCATACTATATACAGTGTCTGTTCCAGTACCATACTATATACATGCTCAGTTCCATTGCCATACTATATACAGGGTCAGTTCAATACCATACTATATACAGGGTCAGTTCCAGTACCATACTATATACAGGGTCAGTTCAATACCATACTATATACAGGGTCAGTTGAATACCATACTATATACAGGGTCAGGCCCAATACCATACTATGTACAGGGTCAGTCCCAGTACCATACTATATACAGGGTCAGTTCCAGTACCATACTATATACAGGGTCAGTTCCAGTACCATACTATATACAGAGTCAGTTTAATACCATACTATTTACAGGGTCAGTTCCAGTACCATACTATATACAGGGTCAGTTTAATACCATACTATATACAGGGTCAGTTAATACCATACTATATACAGGGTCAGTTCCAGTACCATACTATATACAGGGTCAGTTCCAGTACCATACTATATACACGGTCAGTTCAATACCATACTATATACAGGGTCAGTTCCAGTACCATACTATATACAGGGTCAGTTCAATACCATAATATATACAGAGTCAGTTCCAGTACCATAGTATATACATGCTCAGTTCCAGTACCATACTATATACAGGGTCAGTTTAATACCATACTATATACAGGGTCAGTTCCAGTACCATACTATATACAGGGTCAGTTAATACCATACTATATACAGGGTCAGTTCCAGTACCATACTATATACATTGTCTGTTCCAGTACCATACTATATACATGCTCAGTTCCAGTACCATACTATATACAGGGTCAGTTCAATACCATACTATATACAGGGTCAGTTCCAGTACGATACTATATACAGGGTCAGTTCAATACCATACTATATACAGGGTCAGTTCCATTACCAGACTATATACAGGGTCAGTTCAATACCATACTATATACAGGGTCAGTTCCAGTACCATACTATATACAGGGTCAGTTCCAGTACCAGACTATATACAGGGTCAGTTTAATACCATACTATATACAGGGTCAGTTTAATACCATACTATATACAAGGTCAGTTCCATTACCATAGTATATACATGCTCAGTTCCAGTACCTTACTATATACAGGGTCAGTTTAATACCATACTATATACAGGTTCAGTTCCAGTACCATACTATATCCAGTGTCAGTTAATACCATACTATATACAGGGTCAGTTCCAGTACCATACTATATACAGTGTCTGTTCCAGTACCATACTATATACATGCTCAGTTCCAGTGCCATACTATATACAGGGTCAGTTCCAGTACCAGACTATATACAGGGTCAGTTCAATACCATACTATATACAGGGTCAGTTCCAGTACCATACTATATACAGGGTAATTTCAATACCATACTACATACAGGGTCAGTTCCAGTACCATACTATATTCTGTGTCAGTTTAATACCATACTATATACATGCTCAATTCCAGTACCATACTATAGACAGGGTCAGTTCCAGTACCATACTATATACAGGGTCAGTTCCAGTACCAGACTATATACAGGGTCAGTTTAATACCATACTATATACAGGGTCAGTTTAATACCATACTATATACAGGGTCAGTTCCAGTACCATAGTATATACATGCTCAGTTCCAGTACCATACTATATACAGGGTCAGTTTAATACCATACTATATACAGGGTCAGTTCCAGTACCATACTATATACAGGGTCAGTTAATACCATACTATATACAGGGTCAGTTCCAGTACCATACTATATACAGCGTCTGTTCCAGTACCATACTATATACATGCTCAGTTCCATTGCCATACTATATACAGGGTCAGTTCAATACCATACTATATACAGGGTCAGTTCCAGTACCATACTATATACAGGGTCAGTTCAATACCATACTATATACAGGGTCAGTTGAATACCATACTATATACAGGGTCAGGCCCAATACCATACTATGTACAGGGTCAGTTCCAGTACCATACTATATACAGGGTCAGTTCCAGTACCATACTATATACAGGGTCAGTTCCAGTACCATACTATATACAGAGTCAGTTTAATACCATACTATTTACAGGGTCAGTTCCAGTACCATACTATATACAGGGTCAGTTTAATACCATACTATATACAGGGTCTGTTAATACCATACTATATACAGGGTCAGTTCCAGTACCATACTATATACAGGGTCAGTTCCAGTACCATACTATATACACGGTCAGTTCAATACCATACTATATACAGGGTCAGTTCCAGTACCATACTATATACAGGGTCAGTTCAATACCATAATATATACAGAGTCAGTTCCAGTACCATAGTATATACATGCTCAGTTCCAGTACCATACTATATACAGGGTCAGTTTAATACCATACTATATACAGGGTCAGTTCCAGTACCATACTATATACAGGGTCAGTTAATACCATACTATATACAGGGTCAGTTCCAGTACCATACTATATACAGTGTCTGTTCCAGTACCATACTATATACATGCTCAGTTCCAGTACCATACTATATACAGGGTCAGTTCAATACCATACTATATACAGGGTCAGTTCCAGTACGATACTATATACAGGGTCAGTTCAATACCATACTATATACAGGGTCAGTTCCAGTACCAGACTATATACAGGGTCAGTTCAATACCATACTATATACAGGGTCAGTTCCAGTACCATACTATATACAGGGTAATTTCAATACCATACTACATACAGGGTCAGTTCCAGTACCATACTATATTCTGTGTCAGTTTAATACCATACTATATACATGCTCAATTCCAGTACCATACTATAGACAGGGTCAGTTCCAGTACCATACTATATACAGGGGCAGTTCCAGTACCAGACTATATACAGGGTCAGTTTAATACCATACTATATACAGGGTCAGTTTAATACCATACTATATACAGGGTCAGTTCCAGTACCATAGTATAAACATGCTCAGTTCCAGTACCATACTATATACAGGGTCAGTTTAATACCATACTATATACAGGGTCAGTTCCAGTACCATACTATATACAGGGTCAGTTAATACCATACTATATACAGGGTCAGTTCCAGTACCATACTATATACAGTGTCTGTTCCAGTACCATACTATATACATGCTCAGTTCCAGTGCCATACTATATACAGGGTCAGTTCCAGTACCAGACTATATACAGGGTCAGTTCAATACCATACTATATACAGGGTCAGTTCCAGTACCATACTATATACAGGGTAATTTCAATACCATACTACATACAGGGTCAGTTCCAGTACCATACTATATTCTGTGTCAGTTTAATACCATACTATATACATGCTCAATTCCAGTACCATACTATAGACAGGGTCAGTTCCAGTACCATACTATATACAGGGTCAGTTCCAGTACCAGACTATATACAGGGTCAGTTTAATACCATACTATATACAGGGTCAGTTTAATACCATACTATATACAGGGTCAGTTCCAGTACCATAGTATATACATGCTCAGTTCCAGTACCATACTATATACAGGGTCAGTTTAATACCATACTATATACAGGGTCAGTTCCAGTACCATACTATATACAGGGTCAGTTAATACCATACTATATACAGGGTCAGTTCCAGTACCATACTATATACAGTGTCTGTTCCAGTACCATACTATATACATGCTCAGTTCCATTGCCATACTATATACAGGGTCAGTTCAATACCATACTATATACAGGGTCAGTTCCAGTACCATACTATATACAGGGTCAGTTCAATACCATACTATATACAGGGTCAGTTGAATACCATACTATATACAGGGTCAGGCCCAATACCATACTATGTACAGGGTCAGTTCCAGTACCATACTATATACAGGGTCAGTTTCAGTACCATACTATATACAGGGTCAGTTCCAGTACCATACTATATACAGAGTCAGTTTAATACCATACTATTTACAGGGTCAGTTCCAGTACCATACTATATACAGGGTCAGTTTAATACCATACTATATACAGGGTCAGTTAATACCATACTATATACAGGGTCAGTTCCAGTACCATACTATATACAGGGTCAGTTCCAGTACCATACTATATACATGGTCAGTTCAATACCATACTATATACAGGGTCAGTTCCAGTACCATACTATATACAGGGTCAGTTCAATACCATACTATTTACAGTGTCTGTTCCAGTACCATACTATATACATGCTCAGTTCCAGTGCCATACTATATACAGGGTCAGTTCCAGTACCAGACTATATACAGGGTCAGTTCAATACCATACTATATACAGGGTCAGTTCCAGTACCATACTATATACAGGGTAATTTCAATACCATACTACATACAGGGTCAGTTCCAGTAGCATACTATATTCTGTGTCAGTTTAATACCATACTATATATATGCTCAATTCCAGTACCATACTATAGACAGGGTCAGTTCCAGTACCATACTATATACAGGGTCAGTTCCAGTACCAGACTATATACAGGGTCAGTTTAATACCATACTATATACAGGGTCAGTTTAATACCATACTATATACAGGGTCAGTTCCAGTACCATAGTATATACAGGGTCAGTTTAATACCATACTATATACAGGGTCAGTTCCAGTACCATACTATATACAGGGTCAGTTAATACCATACTATATACAGGGTCAGTTCCAGTACCATACTATATACAGTGTCTGTTCCAGTACCATACTATATACAGTGTCTGTTCCAGTACCATACTATATACATGCTCAGTTCCATTGCCATACTATATACAGGGTCAGTTCAATACCATACTATATACAGGGTCAGTTCCAGTACCATACTATATACAGGGTCAGTTCAATACCATACTATATACAGGGTCAGTTGAATACCATACTATATACAGGGTCAGGCCCAATACCATACTATGTACAGGGTCAGTTCCAGTACCATACTATATACAGGGTCAGTTCCAGTACCATACTATATACAGGGTCAGTTCCAGTACCATACTATATACAGAGTCAGTTTAATACCATACTATTTACAGGGTCAGTTCCAGTACCATACTATATACAGGGTCAGTTTAATACCATACTATATACAGGGTCAGTTAATACCATACTATATACAGGGTCAGTTCCAGTACCATACTATATACAGGGTCAGTTCCAGTACCATACTATATACATGGTCAGTTCAATACCATACTATATACAGGGTCAGTTCCAGTACCATACTATATACAGGGTCAGTTCAATACCATAATATATACAGAGTCAGTTCCAGTACCATAGTATATACATGCTCAGTTCCAGTACCATACTATATACAGGGTCAGTTTAATACCATACTATATACAGGGTCAGTTCCAGTACCATACTATATACAGGGTCAGTTAATACCATACTATATACAGGGTCAGTTCCAGTACCATACTATATACAGTGTCTGTTCCAGTACCATACTATATACATGCTCAGTTCCAGTACCATACTATATACAGGGTCAGTTCAATACCATACTATATACAGGGTCAGTTTAATACCATACTATATACAGGGTCAGTTAATACCATACTATATACAGGTTCAGTTAATACCATACTATATACAGGTTCAGTTCAATACCATACTATATACAGGGTCAGTTCAATACCATACTATATACAGGGTCAGTTCAATACCATACTATATACAGGGTCAGGCCCAATACCATACTATGTACAGGGTCAGTTCCAGTACCATACTATATACAGGGTCAGTTCCAGTACCATACTATATACAGGGTCAGTTTAATACAATACTATTTACAGGGTCAGTTCCAGTACCATACTATACACAGGGTCAGTTTAATACCATACTATATACAGGGTCAGTTAATACCATACTATATACAGGGTCAGTTCCAGTACCATACTATATACAGGGTCAGTTCCAGTACCATACTATATACAGAGTCAGTTCAATACCATACTATATACAGGGTCAGTTCCAGTACCATACTATATACAGGGTCAGTTCAATACCATACTATATACAGGGTCAGTTCAATACCATACTATACACAGGGTCAGTTTAATACCATACTATATACAGGGTGAGTTAATACCATACTATATACAGGTTCAGTTAATACCATACTATATACAGGGTCAGTTCAATACCATACTATATACAGGGTCAGTTCAATACCATACTATATACAGGGTCAGTTCCAGTACCATACTATATACAGGGTCAGTTCAATACCATACTATATACAGGGTCAGTTGAATACCATACTATATACAGGGTCAGGCCCAATACCATACTATGTACAGGGTCAGTTCCAGTACCATACTATATACAGGGTCAGTTCCAGTACCATACTATATACAGGGTCAGTTCCAGTACCATACTATATACAGAGTCAGTTTAATACCATACTATTTACAGGGTCAGTTCCAGTACCATACTATATACAGGGTCAGTTTAATACCATACTATATACAGGGTCAGTTAATACCATACTATATACAGGGTCAGTTCCAGTACCATACTATATACAGGGTCAGTTCCAGTACCATACTATATACATGGTCAGTTCAATACCATACTATATACAGGGTCAGTTCCAGTACCATACTATATACAGGGTCAGTTCAATACCATAATATATACAGAGTCAGTTCCAGTACCATAGTATATACATGCTCAGTTCCAGTACCATACTATATACAGGGTCAGTTTAATACCATACTATATACAGGGTCAGTTCCAGTACCATACTATATACAGGGTCAGTTAATACCATACTATATACAGGGTCAGTTCCAGTACCATACTATATACAGTGTCTGTTCCAGTACCATACTATATACATGCTCAGTTCCAGTACCATACTATATACAGGGTCAGTTCAATACCATACTATATACAGGGTCAGTTTAATACCATACTATATACAGGGTCAGTTAATACCATACTATATACAGGTTCAGTTAATACCATACTATATACAGGTTCAGTTCAATACCATACTATATACAGGGTCAGTTCAATACCATACTATATACAGGGTCAGTTCAATACCATACTATATACAGGGTCAGGCCCAATACCATACTATGTACAGGGTCAGTTCCAGTACCATACTATATACAGGGTCAGTTCCAGTACCATACTATATACAGGGTCAGTTTAATACAATACTATTTACAGGGTCAGTTCCAGTACCATACTATACACAGGGTCAGTTTAATACCATACTATATACAGGGTCAGTTAATACCATACTATATACAGGGTCAGTTCCAGTACCATACTATATACAGGGTCAGTTCCAGTACCATACTATATACAGAGTCAGTTCAATACCATACTATATACAGGGTCAGTTCCAGTACCATACTATATACAGGGTCAGTTCAATACCATACTATATACAGGGTCAGTTCAATACCATACTATACACAGGGTCAGTTTAATACCATACTATATACAGGGTCAGTTAATACCATACTATATACAGGTTCAGTTAATACCATACTATATACAGGGTCAGTTCAATACCATACTATATACAGGGTCAGTTCAATACCATACTATATACAGGGTCAGGCCCAATACCATACTATGTACAGGGTCAGTTCCTGTACCATACTATATACAGGGTCAGTTCCAGTACCATACTATATACAGGGTCAGTTCCAGTACCATACTATATACAGGGTCAGTTTAATACCATACTATTTACAGGGTCAGTTCCAGTACCATACTATACACAGGGTCAGTTTAATACCATACTATATACAGGGTCAGTTAATACCATACTATATACAGGGTCAGTTCCAGTACCATACTATATACAGGGTCAGTTCCAGTACCATACTATATACAGGGTCAGTTCAATACCATACTATATACAGGGTCAGTTCCAGTACCATACTATATACAGGGTCAGTTCAATACCATACTATATACAGGGTCAGTTCAATACCATACTATATACAGGGTCAGTTCCAGTACCATACTATATACAGGGTCAGTTCCAGTACCAGACTATATACAGGGTCAGTTCCAGTACCATACTATATACAGGGTCAGTTCCAGTACCATACTATATACAGGGTCAGTTCAATACCATACTATATACAGGGTCAGTTCCAGTACCATACTATATACAGGGTCAGTTCAATACCATACTATATACATGCTCAATTCCAGTACCATACTATAGACAGGGTCAGTTCCAGTACCATACTATATACAGGGTCAGTTCCAGTACCAGACTATATACAGGGTCAGTTTAATACCATACTATATACAGGGTCAGTTCCAGTACCATAGTATATACATGCTCAGTTCCAGTACCATACTATATACAGGGTCAGTTTAATACCATACTATATACAGGGTCAGTTCCAGTACCATACTATATACAGGGTCAGTTAATACCATACTATATACAGGGTCAGTTCCAGTACCATACTATATACAGTGTCTGTTCCAGTACCATACTATATACATGCTCAGTTCCATTGCCATACTATATACAGGGTCAGTTCAATACCATACTATATACAGGGTCAGTTCCAGTACCATACTATATACAGGGTCAGTTCAATACCATACTATATACAGGGTCAGTTGAATACCATACTATATACAGGGTCAGGCCCAATACCATACTATGTACAGGGTCAGTTCCAGTACCATACTATATACAGGGTCAGTTCCAGTACCATACTATATACAGAGTCAGTTTAATACCATACTATTTACAGGGTCAGTTCCAGTACCATACTATATACAGGGTCAGTTTAATACCATACTATATACAGGGTCAGTTAATACCATACTATATACAGGGTCAGTTCCAGTACCATACTATATACAGGGTCAGTTCCAGTACCATACTATATACATGGTCAGTTCAATACCATACTATATACAGGGTAAGTTCCAGTACCATACTATATACAGGGTCAGTTCAATACCATAACATATACAGAGTCAGTTCCAGTACCATAGTATATACATGCTCAGTTCCAGTACCATACTATATACAGGGTCAGTTTAATACCATACTATATACAGGGTCAGTTCCAGTACCATACTATATACAGGGTCAGTTAATACCATACTATATACAGGGTCAGTTCCAGTACCATACTATATACAGTGTCTGTTCCAGTACCATACTATATACATGCTCAGTTCCAGTACCATACTATATACAGGGTCAGTTCAATACCATACTATATACAGGGTCAGTTCCAGTACGATACTATATACAGGGTCAGTTCAATACCATACTATATACAGGGTCAGTTTAATACCATACTATATACAGGGTCAGTTAATACCATACTATATACAGGTTCAGTTAATACCATACTATATACAGGGTCAGTTCAATACCATACTATATACAGGGTCAGTTCAATACCATACTATATACAGGGTCAGTTCAATACCATACTATATACAGGGTCAGGCCCAATACCATACTATGTACAGGGTCAGTTCCAGTACCATACTATATACAGGGTCAGTTCCAGTACCATACTATATACAGGGTCAGTTTAATACCATACTATTTACAGGTTCAGTTCCAGTACCATACTATACACAGGGTCAGTTTAATACCATACTATATACAGGGTCAGTTAATACCATACTATATACAGGGTCAGTTCCAGTACCATACTATATACAGGGTCAGTTCCAGTACCATATTATATACAGAGTCAGTTCAATACCATACTATATACAGGGTCAGTTCCAGTACCATACTATATACAGGGTCAGTTCAATACCATACTATATACAGGGTCAGTTCAATACCATACTATACACAGGGTCAGTTTAATACCATACTATATACAGGGTCAGTTAATACCATACTATATACAGGTTCAGTTAATACCATACTATATACAGGGTCAGTTCAATACCATACTATATACAGGGTCAGTTCAATACCATACTATATACAGGGTCAGGCCCAATACCATACTATGTACAGGGTCAGTTCCAGTACCATACTATATACAGGGTCAGTTCCAGTACCATACTATATACAGGGTCAGTTCCAGTACCATACTATATACAGGGTCAGTTTAATACCATACTATTTACAGGGTCAGTTCCAGTACCATACTATACACAGGGTCAGTTTAATACCATACTATATACAGGGTCAGTTAATACCATACTATATACAGGGTCAGTTCCAGTACCATACTATATACAGGGTCAGTTCCAGTACCATACTATATACAGGGTAAGTTCAATACCATACTATATACAGGGTCAGTTCCAGTACCATACTATATACAGGGTCAGTTCAATACCATACTATATACAGGGTCAGTTCAATACCATACTATATACAGGGTCAGTTCCAGTACCATACTATATACAGGGTCAGTTCCAGTACCAGACTATATACAGGGTCAGTTCCAGTACCATACTATATACAGGGTCAGTTCCAGTACCATACTATATACAGGGTCATTTCAATACCATACTATATACAGGGTCAGTTCCAGTACAATACTATATTCAGGGTCAGTTTAATACCATACTATATACAGGGTCAGTTCCAGTACCATACTATATACAGGGTCAGTTCAATACCATACTATATACAGGGTCAGTTCCAATACCATACAATATACAGGGTCAGTTCAATACCATACTATATACAGGGTCAGTTCCAGTACCATACTATATACAGGGTCAGTTCCAGTACCATACTATATACAGGGTCAGTTTAATACCATACTATTTACAGGTTCAGTTCCAGTACCATACTATACACAGGGTCAGTTTAATACCATACTATATACAGGGTCAGTTAATACCATACTATATACAGGGTCAGTTCCAGTACCATACTATATACAGGGTCAGTTCCAGTACCATATTATATACAGAGTCAGTTCAATACCATACTATATACAGGGTCAGTTCCAGTACCATACTATATACAGGGTCAGTTCAATACCATACTATATACAGGGTCAGTTCAATACCATACTATACACAGGGTCAGTTTAATACCATACTATATACAGGGTCAGTTAATACCATACTATATACAGGTTCAGTTAATACCATACTATATACAGGGTCAGTTCAATACCATACTATATACAGGGTCAGTTCAATACCATACTATATACAGGGTCAGGCCCAATACCATACTATGTACAGGGTCAGTTCCAGTACCATACTATATACAGGGTCAGTTCCAGTACCATACTATATACAGGGTCAGTTCCAGTACCATACTATATACAGGGTCAGTTTAATACCATACTATTTACAGGGTCAGTTCCAGTACCATACTATACACAGGGTCAGTTTAATACCATACTATATACAGGGTCAGTTAATACCATACTATATACAGGGTCAGTTCCAGTACCATACTATATACAGGGTCAGTTCCAGTACCATACTATATACAGGGTCAGTTCAATACCATACTATATACAGGGTCAGTTCCAGTACCATACTATATACAGGGTCAGTTCAATACCATACTATATACAGGGTCAGTTCAATACCATACTATATACAGGGTCAGTTCCAGTACCATACTATATACAGGGTCAGTTCCAGTACCAGACTATATACAGGGTCAGTTCCAGTACCATACTATATACAGGGTCAGTTCCAGTACCATACTATATACAGGGTCATTTCAATACCATACTATATACAGGGTCAGTTCCAGTACAATACTATATTCAGGGTCAGTTTAATACCATACTATATACAGGGTCAGTTCCAGTACCATACTATATACAGGGTCAGTTCAATACCATACTATATACAGGGTCAGTTCCAATACCATACAATATACAGGGTCAGTTCAATACCATACTATATACAGGGTCAGTTCCAGAACCATACTACATTCAGGGTCAGTAAATACCATACTATATACAGGGTCAGTTCCAGTACCATACTATATTCAGGGTCAGTTAATACCATACTATATACAGTGTCAGTTCCAGGACCATACTATATACAGGGTCAGTTCCAGTACCATACTATATACAGGGTCAGTTCCAGTACCAGACTATATACAGGGTCAGTTTAATACCATACTATATACAGGGTCAGTTCCAGTACCATACTCTATACAGGGTCAGTTCCAGTACCATACTATATACAGGGTCAGTTCCAGTACCATACTATATACAGGGTCAGTTGCAGTACCATACTATATACAAGGTCAGTTCCAGTACCATAATATTTACAGGGTCAGTTCCAGTACCATACTATGTACAGGGTCAGTTTAATACCATACTATATACAGGGTCAGTTAATACCATACTATATACAGGGTCAGTTCCAGTACCATACTATATACAGGGTCAGTTCAATACCATACTATTTACAGGGTCAGTTCCAGTACCATACTATATACAGGGTCAGTTTAATACCATACTATATACAGGGTCAGTTTAATACCATACTATATACAGGGTCAGTTCCAGTACCATACTATATACAGGGTCAGTTCCAGTACCATACTATATACAGGGTCAGTTCCAGTACCATACTATATACAGGGTCAGATTAATACCATACTATATACAGGGTCAGTTCCAGTACCATAGTATATACATGCTCAGTTCCAGTACCATTCTATATACAGGGTCAGTTTAATACCATACTATATACAATGTCAGTTCCAGTACCATACTATATACAGGGTCAGTTAATACCATACTATATACAGGGTCACTTCCAGTACCATACTATATACAGGGTCTGTTTAATACCATACTATATACAGGGTCAGTTCAATACCATACTATATACAGGGTCAGTTCAATACCATACTATATACAGGGTCAGTTCCAGTACCATACTATATACAGGGTCAGTTCAATACCATACTATTACAGGGTCAGTTCCAGTACCATACTATATACAGGGTCAGTTCCAGTACCATACTATATACAGGGTCAGTTCCAGTTCCATACTATATACAGGGTCAGTTTAATACCATACTATATACAGGGTCAGTTCCAGTACCATACTATATACAGGGTCAGTTCCAGTACCATACTATATACAGGGTCAGTTTAATACCATACTATTTACAGGGTCAGTTCCAGTACCATACTATATACAGGGTCAGTTTAAAACCATACTATATACAGGGTCAGTTAATACCATACTATATACAAGGTCCGTTCCAGTACCATACTATATACAGGGTCAGTTCCAGTACCATACTATATACAGGGTCAGTTCAATACCATACTATATACAGGGTCAGTTCCAGTACCATACTATATACAGGGTCAGTTCAATACCATACTATATACAGGGTCAGTTTAATACCATAATATATACAGGGTCAGTTCCAGTACCATACTATATACAGGGTCAGTTTAATACCATACTATATACAGGGTCAGTTCCAGTACCATACAATATACAGGGTCAGTTCAATACCATACTATATACAGGGTCAGTTCCAGAACCATACTACATTCAGGGTCAGTAAATACCATACTATATACAGGGTCAGTTCCAGTACCATACTATATTCAGGGTCAGTTAATACCATACTATATACAGTGTCAGTTCCAGGACCATACTATATACAGGGTCAGTTCCAGTACCATACTATATACAGGGTCAGTTCCAGTACCAGACTATATACAGGGTCAGTTTAATACCATACTATATACAGGGTCAGTTCCAGTACCATACTCTATACAGGGTCAGTTCCAGTACCATACTATATACAGGGTCAGTTCCAGTACCATACTATATACAGGGTCAGTTCCAGTACCATACTATATACAAGGTCAGTTCCAGTACCATAATATTTACAGGGTCAGTTCCAGTACCATACTATGTACAGGGTCAGTTTAATACCATACTATATACAGGGTCAGTTAATACCATACTATATACAGGGTCAGTTCCAGTACCATACTATATACAGGGTCAGTTCAATACCATACTATTTACAGGGTCAGTTCCAGTACCATACTATATACAGGGTCAGTTTAATACCATACTATATACAGGGTCAGTTTAATACCATACTATATACAGGGTCAGTTCCAGTACCATACTATATACAGGGTCAGTTCCAGTACCATACTATATACAGGGTCAGTTCCAGTACCATACTATATACAGGGTCAGATTAATACCATACTATATACAGGGTCAGTTCCAGTACCATAGTATATACATGCTCAGTTCCAGTACCATTCTATATACAGGGTCAGTTTAATACCATACTATATACAATGTCAGTTCCAGTACCATACTATATACAGGGTCAGTTAATACCATACTATATACAGGGTCACTTCCAGTACCATACTATATACAGGGTCTGTTTAATACCATACTATATACAGGGTCAGTTCAATACCATACTATATACAGGGTCAGTTCAATACCATACTATATACAGGGTCAGTTCCAGTACCATACTATATACAGGGTCAGTTCAATACCATACTATTACAGGGTCAGTTCCAGTACCATACTATATACAGGGTCAGTTCCAGTACCATACTATATACAGGGTCAGTTCCAGTTCCATACTATATACAGGGTCAGTTTAATACCATACTATATACAGGGTCAGTTCCAGTACCATACTATATACAGGGTCAGTTCCAGTACCATACTATATACAGGGTCAGTTTAATACCATACTATTTACAGGGTCAGTTCCAGTACCATACTATATACAGGGTCAGTTTAATACCATACTATATACAGGGTCAGTTAATACCATACTATATACAAGGTCCGTTCCAGTACCATACTATATACAGGGTCAGTTCCAGTACCATACTATATACAGGGTCAGTTCAATACCATACTATATACAGGGTCAGTTCCAGTACCATACTATATACAGGGTCAGTTCAATACCATACTATATACAGGGTCAGTTTAATACCATAATATATACAGGGTCAGTTCCAGTACCATACTATATACAGGGTCAGTTTAATACCATACTATATACAGGGTCAGTTCCAGTACCATACTACATACAGGGTCAGTTCCAGTACCATACTGTACACAGGGTCAGTTCCAGTACCATACTATATACAAGGTCAGTTTAATACCATACTATATACAGGGTCAGTTCCAGTACCATACTACATACAGGGTCAGTTCCAGTACCATACTGTACACAGGGTCAGTTCCAGTACCATACTATATACAGGGTCAGTTTAATACCATACTATATACAGGGTCAGTTCCAGTACCATAGTATATACATGCTCAGTTCCAGTACCATACTATATACAGGGTCAGTTTAATACCATACTATATACAGGGTCAGTTCCAGTACCATACTATATACAGGGTCAGTTAATACCATACTATATACAGGGTCAGTACCAGTACCATACTATATACAGGGTCAGTTTAATACCATACTATATACAGGGTCAGTTCCAGTACCATACAATATACAGGGTCAGTTCAATACCATACTATATACAGGGTCAGTTCCAGAACCATACTACATTCAGGGTCAGTAAATACCATACTATATACAGGGTCAGTTCCAGTACCATACTATATTCAGGGTCAGTTAATACCATACTATATACAGTGTCAGTTCCAGGACCATACTATATACAGGGTCAGTTCCAGTACCATACTATATACAGGGTCAGTTCCAGTACCAGACTATATACAGGGTCAGTTTAATACCATACTATATACAGGGTCAGTTCCAGTACCATACTCTATACAGGGTCAGTTCCAGTACCATACTATATACAGGGTCAGTTCCAGTACCATACTATATACAGGGTCAGTTCCAGTACCATACTATATACAAGGTCAGTTCCAGTACCATAATATTTACAGGGTCAGTTCCAGTACCATACTATGTACAGGGTCAGTTTAATACCATACTATATACAGGGTCAGTTAATACCATACTATATACAGGGTCAGTTCCAGTACCATACTATATACAGGGTCAGTTCAATACCATACTATTTACAGGGTCAGTTCCAGTACCATACTATATACAGGGTCAGTTTAATACCATACTATATACAGGGTCAGTTTAATACCATACTATATACAGGGTCAGTTCCAGTACCATACTATATACAGGGTCAGTTCCAGTACCATACTATATACAGGGTCAGTTCCAGTACCATACTATATACAGGGTCAGATTAATACCATACTATATACAGGGTCAGTTCCAGTACCATAGTATATACATGCTCAGTTCCAGTACCATTCTATATACAGGGTCAGTTTAATACCATACTATATACAATGTCAGTTCCAGTACCATACTATATACAGGGTCAGTTAATACCATACTATATACAGGGTCACTTCCAGTACCATACTATATACAGGGTCTGTTTAATACCATACTATATACAGGGTCAGTTCAATACCATACTATATACAGGGTCAGTTCAATACCATACTATATACAGGGTCAGTTCCAGTACCATACTATATACAGGGTCAGTTCAATACCATACTATTACAGGGTCAGTTCCAGTACCATACTATATACAGGGTCAGTTCCAGTACCATACTATATACAGGGTCAGTTCCAGTTCCATACTATATACAGGGTCAGTTTAATACCATACTATATACAGGGTCAGTTCCAGTACCATACTATATACAGGGTCAGTTCCAGTACCATACTATATACAGGGTCAGTTTAATACCATACTATTTACAGGGTCAGTTCCAGTACCATACTATATACAGGGTCAGTTTAATACCATACTATATACAGGGTCAGTTAATACCATACTATATACAAGGTCCGTTCCAGTACCATACTATATACAGGGTCAGTTCCAGTACCATACTATATACAGGGTCAGTTCAATACCATACTATATACAGGGTCAGTTCCAGTACCATACTATATACAGGGTCAGTTCAATACCATACTATATACAGGGTCAGTTTAATACCATAATATATACAGGGTCAGTTCCAGTACCATACTATATACAGGGTCAGTTTAATACCATACTATATACAGGGTCAGTTCCAGTACCATACTACATACAGGGTCAGTTCCAGTACCATACTGTACACAGGGTCAGTTCCAGTACCATACTATATACAAGGTCAGTTTAATACCATACTATATACAGGGTCAGTTCCAGTACCATACTACATACAGGGTCAGTTCCAGTACCATACTGTACACAGGGTCAGTTCCAGTACCATACTATATACAGGGTCAGTTTAATACCATACTATATACAGGGTCAGTTCCAGTACCATAGTATATACATGCTCAGTTCCAGTACCATACTATATACAGGGTCAGTTTAATACCATACTATATACAGGGTCAGTTCCAGTACCATACTATATACAGGGTCAGTTAATACCATACTATATACAGGGTCAGTACCAGTACCATACTATATACAGGGTCAGTTTAATACCATACTATATACAGGGTCAGTTCCAGTTCCATGCTATATACAGGGTCAGTTCCAGTACCATACTATATACAGGGTCAGTTTAATACCATACTATATACAGGGTCAGTTCAATACCATACTATATACAGGGTCAGTTCAATACCATACTGCATACATGGTCAGTTCCAGTACCATACTATATACAGGGTCAGTTCCAGTACCAGACTATATACAGGGTCAGTTCAATACCATACTATATACAGGGTCAGTTCCAGTACCATACTATATACAGGGTTAGTTCCAGTACCATACTATATACAGGGTCAGTTCCAGTACCATACTATATACAGGGTCAGTTTAATACCATACTATATACAGGGTCAGTTCCAGTACCATAGTATATACATGCTCAGTTCCAGTACCATACTATATACAGGGTCAGTTTAATACCATACTATATACAGGGTCAGTTCCAGTACCATACTATATACAGGGTCAGTTCAATACCATACTATATCCAGGGTCAGTTCCAGTACCATACTATATACAGTGTCTGTTCCAGTACCATACTATATACATGCTCAGTTCCAGTACCATACTATATACAGGGTCAGTTCAATACCATACTATATACAGGGTCAGTTCCAATAACATACTATATACAGGGTCAGTTCCAGTACCATACTATATACAGGGTCAGTTCAATACCATACTATATACAGGGTCAGTTTAATACCATACTATATACAGGGTCAGTTAATACCATACTATATACAGGTTCAGTTAATACCATACTATATACAGGGTCAGTTCAATACCATACTATATACAGGGTCAGTCCCAATACCATACTATGTACAGGGTCAGTTCCAGTACCATACTATATACAGGGTCAGTTCCAGTACCATACTATATACAGGGTCAGTTCAATACCATACTATATACCGGGTCAGTTCCAGTACCATACTATATACAGGGTCAGTTCCAGTACCATACTATATACAGGGTCAGTTCCAGTACCATACTATATACAGGGTCAGTTTAATACCATACTATTTACAGGGTCAGTTCCAGTACCATACTATATACAGGGTCAGTTTAATACCATACTATATACAGGGTCAGTTAATACCATACTATATACAGGGTCAGTTCCAGTACCATACTATATACAGGGTCAGTTCAATACCATACTATATACAGGGTCAGTTCCAGTACCATACTATATACAGGGTCAGTTCAATACCATACTATATACAGGGTCAGTTCAATACCATACTATATACAGGGTCAGTTCCAGTACCATACTATATACAGGGTCAGTTCAGTACCATACTATATACAGGGTCAGTTCAATACCATACTATATACAGGGTCAGTTTAATACCATACTACATACAGGGTCAGTTTAATACCATACTATATACAGGGTCAGTTCAATACCATAGTATATACAGGGACAGTTTAATACCATACTATATACAGGGTCTGTTCAATACCATAGTATATACAGGGTCAGTTCCAGTACCATACTATATACAGGGTCAGTTTAATACCATACTATATACAGGGTCAGTTCAATACCATAGTATATACAGGGTCAGTTCAATACCATACTATATACAGGGTCAGTTCCAGAACCATACTATATACAGGGTCAGTTAATACCATACTATATACAGGGTCAGTTCCAGTACCATACTATATACAGGGTCAGTTCAATACCATACTATATACCGGGTCAGTTCCAGTACCATACTATATACAGGGTCAGTTCCAGTACCATACTATATACAGGGTCAGTTTAATACCATACTATTTACAGGGTCAGTTCCAGTACCATACTATATACAGGGTCAGTTTAATACTATACTATATACAGGGTCAGTTAATACCATACTATATACAGGGTCAGTTCCAGTACCATACTATATACAGGGTCAGTTAATACCATACTATATACAGGGTCAGTTCCAGTACCATACTATATACATGGTCAGTTCAATACCATACTATATACAGGGTCAGTTCAATACCATACTATATACAGGGTCAGTTCCAGTACCATACTATATACAGGGTCAGTTCAATACCATACTATATACAGGGTCAGTTTAATACCATACTACATACAGGGTCAGTTTAATACCATACTATATACAGGGTCAGTTCAATACCATAGTATATACAGGGTCAGTTTAATACCATACTATATACAGTGTCTGTTCAATACCATAGTATATACAAGGTCAGTTCCAGTACCATACAATATACAGGGTCAGTTTAATACCATACTATATACAGGGTCAGTTCAATACCATAGTATATACAGGGTCAGTTCAATACCATACTATATACAGGGTCAGTTCCAGAACCATACTATATACAGGGTCAGTTAATACCATACTATATACATGCTCAATTCCAGTACCATACTATATACAGGGTCATTTCAATACCATACTATATACAGGGTCAGTTCCAGTACCATACTATATTCAGGGTCAGTTTAATACCATACTATATACATGCTCAATTCCAATACCATACTATATACAGGGTCAGTTCCAGTACCATACTATATACAAGGTCAGTTCCAGTACCATAATATTTACAGGGTCAGTTCCAGTACCATACTATGTACAGGGTCAGTTTAATACCATACTATATACAGGGTCAGTTAATACCATACTATATACAGGGTCAGTTCCAGTACCATACTATATACAGGGTCAGTTCAATACCATACTATTTACAGGGTCAGTTCCAGTACCATACTATATACAGGGTCAGTTTAATACCATACTATATACAGGGTCAGTTTAATACCATACTATATACAGGGTCAGTTCCAGTACCATACTATATACAGGGTCAGTTCCAGTACCATACTATATACAGGGTCAGTTCCAGTACCATACTATATACAGGGTCAGATTAATACCATACTATATACAGGGTCAGTTCCAGTACCATAGTATATACATGCTCAGTTCCAGTACCATTCTATATACAGGGTCAGTTTAATACCATACTATATACAATGTCAGTTCCAGTACCATACTATATACAGGGTCAGTTAATACCATACTATATACAGGGTCACTTCCAGTACCATACTATATACAGGGTCTGTTTAATACCATACTATATACAGGGTCAGTTCAATACCATACTATATACAGGGTCAGTTCAATACCATACTATATACAGGGTCAGTTCCAGTACCATACTATATACAGGGTCAGTTCAATACCATACTATTACAGGGTCAGTTCCAGTACCATACTATATACAGGGTCAGTTCCAGTACCATACTATATACAGGGTCAGTTCCAGTTCCATACTATATACAGGGTCAGTTTAATACCATACTATATACAGGGTCAGTTCCAGTACCATACTATATACAGGGTCAGTTCCAGTACCATACTATATACAGGGTCAGTTTAATACCATACTATTTACAGGGTCAGTTCCAGTACCATACTATATACAGGGTCAGTTTAATACCATACTATATACAGGGTCAGTTAATACCATACTATATACAAGGTCCGTTCCAGTACCATACTATATACAGGGTCAGTTCCAGTACCATACTATATACAGGGTCAGTTCAATACCATACTATATACAGGGTCAGTTCCAGTACCATACTATATACAGGGTCAGTTCAATACCATACTATATACAGGGTCAGTTTAATACCATAATATATACAGGGTCAGTTCCAGTACCATACTATATACAGGGTCAGTTTAATACCATACTATATACAGGGTCAGTTCCAGTACCATACTACATACAGGGTCAGTTCCAGTACCATACTGTACACAGGGTCAGTTCCAGTACCATACTATATACAAGGTCAGTTTAATACCATACTATATACAGGGTCAGTTCCAGTACCATACTACATACAGGGTCAGTTCCAGTACCATACTGTACACAGGGTCAGTTCCAGTACCATACTATATACAGGGTCAGTTTAATACCATACTATATACAGGGTCAGTTCCAGTACCATAGTATATACATGCTCAGTTCCAGTACCATACTATATACAGGGTCAGTTTAATACCATACTATATACAGGGTCAGTTCCAGTACCATACTATATACAGGGTCAGTTAATACCATACTATATACAGGGTCAGTACCAGTACCATACTATATACAGGGTCAGTTTAATACCATACTATATACAGGGTCAGTTCCAGTTCCATGCTATATACAGGGTCAGTTCCAGTACCATACTATATACAGGGTCAGTTTAATACCATACTATATACAGGGTCAGTTCAATACCATACTATATACAGGGTCAGTTCAATACCATACTGCATACATGGTCAGTTCCAGTACCATACTATATACAGGGTCAGTTCCAGTACCAGACTATATACAGGGTCAGTTCAATACCATACTATATACAGGGTCAGTTCCAGTACCATACTATATACAGGGTTAGTTCCAGTACCATACTATATACAGGGTCAGTTCCAGTACCATACTATATACAGGGTCAGTTTAATACCATACTATATACAGGGTCAGTTCCAGTACCATAGTATATACATGCTCAGTTCCAGTACCATACTATATACAGGGTCAGTTTAATACCATACTATATACAGGGTCAGTTCCAGTACCATACTATATACAGGGTCAGTTCAATACCATACTATATCCAGGGTCAGTTCCAGTACCATACTATATACAGTGTCTGTTCCAGTACCATACTATATACATGCTCAGTTCCAGTACCATACTATATACAGGGTCAGTTCAATACCATACTATATACAGGGTCAGTTCCAATAACATACTATATACAGGGTCAGTTCCAGTACCATACTATATACAGGGTCAGTTCAATACCATACTATATACAGGGTCAGTTTAATACCATACTATATACAGGGTCAGTTAATACCATACTATATACAGGTTCAGTTAATACCATACTATATACAGGGTCAGTTCAATACCATACTATATACAGGGTCAGTCCCAATACCATACTATGTACAGGGTCAGTTCCAGTACCATACTATATACAGGGTCAGTTCCAGTACCATACTATATACAGGGTCAGTTCAATACCATACTATATACCGGGTCAGTTCCAGTACCATACTATATACAGGGTCAGTTCCAGTACCATACTATATACAGGGTCAGTTCCAGTACCATACTATATACAGGGTCAGTTTAATACCATACTATTTACAGGGTCAGTTCCAGTACCATACTATATACAGGGTCAGTTTAATACCATACTATATACAGGGTCAGTTAATACCATACTATATACAGGGTCAGTTCCAGTACCATACTATATACAGGGTCAGTTCAATACCATACTATATACAGGGTCAGTTCCAGTACCATACTATATACAGGGTCAGTTCAATACCATACTATATACAGGGTCAGTTCAATACCATACTATATACAGGGTCAGTTCCAGTACCATACTATATACAGGGTCAGTTCAGTACCATACTATATACAGGGTCAGTTCAATACCATACTATATACAGGGTCAGTTTAATACCATACTACATACAGGGTCAGTTTAATACCATACTATATACAGGGTCAGTTCAATACCATAGTATATACAGGGACAGTTTAATACCATACTATATACAGGGTCTGTTCAATACCATAGTATATACAGGGTCAGTTCCAGTACCATACTATATACAGGGTCAGTTTAATACCATACTATATACAGGGTCAGTTCAATACCATAGTATATACAGGGTCAGTTCAATACCATACTATATACAGGGTCAGTTCCAGAACCATACTATATACAGGGTCAGTTAATACCATACTATATACAGGGTCAGTTCCAGTACCATACTATATACAGGGTCAGTTCAATACCATACTATATACCGGGTCAGTTCCAGTACCATACTATATACAGGGTCAGTTCCAGTGCCATACTATATACAGGGTCAGTTTAATACCATACTATTTACAGGGTCAGTTCCAGTACCATACTATATACAGGGTCAGTTTAATACTATACTATATACAGGGTCAGTTAATACCATACTATATACAGGGTCAGTTCCAGTACCATACTATATACAGGGTCAGTTAATACCATACTATATACAGGGTCAGTTCCAGTACCATACTATATACATGGTCAGTTCAATACCATACTATATACAGGGTCAGTTCAATACCATACTATATACAGGGTCAGTTCCAGTACCATACTATATACAGGGTCAGTTCAATACCATACTATATACAGGGTCAGTTTAATACCATACTACATACAGGGTCAGTTTAATACCATACTATATACAGGGTCAGTTCAATACCATAGTATATACAGGGTCAGTTTAATACCATACTATATACAGTGTCTGTTCAATACCATAGTATATACAAGGTCAGTTCCAGTACCATACAATATACAGGGTCAGTTTAATACCATACTATATACAGGGTCAGTTCAATACCATAGTATATACAGGGTCAGTTCAATACCATACTATATACAGGGTCAGTTCCAGAACCATACTATATACAGGGTCAGTTAATACCATACTATATACATGCTCAATTCCAGTACCATACTATATACAGGGTCATTTCAATACCATACTATATACAGGGTCAGTTCCAGTACCATACTATATTCAGGGTCAGTTTAATACCATACTATATACATGCTCAATTCCAATACCATACTATATACAGGGTCAGTTCCAGTACCATACTATATACAGGGTCAGTTCCAGTACCAGACTATATACAGGGTCAGTTTAATACCATACTATATACAGGGTCAGTTCCAGTACCATACTATATACAGGGTCAGTTCCAGTACCATACTATATACAGGGTCAGTTCCAGTACCATACTATATACAGGGTCAGTTTAATACCATACTATATACAGGGTCAGTTCCAGTACCATAGTATATACATGCTCAGTTCCAGTACCATACTATATACAGGGTCAGTTTAATACCATACTATATACAGGGTCAGTTCCAGTACCATACTATATACAGGGTCAGTTAATACCATACTATATACAGGGTCAGTTCCAGTACCATACTATATACAGTGTCTGTTCCAGTACCATACTATATACAGGGTCAGTTTAATACCATACTATATACAGGGTAGGTTAATACCATACTATATACAGGTTCAGTTAATACCATACTATATACAGGGTCAGTTCAATACCATACTATATACAGGGTCAGTTCAATACCATACTATATACAGGGTCAGTCCCAATACCATACTATGTACAGGGTCAGTTCCAGTACCATACTATATACAGGGTCAGTTCCAGTACCATACTATATACAGGGTCAGTTCAATACCATACCATATACCGGGTCAGTTCCAGTACCATACTATATACAGGGTCAGTTCCAGTACCATACTATATACAGGGTCAGTTCCAGTACCATACTATATACAGGGTCAGTTTAATACCATACTATTTACAGGGTCAGTTCCAGTACCATACTATATACAGGGTCAGTTTAATACCATACTATATACAGGTTCAGTTAATACCATACTATATACAGCGTCAGTTTAATACCATACTATATACAGGGTCTGTTCAATACCATAGTATATACAGGGTCAGTTCCAGTACCATACTATATACAGGGTCAGTTTAATACCATACTATATACAGGGTCAGTTCAATACCATAGTATATACAGGGTCAGTTCAATACCATACTATATACAGGGTCAGTTCCAGAACCATACTATATACAGGGTCAGTTAATACCATACTATATACAGGGTCAGTTCCAGTACCATACTATATACAGGGTCAGTTCAATACCATACTATATACCGGGTCAGTTCCAGTACCATACTATATACAGGGTCAGTTCCAGTACCATACTATATACAGGGTCAGTTCCAGTACCATACTATATACAGGGTCAGTTTAATACCATACTATTTACAGGGTCAGTTCCAGTACCATACTATATACAGGGTCAGTTTAATACTATACTATATACAGGGTCAGTTAATACCATACTATATACAGGGTCAGTTCCAGTACCATACTATATACAGGGTCAGTTAATACCATACTATATACAGGGTCAGTTCCAGTACCATACTATATACATGGTCAGTTCAATACCATACTATATACAGGGTCAGTTCAATACCATACTATATACAGGGTCAGTTCCAGTACCATACTATATACAGGGTCAGTTCAATACCATACTTTATACAGGGTCAGTTTAATACCATACTACATACAGGGTCAGTTTAATACCATACTATATACAGGGTCAGTTCAATACCATAGTATATACAGGGTCAGTTTAATACCATACTATATACAGTGTCTGTTCAATACCATAGTATATACAGGGTCAGTTCCAGTACCATACTATATACAAGGTCAGTTTAATACCATACTATATACAGGGTCAGTTCAATACCATAGTATATACAGGGTCAGTTCAATACCATACTATATACAGGGTCAGTTCCAGAACCATACTATATACAGGGTCAGTTAATACCATACTATATACATGCTCAATTCCAGTACCATACTATATACAGGGTCAGTTTATACCATACTATATACAGGGTCAGTTTCAGTACCATACTATATACAGGGTCAGTTAATACCATACTATATACAGGGTCAGTTCCAGTACAATACTATATACAGTGTCTGTTCCAGTACCATACTATATACATGCTCAGTTCCAGTACCATACTATATACAGGGTCAGTTCAATACCATACTATATACAGGGTCAGTTCCAATACCATACTATATACAGGGTCAGTTCCAGTACCATACTATATAGAGGGTCAGTTCAATACCATACTATATACAGGGTCAGTTTAATACCATACTACTTACAGGGTCAGTTAATACCATACTATATACAGGTTCAGTTAATACCATACTATATACAGGGTCAGTTCAATACCATACTATATACAGGGTCAGTTCAATACCATACTATATACAGGGTCAGTCCCAATACCGTACTATATACAGGGTCAGTTCCAGTACCATACTATATACAGGGTCAGTTCAATACCATACTATATACCGGGTCAGTTCCAGTACCATACTATATACAGGGTCAGTTCCAGGACCATACTATATACAGGGTCAGTTCCAGTACCATACTATATACAGGGTCAGTTTAATACCATACTATTTACAGGGTCAGTTCCAGTACCATACTATATACAGGGTCAGTTTAATACCATACTATATACAGGGTCAATTCCAGTACCATACTATATACAGGGTCAGTTTATACCATACTATATACAGGGTCAGTTTCAGTACCATACTATATACAGGGTCAGTTAATACCATACTATATACAGGGTCAGTTCCAGTACAATACTATATACAGTGTCTGTTCCAGTACCATACTATATACATGCTCAGTTCCAGTACCATACTATATACAGGGTCAGTTCAATACCATACTATATACAGGGTCAGTTCCAATACCATACTATATACAGGGTCAGTTCCAGTACCATACTATATACAGGGTCAGTTCAATACCATACTATATACAGGGTCAGTTTAATACCATACTACTTACAGGGTCAGTTAATACCATACTATATACAGGTTCAGTTAATACCATACTATATACAGGGTCAGTTCAATACCATACTATATACAGGGTCAGTTCAATACCATACTATATACAGGGTCAGTCCCAATACCGTACTATGTACAGGGTCAGTTCCAGTACCATACTATATACAGGGTCAGTTCCAGTACCATACTATATACAGGGTCAGTTCAATACCATACTATATACCGGGTCAGTTCCAGTACCATACTATATACAGGGTCAGTTCCAGTACCATACTATATACAGGGTCAGTTCCAGTACCATACTATATACAGGGTCAGTTTAATACCATACTATTTACAGGGTCAGTTCCAGTACCATACTATATACAGGGTCAGTTTAATACCATACTATATACAGGGTCAGTTAATACCATACTATATACAGGGTCAGTTCCAGTACCATACTATATACAGGGTCAGTTCAATACCATACTATATACAGGGTCAGTTCCAGTACCATACTATATACAGGGTCAGTTCAATACCATACTATATACAGGGTCAGTTCAATACCATACTATATACAGGGTCAGTTCCAGTACCATACTATATACAGGGTCAGTTCAATACCATACTATATACAGGGTCAGTTCAATACCATACTATATACAGGGTCAGTTTAATACCATACTACATACAGGGTCAGTTTAATACCATACTATATACAGGGTCAGTTCAATACCATACTATATACAGGGTCAGTTCCAGTACCATACTATATACAGGGTCAGTTCAATACCATACTATATACCGGGTCAGTTCCAGTACCATACTATATACAGGGTCAGTTCCAGTACCATACTATATACAGGGTCAGTTTAATACCATACTATTTACAGGGTCAGTTCCAGTACCATACTATATACAGGGTCAGTTTAATACTATACTATATACAGGGTCAGTTAATACCATACTATATACAGGGTCAGTTCCAGTACCATACTATATACAGGGTCAGTTCAATACCATACTATATACAGGGTCAGTTTAATACCATACTACATACAGGGTCAGTTTAATACCATACTATATACAGGGTCAGTTCAATACCATACTATATACAGGGTCAGTTTAATACCATACTACATACAGGGTCAGTTTAATACCATACTATATACAGGGTCAGTTCAATACCATAGTATATACAGGGTCAGTTTAATACCATACTATATACAGTGTCTGTTCAATACCATAGTATATACAGGGTCAGTTCCAGTACCATACAATATACAGGGTCAGTTTAATACCATACTATATACAGGGTCAGTTCAATACCATAGTATATACAGGGTCAGTTCAATACCATACTATATACAGGGTCAGTTCCAGAACCATACTATATACAGGGTCAGTTAATACCATACTATATACATGCTCAATTCCAGTACCATACTATATTCAGGGTCAGTTTAATACCATACTATATACATGCTCAATTCCAATACCATACTATATACAGGGTCAGTTCCAGTACCATACTATATAGAGGGTCAGTTCCAGTACCAGACTATATACAGGGTCAGTTTAATACCATACTATATACAGGGTCAGTTCCAGTACCATACTATATACAGGGTCAGTTCCAGTACCATACTATATACAGGGTCAGTTCCAGTACCATACTATATACAGGGTCAGTTAATACCATACTATATACAGGGTCAGTTCCAGTACCATACTATATACAGTGTCTGTTCCAGTACCATACTATATACATGCTCAGTTCCAGTACCATACTATATACAGGGTCAGTTCAATACCATACTATATACAGGGTCAGTTCCAATACCATACTATATACAGGGTCAGTTCCAGTACCATACTATATACAGGGTCAGTTCAATACCATACTATATACAGGGTCAGTTTAATACCATACTATATACAGGGTCAGTTAATAGCATACTATATACAGGTTCAGTTAATACCATACTATATACAGGGTCAGTTCAATACCATACTATATACAGGGTCAGTTCAATACCATACTATATACAGGGTCAGTCCCAATACCATACTATGTACAGGGTCAGTTCCAGTACCATACTATATACAGGGTCAGTTCCAGTACCATACTATATACAGGGTCAGTTAATACCATACTATATACAGGTTCAGTTAATACCATACTATATACAGGGTCAGTTCAATACCATACTATATACAGGGTCAGTTCCAGTACCATACTATATACAGGGTCAGTTCCAGTACCATACTATATACAGGGTCAGTTCAATACCATACTATATACAGGTTCAGTTAATACCATACTATATACAGCGTCAGTTTAATACCATACTATATACAGGGTCTGTTCAATACCATAGTATATACAGGGTCAGTTCCAGTACCATACTATATACAGGGTCAGTTTAATACCATACTATATACAGGGTCAGTTCAATACCATAGTATATACAGGGTCAGTTCAATACCATACTATATACAGGGTCAGTTCCAGAACCATACTATATACAGGGTCAGTTAATACCATACTATATACAGGGTCAGTTCCAGTACCATACTATATACAGGGTCAGTTCAATACCATACTATATACCGGGTCAGTTCCAGTACCATACTATATACAGGGTCAGTTCCAGTACCATACTATATACAGGGTCAGTTCCAGTACCATACTATATACAGGGTCAGTTTAATACCATACTATTTACAGGGTCAGTTCCAGTACCATACTATATACAGGGTCAGTTTAATACTATACTATATACAGGGTCAGTTAATACCATACTATATACAGGGTCAGTTCCAGTACCATACTATATACAGGGTCAGTTAATACCATACTATATACAGGGTCAGTTCCAGTACCATACTATATACATGGTCAGTTCAATACCATACTATATACAGGGTCAGTTCAATACCATACTATATACAGGGTCAGTTCCAGTACCATACTATATACAGGGTCAGTTCAATACCATACTTTATACAGGGTCAGTTTAATACCATACTACATACAGGGTCAGTTTAATACCATACTATATACAGGGTCAGTTCAATACCATAGTATATACAGGGTCAGTTTAATACCATACTATATACAGTGTCTGTTCAATACCATAGTATATACAGGGTCAGTTCCAGTACCATACTATGTACAAGGTCAGTTTAATACCATACTATATACAGGGTCAGTTCAATACCATAGTATATACAGGGTCAGTTCAATACCATACTATATACAGGGTCAGTTCCAGAACCATACTATATACAGGGTCAGTTAATACCATACTATATACATGCTCAATTCCAGTACCATACTATATACAGGGTCAGTTTATACCATACTATATACAGGGTCAGTTTCAGTACCATACTATATACAGGGTCAGTTAATACCATACTATATACAGGGTCAGTTCCAGTACAATACTATATACAGTGTCTGTTCCAGTACCATACTATATACATGCTCAGTTCCAGTACCATACTATATACAGGGTCAGTTCAATACCATACTATATACAGGGTCAGTTCCAATACCATACTATATACAGGGTCAGTTCCAGTACCATACTATATACAGGGTCAGTTCAATACCATACTATATACAGGGTCAGTTTAATACCATACTACTTACAGGGTCAGTTAATACCATACTATATACAGGTTCAGTTAATACCATACTATATACAGGGTCAGTTAATACCATACTATATACAGGGTCAGTTCAATACCATACTATATACAGGGTCAGTTCCAGTACCATACTATATACAGGGTCAGTTCCAGTACCATACTATATACAGGGTCAGTTCAATACCATACTATATACAGGTTCAGTTAATACCATACTATATACAGCGTCAGTTTAATACCATACTATATACAGGGTCTGTTCAATACCATAGTATATACAGGGTCAGTTCCAGTACCATACTATATACAGGGTCAGTTTAATACCATACTATATACAGGGTCAGTTCAATACCATAGTATATACAGGGTCAGTTCAATACCATACTATATACAGGGTCAGTTCCAGAACCATACTATATACAGGGTCAGTTAATACCATACTATATACAGGGTCAGTTCCAGTACCATACTATATACAGGGTCAGTTCAATACCATACTATATACCGGGTCAGTTCCAGTACCATACTATATACAGGGTCAGTTCCAGTACCATACTATATACAGGGTCAGTTCCAGTACCATACTATATACAGGGTCAGTTTAATACCATACTATTTACAGGGTCAGTTCCAGTACCATACTATATACAGGGTCAGTTTAATACTATACTATATACAGGGTCAGTTAATACCATACTATATACAGGGTCAGTTCCAGTACCATACTATATACAGGGTCAGTTAATACCATACTATATACAGGGTCAGTTCCAGTACCATACTATATACATGGTCAGTTCAATACCATACTATATACAGGGTCAGTTCAATACCATACTATATACAGGGTCAGTTCCAGTACCATACTATATACAGGGTCAGTTCAATACCATACTTTATACAGGGTCAGTTTAATACCATACTACATACAGGGTCAGTTTAATACCATACTATATACAGGGTCAGTTCAATACCATAGTATATACAGGGTCAGTTTAATACCATACTATATACAGTGTCTGTTCAATACCATAGTATATACAGGGTCAGTTCCAGTACCATACTATGTACAAGGTCAGTTTAATACCATACTATATACAGGGTCAGTTCAATACCATAGTATATACAGGGTCAGTTCAATACCATACTATATACAGGGTCAGTTCCAGAACCATACTATATACAGGGTCAGTTAATACCATACTATATACATGCTCAATTCCAGTACCATACTATATACAGGGTCAGTTTATACCATACTATATACAGGGTCAGTTTCAGTACCATACTATATACAGGGTCAGTTAATACCATACTATATACAGGGTCAGTTCCAGTACAATACTATATACAGTGTCTGTTCCAGTACCATACTATATACATGCTCAGTTCCAGTACCATACTATATACAGGGTCAGTTCAATACCATACTATATACAGGGTCAGTTCCAATACCATACTATATACAGGGTCAGTTCCAGTACCATACTATATACAGGGTCAGTTCAATACCATACTATATACAGGGTCAGTTTAATACCATACTACTTACAGGGTCAGTTAATACCATACTATATACAGGTTCAGTTAATACCATACTATATACAGGGTCAGTTCAATACCATACTATATACAGGGTCAGTTCAATACCATACTATATACAGGGTCAGTCCCAATACCATACTATGTACAGGGTCAGTTCCAGTACCATACTATATACAGGTTCAGTTCCAGTACCATACTATATACAGGGTCATTTCAATACCATACTATATACCGGGTCAGTTCCAGTACCATACTATATACAGGGTCAGTTCCAGTACCATACTATATACAGGGTCAGTTCCAGTACCATACTATATACAGGGTCAGTTTAATACCATACTATTTACAGGGTCAGTTCCAGTACCATACTATATACAGGGTCAGTTTAATACCATACTATATACAGGGTCAGTTAATACCATACTATATACAGGGTCAGTTCCAGTACCATACTATATACAGGGTCAGTTCAATACCATACTATATACAGGGTCAGTTCCAGTACCATACTATATACAGGGTCAGTTCAATACCATACTATATACAGGGTCAGTTCAATACCATACTATATACAGGGTCAGTTCCAGTACCATACTATATACAGGGTCAGTTCAATACCATACTATATACAGGGTCAGTTCAATACCATACTATATACAGGGTCAGTTTAATACCATACTACATACAGGGTCAGTTTAATACCATACTATATACAGGGTCAGTTCAATACCATACTATATACAGGGTCAGTTCCAGTACCATACTATATACAGGGTCAGTTCAATACCATACTATATACAGGGTCAGTTTAATACCATACTACATACAGGGTCAGTTTAATACCATACTATATACAGGGTCAGTTCAATACCATAGTATATACAGGGTCAGTTTAATACCATACTATATACAGTGTCTGTTCAATACCATAGTATATACAGGGTCAGTTCCAGTACCATACTATATACAGGGTCAGTTTAATACCATACTATATACAGGGTCAGTTCAATACCATAGTATATACAGGGTCAGTTCAATACCATACTATATACAGGGTCAGTTCCAGAACCATACTATATACAGGGTCAGTTAATACCATACTATATACATGCTCAATTCCAGTACCATACTATATACAGGGTCAGTTTCAGTACCATACTATATACAGGGTCAGTTAATACCATACTATATACAGGGTTAGTTCCAGTACCATACTATATACAGGGTCAGTTCCAGTACCATACTATATACAGGGTAAGTTTAATACCATACTATATACAGGGTCAGTTCAATACCATACTATATACAGGGTCAGTTTAATCCCATACTATATACAGGGTCAGTTCCATTACCATACTATATACAGGGTCAGTTTAATACCATACTATATACAGGGTCAGTTCAATACAATACTATATACAGGGTCAGTTTAATACCATATTATATACAGGGTCCAACCAGCCAGTCAAAATGCTCTCAATGGTACAGCTGTATAACTTTTTGAGGATTTGAGGGCCATTACCAAACTTTTTCAACCAGCTGATGGGGAAGAGGCACTGTCATGCCTTCTTCACGACTGTAAGTGTGTGTTTGGACCATTTTAAGTCTTCAGTGATTTGGACACCAAGGAACTTGAAGCTCTCGACCTGCTCAACTGCGGTCGCGTTGATGTGGATGACGACGTGCTCTAATGTGGTTTCCGTGCCCACCACAGCACTTAGACAGCCTTAGTTACCGAGGTAAATGATCTTAGAGCCAACACAGATGCCAAACAGCTTTCTGTCCTTGTACTCTTATATTTAAGTGCTGCATTTGACACTGTTGACCATGATGTCCTTCTGGACAGACTGGAGAGGTGGGTTGGCCTCTCCAGTCCAGTCCTATTTAACCGGTCAAGAGTTCTTTGTCACCCTCGGTGAACAGAACTCAGAGAAAATACATATCACATGTGGCGTTCCACAAGGTTCTATTTTGGGTCCGGTACTGTTTAGTTTATATATGTTACCCCTTGGCAGCGTTATCAGAAAGCACAGGATTGATTTTCAATGCTACGCAGACGATACACAACTGTACATTTCTGTGTCACCAGAGTATTTTAGCTCCAAGGATAAATGATTAGACTATATTAGTGATTTAAATACTTGGACTTTCTCCAGCTAAATCAATACTAGACCGTGGTACTTATTGTTGGAGTCAAAGCACAGAGAGAGAATCTAGTCGCACATTTTAATTCACGGGCAATAAAGGTAAAAAACCTAGGTGTTATTTTAGATTCTGAAATAAATGTTGAATCACACACTAGGAATGTGACCAAACTATAGCTTTTTACCACCTGTTTTTAAATCAATCCACGGTTGTGCACCCCCATACATGTCAGACATGCTTCTAAGTTATGTACCCAGTAGGTTCCCTTAGGTCCTCTGGCACTGGCCTTTTAACTATCCCAAAGCCGAGGACCAAGAGACATGTAGAGGTAGCCTTTAGTTATTATGCCCCCAGCCTCTGGAATAGCCTGCCAGAGAACCCGAGGAGGGCCTAAACTGTGGACATGATTTAAAACACATTTTTAGCTTTGCTTTTCCTCAGTCTGCTATTTAGTTGTTCACTTTGTGTAATTCTTTTGTTTTTTATCTGATGTTTGTTGTCTAGTAGATATTTCAGCTTTTATTTTCATTGTTTTTTATTTGTTTGTTCCTGTGAAGCACATTGCATTGCATCCCATGCCTGAAATATTATGTATAAATAAAGCTTGATTTGATTTTATTCAGTTCATCATTTTGCTCATATTATTACAACCACAAGTAGGAAAACATCTAAGTAGGAAAATATCTTAAAGGGACAATCTGCGTTTGGTACATACATTTTTGGACTTCTAAATTAACGATTTATACCCATTGATTCTTGAAGAATATAACTTATAAATGCCTCAGGAGCTTAGTTCAACGTACCCCATTAGAACCCCATTAGAACCCAAAATACAAGCTTATTTTACTCCATATTTGTATTTGTATTTGTAAACAAACTCTGTATGGCCTCAAAACGTGGTTAAAACTGTAATTTCATGTATGGTCAGTCCTTGCATCCAAAGCTCACTTTATGAATTTGTGTGGTTTCATTTCTTCAGCTCAATCCCTCAGCTGTTTACCAAACAAAGTGACGGGAGGCCGTTTAGTTATTTAAATCTCAGATTGCCCCTTTAAGGATAATGGGATAGTGATGCTCACAGGTAAAGAGGGATCAGTGTTTGTGGAAATGTATTTCATTTGATTTCTTATTTCCGTTTTGTGTGTTTGATATTTGGGTTTGTGACAGTTTTTTCTCAAACCTGTTCCCACTGCCTGTATACATTTTCAGGGATGCCTTTGCACATTCTAAAGATATGAAATGAATGTGACCTATAGTTAACTGGTGCTGAATAATAAGATCTGTGGAGGAAAACTATGGACTGTAAAATGTAAGGGACTTTCTATGGAAAAAGTATATATCAATGATGTCGCTCTTGCTGCGGGTGATTCCCTGATCCACCTCTACGCAGATGACACCATTCTGTATACATCTGGCCATTCTTTGGACACTGTGTTAACTAACCTCCAAACAAGCTTCAATGACATACAACACTCCTTCCGTGGCCTCCAACTGCTCTACACTAGTAAAACCAAATGCATGCTTTTCAACTGTTCGCTGCCCGCACCCGCCTGCCCGACTAGCATCACTACCCTGGACAGTTCTGACCTAGAATATGTGGACAACTACAAATACCTAGGTGTCTGGCTGGACTGTAAACTCTCCTTCCAGACTCAGATCAAACATCTCCAATCCAAAATCAAATCTAGAATTGGCTTTCTATTTCGCAACAAAGCCTCCTTCACTCACACCGCCAAACTTACCCTAGTAAAACTGACTATCCTACCAATCCTCGACTTCGGCGATGTCATCTACAAAATAGCTACCAATAATCTACTCAGAAAACTTGATGCAATCTATCACAGTGCCATCCGTTTTGTTACCAAAGCCCCTTATACCACCCACCACTGCGACCTGTATGCTCTCGTCGGCTGGCCCTCACTAGATATTCGTCGCCAGACCCACTGGCTCCAGGTCATCTATAAATCTATGCTAGGTGAAGCTCCGCCTTATCTCAGCTCACTGGTCACCATAACAACACCCACCCGTAGCATGCGCTCTAGCTGGTATATCTCACTGGTCATCCCCAAAGCCTTTGGCCGCCTTTCCTTCCAGTTCTCTGCTGCCAGTGACTGGAACGAATTGCAAAAATCGCTGAAGCTGGAGACTTACATTTCCCTCACTAACTTTAAACATCAGCTATCTAAGCAGCTAACCGATCGCTGCAGCTGTACACAGCCCATCTGTAAATAGCCCACCCAATCTACCTACCTCATCCCCATATTGTTTTTATTTACTTCTCTGCTCTTTTGCACACCAGTATCACTACTTGCACATCATCATCTGCTCATCTATCACTCCAGTGTTAATCTGCTAAATTGTAATTACTTTGCTACTATGGCCTATTTATTGCCATACCTCCTCATGCCATTTGCACACACTGTACATAGACTTTCCTTTTTTTCTATTGTGTTGACTGTACGCTTGTTTATTCCATGTCACTCTGTGTTGTTGTTTCTGTCGCACTGCTTTGCTTTATCTTGGCCAGGTCGCAGTTGTAAATGAGAACATGTTCTCAACTAGCCTACCTGGTTAAATAAAGGTGAAATACAAATTACAAATAAAAAAAGAGCCTATAGAAAGGTTTGAATGCCTTGCTGTCCTTGGCTGTTCCTTTTAATGTACATACTAATGGAAATTATTTAGAAGAGGTACATGAGTGTGAACGTGTATTTGTCCGTGGTGAGATTTAAACACGTAAACACTAGATTATTACACTAGATGTTTACGTTATATGTCCACCTCGACCAACCACCCTCTTTTCACTGTTGCCTTAAGTAACCATACCAAACGTAACTTATACTAATTTGAGTGTTCTGGATTTATGTTTATTAAGTTACATCTAGTCTAGTAATGTAACCTAACATAAACATATCATACTATATGAATGGAGTGGCACAGATTTAAGTAAACTATAATATGTTTTGCTTGGGTTCCAGACCTCTCTGTGTCACATGGTCTGCACATCAGCCAGGCTCGGAAACTACAACCAAATTTCACCCCCACAGTTCACACCCATGTTATCTGATTCTGAGCTCACTATGCAACAGCTGTGTGCAGCTATGCAGTTGAACAGGTTCTTGTTCCAAGGAATAGAAAGAATAAGAAGGTAGTTTGATCACATCACAATAGTTTGATCACAGAACACTAGTACATTTATCAGACAAAGCTGCAGTGCCTCAATAGCACTGATTCAACCAGGTAAATGTATCAGCTAGTTGTCTTTTGAAATGTGTTATACTATGTTATCCATTGTTATTGTAGAATTAATGCTACAGTATTGCTTTCCTGGTTTGAAGTTATGTTAGTCTTTCTCTTTATGATGAATGTAATTGTCTTCTTCAGGAATGAAGGTGACTCAACTAGACTGTCTGTGTGTGATTCTTCTACATCTCCTACACACAGCAGGCTCTGGTACAGTAGAATACACATTTAATATCTCACTGCCTTTAATACCTCTGTGTGTATGATTAATATGATCTCATTGTGTCTTTAGTCACTATTGTGGTCTTAAGGGTTCTACACAGTCTAAACAAACGGAGCCGACGGAGGTCCTTTTGCTTCTCTGTCTACATAGTTCTACGTACTTTTGTCCGTCGGCTCCATTGTGTAAACTGTGGAGATCCCTTTAGGGTGTCTGGCCTAAGGTGATTTCCTCTCCCACTCTCCTTTCCTTCATCTGCACTGATGTAAAAACTCAACTAAAGGTGAATGCAACTCTTCTGTAGACATCCACCCTATAGTACTACTATATATATTACAATGTAAAGTACTACTATATATACTACAGTGTATAGTACTACTATATATACTACAGTGTATAGTCGTAATGTACTACTATATATACACCACAGTGTATAGGACTACTATATATGCTACAGTATATAGGACTACTACATATACTACTGTGTATAGGACTAGTATATATAGTACAGGGTCTAGGACTACTACATATACTACAGTGTCTAGTACTACTATATATACTACAGAGTAAAGTACTACTATATATACTACAGTGTATTTCAGATCAGTGCAGATGACAGAGGAGAACACTTTAAACTATTTAAACTGTTATTCCGTCTTTTCTCTTCAGAGAGGTTTGAGGTTCTAGGTCCAACTGATGTCATTGCTGCTGTGGCTGGTGATGACATCATTCTGCCCTGTTACCTCAAACCCAACATCAGTGCTGAGGACATAACAGTGGACTGGCTGAACCTTGACTTCTTAGACGGTCGTGTCTATCGCTACCAAAACAGCGAAATCATACGAGAGGATCAGATTCTCTTCTATAGAGGAAGAACGTCACTGTTTAAAGAGGAACTGTGGAGGGGAAACACCTCTTTAAAACTGACCAGGGTACAAGGCACTGATGAGGGACGTTACAAATGCTTTATTAAGGCAAAGAGCTGGTATGATGATTTCACTATTGAAGTCCTCGTTAAAGGTGAGGTTTATTTTCATGTTATTGTAATAATATAACTACAGTACAATGACATCATCTCTTTTCTTCATATTACTGGATACAGTATGTGTCTATTTGTTCACAGCCTGTCACCAGGTAACATCCAGTCTATCTGTGTGTCTGTAGCTGTAGGATCCAAGCCAGTGGTGTCCATTGAGGGACACAGAGAGGGAGGGATGGGTCTGCTGTGTGAAACAGAAGGCTGGCACCCTGAGCCTGAGCTGCTGTGGCTGGAAAGTAAAGGAGTCAATCTCTCTGCTGGTCCTCCTGAGATACATAGAGACTTAAAAGGATTCTACACAGTGAAACAACATGTCATTGTCCAGGAGACTGACACCAACCGCTTTACCTGCAGAGTCCAACAGAGCCGGATCAATGAGAAGATGGAGACAGAGGTTCACCTCCCTAGTGAGTAACAACATAATATTATTTAGACATAAAACACTAGAGATATTGATGTATTAATGTACAGTGTTTGTTTTCACCAAAGGCTTTGAGACAACAATACAAAAGATTTGTGTTTATTATGATACACTCCACTGCTGTGTGGTAGTATTAGTACCAAACCCTGTTGTTGATGTGTGGTAGTATTAGTACCAAACCCTGTTGTTGATGTGTGGTAGTATTAGTACCAAACCCTGTTGTTGATGTGTAATGATGTGTGGTAGTATTAGTACCAAACCCTGTGGTTGATGTGTAATGATGTGTGGTAGTATTAGTACCAAACCCTGTTGTTGATGTGTAATGATGTGTGGTAGTATTAGTACCAAACCCTGTTGTTGATGTGTAATGATGTGTGGTAGTATTAGTACCAAACCCTGTTGTTGATGTGTATTGATGTGTGGTAGTATTAGTACCAAACCCTGTTGTTGATGTGTAATGATGTGTGGTAGTATTAGTACCAAACCCTGTTGTTGATGTGTAATGATGTGTGGTAGTATTAGTACCAAACCCTGTTGTTGATGTGTAATGATGTGTGGTAGTATTAGAACCAAACCCTGTTGTTGATGTGTAATGATGTGTGGTAGTATAGGTACCAAACCCTGTTGTTGATGTGTAATGATGTGTGTGGTAGTATTAGTACCAAACCCTGTTTTTGATGTCTTATGATATGTGTGGTAGTATTAGTACCAAACCCTGTTGTTGATGTGTATAAATGTGTGGCAGTATTAGTACCAAACCCTGTTGTTGATGTCTAATGATGTGTGTGGTAGTATTCATACCAAACCCTTTGTTGATGTGTAACGATGTCTGTGTGGTAGTATTAGTACCAAACCCTGTTGTTGATGTGTAATGATGTGTGGTAGTATTAGTACCAAACCCTGTTGTTGATGTGTAATGATGTGTGGTAGTATTAGTACCAAACCCTGTTGTTGATGTGTATTGATGTGTGGTAGTATTAGTACCAAACCCTGTTGTTGATGTGTAATGATGTGTGTGGTAGTATTAGTACCAAACCCTGTTTTTGATGTCTTATGATATGTGTGGTAGTATTAGTACCAAACCCTGTTGTTGATGTGAGTAAATGTGTGGTAGTATTAGTACCAAACCCTGTTGTTGATGTCTAATGATGTGTGTGGTAGTATTCATACCAAACCCTTTTGTTGATGTGTAACGATGTGTGTGTGGTAGTATTAGTACCAAACCCTGTTGTTGATGTGTAATGATGTGTGGTAGTATTAGTACCAAACCCTGTTGTTGATGTGTATTGATGTGTGGTAGTATTAGTACCAAACCCTGTTGTTGATGTGTAATGATGTGTGTGGTAGTATTAGTACCAAACCCTGTTTTTGATGTCTTATGATATGTGTGGTAGTATTAGTACCAAACCCTGTTGTTGATGTGAGTAAATGTGTGGTAGTATTAGTACCAAACCCTGTTGTTGATGTCTAATGATGTGTGTGGTAGTATTCATACCAAACCCTTTTGTTGATGTGTAACGATGTGTGTGTGGTAGTATTAGTACCAAACCCTGTTGTTGATGTGTAATGATGTGTGGTAGTATTAGTACCAAAACATGTTGTTGATGTCTAATGATGTGTGGTAGTATTAGTACCAAACCCTGTTGTTGATGTGTGGTAGTATTCGTACCAAACCCTTTTGTTGATGTGTAACGATGTGTGTGTGGTAGTATTAGTACCAAACCCTGTTGTTGATGTGTAATGATGTGTGGTAGTATTAGTACCAATCCCTGTTGTTGATGTGTAATGATGTGTGTGGTAGTATGAGTACCAAACCCTGTTGTTGATGTGTATTGATGTGTGGTAGTATTAGTACCAAACCCTGTTGTTGATGTGTAATAATGTGTGTGGTAGTATTAGTACCAAACCCTGTTGTTGATGTGTAATGATGTGTGGTAGTATTAGTACCAAACCCTGTTGTTGATGTGTAATGATGTGTGGTAGTATTAGTACCAAACCGTGTTGTTGATGTGTGATGATGTGTGTGTGGTAGTATTAGTACCAAACCCTGTTGTTGATGTGTGGTAGTATTAGTACCAAACCCTGTTGTTGATGTGTAATGATCTGTGGTAGTATTAGTACCAAACCTTTTTGTTGATGTGTATTGATGTGTGGTAGTATTAGTACCAAGCCCTCTTGTTGATGTGTAATGATGTGTGTGGTAGTATTAGTACCAAACCCTGTTGTTGATGTGTAATGATGTGTGGTAGTATTAGTACCAAACCCTGTTGTAATGATGTGTGGTAGTATTAGTACCAAACCCTGTTGTTGATGTGTAATGATGTGTGTGGTAGTATTAGAACCAAACCCTGTTGTTGATGTGTAATGATGTGTGGTAGTATTAGTACCAAACCCTGTTGTTGATGTGTAATGATGTGTGAGTATTAGTACCAAACACTGTTGTTGATGTGTGATGATGTGTGTGTGGTAGTATTAGTACCAAACCCTGTTGTTGATGTGTGGTAGTATTAGTACCAAACCCTTGTGTTGATGTGTAATGATGTGTGGTAGTATTAGTTCCAAACCCTGTTGTTGATGTGTAGTGATGTGTGGTAGTATTAGTACCAAACCCTGTTGTTGATGTGTAATTATGTGTGGTAGTATTAGTACCTAACCCTGTTGTTGATGTGTAATGATGTGTGGTAGTATTAGTACCAAACCCTGTTGTTGATGTGTATTGATGTGTGGTAGCATTAGTACCAAGCCCTGTTGTTGATGTGTAATGATGTGTGGTAGTATTAGTACCAAACCCTGTTGTTGATGTGTGATGATGTGTGTGTGGTAGTATTAGTACCAAACCCTGTTGTTGATGTGTGGTAGTATTAGAACCAAACCCTGGTGTTGATGTGTAATGATGTGTGGTAGTATTAGTACCAAACCCTGTTGTTGATGTGTGATGATGTGTGGTACTATTAGTACCAAACCCTGTTGTTCATGTGTAATTATGTGTGGTAGTATTAGTACCTAACCCTGTTGTTGATGTGTAATGATGTGTGGTAGTATTAGTACCAAACCCTGTTGTTCATGTGTAATGATGTGTGGTAGTATTAGTACCAAAACCTGTTGTTGATGTCTAATGATGCGTGGTAGTATTAGTACCAAACCCTGTTGTTGATGTGTGGTAGTATTCGTACCAAACCCTTTTGTTGATGTGTAACGATGTGTGTGTGGTTGTATTAGTACCAAACCCTGTTGTTGATGTGTAATGATGTGTGGTAGTATTAGTACCAATCCCTGTTGTTGATGTGTAATGATGTGTGTGATAGTATGAGTACCAAACCCTGTTGTTGATGTGTTTTGATGTGTGGTAGTATTAGTACCAAACCGTGTTGTTGATGTGTAATAATGTGTGTGGTAGTATTAGTACCAAACCCTGTTGTTGATGTGTAATGATGTGTGGTAGTATTAGTACCAAACCCTGTTGTTGATGTGTAATGATGTGTGGTAATATTAGTACCAAACCCTGTTGTTGATGTGTAATGATGTGTGTGGTAGTATTAGAACCAAACCCTGTTGTTGATGTGTAATGATGTGTGAGTATTAGTACCAAACACTGTTGTTGATGTGTGATGATGTGTGTGTGGTAGTATTAGTACCAAACCCTGTTGTTGATGTGTGGTAGTATTAGTACCAAACCCTGTTGTTGATGTGTAATGATGTGTGGTAGTATTATTACCTAACCCTGTTGTTGATGTGTGATGATGTGTGTGTGGTAGTATTAGTACCAAACCCTGTTGTTGATGTGTGGTAGTATTAGTACCAAACCCTGTTGTTTATGTGTAATGATGTGTGGTAGTATTAGTACCAAACCCTGTTGTTGATGTGTGGTAGTATTAGTACCAAACCCTGTTGTTGATGTGTAATGATGTGTGGTAGTATTAGTACCAAACCCTGTTGTTGATGTGTAATGATGTGTGGTAGTATTAGTACCAAACCCTGTTGTTGATGTGTATAAATGTGTGGCAGTATTAGTACCAAACCCTGTTGTTGATGTCTAATGATGTGTGTGGTAGTATTCATACCAAACCCTTTGTTGATGTGTAACGATGTCTGTGTGGTAGTATTAGTACCAAACCCTGTTGTTGATGTGTAATGATGTGTGGTAGTATTAGTACCAAACCCTGTTGTTGATGTGTAATGATGTGTGGTAGTATTAGTACCAAACCCTGTTGTTGATGTGTATTGATGTGTGGTAGTATTAGTACCAAACCCTGTTGTTGATGTGTAATGATGTGTGTGGTAGTATTAGTACCAAACCCTGTTTTTGATGTCTTATGATATGTGTGGTAGTATTAGTACCAAACCCTGTTGTTGATGTGAGTAAATGTGTGGTAGTATTAGTACCAAACCCTGTTGTTGATGTCTAATGATGTGTGTGGTAGTATTCATACCAAACCCTTTTGTTGATGTGTAACGATGTGTGTGTGGTAGTATTAGTACCAAACCCTGTTGTTGATGTGTAATGATGTGTGGTAGTATTAGTACCAAACCCTGTTGTTGATGTGTATTGATGTGTGGTAGTATTAGTACCAAACCCTGTTGTTGATGTGTAATGATGTGTGTGGTAGTATTAGTACCAAACCCTGTTTTTGATGTCTTATGATATGTGTGGTAGTATTAGTACCAAACCCTGTTGTTGATGTGAGTAAATGTGTGGTAGTATTAGTACCAAACCCTGTTGTTGATGTCTAATGATGTGTGTGGTACTATTCATACCAAACCCTTTTGTTGATGTGTAACGATGTGTGTGTGGTAGTATTAGTACCAAACCCTGTTGTTGATGTGTAATGATGTGTGGTAGTATTAGTACCAAAACATGTTGTTGATGTCTAATGATGTGTGGTAGTATTAGTACCAAACCCTGTTGTTGATGTGTGGTAGTATTCGTACCAAACACTTTTGTTGATGTGTAACGATGTGTGTGTGGTAGTATTAGTACCAAACCCTGTTGTTGATGTGTAATGATGTGTGGTAGTATTAGTACCAATCCCTGTTGTTGATGTGTAATGATGTGTGTGGTAGTATGAGTACCAAACCCTGTTGTTGATGTGTATTGATGTGTGGTAGTATTAGTACCAAACCCTGTTGTTGATGTGTAATAATGTGTGTGGTAGTATTAGTACCAAACCCTGTTGTTGATGTGTAATGATGTGTGGTAGTATTAGTACCAAACCCTGTTGTTGATGTGTAATGATGTGTGGTAGTATTAGTACCAAACCGTGTTGTTGATGTGTGATGATGTGTGTGTGGTAGTATTAGTACCAAACCCTGTTGTTGATGTGTGGTAGTATTAGTACCAAACCCTGTTGTTGATGTGTAATGATCTGTGGTAGTATTAGTACCAAACCTTTTTGTTGATGTGTATTGATGTGTGGTAGTATTAGTACCAAGCCCTCTTGTTGATGTGTAATGATGTGTGTGGTAGTATTAGTACCAAACCCTGTTGTTGATGTGTAATGATGTGTGGTAGTATTAGTACCAAACCCTGTTGTTGATGTGTAATGATGTGTGTGGTAGTATTAGAACCAAACCCTGTTGTTGATGTGTAATGATGTGTGGTAGTATTAGTACCAAACCCTGTTGTTGATGTGTAATGATGTGTGTGGTAGTATTAGAACCAAACCCTGTTGTTGATGTGTAATGATGTGTGGTAGTATTAGTACCAAACCCTGTTGTTGATGTGTAATGATGTGTGAGTATTAGTACCAAACACTGTTGTTGATGTGTGATGATGTGTGTGTGGTAGTATTAGTACCAAACCCTGTTGTTGATGTGTGGTAGTATTAGTACCAAACCCTTGTGTTGATGTGTAATGTTGTGTGGTAGTATTAGTTCCAAACCCTGTTGTTGATGTGTAGTGATGTGTGGTAGTATTAGTACCAAACCCTGTTGTTGATGTGTAATTATGTGTGGTAGTATTAGTACCTAACCCTGTTGTTGATGTGTAATGATGTGTGGTAGTATTAGTACCAAACCCTGTTGTTGATGTGTATTGATGTGTGGTAGCATTAGTACCAAGCCCTGTTGTTGATGTGTAATGATGTGTGGTAGTATTAGTACCAAACCCTGTTGTTGATGTGTGATGATGTGTGTGTGTTAGTATTAGTACCAAACCCTGTTGTTGATGTGTGGTAGTATTAGAACCAAACCCTGGTGTTGATGTGTAATGATGTGTGGTAGTATTAGTACCAAACCCTGTTGTTCATGTGTAATGATGTGTGGTAGTATTAGTACCAAAACCTGTTGTTGATGTCTAATGATGCGTGGTAGTATTAGTACCAAACCCTGTTGTTGATGTGTGGTAGTATTCGTACCAAACCCTTTTGTTGATGTGTAACGATGTGTGTGTGGTTGTATTAGTACCAAACCCTGTTGTTGATGTGTAATGATGTGTGGTAGTATTAGTACCAAACCCTGTTGTTGATGTGTAATGATGTGTGGTAGTATTAGTACCAAACCCTGTTGTTGATGTGTATTGATGTGTGGTAGTATTAGTACCAAACCCTGTTGTTGATGTGTAATGATGTGTGTGGTAGTATTAGTACCAAACCCTGTTTTTGATGTCTTATGATATGTGTGGTAGTATTAGTACCAAACCCTGTTGTTGATGTGAGTAAATGTGTGGTAGTATTAGTACCAAACCCTGTTGTTGATGTCTAATGATGTGTGTGGTAGTATTCATACCAAACCCTTTTGTTGATGTGTAACGATGTGTGTGTGGTAGTATTAGTACCAAACCCTGTTGTTGATGTGTAATGATGTGTGGTAGTATTAGTACCAAAACATGTTGTTGATGTCTAATGATGTGTGGTAGTATTAGTACCAAACCCTGTTGTTGATGTGTGGTAGTATTCGTACCAAACCCTTTTGTTGATGTGTAACGATGTGTGTGTGGTAGTATTAGTACCAAACCCTGTTGTTGATGTGTAATGATGTGTGGTAGTATTAGTACCAATCCCTGTTGTTGATGTGTAATGATGTGTGTGGTAGTATGAGTACCAAACCCTGTTGTTGATGTGTATTGATGTGTGGTAGTATTAGTACCAAACCCTGTTGTTGATGTGTAATAATGTGTGTGGTAGTATTAGTACCAAACCCTGTTGTTGATGTGTAATGATGTGTGGTAGTATTAGTACCAAACCCTGTTGTTGATGTGTAATGATGTGTGGTAGTATTAGTACCAAACCGTGTTGTTGATGTGTGATGATGTGTGTGTGGTAGTATTAGTACCAAACCCTGTTGTTGATGTGTGGTAGTATTAGTACCAAACCCTGTTGTTGATGTGTAATGATCTGTGGTAGTATTAGTACCAAACCTTTTTGTTGATGTGTATTGATGTGTGGTAGTATTAGTACCAAGCCCTCTTGTTGATGTGTAATGATGTGTGTGGTAGTATTAGTACCAAACCCTGTTGTTGATGTGTAATGATGTGTGGTAGTATTAGTACCAAACCCTGTTGTAATGATGTGTGGTAGTATTAGTACCAAACCCTGTTGTTGATGTTTAATGATGTGTGTGGTAGTATTAGAACCAAACCCTGTTGTTGATGTGTAATGATGTGTGGTAGTATTAGTACCAAACCCTGTTGTTGATGTGTAATGATGTGTGAGTATTAGTACCAAACACTGTTGTTGATGTGTGATGATGTGTGTGTGGTAGTATTAGTACCAAACCCTGTTGTTGATGTGTGGTAGTATTAGTACCAAACCCTTGTGTTGATGTGTAATGATGTGTGGTAGTATTAGTTCCAAACCCTGTTGTTGATGTGTAGTGATGTGTGGTAGTATTAGTACCAAACCCTGTTGTTGATGTGTAATTATGTGTGGTAGTATTAGTACCTAACCCTGTTGTTGATGTGTAATGATGTGTGGTAGTATTAGTACCAAACCCTGTTGTTGATGTGTATTGATGTGTGGTAGCATTAGTACCAAGCCCTGTTGTTGATGTGTAATGATGTGTGGTAGTATTAGTACCAAACCCTGTTGTTGATGTGTGATGATGTGTGTGTGGTAGTATTAGTACCAAACCCTGTTGTTGATGTGTGGTAGTATTAGAACCAAACCCTGGTGTTGATGTGTAATGATGTGTGGTAGTATTAGTACCAAACCCTGTTGTTGATGTGTGATGATGTGTGGTACTATTAGTACCAAACCCTGTTGTTCATGTGTAATTATGTGTGGTAGTATTAGTACCTAACCCTGTTGTTGATGTGTAATGATGTGTGGTAGTATTAGTACCAAACCCTGTTGTTCATGTGTAATGATGTGTGGTAGTATTAGTACCAAAACCTGTTGTTGATGTCTAATGATGCGTGGTAGTATTAGTACCAAACCCTGTTGTTGATGTGTGGTAGTATTCGTACCAAACCCTTTTGTTGATGTGTAACGATGTGTGTGTGGTTGTATTAGTACCAAACCCTGTTGTTGATGTGTAATGATGTGTGGTAGTATTAGTACCAATCCCTGTTGTTGATGTGTAATGATGTGTGTGGTAGTATGAGTACCAAACCCTGTTGTTGATGTGTATTGATGTGTGGTAGTATTAGTACCAAACCCTGTTGTTGATGTGTAATAATGTGTGTGGTAGTATTAGTACCAAACCCTGTTGTTGATGTGTAATGATGTGTGGTAGTATTAGTACCAAACCCTGTTGTTGATGTGTAATGATGTGTGGTAGTATTAGTACCAAACCGTGTTGTTGATGTGTGATGATGTGTGTGTGGTAGTATTAGTACCAAACCCTGTTGTTGATGTGTGGTAGTATTAGTACCAAACCCTGTTGTTGATGTGTAATGATCTGTGGTAGTATTAGTACCAAACCTTTTTGTTGATGTGTATTGATGTGTGGTAGTATTAGTACCAAGCCCTCTTGTTGATGTGTAATGATGTGTGTGGTAGTATTAGTACCAAACCCTGTTGTTGATGTGTAATGATGTGTGGTAGTATTAGTACCAAACCCTGTTGTAATGATGTGTGGTAGTATTAGTACCAAACCCTGTTGTTGATGTGTAATGATGTGTGTGGTAGTATTAGTACCAAACCCTGTTGTTGATGTGTAATGATGTGTGGTAGTATTAGTACCAAACCCTGTTGTTGATGTGTAATGATGTGTGAGTATTAGTACCAAACACTGTTGTTGATGTGTGATGATGTGTGTGTGGTAGTATTAGTACCAAACCCTGTTGTTGATGTGTGGTAGTATTAGTACCAAACCCTTGTGTTGATGTGTAATGATGTGTGGTAGTATTAGTTCCAAACCCTGTTGTTGATGTGTAGTGATGTGTGGTAGTATTAGTACCAAACCCTGTTGTTGATGTGTAATTATGTGTGGTAGTATTAGTACCTAACCCTGTTGTTGATGTGTAATGATGTGTGGTAGTATTAGTACCAAACCCTGTTGTTGATGTGTATTGATGTGTGGTAGCATTAGTACCAAGCCCTGTTGTTGATGTGTAATGATGTGTGGTAGTATTAGTACCAAACCCTGTTGTTGATGTGTGATGATGTGTGTGTGGTAGTATTAGTACCAAACCCTGTTGTTGATGTGTGGTAGTATTAGAACCAAACCCTGGTGTTGATGTGTAATGATGTGTGGTAGTATTAGTACCAAACCCTGTTGTTGATGTGTGATGATGTGTGGTACTATTAGTACCAAACCCTGTTGTTCATGTGTAATTATGTGTGGTAGTATTAGTACCTAACCCTGTTGTTGATGTGTAATGATGTGTGGTAGTATTAGTACCAAACCCTGTTGTTCATGTGTAATGATGTGTGGTAGTATTAGTACCAAAACCTGTTGTTGATGTCTAATGATGCGTGGTAGTATTAGTACCAAACCCTGTTGTTGATGTGTGGTAGTATTCGTACCAAACCCTTTTGTTGATGTGTAACGATGTGTGTGTGGTTGTATTAGTACCAAACCCTGTTGTTGATGTGTAATGATGTGTGGTAGTATTAGTACCAATCCCTGTTGTTGATGTGTAATGATGTGTGTGATAGTATGAGTACCAAACCCTGTTGTTGATGTGTTTTGATGTGTGGTGGTATTAGTACCAAACCCTGTTGTTGATGTGTAATAATGTGTGTGGTAGTATTAGTACCAAACCCTGTTGTTGATGTGTAATGATGTGTGGTAGTATTAGTACCAAACCCTGTTGTTGATGTGTAATGATGTGTGGTAATATTAGTACCAAACCCTGTTGTTGATGTGTAATGATGTGTGTGGTAGTATTAGAACCAAACCCTGTTGTTGATGTGTAATGATGTGTGAGTATTAGTACCAAACACTGTTGTTGATGTGTGATGATGTGTGTGTGGTAGTATTAGTACCAAACCCTGTTGTTGATGTGTGGTAGTATTAGTACCAAACCCTGTTGTTGATGTGTAATGATGTGTGGTAGTATTATTACCTAACCCTGTTGTTGATGTGTGATGATGTGTGTGTGGTAGTATTAGTACCAAACCCTGTTGTTGATGTGTGGTAGTATTAGTACCAAACCCTGTTGTTTATGTGTAATGATGTGTGGTAGTATTAGTACCAAACCCTGTTGTTGATGTGTGGTAGTATTAGTACCAAACCCTGTTGTTGATGTGTAATGATGTGTGGTAGTATTAGTACCAAACCCTGTTGTTGATGTGTAATGATGTGTGGTAGTATTAGTACCAAACCCTGTTGTTGATGTGTATAAATGTGTGGCAGTATTAGTACCAAACCCTGTTGTTGATGTCTAATGATGTGTGTGGTAGTATTCATACCAAACCCTTTGTTGATGTGTAACGATGTCTGTGTGGTAGTATTAGTACCAAACCCTGTTGTTGATGTGTAATGATGTGTGGTAGTATTAGTACCAAACCCTGTTGTTGATGTGTAATGATGTGTGGTAGTATTAGTACCAAACCCTGTTGTTGATGTGTATTGATGTGTGGTAGTATTAGTACCAAACCCTGTTGTTGATGTGTAATGATGTGTGTGGTAGTATTAGTACCAAACCCTGTTTTTGATGTCTTATGATATGTGTGGTAGTATTAGTACCAAACCCTGTTGTTGATGTGAGTAAATGTGTGGTAGTATTAGTACCAAACCCTGTTGTTGATGTCTAATGATGTGTGTGGTAGTATTCATACCAAACCCTTTTGTTGATGTGTAACGATGTGTGTGTGGTAGTATTAGTACCAAACCCTGTTGTTGATGTGTAATGATGTGTGGTAGTATTAGTACCAAACCCTGTTGTTGATGTGTATTGATGTGTGGTAGTATTAGTACCAAACCCTGTTGTTGATGTGTAATGATGTGTGTGGTAGTATTAGTACCAAACCCTGTTTTTGATGTCTTATGATATGTGTGGTAGTATTAGTACCAAACCCTGTTGTTGATGTGAGTAAATGTGTGGTAGTATTAGTACCAAACCCTGTTGTTGATGTCTAATGATGTGTGTGGTAGTATTCATACCAAACCCTTTTGTTGATGTGTAACGATGTGTGTGTGGTAGTATTAGTACCAAACCCTGTTGTTGATGTGTAATGATGTGTGGTAGTATTAGTACCAAAACATGTTGTTGATGTCTAATGATGTGTGGTAGTATTAGTACCAAACCCTGTTGTTGATGTGTGGTAGTATTCGTACCAAACCCTTTTGTTGATGTGTAACGATGTGTGTGTGGTAGTATTAGTACCAAACCCTGTTGTTGATGTGTAATGATGTGTGGTAGTATTAGTACCAATCCCTGTTGTTGATGTGTAATGATGTGTGTGGTAGTATGAGTACCAAACCCTGTTGTTGATGTGTATTGATGTGTGGTAGTATTAGTACCAAACCCTGTTGTTGATGTGTAATAATGTGTGTGGTAGTATTAGTACCAAACCCTGTTGTTGATGTGTAATGATGTGTGGTAGTATTAGTACCAAACCCTGTTGTTGATGTGTAATGATGTGTGGTAGTATTAGTACCAAACCGTGTTGTTGATGTGTGATGATGTGTGTGTGGTAGTATTAGTACCAAACCCTGTTGTTGATGTGTGGTAGTATTAGTACCAAACCCTGTTGTTGATGTGTAATGATCTGTGGTAGTATTAGTACCAAACCTTTTTGTTGATGTGTATTGATGTGTGGTAGTATTAGTACCAAACCCTGTTGTTGATGTGTGGTAGTATTAGTACCAAACCCTGTTGTTTATGTGTAATGATGTGTGGTAGTATTAGTACCAAACCCTGTTGTTGATGTGTGGTAGTATTAGTACCAAACCCTGTTGTTGATGTGTAATGATGTGTGGTAGTATTAGTACCAAACCCTGTTGTTGATGTGTAATGATGTGTGGTAGTATTAGTACCAAACCCTGTTGTTGATGTGTATAAATGTGTGGCAGTATTAGTACCAAACCCTGTTGTTGATGTCTAATGATGTGTGTGGTAGTATTCATACCAAACCCTTTGTTGATGTGTAACGATGTCTGTGTGGTAGTATTAGTACCAAACCCTGTTGTTGATGTGTAATGATGTGTGGTAGTATTAGTACCAAACCCTGTTGTTGATGTGTAATGATGTGTGGTAGTATTAGTACCAAACCCTGTTGTTGATGTGTATTGATGTGTGGTAGTATTAGTACCAAACCCTGTTGTTGATGTGTAATGATGTGTGTGGTAGTATTAGTACCAAACCCTGTTTTTGATGTCTGATGATGTGTGTGGTAGTATTAGTACCAAACCCTGTTGTTGATGTGAGTAAATGTGTGGTAGTATTAGTACCAAACCCTGTTGTTGATGTGTAATGATGTGTGGGTAGTATTCAGTACCAAACCCTGTTGTTGATGTGTAACGATGTGTGTGTGGTAGTATTAGTACCAAACCCTGTTGTTGATGTGTAATGATGTGTGGTAGTATTAGTACCAAACCCTGTTGTTGATGTGTAATGATGTGTGGTAGTATTAGTACCAAACCCTGTTGTTGATGTGTGGTAGTATTCGTACCAAACCCTTTTGTTGATGTGTAACGATGTGTGTGTGGTAGTATTAGTACCAAACCCTGTTGTTGATGTGTAATGATGTGTGGTAGTATTAGTACCAAATGTGTGGTAGTATTAGTACCAAAACATGTTGTTGATGTCTAATGATGTGTGGTAGTATTAGTACCAAACCCTGTTGTTGATGTGTGGTAGTATTCGTACCAAACCCTTTTGTTGATGTGTAACGATGTGTGTGTGGTAGTATTAGTACCAAACCCTGTTGTTGATGTGTAATGATGTGTGGTAGTATTAGTACCAATCCCTGTTGTTGATGTGTAATGATGTGTGTGGTAGTATGAGTACCAAACCCTGTTGTTGATGTGTATTGATGTGTGGTAGTATTAGTACCAAACCCTGTTGTTGATGTGTAATAATGTGTGTGGTAGTATTAGTACCAAACCCTGTTGTTGATGTGTAATGATGTGTGGTAGTATTAGTACCAAACCCTGTTGTTGATGTGTAATGATGTGTGGTAGTATTAGTACCAAACCGTGTTGTTGATGTGTGATGATGTGTGTGTGGTAGTATTAGTACCAAACCCTGTTGTTGATGTGTGGTAGTATTAATACCAAACCCTGTTGTTGATGTGTAATGATCTGTGGTAGTATTAGTACCAAACCTTTTTGTTGATGTGTATTGATGTGTGGTAGTATTAGTACCAAGCCCTCTTGTTGATGTGTAATGATGTGTGTGGTAGTATTAGTACCAAACCCTGTTGTTGATGTGTAATGATGTGTGGTAGTATTAGTACCAAACCCTGTTGTAATGATGTGTGGTAGTATTAGTACCAAACCCTGTTGTTGATGTGTAATGATGTGTGGTAGTATTAGTACCAAACCCTGTTGTTGATGTGTAATGATGTGTGAGTATTAGTACCAAACACTGTTGTTGATGTGTGATGATGTGTGTGTGGTAGTATTAGTACCAAACCCTGTTGTTGATGTGTGGTAGTATTAGTACCAAACCCTTGTGTTGATGTGTAATGATGTGTGGTAGTATTAGTTCCAAACCCTGTTGTTGATGTGTAGTGATGTGTGGTAGTATTAGTACCAAACCCTGTTGTTGATGTGTAATTATGTGTGGTAGTATTAGTACCTAACCCTGTTGTTGATGTGTAATGATGTGTGGTAGTATTAGTACCAAACCCTGTTGTTGATGTGTATTGATGTGTGGTAGCATTAGTACCAAGCCCTGTTGTTGATGTGTAATGATGTGTGGTAGTATTAGTACCAAACCCTGTTGTTGATGTGTGATGATGTGTGTGTGGTAGTATTAGTACCAAACCCTGTTGTTGATGTGTGGTAGTATTAGAACCAAACCCTGGTGTTGATGTGTAATGATGTGTGGTAGTATTAGTACCAAACCCTGTTGTTGATGTGTGATGATGTGTGGTACTATTAGTACCAAACCCTGTTGTTCATGTGTAATTATGTGTGGTAGTATTAGTACCTAACCCTGTTGTTGATGTGTAATGATGTGTGGTAGTATTAGTACCAAACCCTGTTGTTCATGTGTAATGATGTGTGGTAGTATTAGTACCAAAACCTGTTGTTGATGTCTAATGATGCGTGGTAGTATTAGTACCAAACCCTGTTGTTGATGTGTGGTAGTATTCGTACCAAACCCTTTTGTTGATGTGTAACGATGTGTGTGTGGTTGTATTAGTACCAAACCCTGTTGTTGATGTGTAATGATGTGTGGTAGTATTAGTACCAATCCCTGTTGTTGATGTGTAATGATGTGTGTGATAGTATGAGTACCAAACCCTGTTGTTGATGTGTTTTGATGTGTGGTAGTATTAGTACCAAACCCTGTTGTTGATGTGTAATAATGTGTGTGGTAGTATTAGTACCAAACCCTGTTGTTGATGTGTAATGATGTGTGGTAGTATTAGTACCAAACCCTGTTGTTGATGTGTAATGATGTGTGGTAATATTAGTACCAAACCCTGTTGTTGATGTGTAATGATGTGTGTGGTAGTATTAGAACCAAACCCTGTTGTTGATGTGTAATGATGTGTGAGTATTAGTACCAAACACTGTTGTTGATGTGTGATGATGTGTGTGTGGTAGTATTAGTACCAAACCCTGTTGTTGATGTGTGGTAGTATTAGTACCAAACCCTGTTGTTGATGTGTAATGATGTGTGGTAGTATTATTACCTAACCCTGTTGTTGATGTGTGATGATGTGTGTGTGGTAGTATTAGTACCAAACCCTGTTGTTGATGTGTGGTAGTATTAGTACCAAACCCTGTTGTTTATGTGTAATGATGTGTGGTAGTATTAGTACCAAACCCTGTTGTTGATGTGTGGTAGTATTAGTACCAAACCCTGTTGTTGATGTGTAATGATGTGTGGTAGTATTAGTACCAAACCCTGTTGTTGATGTGTAATGATGTGTGGTAGTATTAGTACCAAACCCTGTTGTTGATGTGTATTGATGTGTGGTAGTATTAGTACCAAACCCTGTTGTTGATGTGTGGTAGTATTAGTACCAAACCCTGTTGTTGATGTGTAATGATGTGTGGTAGTATTAGTACCAAACCCTGTTGTTGATGTGTAATGATGTGTGGTAGTATTAGTACCAAACCCTGTTGTTGATGTGTATTGATGTGTGGTAGTATTAGTACCAAACCCTGTTGTTGATGTGTAATGATGTGTGTGGTAGTATTAGTACCAAACCCTGTTTTTGATGTCTTATGATATGTGTGGTAGTATTAGTACCAAACCCTGTTGTTGATGTGAGTAAATGTGTGGTAGTATTAGTACCAAACCCTGTTGTTGATGTCTAATGATGTGTGTGGTAGTATTCATACCAAACCCTTTTGTTGATGTGTAACGATGTGTGTGTGGTAGTATTAGTACCAAACCCTGTTGTTGATGTGTAATGATGTGTGGTAGTATTAGTACCAAACCCTGTTGTTGATGTGTATTGATGTGTGGTAGTATTAGTACCAAACCCTGTTGTTGATGTGTAATGATGTGTGTGGTAGTATTAGTACCAAACCCTGTTTTTGATGTCTTATGATATGTGTGGTAGTATTAGTACCAAACCCTGTTGTTGATGTGAGTAAATGTGTGGTAGTATTAGTACCAAACCCTGTTGTTGATGTCTAATGATGTGTGTGGTAGTATTCATACCAAACCCTTTTGTTGATGTGTAACGATGTGTGTGTGGTAGTATTAGTACCAAACCCTGTTGTTGATGTGTAATGATGTGTGGTAGTATTAGTACCAAAACATGTTGTTGATGTCTAATGATGTGTGGTAGTATTAGTACCAAACCCTGTTGTTGATGTGTAATGATGTGTGTGGTAGTATGAGTACCAAACCCTGTTGTTGATGTGTATTGATGTGTGGTAGTATTAGTACCAAACCCTGTTGTTGATGTGTAATAATGTGTGTGGTAGTATTAGTACCAAACCCTGTTGTTGATGTGTAATGATGTGTGGTAGTATTAGTACCAAACCCTGTTGTTGATGTGTAATGATGTGTGGTAGTATTAGTACCAAACCGTGTTGTTGATGTGTGATGATGTGTGTGTGGTAGTATTAGTACCAAACCCTGTTGTTGATGTGTGGTAGTATTAGTACCAAACCCTGTTGTTGATGTGTAATGATCTGTGGTAGTATTAGTACCAAACCTTTTTGTTGATGTGTATTGATGTGTGGTAGTATTAGTACCAAGCCCTCTTGTTGATGTGTAATGATGTGTGTGGTAGTATTAGTACCAAACCCTGTTGTTGATGTGTAATGATGTGTGGTAGTATTAGTACCAAACCCATGTTGTTGATGTCTAATGATGTGTGGTAGTATTAGTACCAAACCCTGTTGTTGATGTGTGGTAGTATTCGTACCAAACCCTGTGTGGTGTGTTGATGTGTGATGATGTGTGTGTGGTAGTATTAGTACCAAACCCTGTTGTTGATGTGTAATGATGTGTGGTAGTATTAGTACCAAACCCTGTGTTGATGTGTAATGATGTGTGGTAGTATTAGTACCAAACCCTGTTGTTGATGTGTATTGATGTGTGGTAGTATTAGTACCAAACCCATTAGTACCAAACCCTGTTGTTGATGTGTAATTATGTGTGGTAGTATTAGTACCTAACCCTGTTGTTGATGTGTAATGATGTGTGGTAGTATTAGTACCAAACCCTGTTGTTGATGTGTATTGATGTGTGGTAGCATTAGTACCAAGCCCTGTTGTTGATGTGTAATGATGTGTGGTAGTATTAGTACCAAACCCTGTTGTTGATGTGTGATGATGTGTGTGTGGTAGTATTAGTACCAAACCCTGTTGTTGATGTGTGGTAGTATTAGAACCAAACCCTGGTGTTGATGTGTAATGATGTGTGGTAGTATTAGTACCAAACCCTGTTGTTGATGTGTGATGATGTGTGGTACTATTAGTACCAAACCCTGTTGTTCATGTGTAATTATGTGTGGTAGTATTAGTACCTAACCCTGTTGTTGATGTGTAATGATGTGTGGTAGTATTAGTACCAAACCCTGTTGTTCATGTGTAATGATGTGTGGTAGTATTAGTACCAAAACCTGTTGTTGATGTCTAATGATGCGTGGTAGTATTAGTACCAAACCCTGTTGTTGATGTGTGGTAGTATTCGTACCAAACCCTTTTGTTGATGTGTAACGATGTGTGTGTGGTTGTATTAGTACCAAACCCTGTTGTTGATGTGTAATGATGTGTGGTAGTATTAGTACCAATCCCTGTTGTTGATGTGTAATGATGTGTGTGATAGTATGAGTACCAAACCCTGTTGTTGATGTGTTTTGATGTGTGGTAGTATTAGTACCAAACCCTGTTGTTGATGTGTAATAATGTGTGTGGTAGTATTAGTACCAAACCCTGTTGTTGATGTGTAATGATGTGTGGTAGTATTAGTACCAAACCCTGTTGTTGATGTGTAATGATGTGTGGTAGTATTAGTACCAAACCCTGTTGTTGATGTGTAATGATGTGTGTGGTAGTATTAGAACCAAACCCTGTTGTTGATGTGTAATGATGTGTGAGTATTAGTACCAAACACTGTTGTTGATGTGTGATGATGTGTGTGTGGTAGTATTAGTACCAAACCCTGTTGTTGATGTGTGGTAGTATTAGTACCAAACCCTTGTGTTGATGTGTAATGATGTGTGGTAGTATTAGTTCCAAACCCTGTTGTTGATGTGTAGTGATGTGTGGTAGTATTAGTACCAAACCCTGTTGTTGATGTGTAATTATGTGTGGTAGTATTAGTACCTAACCCTGTTGTTGATGTGTAATGATGTGTGGTAGTATTAGTACCAAACCCTGTTGTTGATGTGTATTGATGTGTGGTAGCATTAGTACCAAGCCCTGTTGTTGATGTGTAATGATGTGTGGTAGTATTAGTACCAAACCCTGTTGTTGATGTGTGATGATGTGTGTGTGGTAGTATTAGTACCAAACCCTGTTGTTGATGTGTGGTAGTATTAGAACCAAACCCTGGTGTTGATGTGTAATGATGTGTGGTAGTATTAGTACCAAACCCTGTTGTTGATGTGTGATGATGTGTGGTACTATTAGTACCAAACCCTGTTGTTCATGTGTAATTATGTGTGGTAGTATTAGTACCTAACCCTGTTGTTGATGTGTAATGATGTGTGGTAGTATTAGTACCAAACCCTGTTGTTCATGTGTAATGATGTGTGGTAGTATTAGTACCAAAACCTGTTGTTGATGTCTAATGATGCGTGGTAGTATTAGTACCAAACCCTGTTGTTGATGTGTGGTAGTATTCGTACCAAACCCTTTTGTTGATGTGTAACGATGTGTGTGTGGTTGTATTAGTACCAAACCCTGTTGTTGATGTGTAATGATGTGTGGTAGTATTAGTACCAATCCCTGTTGTTGATGTGTAATGATGTGTGTGATAGTATGAGTACCAAACCCTGTTGTTGATGTGTTTTGATGTGTGGTAGTATTAGTACCAAACCCTGTTGTTGATGTGTAATAATGTGTGTGGTAGTATTAGTACCAAACCCTGTTGTTGATGTGTAATGATGTGTGGTAGTATTAGTACCAAACCCTGTTGTTGATGTGTATTGATGTGTGGTAGCATTAGTACCAAGCCCTGTTGTTGATGTGTAATGATGTGTGGTAGTATTAGTACCAAACCCTGTTGTTGATGTGTGATGATGTGTGTGTGGTAGTATTAGTACCAAACCCTGTTGTTGATGTGTGGTAGTATTAGAACCAAACCCTGGTGTTGATGTGTAATGATGTGTGGTAGTATTAGTACCAAACCCTGTTGTTGATGTGTGATGATGTGTGGTACTATTAGTACCAAACCCTGTTGTTCATGTGTAATTATGTGTGGTAGTATTAGTACCTAACCCTGTTGTTGATGTGTAATGATGTGTGGTAGTATTAGTACCAAACCCTGTTGTTCATGTGTAATGATGTGTGGTAGTATTAGTACCAAAACCTGTTGTTGATGTCTAATGATGCGTGGTAGTATTAGTACCAAACCCTGTTGTTGATGTGTGGTAGTATTCGTACCAAACCCTTTTGTTGATGTGTAACGATGTGTGTGTGGTTGTATTAGTACCAAACCCTGTTGTTGATGTGTAATGATGTGTGGTAGTATTAGTACCAATCCCTGTTGTTGATGTGTAATGATGTGTGTGATAGTATGAGTACCAAACCCTGTTGTTGATGTGTTTTGATGTGTGGTAGTATTAGTACCAAACCCTGTTGTTGATGTGTAATAATGTGTGTGGTAGTATTAGTACCAAACCCTGTTGTTGATGTGTAATGATGTGTGGTAGTATTAGTACCAAACCCTGTTGTTGATGTGTAATGATGTGTGGTAATATTAGTACCAAACCCTGTTGTTGATGTGTAATGATGTGTGTGGTAGTATTAGAACCAAACCCTGTTGTTGATGTGTAATGATGTGTGAGTATTAGTACCAAACACTGTTGTTGATGTGTGATGATGTGTGTGTGGTAGTATTAGTACCAAACCCTGTTGTTGATGTGTGGTAGTATTAGTACCAAACCCTGTTGTTGATGTGTAATGATGTGTGGTAGTATTATTACCTAACCCTGTTGTTGATGTGTGATGATGTGTGTGTGGTAGTATTAGTACCAAACCCTGTTGTTGATGTGTGGTAGTATTAGTACCAAACCCTGTTGTTTATGTGTAATGATGTGTGGTAGTATTAGTACCAAACCCTGTTGTTGATGTGTGGTAGTATTAGTACCAAACCCTGTTGTTGATGTGTAATGATGTGTGGTAGTATTAGTACCAAACCCTGTTGTTGATGTGTAATGATGTGTGGTAGTATTAGTACCAAACCGTGTTGTTGATGTGTGATGATGTGTGTGTGGTAGTATTAGTACCAAACCCTGTTGTTGATGTGTGGTAGTATTAGTACCAAACCCTGTTGTTGATGTGTAATGATCTGTGGTAGTATTAGTACCAAACCTTTTTGTTGATGTGTATTGATGTGTGGTAGTATTAGTACCAAGCCCTCTTGTTGATGTGTAATGATGTGTGTGGTAGTATTAGTACCAAACCCTGTTGTTGATGTGTAATGATGTGTGGTAGTATTAGTACCAAACCCTGTTGTAATGATGTGTGGTAGTATTAGTACCAAACCCTGTTGTTGATGTGTAATGATGTGTGTGGTAGTATTAGAACCAAACCCTGTTGTTGATGTGTAATGATGTGTGGTAGTATTAGTACAAAACCCTGTTGTTGATGTGTAATGATGTGTGGTAGTATTAGTACCAAACACTGTTGTTGATGTGTGATGATGTGTGTGTGGTAGTATTAGTACCAAACCCTGTTGTTGATGTGTGGTAGTATTAGTACCAAACCCTGTTGTTGATGTGTAATGATGTGTGGTAGTATTAGAACCAAACCCTGTTGTTGATGTGTGATGATGTGTGTGTGGTAGTATTAGTACCAAACCCTGTTGTTGGTGTGTGGTAGTATTAGAACCAAACCCTGGTGTTGATGTGTAATGATGTGTGGTAGTATTTGTACCAAACCCTGTTGTTGATGTGTTGATGTGTGGTAGTATTAGTACCAAACCCTGTTGTTGATGTGTAATGATCTGTGGTAGTATTAGTACCAAACCTTTTTGTTGATGTGTATTGATGTGTGGTAGTATTAGTACCAAGCCCTCTTGTTGATGTGTAATGATGTGTGTGGTAGTATTAGTACCAAACCCTGTTGTTGATGTGTAATGATGTGTGGTAGTATTAGTACCAAACCCTGTTGTAATGATGTGTGGTAGTATTAGTACCAAACCCTGTTGTTGATGTGTAATGATGTGTGTGGTAGTATTAGAACCAAACCCTGTTGTTGATGTGTAATGATGTGTGGTAGTATTAGTACCAAACCCTGTTGTTGATGTGTAATGATGTGTGGTAGTATTAGTACCAAACACTGTTGTTGATGTGTGATGATGTGTGTGTGGTAGTATTAGTACCAAACCCTGTTGTTGATGTGTGGTAGTATTAGTACCAAACCCTGTTGTTGATGTGTAATGATGTGTGGTAGTATTAGAACCAAACCCTGTTGTTGATGTGCGATGATGTGTGTGTGGTAGTATTAGTACCAAACCCTGTTGTTTGTGTGTGGTAGTATTAGAACCAAACCCTGGTGTTGATGTGTAATGATGTGTGGTAGTATTAGTACCAAACCCTGTTGTTGATGTGTAATGATGTGTGGTAGTATTAGTACCAAACCGTGTTGTTGATGTGTGATGATGTGTGTGTGGTAGTATTAGTACCAAACCCTGTTGTTGATGTGTGGTAGTATTAGTACCAAACCCTATGTGTAATTATGAGTGGTAGTATTAGTACCCAACCCTGTTGTTGATGTGTAATGATGTGTTGTAGTATTAGTACCAAACCCTGTTGTTGATGTGTATTGATGTGTGGTAGCATTAGTACCAAGCCCTGTTGTTGATGTGTTTTGATGTGTGGTAGTATTAGTACCAAACCCTGTTGTTGATGTGTGATGATGTGTGTGTGGTAGTATTAGTACCAAACCCTGTTGTTGATGTGTGGTAGTATTAGAACCAAACCCTGGTGTTGATGTGTAATGATGTGTGGTAGTATTAGTACCAAACCCTGTTGTTGATGTGTGATGATGTGTGGTACTATTAGTACCAAACCCTGTTGTTCATGTGTAATTATGTGTGGTAGTATTAGTACCTAACCCTGTTGTTGATGTGTAATGATGTGTTAGTATAAGTACCAAACCCTGTTGTTCATGTGTAATGATGTGTGTGTTTTAGGTGAGTTATTTGATTACGCAACCCCATTGAGAATGGCCTTCATTGTGTTATGCTGTCTGGGAGCCATCACTGTGATTGGTTTATCTCTGGCTATGTACTGCATATGCATTAAGAAAGGTAATGGAGAGATGATATGAATGTTTCATTGTTAGAAATAAATGTCTGCAATGCTTTTTTCAACCTCAACACATTCACAGTGGTTGTATTCTATGGATACAGGATAATATACTACACCTGCAGGTGATTAACATGTTAACACTGATGACTGATTTTAATCTGCAGGTGATTAACATGTTAACACTGATGACTGATTTTAACCTGCAGATGATTAACATGTTAACACTGATGACTGATTTTAACCTGCAGGTGATTAACATGTTAACACTGATGACTGATTTTAACCTGCAGGTGATTAACATGTTGACACTGATGACTGATTTTAATCTGCAGGTGATTAACATGTTAACACTGATGACTGATTTTAACCTGCAGGTGATTAACATGTCGACACTGATGACTGATTGTTATTTTTCATCTGCAGGTGTGATAATAGATCAACTCAAACTGCAGCGGGGTAAGTAGTGGTTGAATTGTCCTTAACAAAGATTACACACATGAGTGTAAAGATTCACTAAACAGACTACAGCTTCTAATTAACATGTTAATGATCTTGTCACTGTCTTCCATCTACTCTACATATTTACAGATGACCAATCAAAGGAGGGGGGTAAGTAGTGTCTTCAGATCATCACTTTGCTACAATTATGTCAACCATTTTGTTTTTGGAGCACATTAAAGATGTACCTTCTGAAATTGGAATGATTTCATAGAACAGGATATATTGAGGCTGTAGCGGACCACTAGACTATAGAGAGGTAGTCTCTGATACACCTGGATCACTGATGGACCAGTCACATTAATGTTGTTGTTCTAGAACAGGATGTGTTGAGGCTGTAGAGGACCACTAGACTAGAGAGAGGTAGTCTCTGATACACCTGGATCACTGGTGGACCAGTCACATTAATGTTGATGTTCTAGAACAGGATGTGGTGAGACTGTAGAGGACCACTAGACTAGAGAGAGGTAGTCTCTGATACACCTGGATCACTGATGGACCAGTCACATTAATGTTGATGTTCTAGAACAGGATGTGTTGAGACTGTAGAGGACCACTAGACTAGAGAGAGGTAGTCTCTGATACACCTGGATCACTGATGGACCAGTCACATTAATGTTGATGTTCTAGAACAGGATGTGTTGAGGCTGTAGAGGACCACTAGACTAGAGAGAAGTAGTCTCTGATACACCTGGATCACTGATGGACCAGTCACATTTATATAATTAAATTAAGAAGTGGTGGTAGGGTAGAATATCTTTATTGTAGAAGTTGTCTCACAGAGGTACGCTGGACTCATTAAAGTGTGTGGAACTCAATTAGGATTTGTGCCATCAGAGAAGTGATATGAGACAAGGAGTCCCAGAGAGAGACTACATCTTCTAGTGTTCATGTTAATGATGTTCTCACTGTCTTCCATCTACTCTACATGTTTACAGAGGTCCTCAGGAAGGAGAGAGGTAAGTTGTCTCTTCAGATCATCACATTGATAACATATAAACCAATGTCTCTTCTATAGATGTAACATCTAGTGAAGTAGAAAACACATCATGTTGTGCATATTAATGTTCCCGGATTTTTATCTGATGTTGGAACTTTGATATAAGACAAGGAGTCCCAGAGAGAGACGACATCTTCTGGTGTTCATGTTAATGATGTTCTCACTGTCTTCCATCTACTCTACATGTTTACAGATGACCTCAAGAAGGAGAGAGGTAAGTCGTGTCTTCAGATCATCACTTTACTAGATTTATGTAAACCATTCTGTATTTTTTTGAGCACAGTGGCAATCGCTACATCCATTTTTTTTGTTATAAATACATTTTGTACCCATTTAATCTTGGAGAATATAACTTATTAATGATTAAAGAGATTACTTTAACTGTTGTACCCCATCAGAACCCAAAATATAACCTTGTTTAATCTCACTGATTGTAAACAAAGAAAATGTAAGCAAACACTATGTGGCCTCAAAACATATTTAAAACTATAATTTTGATACAGTATCATAGATGGTCAGTCCTTGCATTTGAGAGTGATATTATTTCTAAAGACCCTCCCTCAGCTTTTTACCAAGTCAACAGTGCCTTTTGTGCCATCACCTTTTGTTATTGGCTATGGCCAACTTCTGATTGGCCATAGGTGTTCCTTCTGTTGGAACAGTGGTATGAGACAAGGTCCGGGATTGACTGCAGGGCGCATTATAACACAGCACACTATAACAGACCTTTAAAATAATTTTAGGCTTGAGTTGACATGTGCAGTGTTAACCATGAATGTGATCTCCGCGAATGCCAATGGAAAATGCCTTTAAAAAGTATTTTGTCAGCTGTGAAGTGTCCTGCGGGATACTGCACATTGGATTGAATTGCGACCAAGGAGTCCCAGAGAGACTACATCTTCTAGTGTTCATGTTAATGATGTTCTCACTGTCTTCCATCTACTCTACATATTTACAGTTGACCTCTGGGCACAGAATAGTAAGTACTGTCTTCAGATCATCACTTTACTAACATCACTAGAACGACAAAAGTACAATTTTCTTTAATTTAACAATTTTAAGTAGGAAAACACTTTAAAGAAGGTAATTTTGAGCTCATTGAAGATGCTCCTTCTGATGTTGGAACATTGATATGAGACAAGGAGTCCCAGAGAGAAACTACTGTCACGTCCTGACCCTAGTAAGATGTCATTTTCTATAGTAGAGTAGGGCAGGGCGTGACAGGTGGTGTTTTGGGTTGTTCTATGTTTTCTATTTCTATGTTGGGATTGTTTGGGGTTGATCTCTAACTGGAGGCAGCTGATCCTCATTGCCTCTGATTAGAGATCATATTTAAGTAGGGGTTTTTCCTCATTGTTGTTTGTGGGTTATTCTCTTTTGAGTAGTGTGTTGTCCTCTCTGCATCACGGTTTGTTGTTTGTGTGTTTTTAAGTATTTAAGTGTATTGCAGTTTCACGTTTAATAAATATGTGGAACTACAAACATGCTGCATTTTGGTCCGCTCCTTCAAACAGCCGTGACAACTACATCTTCTAGTGTTCATTTTAATGATGTTCTCATTGTCTTCCATCTACTCTGCATTTTTACAGATGACCACAATGGGAAGCTAGGTAAGTAGTGTCTTCATATAATCACTTTGATAACATTATTAGAACCACTAGAATTATGTCAACCATTTTAGTTTTAATTTGAACTACAGTCCAGGTCATGTGATTCTGCTATTAGATGACGCACAGGGATATTCACATTAATCTGTTATATGAATAAACATATCTGACATTGTATTCCCAGTTGAACTTTGCTGTGCTTTAAATTAGTTGAAAGCGCAGTGATAGACATTTGGGTGACAACAAAAAAAATCTAACTTTGTTTTTCCACTGGAATTTGGTTGTGCTTTTAGATGGTTTTAAAGCACAGGGAAAACACACTGGAAATGTAAATAACTTCTTGCTGTTTTTGAGTGGGTGTATATACTTTCGGTTGTAATCTCATTGATCAGCGTCTCAACCTAATATTAACCTGTTATCAACATTGAAATGATGTAGTGTGCCCAGTGGGTAGTTTCTGATACACCTGGATCACTGATGGACCAGTCACATTTCCTTTAATTAAATTAAGAAGTGGCGGTAGGGTAGAATATCTTCATTGTAGAAGTTGTCTCACTGAGGTACGCTGGACTCATTTAGGTGGTGGAACTTAATTAGGATTTGTGACATTAATGAAGAGATATGAGACAAGGAGTCCCAGAGGGAGACTACATCTTCTAGTGTTCATGTTTATGATGTTCTCACTGTTTTCCATCTACTCTACATATTTACAGATTACCTCTGGGGCCCAGAATAGAAAGTATTGTCTTCAGATATTCACTTTACTAACATTTAAACCAAATGTCTCTTCAATAGATGTAACTTCTAGTGAAGTAGAACACACATAATGTTGTTCACATTAACATTTCCTGACTTCTATCTTATTATCTATGTCTACAGCTAAGGTTGAAAAGGACCTCACTAGTCAACTGGGTAAGTAGTGTCCTTCATATCCCAGTGTCTTCAGACCATAGAATAATGTTCTAGAACAGGATGTGTTTAGGCTGTAGAGGACCACTAGACTAGAGAGAGGTAGTGTCTGATACACCTGGATCACTGATGGACCAGTCACATTTAATGACTGAAATTAAGAAGTGGTGGTAGGGTAGAGTATCTTTATTGTAGATGTTGTCTCACAGAGGTACGCTGGATTTGTTTAGGTGCGTGGAACTCAATTAGGATTTGTGATATGAGACAAGGAGTCCCAGATCATCACTTTGAAAGAATAATGTGAACCATTTTATACAGGCAATTCCTAATCCAATTCAAAACTTACCATGAGGCCACAGGTTTGCGATTCCGACGTCAGACACGCTTTCAAAGTAACCACAAAACAGGGAATCCAAAGCTCCGATCGTGTAACAACAAACAAATGTTATAACTTGGTGAAGGGCCTTCAACCTGTGGTGGTCTGAGTTCTCACCTGTACTTGCCTAACCAGCCCTCTGGAGTCTGGGTGGTTTGTGTGACTTGCCCCCATAAGCCACAAGTTTAGTATTTAGGCAACGGCTTCTCTTCCTGGGGTCCAAACAGTAAACAAAACAATAAAATAAATACTATAACACTACACAATACAATACAAAATATATAAAAAAGTCTGTCTCTTCACAGTCCCCGTTGTGCCGTAAGGTTTTCTTTTATTTGTTTTTAGTGCTTACTTGAGTTACCTGACGTGGCAGAGTTCCATGTAGTCCAGTTCTGGACCTGGGGACTGTGAAGAGACCTCTTGCTGCATGTCTTGTGTGGTAGCGATGAGTGTCATAACTGTGTGCCAACTGCTTGAACAGACAGTTTGGAACCTTTAACCCATCAACACCTCGCACAAAGACCAGAGTCATCCCGATGAGAACCATGTCCCCAGAGACAAAGTTTCTACTCTTTCTTGTCAATGTTTGTCTCTTGCAACTCAGTAAGATTATCTTTGGTCCACTTCTTCCAGATCAAGTCTGACATATGCTGAGGTTACAAAACATTAGGAACACCTTCCTAATATTGAGTTGCAACCCTTTTTGCCCTTAGAACAACCTCAATTTGTCAGGGCATGGACTCTACAAGGTGTCAAAAGCGTTCCACAGGGATGCTGGCCCATGTTGACTCCAATGCTTTCTACAGTTGTGTCAAGTGGGCTGGATCTCCTTTGGGCGGTGGACCATTCTTGATACACACGGGAAACTTTTGAGAAATCAACACAACTCATCTGACGTCAAAATCTTTAGACCTTTATCCCTTTATTTTCTTTCCAAAACAATTGAGTGTGCCGACTCTGAACAACTTTCTCGTTAGCTCTCTCAGAACGACTTGACCTTAACCAGTCAGGCTTCAAGACTGGTGACTCAACTGAGACTGCTATTCTCTGTGTCACGGAGGCTCTCCGCACTGCCAAAGTGGACAATCTCTCCTCTGTTATCATCCTCCTAGATCTATCCACTGCCTTCGACACCGGGAACCATCAGTAGAGAGCATCTGGGTCTGCACCACGTTCTCTCACTATTGGTGTCCCCCAGGGCTCTGTTCTAGTTCCTCTTCTCTCTATACACCATGTCACTTGGCTCCATCATACCCTCACTCCTCTCATCACGGTTGACAACGTCAGTGTCGCCCTCCCAGAGTGCAAAGAACCTAAACGTGATCCTGGACAACAGTCGTTCTCTGCAAACATCAAAGCAGTGACTTGCTGCTGCAGGTTCATGCTCTACAACATCCGTACGACCCTACTTCACACAGGAAGCGCCACTGGTTCTAATCTAGGCACTTGTCATCTCCCTGGACTACTACAACTCACTGTTGGCTGGGCTCTCTGCTCTTGCCATCAAACCCCTGTAACTAAACCAGAACGCTGCAGCCCACCTGGTTTACAACCTTCCCAAGTTCTCCCATGTCACCCTGCTCATCCGCACACTCCACTGGCTTCCAGTTGAAGCTCGCATCCTCTAGAAGACCAGGGTGCTTACCTACATAGCAGCAAGAGGATTTGCCCTTCCCTACCTTCAGGGTATTCTCAAATGCTACACCCCAACCCAAGCACTCCGTTCTGCCACCTCTGGTCTCTTGGCCCTCCCACCCCAGTCCAAGTTCTTCTGTCCTGGCACCCCAATGGTGGAACCAGCTTCCCCCTGAAGCTAGGACAGCAGAGTCCCTGCCCATCTTCCGAAAGCACCTGAAACCCTACCTCTTCAAAGAGTTTCTTAAATAAGCCCCCCCCCCCCTTCTAGCTCTGACTTTGCTGATAGCTACTTTATTGAGGAAAAGTGTACTTACTATGCCTGTGATGTGTGGTTGTCCTAACTAGTTATCTTAAGATGAATGCAATAACTAAGTCGCTCTGGATAAGAGCATTGCTAAACAACTCAAATGTAAAAAAAATGAAAAGCAGTTCTTGACTCAAACTGGTACGCCTGGCACCTACTAGTCCCTGAACAAGGCAGTTAACCCACTGTTCTCCGGGTGCCAAAGACGTAGATGTCGATTAAGGCAGCCTCCTGCACCTCTCTGATTTAGAGGGGTTGGGTTAAATCGGGAAGACATTTCAGTTGAATACATTCAGTTGTTAAACTGACCAGGTATCCGCCTTTCCTTTTCCCTTTACTACTATACCACATTTAAAGACACTTAAATATTTTGTCTTGCCCATTCACGCTCTGACTGGCACACATGCACAATCCATGTCTCAATTGTCTCAAGGCTTAAAAATCTTTCTTTAACCTGTCTCCTCACCTTCATCTACATGGATTAAACAAGTGACATCAATAGGGATCATAGCTTCACCTGGTCAGACATGGAAGACATGGCAGGTGTTCCTAATGTTTTGTGCACTCGTGTATATTGCGCTTGGTATCATCTCCTTCTGGCATAAATCCTTTGGCATTAACACTTCAGTGGGAATAGCTGGCTTGGTTGGTTTGGATAGGGGAGAGAGGCTCCAAATCATTAGGGTCACTAGATGTTTTATTGCTAGGCCTGTCATTTATGATGGACTCTACTTCAGAGCAGGGTCTGCAGTCCATCATCCAGTGTCTCCTGAAGCAGTATGGCACTGAGAACCCTTCTGATTGTCCTTATCTGTCACTCCCAAATACCACCATGGTGAGATCCAGTGGGAGGGTTAAAGATCCATGTGATGCCTTTTTAGAGCACGGTGTCCTGTATCTGAGCATTATGCAAGCCCTGAATTGCTTCCTTTAGCTCATGCTCTGCTCTGACAAGGTTGGTTTCATTATCCAAGAGGATAATCTTCACTTGTCCTCTCCTGGCAACAAACCTTCTGGTTGCATTTATGCAAGAGTCAGTTTCCAATTAATGTGTCACTTCTATATGTACAGCTCTTATATTCAGGCATGTAAAGATGACTCCATACTGCAGACGGTTCCTCTGACACGCTTTATTTCAAACGGGCCAAAGTCGACGACCATATTGGAGAATGGTGGTGTCCACGGAGAGAGACCTTTTAATCAGTGTTCTCCTGTAATGGGAGTTCCAACTCATCAACTGTGGCAGATGTGAGATACATGCCTGGTATGGGGACTGGTTTTAACCTGTCTGGGCTAGGGGGCAGTATTTTCACGGCCGGATAAAAAACGTACCCGATTTAAACTGGTTACTACTCTTGCCCAGAAACGAGAATATGCATATAATTAGTATATTTGGATAGAAAACACTCAAGTTTCTAAAACTGTTTGAATGGTGTCTGTGTATAACAGAACTCATATGGCAGCCAAAAACCTGAGAAGATTACAAGCAGGAAGTGGCCTGTCTGACAATTTGTGGTCCTTCTGTTGCATCTCTATCGAAATTACAGTATCTCTGCTGTTACGTGACACTTTCTAAGGCTTCCATTGGCTCTCTAAAGGCGCCAGAAAGTGGATTGGGGCATCTGACGTCTCTGGGCAAAGTACAGGAGCACTGTTTGTTGGTGGACTGCCTGGTGGCTCAGAGACAGGAGATGCGCGTTCACGAGACTTGGCAATTTTTTTTTTTTCTTCACCTGTTTGAATGAATACAAGGTTGTCCGGTTGGAATATTATCGCTATTCTACGAGGAAAATCACAAATTGATTTTAAACAGTGTTTGACATGCTTCTAAGTACGGTAAAGGAACATTTTGAATTTTTTTTGTCACGAAATGCACCCGCGCGTTACCCTTTGGATAGTGACCTGAACGCACGAAAAAAACTGAGGTATTTGGATAACTATGGATTATTTGGAACCAAAACAACATTTGTTGTTGAAGTAGAAGTCCTGGGAGTGCAATCTGATGAAGAACAGCAAAGGTAATCCAATTTTTCTAATAGTAATTCTGAGTTTACTGAGCCTCGACGTTGGCGGGTGTCTGAATAGCTAGCCTTGATGGCCGAGCTATGTACTCAGAATATTACAAAATGTGCTTTCGCCGAAAAGCTATTTTAAAATCTGACACCGCGATTGCATAAAGGAGTTCTGTATCTATAATTCTCAAAATAATTATGTATTTTGTAAACGTTTATCATGAGTAATTTAGTAAATTCACCCGACATTTTGGGTGGGTATGCTAGTTCTGAACATCACATGCTAATGTAAAAAGCTGGTTTTTGATATAAATATGAACTTGATTGAACTAACATGCATGTATTGTATAACAATGTCCTAGGAGTGTCATCTGATGAAGATCAAAGGTTAGTGCTGCATTTAGCTGTGGTTTGTGTTTTTGTGACATATATGCTTGCTTTGAAAATGGCTGTGATTATTTTTGGCTGGGTACTCTCCTGACATAATCTAATGTTTTGCTTTCGCTGTAAAGCCTTTTTGAAATCGGACAGTGTGGTTGGATTAACGAGAGTCTTGTCTTTAAAATGGTGTAAAATAGTCATGTTTGAGAAATTGAAGTTATAGCATTTTTAAGGTTTTTGTATTTTGCGCTACGGTATACCACTGGCTGTTAAATAGAGTGGGACGTGGACGTCCAACCTAGCCCAGACAGGTTAACTTCTATGCGGGACACAGCCAGTGAAGTATCAGGGCGGAAAAAACAACAAAATGTAATAATTCAACTTTCTCAAACATACGACTATTTTACACCGTTTTAAAGACACACTTCTCGTTAATCTAACCACATTGTCCGATTTTCAAAAAGGCTTTACAGCGAAAGCAAAACATTAGATTATGTTAGGAGAGTACATAGACAAAAATAATCACACAGCCATTTTCAAAGCAAGGACATGTGTCAATAAAACCCAAAACACTGCTAAATGAAGCACTAACCTTTGACGATCTTCATCAGATGACACTCCTAGGACATTATGTTACACAATACATGTATGTTTTGTTCGATAAAGTTCATATTTATATCCAAAAACAGCTTTTTACATTGGTGCGTGATATTCAGAAAATCTATTCCCACCAAAACGTCCGGTGAATGTGCACATCAATTTACAAAAATACTCATCATAAACGTTGACAAAATAAATAATTATTTTAAGAATTATAGACAGACTACTCCTTTATGCAACCGCTGTGTCATTTTAAAATGGCTTTATGGAGAAAGCACATTTTTCAATATTCTGAGTACATAGCTCAGCCATCACGGCGAGCTATTCAGACACCCACCAAATTCGGGGCAACCTAAACTCAGAATTAGTATTAGAAATATTGTATTACCTTTGCTGATCTTCGTTAGAATGCACTCCCAGGACTGCTACTTCCACAAGAAATTTAGTTTTTGTTCCAAATAAATATGGATTATGTCCAAATAACTCTGTTTTGTTCATGTGTTCAGAGCACTATCCAAAGGCATAACGCGCGAGCGCGGTACCAGAGACAAAGTCTAAATGTTCCATTACCGTACTTAGAAGCATGTCAAACGCTGTTTAAAATCAATCTTTATGGTATTTTTTATGTAAAATTGCGATAATATTCCAACCGGACAATAGCGTATTCATTCAAGAAGAAAAAGGAGGGGCGCGCTCACGGGACCGAGCATATCCAATCCCTTTGTTGCCAGGCGGACCACTCAGTAACTGAGCTCCTATTATCTGCCCAGTGACAGGAAAATGCTCAAACCACTTTCTGAAGGCTTTAGACAGCCAATGGAAGCCTTAGGAAGTGCAACGTCACCCACAGACACTGTAGCTTCGATAGAGATTCAAAAGAACTACAATTCTCAGACTTTTCACTTCCTGCTTGGATTTTTCTCAGGTTTTTGCCTGCCATATGAGTTCTGTTATACTCACAGACACCATTCAAACAGTTCTAGAAACGTTAGGGTGTTTTCTATCCAAATCGACTAAGAGTAGTAACCTGTTTAAATTGGGTACGTTTTTCATCCGGCCGTGAAAATACTGCCCCCTAGCCCAGACAGGTTAATGATGGCCTTACACATGATGGAAACACAGTGAACTTGACTCTCTCTATTCATCAACAGATAAGTGACAGTGCCATCACTGCAAAGCCTTTGTCCAGGATGTCTGCCATGAAGTTGGTGTAGTCCTTACAGGACTAGGGATTCTTTCCTAGTTTCCATTTCAGGATGAGAGCACGCTGTACTGCCACACAGCAGTTGGGAAATTCAGCATCCTCATTCCTCAGTGAGAGGCAAATAATATAGTGACCACACACCAGCTTGGTTGACAGACACTCCATGATCTTCTCTTGATATAATATAGTGACCACCCACCAGCTTGGCTGACAGACGCTCCATGAAGAGATCATCTTATCTTGATATTTCAAGCTGCTCCTCATGGTGGTGCTCTGGGAAATCATGCTTGACCTGTTGCTGCAGCAGCTCTTCCAGCTCTACCGCAGAGATTCTGCGTAACATTATGTGAGACCGCCCATAGTTGGAGACATTCCTCTTAAAAAAAAAAAAAAAAAGCCCATTCACAATCCAGACCAGAGTGGTTTTCACAGGTGAATGAATGGCTGCTGTTTTACGCTCTCCTAACCAATTGTACTATTGTGTGTTTTTCACGTTATTTGTAAAAAATAAAAGTACTTGTCTATTTTTTACTACTCATCTTTTTTTACTTAACATGTCTTTTTCTTAAAGCTGCATTGTTGGTTAAGGTCTTATAAGTAAGAATTTCACTGAGGTCTACACCTGTTATATTCGTCACGTGACAAATAACATTTGATGATTTGAGGGGGTGACTTTCCCCTTTAGACGCCCATTCACAATCCAGACCAGAGTGGTTTTCACAGCGTATGGGCCATCTTCTTAGCTGTTTATGACCATCCATGGCTCCATTGCCTGAGGTGTGTTTGTTCTAATCAACAATACAACTTCAGCAGTCTGCTTGAGATGCACCTTTTCCAAATATGGCCATTGGTTCACATCTGTCTGGGTAGGAATTGGTGGAGGCTGGTGGGAGGAGCTATAGTAGAATGGGCTCATTGTAATAGGCTGGAATGGAATAAATGGAACGATATCAAACATCAATCATATGGAAACCACATGTTGGACTCCATTCCATTGATTCCACTCCAGCCATTACAATGAGCCCATCCTCCTACAGCTCCTACCACCAGCTGCCACTGGTGGGAATGTTCTCCTTAGTTACAGGGATTTCCTTCTGTGTAAAAATGTCAGAGTTCCACAAAACTGCTGTCATCAAGGTTGTTCATTTCCAAGCCAGAGAAAACAAAAATACTCCGGACTTCCTGCTTGTTGACAGTCTTGAGAAAAATGTCCGTTCTTCTTTCCGGGAACTTGACATCTTGAAGCAGTGATTCTGTACAGAATGTAGCTGTACTGCTGTACGTTCTAGAAAGGTATATGGTTCCACTCTAATTTCTTTAATTTACCCCTCCACAGGCACAATGTCTAGGATGAAATCAGGATCACCGGCCCAAGTGTGACTCCCAGCATCTCCATCTACAGTGGGGGAAAAAAGTATTTGATCCCCTGCTGATTTGGTACATTTTCCCACTTACAAAGAAATGATCAGTCTATAATTTTAATAGTAGGTTTATTTGAAGTGAGACAGAATAACAAAAAAAATCCAGAAAAACGCATATCAAAAATGTTATGAAATGATTTGCATTTTAATGAGGGAAATAAGTATTTGACCCCTCTGCAAAACATGACTTAGTACTTGGTGGCAAAACCCTTGTTGGCAATCAGAGGTCAGACGTTTCTTGTAGTTGGCCACCAGGTTTGCACACATCTCAGGAGGGATTTTGTCCCACTCCTCTTTGCAGATCTTCTCCAAGTCATTAAGGTTTCGAGGCTGACGTTTGGCAACTCCAACCTTCAGCTCCCTCCACAGATTTTCTATGAGATTAAGGTCTGGAGACTGGCTAGGCCACTCCAGGACCTTAATGTGCTTCTTCTTGAGCCACTCTTTTGTTGCCTTGGCCGTGTGGTTTGGGTCATTGTCATGCTGGAATACCCATTTTCAATGCCCTGGTTGAGGGAAGGAGGTTCTCACCCAAGATTTGACAGTACATGGCCCCGTCCACCGTCCCTTTGATGCGGTGAAGTTGTCCTGTCCCCTTAGCAGAAAAATACCCCCAAAGCATAATGTTTCCACCTCCATGTTTGACGGTAGAGATGGTGTTCTTGGGGTCATAGGCAGCATTCCTCCTCCTCCAAACACTGCGAGTTGAGTTGATGTCAAAGAGCTCCATTTTGGTCTCATCTGACCACAACACTTTCACCAGTTGTCCTCTGCGTCATTCAGATGTTCATTGGCGAACTTCAGACGGGCATGTATATGTATTCTTGAGCAGGGGGACCTTGCGGGCGCTGCAGGATTTCAGTCCTTCACGGTGTAGTGTGTTACCAATTGTTTTCTTGGTGACTATGGTCCCAGCTGCCTTGATCATTGACAAGATCCTCCCGTGTAGTTCTGGGCTGATTCCTCACCGTTCTCATGATCATTGCAACTCCACGAGGTGAGATCTTGCATGGAGCCCCAGGCCGAGGGATATTGACAGTTCTTTTGTGTTTCTTCCATTTGCGAATAATCGCACCAAGTGTTGTCACCTTCTCACCAAGCTGCTTGGCGATGGTCTTGTAGCCCATTCCAGCCTTGTGTAGGTCTACAATCTTGTCCCTGACATCCTTGGAGAGCTCTTTGGTCTTGGCCATGATGGAGAGTTTGGAATCTGATTGCTTCTGTGGGCAGGTGTCTTTTTTACAGGTAACAAGCTGCGGTTAGGAGCACTCCCTTTAAGAGTGTGCTCCTAATCTCAGCTCATTACCTGTATAAAAGACACCTGGAAGCCAGAACTTTCTGATTGAGAAGGGGTCAAATACTTATTTCCCTCATTAAAATGCAGATCAATTTATAACATTTCTCACATGCGTTTTTCTGGATATTTGTTGTTGTTCTGTCTTTCACTGTTCAAATAAACCTACCATTAAAATTATAGACTGATCCTTTCTTTGTCAGTGGGCAAACGTACAAAATCAGCAGGGGATCAAATACTTTTTTCCCCCACTGTAGTTTAACGAACACACTGGTAACTCTGCTCTCTGTTTTCGTTGCTTTTCCAGCTGTTTGTTTACCTCTTTGTAGGGGCTGTGCAACATGGTAGGATGTTTAAGTGAACACATTTTAAAGAGAAGTTTATGCGTGCATCCTTTGTCCAGGGGTCAGACAACACGGTCAGATTAATTTGTTCTTCATAAAATCACATTTCTCTTGATGTGGCTACTTCAGTTCGCTGCAGGTGTCTAGACTGTGTTCTCTTTGACATAATGGACACTGTCTGAGTGCAGCACTATAGGGATTGCCAACCCAGCTCTCCACTGTTTTCACATTGACACATTTTAGTCATCTAGCAGACGCTCTTATCCAGAGCGACTTACAGTAGTGAATGCATACATTTCATACATTGTTTTTTCCGTACTGGTCCCCCGTGGGAATCAAACCCACAACCCTGGCGTTGCAACACCATGCTCTACCAACTGAGCCACACAGCTGGTGTGACACTGGTGGCACTTTTCCTCTTCTTCATGACACTTGGCCTACTTACAGGCCCTGAACCTACCTTCACTGCTGCGGAGGGAGTTTCCCTCAGGTTTCCAAACAGGGGATGTGAGGCTATCCTGGCTTGGTAACCAGATGAGCAAACCTGGCACTTCTTCTATTTCTCTTGTAGGTCCTAAGCAGACCCTCTCCTCATTTACAGCAGCTGTGAGACTATGGCTCTCATATTTGACAGGCTGTCCATTTTCCTCCATATATTTAACATTCTCCATAGTTTTGTAGCATTCAGTGAAAACTGCAAAGGCTTGTAAGGATTTGGAATCTTCAACCTTGATGGATGGCCAGCTGAGAGCTTTCTCAATGTTCTCAATATTTTTTCAGAAGCCTTTAGGCCTCTGCATACCCCCTGTCAACCTCCATATGTTTAACTGTGGACTAGGTCTCTGGCTAATCTGACCTTAACTATCCTCCTTAATCCTGTTTACAAGTAAAAACTCAAGCAGGAAGTACCAGTGGCACGCTCAATTCGGAAGTGGTGAGGAGTTTATACAACGGCTGCATTGATGACATCGTCCCCACAGTGACCGTACATACATATCCCAACCAGAAGCCATGGACTACAGGCAACATCCAGACTGAGTTAAAGGCTTACACCTCAAGGAGCTGCACACAAACCCGGACGCTTAAAAGAAATCATGCTACGCCCTCCAACGAATCATCAAACAGGCAAAGTGTCAATACAGGTGTAAGATCAAATCCTACTACACCAGCTTTGACGCTTCTCGGATGTGGCAGGGCTCACAAACTATCACAGATTAGAAAGGGAAACCCAGCCACAAGCTGCCCAGTGACATGAGCTAGCAGATGATCTAGCTCCATTTTGAGTAACCTTCCCCATGGTATCTTAAGGCCTTCCCATTGCATTCAGGTGTCGTTCATTCCATCATCTGATTTGTTTCCCATTCCTTGAATGGCTTCATACTCATGGAATACATTCAGCTTAGCACTGTTAGCCAACATTTCAGCTTCAATTTCCAATTATTTATTTTGTGCCTTGAGTTGAGCCTCCTGTTTCTCCAATGCTTGTTTCCTTTTCAATGCTTCAGCTTTAACCAGTAAGGATGCCCTTTCAGCCTCCAAATGTAGCCTGATAGATGTGGTGGATTGTCCTGAGCAGCTGCTGTGTTGTGGTCTATTTATGTTTTGATGAGACATTGGAGATACGTGGCTAGACCTCCTCGTCAGTTTTTTTAGACATGGTTTATTACTGGGCTTCTTCCATCCATGTGTCCAATATGGTTGCAAAACAATCCAGTGTTGCTGCGTTTAAGCCATACCATTCAACCTGATACTTTGTTGCCTTCACAGCAGATAATAAAGCCTTTATGGACTAATTTAGCTCATGCAACAACTTAACCAATGTCGATGACTTTGGCCTCTTTTGGTACCCCCCCCCCCCCCCCCCCCCAATCGACCCTGTGTGTAAAGGGTCGTAAAAACTCTAAAATTCCAGGAGAGTCTCTGGCCACATGGCCCATAGAGAGACAAAGGAAATTCTTCCAACTCATAGAATTGGAGTGCCAAGCGACATTTTGTGTTCTGGAGAAGGTATGGAAGATTGGTGAAGAATCCAGCTACGAAATGATCCGCTTGGTACAATTTTGTGATAGTCAGAAGAGACAATATAGCCATATTACCATAAAACTGTTTATATAATAGACTCAGCATAAGACTTGCATCATATGGGTGTATGGAATGTATTAATAAGGATAAAGCTTTTGTAAGACATTGAGATGCTATTGTACTGATGTAATGTGATAGAATTGTATTTCTGTAACCAAATCTAACTCAGTCATAGGCACGCCCCCAGGGACCCATACAGGACCAGGCATCATTTGACAAGCTGTTCTATGGGCACTATAAAACACCCCCCTGATTTACATTTCCCCAGACCAGGCCTACACTCCGTTGGCTAATAGGTTTTACCTTCCAATTCCTCTACTGAAAGTGAATCATACCACGTGGTTAACTTTTAGACTATCGATACTGACAGAATAAGAACAAGTCTTTGATATTAATTATTAGTCTGCAGCTAAGTAAATTATATCATTGAACGCGAAGACCAACGAAACAACCATTCTATGACGACATTAATGAATGTCGCTCTGAAAGATCCATCTAACCGAGAGAGAGAGAGAGAGAGAACACGGACAAAACTCCCCAACAGAACTACTCTCCAACAAGAATCAGAACGACACACTGAGCGTAAATATATATTGATTGCAATTGTTCCCAAATGAGTGAGCCTTCAATTGTCAATTGTTAATATTAATGAACCCTGTGTAACTTCTCAGCCGACCTTTTATGATCCATTGTTCAACAGGCCGACCTGCCTGTTTAGCCAGTAGGGCACATTCCGATACCAATCCTTTGTGACGATAATGACTATGTTTTTCTGTTAATTACTTAGTGTAGTAAATAAATGATTTTAAGACAATTGATGTATGGATGATTTTAGTAAAGACTGGGTTCGTGCAGATACAACAATTTACGACATTTGGGATGAGACTGGACTAGAGGTAAAATACACCAATTGAAACTAGAAGATAATCTGCCTATACTATAATAGAATATAATATTATAGTACAGGAAAGTTATATTAGGAAAATTATAGCTTTGTAATCTGAATATTCTCCTTGGTGCCCCGATCTCCTAGTTAATTACAATTAAACGATTAATCAGTTTAATCGCGTGATAATAATTACAGGGAGCTAATTGATAAACATATCTTCCGTTTAATGGTACCCCCAAAGACACGACACCAACTTGGAGAAATCAGTGCACATCTTTGTGTCAGCAAATTCAACATTTCGATTATCCTCCATAAATTGTATGATCTCATTTCTCTTTTTAGTAAGTGCACCCAACTTAGCACTTCTAGATCCTTAGAACTTTTGCAAAGTTTCCATTGGCCCCATTGTAAAGGCAAGTAAGAGCACAGAACATCAAATCCCATTGATTTGCAACCATCAGCACAGTATGAACACATTTTAGCATGGTGTAGCTTAATGAATGCGCCAAAATCGATGTCATCACAACTCAGACACAGTAGTTAATCAGCAAAGTGTCTGCTTTTCGCCGCTCCACAATGATTTCTCGACTCGGCGCGCAAATCCAACAACAAAAGACACGCACGATTCCAAGCTTACAAGTTCCACGAATTCATCCAACATATAGAGCAGAGCCAAAACGGAAGAACAACCACAATTCTCTCCCCTTTATTCACAGTGAATAACTCAAATCAAACAGTCACAGAGCTTCAATAGCATCAGTTACTTCTGTCACTGGGAACATCCATTTACAGTTGAGGAGTTACACTAGTTTTACCTTGGTCAGATGAAATGTTCGACTCTTTACCTCCGGTCGTCAGCGTTCCATTCAGCGACGTTGTTTTCAAATTTAAAGGCAATTCGTAATCCAGTCGTGATGTCGCCGTCAGACGCGCTTCCAAAGTAACCACAAAACAGGGAATCCAACGCTCCTATTCTGCTCTACAAGCAAAAAGGCAGCAACTGCTAATTTGGTCGAATTAGTTAACGTAATTTTTGAATCATTAAATACATGCTTAATCATGTGGACAAGTATCCTGCCTCCATTGTGTTTAGGAGAACATTGGGGTCATGTTAGCAGTAACTGCATAAAGTTACTGTGAAACCAAGGTAAATAAAAGCAATTTTTGTCAGTTCCACACCATGAGCAGTTACTGCCTTTTGCTTGGTAGGGCAGTATAGTGTAACAACAAACAAATGTATTTGCCAGACAAAGGCTCCACGTTTCCAAAACAGGTAATTTCATAGGATACAGAGTCCATGATAAAAACAAAAAGTATCAGATTTAAACATAAAACAAAAGGGTATATAGTAGCAGCTTTCTTAGTTCATGTAATAGTGATTAAAAAAAACTAAGGTAACTCCATACCTGAGTCCTAGCTGACCCATAATGTATGGTAACGCCATACCTGAGTCCTAGCTGACCCATAATGTATGGTAACTCCATACCTGAGTCCTAGCTGACCCATAATGTATGGTAACGCCATACCTGAGTCCTAGCTGACCCATAATGTATGGTAACTCCATACCTGAGTCCTAGCTGACCCATAATGTATGGTAACTCCATACCTGAGTCCTAGCTGACCCATAATGTATGGTAACTCCATACCTGAGACCTAGCTGACCCATAATGCAAACGGTCTCAATTTGAATATGAACGAGTGTCCTTTACTCACTTACTGTTTCCAAAACGAACCCCTCATTTGAAAAGGTTCTTCAAAGTACCCCTTAAGTCTACAAAGGTTAAAAAACAAACAGATATATGTATGTATGTTCTTAAATGAACCTAAAGGTATTTTTTTTTTAACCTTACATTATCCTAAAAGATCCTACAGGAACCTTTTATTTTTAGAGTGTAGACTAGAGAGAGGTAGCTAACACAACACATGTTGATTCCCCCTTGGACACCACTGATGTGTCTAATTGACTATATGCATCTGTTTATCTGTAGAAATACTGGCTTCTCAGCTGGGTAAGTATTAAGGCTTTGTTACCTACTGTATATGATGGCTTTATACTGTATATGTTAGCTTTGTCAATGGAGTTGTAATGAGTGTGTGGGGACTGTACCTCTGACTACATCAAGTCCCTATCAGGCGACACAATGTCCATTCTTAAACTCTTGTACCTGTTTGTCCTATGTAATTGTGACTTTGTTTGCTGAAATCCATAGTTTATTAAAGTATCATTTTACGTGACCTCTGCCAAGGAGACATTGTTAACGTTGAGGGAGCAGTCAGTCATTGCATGGCTGATTTTTTTATTTTTTGTTTGTTTTGGCAGGGGAAGCCTAGAATTAAATGTTTTATGAAAAACTATGGATTTCCAGTCCAACTGACAACGCTATAACAATCAGGACAAGGATAAGCACAGCTACACAGTACGAGTTAAATAATAGATATTGATAAAAACATCGTTGTAGTGCCTGCTTGAAGTCATAACCTTTTTACTTCATTGGAAAACAGTGGATTACGATTATAACAGTTTTTATCCAAAACTACGGATTTCAGCAAACAAAAAAGGCACACAGTGATACAGGACAAACATAGGTACAAGGAAAGCATTAAAGAATGGGCATTTTTACAAGTATGGACTAGTGACTGGATGTAGTGACGGTACACTCTTCTTGGTGCATCACTCTAGAACTCATTATGGAAGATATCCTTATTACAGTGTTCTAAACTATAGCTTCAGTATATGCTGGCTTCCAGTACATCAATAATACATGGACCATTTCTAAATGTTTGTGTACAGTGAGAACTGTATCTTAATGATTAATATTGGTTAAAAATAATGTATCCACAGATTTTGTGAACACAAACTGGAGTCCAGGTAAAGGAAGAACTGATTTCTAATATTTTGAATGTACTTATTCCTGGAATCTTGTTTGCAGTTATAGTATGATAGATAATTAATGTAGTACATGTTTTATTACATTGTGTCAGTGTAATTTGACTGAAGTTTCCATCACTCACCACTGGCATAACACAGTTTCTCTGGACTTCCGCAAGGTCGGAGTTCACCCCATAAAATAAAAATCAAAGTATAGACTAAAGATCGCTGGCCATGGTACTGAAATCGCGACATGTCTATGCGGCTGCATGCCTATCGAATTGATGATAGGCTTTCTGTGGTGCCAAGGCTTAGCTTTGGCTAATGGATAAATGTTAACTGGTAAACAGGCCTATTTGATCGTAATTTTCTACTATTGGCTGGTGGCAATAATATAATTACTTGTTCAGTAATTAAAGTTGTAAATTAAATCATTGCAGATTGTAAAATAAATGTTTGATGCAACCGGATCCTAATCAGCTACCAGAATATACAACTGTCCTGTATAGCCTACCTGAACCTGCATAACATGAGCTGTCATCTCGCTCTCTCGCAGCTTGGATAGAAAGTTGTGTAAAACCAGTCTATTAATAACGCCAAGTCACTCCACCCTCAACACTCGCTAACTAGGGATTGTTTCATTATGCAGTGTACTATATGTAGCTATATACCGTATTTAGCTTTTATTTATACAATTTTAATAAAAGATGCACATCAAATCGCCGAACAATGAAGGAAAAAGTAGTCATCTTGAGGGTCAATTCAGCCACTATTTGTTTGGATAATAGTTTACACAAATGGGCTGCAATGTTCCAGGTAAATCAAATGAAATCCAACTTGAGACTCCCATGGTGTCCTGAAGTCCTCCTTTTTTGTGTGCAAATGTTTTCACCACGGCCTGTAGGTCCAGGTTGCGGGTCCGACTGCTTTCTATACTGAGTATTGACAGCCCAGACAGTTTTTCCTGAGACAGTGTTTAGTATATGTCCTTTGTGCTGCACACAAATCAACTTAGTCTTGAATGATGCATGCCAAGATATAACAGAAGGGACTGTTGATATTATAACCACACAACTCAATTTCCGGTTCACCGGTTTTGTTTGTTTGGAAAGTTAGTTTTTTCTGAGTATATTGGAAAGTTCTTGGTAGCTATCTAGCTTCTTATGTTGGATCCCGCTACGCAGTTGGCATCAGTTGCTGAGACTGCTTGTATCTTTCCAGTGATCCTGCCGACCAAGGACGGGTCTGAGGAGCTATTTGGTGTCGCAGCTAGCCTAGCTGCTAACTAGCTGGACATCGAGCTAGCGAGGTGTTCTTGAACATAGCCCACGACGCGGTTAGCCATTGTGGCTGGGACCGCGGGTTGTCCCAGGTTTGTGGCTATCTAGATCCCTGCTGTTTGTTGGGTAATCAAACAGTCATGTAAGCAACATATTAAGTAATTCTAGTGCCTGATTTCGGGGACTGTCAGCTTGTGGGCTCCCGAGTGGCGCAGAGGTATAAGGCACTGCATCTCAGTGCTAGCGGCGTCACTACAGACCCTGGTTTGATCCAGGGCAATATCACAACCGGCTGTGATCGGGAGTCTTGTAGGGTGGCGCACAATTGGCACAGTGTCGTCCGGGTTAGGGGAAGGTTTGGCCGGGTTAGGCCATCATTGTAAAATAAATTGTTTCTTAACTAAATTGCGTAGTTTAAATAAACATGAATTAAAGATGTTACTGAACTGCTGTATTTGAAGTACAACTCCCTTCTGCTCAGTTCCACTGCTGTTGCTATGGCAACTCAAGCTGTTTTTACCATCAACGTGTAACGGTTGTCGTCGGGAATGGAGGACAAACGCAGCAGGAATGTGGATGCTCATCTTATTTATTTTTAAATAAAGAGAACACCAAAATAACAAACGAAGAACAAAACAGTCTTGTCAGGCAAAAAAGAAACAATCTCCCACAACACTACACCAAACAATTACCCATATATAGGACTCAGAGGCAACGAGAAAGCACCTGCCTCCAATTGAGAGTCCAACCCCCCCATTAACCTACATAGAAATACCACAAACCAGAAAGAACAGACCAAAACCCAGAAATAATAAATCAAACACCCTACTACATAAATCACCACATGAACAAAATACCCTCTGCCACGTCCTGACCAAACTACAATAACAAATAACCCTTATACTGGCCAGGTCGTGACAGTACCTCCCCCCTAAAGGTGGAGACCCCGGATGCACCTCATAAATAAACAAAACAATCCCCCTAAACTAAAGGGAGGGTGGCTGCCGTCACCGACGGCACTTGTGCTACACCCGCCCCCCTCCCCAACCCACCTATACAGGAGGTGGTTCTGGCCTACTGTCCTCCAGAATGCAGATAGACTTGCTCAGTTTTGGGCCGTAGGCAGACTCCCATCGTTCCGGATCGTAGGCAGACCTCTTCCGTTCCACACTGTAGGCAGACTCATTTGATACACAGTTAATCATATTTAGTTCCGGATCGTCAACAGACTTACTCAGTCCCGGGTCGCAGGCAGATTCCCTCGGTCCCGGACTAGACACTGTTGCAGGATACTCTGGACTGCACACTATTGCCGAACTCGAGGCTGGGCTGACGCACTGGAAGCCTGATGCGTGGTGCTGGTACTGGAGGTATCAGCCTGGGAACACGCACCTCAGGGCTAGTGCGGGGAGCGGGAACAGGACGAGTCGGACTGGGCTGACGCACTGGACCGTAGAGGCGTACTGGCGGTCTCGAGCACAGAACTGGCATCGCTCTTACTGGCTGGATGCCCACTTCCCCCTGGCAAATGCGGGGCGCTGGTACTGCACATACCGGCCTAAAAATACTTGGCCTCGCCACTGTACCCATTGCCCCGAAGCACGGGACCTGTCCAGTCACTGGTTGCCCAAAAAAGGTACGGGGATTTGGCCTGGGGCTCAATCCTCGCCCAGCCAAACTACCCGTGTGCCCCCCCCAAAACAAATTATTGGGGCTGCCTCTCGGGCTTAAACGCCAGTCATGTTCCCCTGTAGCGTTCCCTGTCTTCGCTCCACTTCCTCCATGGACCTTCTCCGGCCATAATCTCCCACTTCCACTTCTCACGATCGTCCCTCCGTTGCTCCTTCCTCCGCTGCTTGGTCCTTATTTGGTGGGAGATTCTGTAACGGTTGTCGTCAGGAATGGAGGACCAAAACGCAGCAGGAATGTGGATGCTCATCTTGTTATTTATTTTTAAATAAAGAGAACACCAAAATAACAAACGAAGAACACACAAACAACAAAACAGTCTTGTCATGCTCACACAGGCGAAACAATCTCCCACAACACTACACCAAACAATTACCCATATATAGGACTCTCAATCAAATGCAACGAGAAAGCACCTGCCTCCAATTGAGAGTCCAACCCCCCCATTAATCGACACATAGAAATACCACAAACCAGAAAGAACATAGAGCAAAACCCGGAAATAATAAATCAAACACCCTACTACATAAATCACCACCCAGAACCACATGAACAAAATACCCTCTGCCACGTCCTGACCAAACTACAATAACAAATAACCCTTATACTGGTCAGGACGTGACACAATGTAACTGTTGCTTCTGCAGAGATATCATTTTCTAAACTAAAACTCATAAAGAACTATCTAAGAAGCATTAGGCTCTCGGTTTGATGAGTTTTTGAACACCTAAGTAAGCTCCACTCATTGCACTGGCGCTGTCGTAGCCTTGACAACAGCATTTGTTCACTGACTATCCCCTCATACTATCATTCAGTTTCTTTTTCACTTTTTCAGTCACATTCCTGAAGCCCAAAAAACTACATTTAGCTTCCTGGTACATTTGGAAATGAAAAAGGTTTATGAATGACTCTTTGGAGGGTTACTGTCAAAATGATTTATTATATATACGTATAAATTAAATTGGCTCTTGTGGTCCCCACCTTGCCGGGGCTGCGGGGGTGTCAGGTATGCCAGTGTTTCTCCCCGTATGTTCACTAAGATTAAAGTTATTATAGGTCTGCATAGTTTGAGGTCTGGATTAAACAACACAAATGTCCACTTACAGTAGTTTGTGATATCCATCAGTATGTTGCTCATTTTCATAACCAACAGTCTCTTACTCTATATTTCAGATGTTGAAACCATCAGAAGACATGCAGGTGTGTTTTATACTATGTGACTCTAGCTGTATTTTAGGGAGGAATAGTGTCCTCACTGTCCTGTTGATCTGCTCCAAACTCATCAATACTCTACAAGCCAGAGTATTAGCCTGACATAACTATCATGTATTTACTGTGACAGCTGTAAACATGGGCAAGTAAGGCTGAGACAAAGATTCAATCAGATCAAACGTTAACCAGCGATAGCGGATACCCACATAGGGGATATTTTGGTTGAGGTGGAACTGCATTGGAGCCGTCAATCTGTGTGAGCTGCTCTTGATCATTGTCACGAAGCCCCACCCGCCCCACTGGCTTTAGAAGTTCAGAAAGAGAAGGTGTAGGCTGTACAGACATAATTGCGATCAAATTGGACGATTTCTATCATCCTAATGAAGGGGTAGATTACATCTCATATTCCAATGTGTAAACAAGGCTGCATTTCTGGTAATGCAAGTGCAGCCAATGGCAATGTCCGCTTTTTGTATAATGCCAGGAGTCACTTGTGTATTCAGCCTGGTCTCATAATGCCAGGAGCCATTTGTGTATTCAGACTGGTCTCATACACTAGATGTAACATAGTAAATGTGAATCCGGTACACTGAAATTAGTATGATTTGTTATGTTTGGTATGATTACATAAGATAGAAGGTTACTTAAGGCTAAAACAAAAGGAGGGTGGTTGGTCAGGCTGTGTGGGCGTATAATGTAAACGTCTAGCAACCCAAAGGTTGATGTTCCAATCTCATCACAGACAACTTTAGCATTTTAGCAACTTTCTTAGCTGCTACTTTTTAGCTACTTTGCAACTACTTAGCATGTTAGCTAACCCTGACCTTAACCCTTTTAGCTAACCTTTCCTTAACTCTAACCTTAACCATTTTAGCTAACCTTTCCCCTAAACTTAACCCAACTCCTAAACCCTAGAGCTAGCTCACATTAGCCACCTAGCTAACTTTACCCACAATGAATTGGAATTCGTAACATATCATACGTTTTGAAAATTTGTAACATTGTACATGTTGGAAATTCATAACATATTGTACAAATTGCAATTCATAACTTACCATACAAATTGTAACTCGTAAGGTATCATACAAAATGGGTTATGGACATCCACAAATGAATACATACCATACGAAACGTAACATATCATACTAAATGGATTGTCTCGTATAATCTTACAGAATAATAGCAAGTGCTTTGAGACCACGTTGGTGGATTTGACAGCTCTTAACGCAGTTCCACCTCTGACACTGTCAAAACAACTGCTATGTTGGATAAAACAGATCTGATTGAATCCAGCCATAAATCATGTATTAACATTAGTTTAGAGGTTGTCACCCATGACCTAATGAAAACTGCTACAGGATGTCCTGTTCTCTCTACCTCAGTCACACATGGACCACTAATAGAGGAAGACAGTATGATGTGTCAGAGATCAATACAGTAACATGTTGTCTTCCACTTGTATTATACCAACTGATGTCATGTCATTGTGTTTACCATAGTGTATTATACCAACTGATGTCATGATGTCATTGTGTTTACCATAGTGTATTATACCACTGATGATGATGTCATTGTGTTTACCATAGCGTATTATACCACTGATGATGATGTCATTGTGTTTACCATAGCGTATTATACCACTGATGTCATGATGTCATTGTGTTTACCATAGCGTATTATACCACTGATGTCATGATGTCATTGTGTTTACCATAGTGTATGTTTCTCTCCACAGTGAATGTGACTCTAGACCCTGATACTGCACATTGTAAACTCATCCTGTCTCCGGACGGGAAACAAGTGAGACATGGAGAAGTAAATCAGGTTCTCTCTGACAACGGGAAGAGGTTTACAAATTGGTCCTGTGTCCTCGGAAATGTGGGCTTCTCAGGGAAGTTGTACTATGAGGTGAAGGTGGAGGGGAAGACTGAGTGGACTTTGGGTGTGGTCAGAAAGTCCATCAATATGAATGAAAGTTTAAGACCGATCCCTAATAAAGGATACTGGACTGTGGAGCTGAAGGATGGAAAGTACACAGCTCATGCTGATTCCCCTGTCACCCTCTTACTGAGAGAGAAGCCCCAGAAGGTGGGGGTGTTTGTGGATTATGAGAAGTGTCAGGTCTCCTTCTACAATGTGGAGGACAGGTGTCATATCTACTCTTTCACTGGCTGCACCTTCACTAAGAAACTCTATCCATTCTTCAACCCTGGTGGTTCAGATAGTATTTCACTGGTCATCTGTCCTGTAGATGCCACTGACTGACTGTTTTAAATCCAACAAGGTGCAATTGTTATTTGTGAAATGCTTGTTATTCTGCTAATGTGCAGTAAATATACTATATATATATATATATTTTTTAAGTAGAAAAACAAACCAAAACAGTTTGACAAGAATAATGCAATATTTGTTACATGAGTTGACTTAGTTAATAGATAACGCATTTTTTTTTTTTAATTAGAGGGGCGTTGTTTTTCTAGCTTTCTCCATTGAGGGCATTGTGTGGAACATTCGGTCTTACTGGTCATCTGTCCTGTAGATGTCACTGACTGACTGTTTTAAATCAAACAAGGCAGATACAGTATAAACAGCAGTAACTCCTATTGAGAGACTTAATGTACATGAGTTCTAAGTTATAGATTTCCTGTCAGTCTTTGTTGTTGTTGTAGAGTGGGACAGTATATTGTTTATTGGGTAGGACAGAAAGGTAAAGGTAGGAATGTTGAAAGAGCAATGGGTTGGATCTGAACCCATTCTGGTACTGGACCATCCCAGACCACTGATTATTTGACTAATCTTTGATGTGTCTTTCACCAATCCCTTGGACTGTTCTGTCTTCAGGAGAGTGTGCTATATATTTTTATTCTCTGTGTTTTCTAAAAGTAGTGCTTTCTGTGGTGGTGGGGCAAGCCAGCAGAAAATACGAAGCCTAGCACCGTGATTGGCTCAGTGTTCTGTCTCTCATGGGGACACTTCGTCACGGCGAAGTCAAAGGGTAGACTTCCAAAATTCTAGCCCTTTGGGTGCTGCCATAGAGTTACATTAGAAGTGCCCATCCAAGAAGGCTCAAGGTCATTGGCCACAGATAAAATGACGTCAAATCACGTTACATGTAGAGTAGCTTTGATTGGACTGATCTTGTCAACATCATACTTTCAATATTTTAGCTAGCAGTCAATCATGAATCAAGTCGACAATCTACTGGCAAATCCTTTTAAATCCTTGTCATATGAAGATAAATAATGGAGTGAAGTTATAGATAAAACGTGTCGGTGCTTATCGGCCATTGGACATAAACATTACACAACAAGTTAGAAATCGCAAATTCAACAATGAGTGGTTTGGAAGGGAGTGCTCACAGCACAACAAGGTGAGTCCAAAAATGTATTGTTTGCTGCTCCATAAATGATGTAATATGCCAGGGAGATATGTATACTGTAGCTAAGAAAGTAATACTAAATGTATGTTGTGTTGTAAGCTGTTAGTAGCCCATGTGCCTCATGCTAATAATTTGGTCCCTTTTCCCCTCCTGTACTGACTTGGTGGTGGACATGTAGCCTATTTTAGAGAAATGTAATCATTGAATATTGTAAGAGTTTTCATTTTCCGCTTATATGCCCCCGTTATTTATCCTACGGTTCTTACTTGGTGTACAGGGAGAATACTGTAAGAACAGCCCATGTTCTGAATTCTGTTGCTGTATATTTCAAAAGTGCTGAACAAGTAGTTATATTGAGAATGTCCGTCCTAGCTCGCTCATTTGTCTTAATCGAAATTACTGATTGTCTCTTATCCGCTCGTCGTTCCCTTATGCCATAGTTTGTACATCTCAATTGTCAGTAGAAACCACATTTTGTTTAAACAAGTCAGCCATATCAGCTATATTTTTTAAGGCCGTAAATGAGGCTAAATTAACTGTTTCAATGCCAGACATGGCTCCGCTGATAGCCAGGTGTAGCAGTGGTAAGGTGTTGGGACTGCTGTTGGAACTCTGCTGTTGGGAAAGCTTTATGTTTGCCCTAACAGTGTGTCGGCACTGTTTGTAATCGTTAAAGTGCAATTAATGTATTGTGTTGTGTAGTGGGTTTGCTGGCATGCACAAGATTTACATGCTAAAATTGCAACTGGTTGTGTATCCATTCTGCTTTGTGCTCCTACATGTAGGTAACAATATAGCAGCAGCACAAAATACATGTGTTTTACATATTGGTCATTTGATAATTTAATGTTCTGAAAGAGTGTTTAAAAATAGTTTCAGCTCCATCATTGTCATCAGACAGCCTACTGGGTCAGACAGCCTACTGGGTCAGACAGAGTATTGGATCACACTGTTTCAGACAGGATACTATCAGACTACTGTATCAGACAGACTACTGTACTGATTTTGAAACCATCAGAAGACATGCAGGTGTGTTTTATACTATGTGACTAGCTGTCTTTTAGGGAGGAATAATGTAGTATTGTAAAGTACTTAAAGTATTTTTTCTTAAAGTACTAAAGTTGTTTTTTGGGGTATCTGTACTTTATATGTTTGACTACTTTTGCTTTTACCTCACTACATTTCTAAAGAAAATATTGTACTTTTTACTCCATACATTTTCTCTGACACCCAAAAGTACTCGTTACATTTTGAATGCTTAGCAGGACAGGACAATGGTCCAATTCCCACAATTATCAACAGAACATCCCTGGTCATCCCTACTGCTTCTGATTTGGTGGACTCACTAAACACACATGCTTTGTTTGTAAATTATGTCTGAATGTTGGAGTGTGCCCCTGGCTAGCCGTAACTTTAAAAAAAAATGGTGCCATCTGGTTTGCTTAATATAAGGAATTTGAAATTATTTACACTTTCAAGTATACTTCTGCAATTACATTTACTTTTGTATACTTAAGTATATTTTAAACCAAATACTTTTAGACTTTTACTCAAGTATAATTTTACTGAGTGACTTGTACTTTTACTTGAGTCATTTTCTATTAAGGTATCTTTACTTTTTTAAAGATGCCTTAAGTATGACAATTGGGTACTTTTTCCACAACTGGAATAGTGTCCTCACTGTCCTGTTGATCTGGTCCAAACTCATCAATACTCTACAAGCCAGAGTATTATCGTGGCATAACTATCATGTATGTACTTTTATCACCAGCCATGTGTCTTTGACAGCTGTAATTATGGGCAAGTAAGGCTGAGGCAAACAGTCAATCAGATCAAGCATTAACCAGAGATAGCAGACACCCACATAGGGGATATTTTGGTGGAACTGCATTGTAGGTGTCAATCGGTGAGCAGCTGCTCTTGATCAGTCACGAAGCCCCACCTTTGCCAATCACAAAAAAAGTTCCGAAAGAGAAAGTGAAGGCAATACAGAAATAATTGCGCTCAAATTGAAAAAAACATTCAAGAAAATAATGAGGATTTCTATCATCCTAATGAAGGTGTAGATTACATCTCACATTCTAGTGAGAGAGAATAAAGTAGATGGCACGCGTCAAACGTTTGATTTATGACCCTATGTCCGGATGACGTGTGCATGCCCAAATATGGGCATCCAGTCAGGACATCCTGGCGGGAAGTTATCACGTGCTCTAGGGAGTGCCAATATATGGACATCCGGTCAGGACATTAGAGTGAGTGTTAATTTATGCATATAGTGCATTATTCCTTTGAAGCTGTCACGCTTTAGTTGGTGTTATTTTAACAAGATAGTTCATCTATATATGTTAAAGCATGTGTAGGCCTTTGATCTATCCTGGGGGGGGGGGGGGTCTCTCTGCAGGGGGTGTTTGAAACCATTTAAACAATTCAACAATAGGAGGGCATATATATATATATATATATATATATATATATATATATATATATACAAACATGTGATTTTCCTAGGTAGGGGATCAAAGGAGAGCTGCTCTCCAGGGTAGGGGCTGTCACAGTCAATGCCAGCCTCTTTTTGAAAGGCCTTTACTTATGACTTAAACAGAATCATTTTCTACCCAGCTTATTAATTAATGGTGTGGGCTAAATCAGGTGTTTCTTGGTGGTCTTAAACAAATCTACTGTGAAACAAATGTACACTCTACACATGTTTATTGACTTAAAAAAAGACCACAGTAACATGCCAGATATAGTAGAGATGCTACAAAATCTATTAGTTTTTTCCAAAGCATGTCGGGATGTAAACTACATTGTGCCTGGAAAATTTACGGAGCTGGGGCTTGTGTGGGCTATCCTGCGTGCAAGAGAGCCTGTCTTGACGACAGGATGTCAGGGTTAAACCTATAACCAGGCCCTTTATCTATAAGAAAGGGATAGTAAAAATGTTTAAATAATTATAGCGTGTTTTAAAATGTATGTACTAATGATTTAGAATTAAATAAACTGTATTAATGCTATATCTCACCCTTTAATGAACGGGAATATCTCGTTTTCTTTCACGCCCCGGTCTGTCGCGGAGAAAGGCTTTTTCGGGGAAATATGGGCATGTGCGTTTCAAAACAATGTCTTATTTTATACGAATACAGTCTTTCCTACAACAGACAGTTAGAAACATTTTAAAGGTTATTAAAAGTGTAGTACTGTGTCTGGTAATAATGTATGTATAGCTGTTGTACAACAATGTTTATACATAAAAACATTACATGTTTCAATATTGCGTAGTAAAATGTTTTGTATTAATTATAAGATGTTTTAAAAAGGTCTGTACTAAATATGAATTAAATAAAGGGATTTAAAAGCTGTATCTCACCTTTAACGAAGGGACTCAGAGCGAAAAGACAATCAACATGCCTGTCCCGGTGAAAAAGGCATTCGGAATAGACGTGTGCGTGCACATGGGTGTGTGCGGGCGTGTGTGTGTGTGTGTGTGTGTGTGTTTCAAAACAAAAGGGGGTGGGGGTGTGTGTCTGCATGGGGCGTTTGAAACCAAAAAGGTGTGTGAGGCTGTTTTAGGATTGTGTGTGCGTCTCTTCAATTGGGGTGGGCGCTTTCGATTCAATACCACACAAGCCTTTCAAATACGTATTTATCTCACCCCAGAGGATGTGGGGGCTAAAAAGTAAAACAGCCCCGACAGAATATATCATGTCTAGACAGCCTCCTATGGTTTAAAACAAATGTTATTTCTAATCAGCGCATATACTAACGGTCCCCCCACCCCAGGTCAATACATTTACGTCGGACACCCCCCAAGCTGCTACCCCTGAGGTGCTATGAAGCATAAATGCAATACCGGCAGACAGAATATGTTGTCATGACGTTGGCCTCTTTTGGTACAGGGAGGACAGTTGACCCCCTCCCTTTTGCACCACCACCCAACCTACCTTCCCCCCAACCCAGGCCCTGTGTGTAAAGGGTTGTAGTTCTGGCCTGGTTTAGATCTTATCTGTCGGAAAGATATCAGTTTGTCTCTGTGAATGGTTTGTCCTCTGACAAATCAATTGTAAATTTCGGTGTTCCTCAAGGTTCCGTTTTAGGACCACTATTGTTTTCACTATATATTTTACCTCTTGGGGATGTCATTCGAAAACATAATGTTAAATTTCACTGCTATGCGGACGACACACAGCTGTACATTTCAATGAAACATGGTGAAGCCCCAAAATTGCCCTCGCTAGAAGCCTGTGTTTCAGACATAAAGAAGTGGATGGCTGCAAACTTTCTACTTTTAAACTCGGACAAAACAGAGATGCTTGTTCTAGGTCCCAAGAAACAAAGAGATCTTCTGTTGAATCTGACAATTAATCTGGATGGTTGTACAGTCGTCTCAAATAAAACTGTGAAGGACCTCGGCGTTACTCTGGACCCTGATCTCTCTTTTGAAGAACATATCAAGACTGTTTCATGGACAGCTTTTTTCCATCTACGTAACATTGCAAAAATCAGACATTTTCTGTCCAAAAATGACGCAGAAAAATTAATCCATGCTTTTGTTACTTCTAGGCTGGACTACTGCAATGCTCTACTTTCCGGCTACCCGGATAAAGCACTAAATAAACTTCAGTTAGTGCTAAATACGGCTGCTAGAATCCTGACTAGAACCAACAAAATTTGATCATATTACTCCAGTGCTAGCCTCCCTACACTGGCTTCCTGTTAAGGCAAGGGCTGATTTCAAGGTTTTACTGCTAACCTACAAAGCATTACATGGGCTTGCTCCTACCTATCTTTCCGATTTGGTCCTGCCGTACATACCTACACGTACGCTACGGTCACAAGACGCAGGCCTCCTAATTGTCCCTAGAATTTCTAAGCAAACGGCTGGAGGTAGGGCTTTCTCCTATAGAGCTCCATTTTTATGGAATGGTCTGCCTACCAATGTGAGAGACGCAGACTCAGTCTCAACCTTTAAGTCTTTACTGAAGACTTATCTCTTCAGTAGGTCCTATGATTAAGTATAGTCTGGCCCAGGAGTGTGAAGGTGAACGGAAAGGCTGGAGCAACGAACCGCCCTTGCTGTCTCTGCCTTGCCGGTTCCCCTCTTTCCACTGGGATTCTCTGCCTCTAACCCTTTTACAGGGGCTGAGTCACTGGCTTACTGGTGTTCTTCCATGCCGTCCATGGGAGGGGTGCGTCACTTGAGTGGGTTGAGTCACTGACGTGGTCTTCCTGTCTGGGTTGGCGTCCCCCATTGGGTTGTGCCATGGCGGAGATCGTTGTGGGCTATACTCGGCCTTGTCTTAGGACGGTAAGTTGGTGGTTGGAGACATCCCTCTAGTGGTGTGGGGGCTGTGCTTTGGCAAAGTGGGTGGGGTTATATCCTGCCTGTTTGGCCCTGTCCGGGGGTATCATCGGATGGGGCCACAGTGTCTTCTGATCCCTCCTGTCTCAGCCTCCAGTATTTATGCTGCAGTAGTTTATGTGTCGGGGGGCTAGGGTCAGTCTGTTACATCTGGAGTATTTCTCTTGTCTTATCCGGTGTCCTGTGTGAATTTAAATATGCTCTCTCTAATTCTCTCTTTCTCTCTTTCTCTCTTTTTGTCTTTCTCTCGGAGGACCTGAGCCCTAGGACCATGCCTCAGGACTACCTGGTATGATGACTCCTTGCTGTCCCCAGTCCACCTGGCCGTGCTGCTGCTCCAGTTTCAACTGTTCTGCCTGCGGCTATGGAACCGACAACTACTATGATTATTATTATTTGACCATGCTGGTCATTTATGAACATTTTAACATTTTAACATCTTGACCATGTTCTGTTATAATATCCACCCTGCACAGCCAGAAGAGGACTGGCCACCCCTCATAGCCTGGTTCCTCTCTAGGTTTCTTCCTAGGTTTTTGGCCTTTCTAGGGAGTTTTTCCTAGGGAGTTTTTCCTAGCCACCGTGCTTCTTTCACATGCTTTGCTTGCTGTTTGGGGTTTTAGGCTGGGTTTCTGTACAGCACTTTGAGATATCAGCTGATGTACGAAGGGCTATATAAAAATAAATTTGATTTGATTGATTTCTAAAAACTCTAAAATTCCAGGAGAGTCTCTGGCCACATGGCCCATAGAGAGACACAGGAAATTCTTCCAACTCATAGAATTGGAGAACCGAGCGACATGTGTGTTCTGGAGAAGGTATGGAAGATTGGTGAAGAATCCAGCTACGAACTGATCCGCTTGGTACAATTTTGTGATACTCAGAAGAGACAATATAGCCATATTACCATAAAACTGTTTATATAATAGACTCAGCTTGAGACTTGCATCATAATGGGTGTATAGAATGTATTAACAAGGATGACGTTTTTATAATACATTGAGATGCTATTGTACTGATGTTAATGGGATAGAATTGTATTTCTGTAACCAAGTCTAGCTCAGTCATAGGCACGCCCCCAGGGACACATACAGGACCAGGCGTCATTTGACAAACCTGTTCAAGGGTCACTATAAAACCCTCCGCTGATTTACATTTCTTCAGACCAGGCCTCCACTCCATGGCCAATAGGTTTTACCATCCAATTCCTCTACTGAAAGTGAACCATACCACGTGGTTAACTTTTAGACTATTGATACCGACAGAATAAGAACAAGTCTTAGATATTAATTATTAGTCTGCAGCTAAGTAAATTATATCATCGAACGCGAAGACCAACGAAACATCCATTCTATGACGACATTAATGAATGTTGCTCTGAAAGATCCATTCTAACCGAGAGAGAGAGAGAGAGAGAGAACGCGGAGAAAACTCCCCAACAGAACCGAACTCTCCAACAAAGAACGACGACACACTGAGCGTAAATATATATTGATTGCAATTGTTCCCGAATGAGTGAGCCTTCAATCCACTCCTGACGTGGATAGGCGATACCCTAAGAAGGAGACAGACTGTTAAAAGAACAGGCATTTCTCAGCCTTGACATACAGGTCATTCCCCAACAGGCGACCGAGCACTCTGCGCACCAGGGACACATGCTCGGCACGTGTAGCGGAGTATATCAGAATGTCATCGATATACACCACTACACCCTGCCCGTGCATGTCCCTGAAAATCTCGTCTACAAAAGATTGGAAGACTGATGGAGCATTCTTCAACCCGTACTGCATGACGAGGTACTCATAATGCCCTGAGGTGGTACTAAATGCTGTCTTCCACTCGTCTCCCTCTCGGATACGCACCAGGTTGTACGCACTCCTGAGATCCAGTTTGGTGAAAAAGCGCGCCCCGTGCATTAACTCAATTGCCGTGGCGATCAGAGGTAGCGGGTAACAGTACCCCACCGTGATTTTATTGAGACTTCGATAATCAATGCACGGGCGCAGACCTCCATCCTTCTTCACAAAAAAGAAACTCGAGGAGACGGGTGAAATGGAGGACCGAATGTACCCCTGACGCAGGGATTCGGAGACATATGTCTCAATAGCCAACGTCTCCGCTTGCGACAGGGGATACACGTGACTCCTGGGAAGTGCAGCATCTACCATGAGATTTATTGCACAATCCCCCTGTCGATGGGGTGGTAATTGAGTCGCCTTCTTTTTACAGAAGGCAAGAGCCAAATTGGCATATTCGGGGGGGATGTGCACGGTGGAGACCTGGTCTGGACTTTCCACCGTAGTAGCACCAACGGAAACCCCTACACACCTACCGAAGCTCTCTCGCGACCACCACATGAGAGCCCTCTGTGGCCAAGAAAAAGTGGGATTATGGCACGTTAGCCAAGGTAGACCCAGCACCACGGGATACGCAGGAGTGTCAATAAGGAAAAGACAAATGTTTTCCTTGTGACCCCCCTGCGTCACCATACTCGAAGGAGCTGTCGCCTCCCTGATAAACCCTGACCCTAATGGTCGACTATCTAATGTGTGAACGGGGAAAGGCACATCCACGGGTACAATGGGTATCCCTAAACTATGAGCAAACGCTTGATCAATAAAATTCCCAGACACGCCTGAATCTACTAGTGCCTTATGCTGGGAATGAGGGGGGGAAAAAATCTGGAAAAGTGACAGACACAAATAAACTGCTCAAAAAAATAAAGGGAACAGTAAAATAACACATCCTAGATCTGAATGAATGAAATAATCTTATTAAATACTTTTTTCTTTACATAGTTGAATGTGCTGACAACAAAATCACACAAAAATAATCAATGGAAATCCAATTTATCAACCCATGGAGGTCTGGATTTGGAGTCACACTCAAAATTAAAGTGGAAAACCACACTACAGGTTGATCCAACTTTGATATAATGTCCTTAAAACAAGTAAAAATGAGGCTCAGTAGTGTGTGTGTGGCCTCCACGTGCCTGTATGACCTCCCTACAACGCCTGGGCATGCTCCTGATGAGGTGGCGGATGGTCTCCTGAGGGATCTCCTCCCAGACTTGGACTAAAGCATCCGCCAACTCCTGGACAGTCTGTGGTGCAATGTGGCGTTGGTGGATGGAGCGAGACATGATGTCCCAGATGTGCTCAATTGGATTCAGGTCTGGGGAACGGGCGGGCCAGTCCATAGCATCAATGCCTTCATCTTGCAGAAACTGCTGACACACTCCAGCCACATGAGGTCTAGCATTGTCTTGCATTAGGAGGAACCCAGGGCCAACCGCACCAGCATATGGTCTCACAAGGGGTCTGAGGATCTCATCTCGGTACCTAATGGCAGTCAGGCTACCTCTGGCGAGCACATGGAGGGCTGTGCGGCCCCCCAAAGAAATGCCACCCCACACCATGACTGACCCACCGCCAAACCGGTCATGCTGAAGGATGTTGCAGGCAGCAGAACGTTCTCCACGGCGTCTCCAGACTCTGTCACGTCTGTCACATGTGCTCAGTGTGAACCTGCTTTCATCTGTGAAGAGCACAGGGCGCCAGTGGCGAATTTGCCAATCTTGGTGTTCTCTGGCAAATGCCAAACGTCCTGCACGGTGTTGGGCTGTAAGCACAACCCCCACCTGTGGACGTCGGGCCCTCATACCACCCTCATGGAGTCTGTTTCTGACCGTTTGAGCAGACACATGCACATTTGTGGCCTGCTGGAGGTCATTTTGCAGGGCTCTGGCAGTGCTCCTCCTGCTCCTCCTTGCACAAAGGCGGAGGTAGCGGTCCTGCTGCTGGGTTGTTGCCCTCCTACGGCCTCCTCCACGTCTCCTGATGTACTGGCCTGTCTCCTGGTAGCGCCTCCATGCTCTGGACACTACGCTGACAGACATAGCAAACCTTCTTGCCACAGCTCGCATTGATGTGCCGTCCTGGATGAGCTGCACTACCTGAGCCACTTGTGTGGGTTGTAGACTCCGTCTCATGCTACCACTAGAGTGAAAGCACCGCCAGCATTCAAAAGTGACCAAAACATCAGCCAGGAAGCATAGGAACTGAGAAGTGGTCTGTGGTCCCCACCTGCAGAACCACTCCTTTATTGGGGGTGTCTTGCTAATTGCCTATAATTTCCACCTGTTGTCTATTCCATTTGCACAACAGCATGTGATATTTATTGTCAGTGTTGCTTCCTAAGTGGACAGTTTGATTTCACAGAAGTGTGATTGACTTGGAGTTACATTGTGTTGTTTAAGTGTTCCCTTTATTTTTTTGAGCAGTGTATATGGGCAACAGAGGGCTCTGGATGAGAATGGTGCCTACTCACCTGGGGTGGCGCCAGATCACCCTGCCTGCTACCTCGATTACCAGAAGAACCTACCCGGCACCGACCAGCAGTGTGACCTCTGCGGTCATAGATGGTGCACGAGCAGGAACCCCCTCCGGTCTCCCTGTGCACCCTCTCTCCCAGCTCCATGGGTATAGGAGAGGGGGTGCGGGAGGAAGGAACCACCAGAACCCGATCTGGACATCCACGAGCAGCCAGCAAGTTGTCCAGCCGGATGGACAGATCCACCAGCTGGTCGAAGGTGAGGGTGGTGTCTCTGCAGGACAGCTTCCGACGGACGTCCTCACGCAGACTGCAGCGGTAATGGTCGATCAGGGCCCCGTGATTCCATCCCGCACCGGCTGCCAGGATCCTGAACTCCAGGGCAAAATCCTGGACGCTCCTCGTCTCCTGCCTCCTGGGGACCTTCGCTGCATGCTCCGTGCCATGGATCATCACTACTGGTTCCGCACCATGGATCATCACTGGAGGCTTTGTGCCATGGATCATCACTGGAGGCTCCGGGCCATGGATCATCACTGGAGGCTTCGTGCCATGGATCATCCCTACAGGCTTCGTGCCATGGATTATCGCTGGAGGCTTCGGACCATTGATCATCACTGGAAGCTTCCTACAGGGAGCTGGAACCGGTCTCACCAGACTGGGGAGACGCACTGAGGACCGCGTGCTCAAAGCAGGCACCGGCCGTACTGGGCTATGGAGGCGTACTGGAGGAAGAGTGCGAGGAGCAGGCACAGGATGTACTGGGCTATGGTACACGTCAATATTATTCTCAGAAGCTACCCGGAACATTTCCCAATCCACGTGATCAAAACAATCTTGAAGTGTGGATTCCGATTGGTAAAACCAGCGTTGAATAGTCCTTAGCACGGGTACTTCCTGTTTGAGTTTCTGCCTATAGGAAGGGAGGAGCAAAATGGAGTCATGGTCAGATTTACCGAAAGGAGGGCGGGGGAGGGCCTTGTATGCATCCCGGAAGTTGGAGTAACAATGGTCGAGTGTTTTTCCAGCGGGAGTTGTACAGTTCATTTACATTTTACATTTTAGTCATTTAGCAGACGCTCTTATCCAGAGCGACTTACAGTAGGGACGTCATGGTATCGGCTTGAGGGAGGATATACACGGCTGTGACAATAACCGAAGAGAATTATCTTGGGAGATAATACGGTAGGCATTTCATTGTGAGGTATTCTAGGATGGGTGAACAAAAGGACTTGAGTTCCTGAATGTTATTACAATTACAACATGAGTCGCTAATCATGAAACATACACCCCCACCCTTCTTCTTCCCGGAGAGATGTTTATTCCTGTTGTGGCGATAGACTGAGAATCTAGATGGTTGGACCGACTCCGACAGTATATCCCGAGAGAGCCATGTTTCCATGAAACAGAGTATGTTACAATCCCTGATGTCTCTCTGGAAAGAAACCCTTGCCCTGATCTCATCAACCTTGTTTTCCAGGGACTGAACATTAGGAAGTAATATACTCGGAAGCGGTGGGTGGTGTGCATGCCTCCTAAGTCTGACTAGAAGACCGCTCTGACTCCTCTTCTCCGCCGGCGTTGTTTTGGGTCAGCCTCTGGAATCAGTTCAATTGCCCTGGGTGGTGCGAACAAAGTCGTATTCCTGGTCGTAATGCTGGTAGTGATAGTGAATTTCCGCCACTCTGATATCCAATAGTTCTTCCGGGCTGTATGTAATAACACATAACATTTTCTGGGCTAACAATGTAAGAAAGAATACATAAAAAAAATACTGCAAAGTTTCCTAAGAACTAGAAGCGAGGCAGCCCTCTCTGTCGGCGCCATTGTCATCATCATCATCATATTAAACTTTTAGCAATACTTGTGTGTTGTTGTTGTTGCAGATATATGTTTGTATAAGGGGCAAAGCGGAAACTAGACTAGGATGAAGGGGTGTTGGAAGACAAAGCGATGGCGCCACCGTGGCCCACGACCACTACAACGACCCCCAACCCCAACGGCCTCAGCCTAGGCCTCTCCAAGGTGACCTACAATATTTAAAGATCTTGTTCATTTCTTTTCTTGAACCGTTTATACAGTATGCTTTTATCCTAAGTGTCATAAGTTATATTTTTCTCCTCACATACACAATATAATATATTATATTGATAACATACTGAAGTTCTTATTCATTTGGGGTTCAAACCTGAGATAAGTAGACTTAACATGGAATTGAATCAATAAAACATGGACTTAAGTCAATTATGTTTTACTCAAGTCCACATTAAGTCAACTTATCTCAATGTGAATATGTCCCATAATACAGTAGTAAACATCCACCAGACTGTCCACTGTAGTAACTTGTTACATCTCTATTCCCTCCAAGGTGTCATACAACCTCCAGAGACAGGCCATCTTCAACATCTCTCTTATGAAGCTTTATAACCACCGGCTTCTGAGCGAGCCTGGAGAAACGTGTTCTCATCAACAACATGCTGTGCTGCATCCAGGAAGACCTAAAACAGGAGGGCTCGCTGCGTCGTCCAGCTCTCCTCCTGCCCCCCTCACCCCCGCAGCCGATCCTATGGACGAGAGATCCTGCGATGCCCCCCCGCCCACATTCGGCGGCGTGCTGTCTGTGGTGGCTACCGCCACCCCGTCCCTTTCCCAGCAGCCTTCAGGGTTGCTCTGAGTCAGCCCCTTTACCCTCGCCACTCCCCCACTTAGCGACCACGCCCACCTGTCTGTCATCGGTGTGGTTGTCATCCGGTGGCCTGTCTCTCTGGAGGTCTGCCTCACGCCCACCTTGCTATTGGAGGAAGACGGAGACGACACCTCCTTTTGCACTTTGGCCCCGCCTAAGTCTCCTCCTCCTCCTCCCCCCTATGCCCCTCGCCCACTCCAGATGACCTCTACCCTCTCCAGGGTACCTGTGACTGCCTGCTGCAGAGACACTTTGTCCCCTACCCTGGGTGACACAGAGCAGCACTGTCCTCTCTCAGCCACACCACAGACAATAATAACCAGAACAACAACAGCAGCTAATACTATTAAGACTACTACCTTCACCACAGTAATTTTACATTGGCGCGTAATGTTGAGCACACGTATTACAGAAATACTCATCATAAACTTTGAACACTATAGAAGTGTTATGCACAGAATTCGTAGGTGAGGGGGACATTTAACACAGACTGGCCTGAAACTTGCAGAGAGTTTCTGTTTAGGGGGGTGGAGACTTCACATGTCACGTCAGTATGTTTCTCTTAAAATCTTCCCCCAGAACATAGTCAAGCATCTGACGCAAAACGTGAGATTTTAGTTGTGGGTTTCTGAGATTATTGGTATTTCTAACACCCATCCCAGTCAGTGTGAGGCGTGAGAGAGAAAGGCGAACAACGATTTCATGTCATTACTATCATTTGTAATTATTTTATAAGACTTTTGGTGTGATTTGTTTGTAAGTTATTTATTTTCTTTGTGTAGCTAACGCCTGTATTGTATTATAAGTGTACAGAATGTGTGGTAGGTAATGTACGCTATGAAGCCTAAATGGAATCTGAGGGGAAAGTCATGTCTATCACTATACATTATCTTTGGTTTCATTTATTTATTTTTTACTTGATCTGGCGTCTTCACCCGGTAAGAGTCAACACTGCTAACCCTATTTCAGCTGGGGTGTGTTCATTAATGCAAACCGCAACGGAAAATGTTTGGCAAAATGTTTTTGGCTATTTTCTTCCATTTGGTTCCTAGAGAATAGACCCCTGGCTTTTTACACTGGTGTTGTTGTTTTTCTATTTGTGTGCAAGGGCAAGGTTCACGGAGCAGTACGAAACTCTCCAACATCTGACGTCAGACTCCATAGCCTACTTATCTTTCTTCAACATCTAATGTCAGACTCCAAAGCCTACTTTACTCTCTCGTACCTCTGACGTCAGACTCCAAAGTCTACTTTACTCTCTCGTACCTCTGACGTCAGACTCCAAAGTCTACTTTACTCTCTCGTACCTCTGACGTCAGACTCCAAAGTCTACTTTACTCTCTCGTACCTCTGACGTCAGACTCCAAAGTCTACTTTACTCTCTCGTACCTCTGACGTCAGACTCCAAAGCCTACTTTAGACCCTCAATACCAACAGTAATGTCTATATGGAAGGAAGACTTTCTAACACTTGGGTTTGGGTTGCTGGTTGTTGTTAGAAATTACATTTTATTAAGACTGCGTGGACTTGGACCCGTTGTTAAAAGAGATATTTTATTATGACTGTGTAGACTTGGACTGTCACGCCCTGACCATAGAGAGCCCTCGGGGTTCTCTATGGTGTAATAGGTCAGGCCGTGACTAGGGGGGTTTCTAGGTATTATATTTCTATGTTGGTGTATGTGTATGGTTCCCAATTGGAGGCAGCTGATAATCGTTGCCTCTAATTGGGGATCATACTTAGTGTGTTCCTTTTCACCTCTTGTTTCGTATGTGTGCTTATGTGCGCTACGTACTTCACATTGTTATATCTTTGTTGTTTTGATAAGATTCACTATCATTAAAATGTGGAACTCTACTCGCTGCGCCTTGGTCCAATTATTTATATGACGTCGTGACAGAATATCCCACCAAGTGAGGACCAAGCAGCGTGCTCAGGAGGTGAAGGAGAGTTGGTCATGGGAAGAGATACTGGGTGGATGCCGAGGAGTAAAGGAGGACAGCGACGACGCCGGGGTCCGCGGCCACAAACAGCCCAAGGGCAACCCCAAGTTTTTTTTTGTGGGGGGGGGGGGGCACAAGGGGCGATCGGCCGAGTTGAGACCCAGAGACCGTCTGGGAGTTGATGGAGCAGTTTGAGGAGGGTTATCGGAGAGAGGTGTTGGCTAGGAGTATGCTGCAGCGCAGGCGTTTTGAAGAGCGTGTCATCAGTCTGGTGAAACCTGTACCGGCTCCACGCACCAGGCCTCCAGTGCGCCTTCCCAGCCCGGTAGGTCCTGTGCCGGCTCCCCGCACTCCAGTGACGGAACACGGCTCGGAGCTTCCTGTGCCGGTGCCATGGCCGGAGCCTTCCTCTCCGCCAGTGCTCAGTCCAGGCACGGGTCCAGTCCCGTTCCATGGCCGGAGCCTTCCTCTGTGCCGGTGCCCAGTCCAGGCACGCCGTCCAGTCCCGCTCCATGGCCGGAGCCTTCCTCTGCGCCGGTGCTTAGTCCAGGCACGGTGTCCAGTCCCGCTCCATGGCCGAAGCCTTCATCTGCGCCGGTGCCCAGTCCAGGCACGGTGTCCAGTCCCGCTCCATGGCCGGAGCCTTCCTCTGCGCCGGTGCCCAGTCCAGGCACGCCGTCCAGTCCCGCTCCATGGCCAGAGCCTTCCTCTTCGCCGGTGCTCAGTCCAGGCACGGCGTCCATTCCCGCTCCATGGCTGGAGCCTTCCTCTGCGCCGGTGCCCAGTCCAGGCACACCGTCCAGTCCCGCTCCATAGCCGGAACCTTCCTCTGCTCCAGTGCCCAGTCCGGGCACGGCGTTCAGCCCGGCTCCATGGCTAGATCTGCGGTCTGAGCTGGTGTTACGTCCCGCACCGGAACCGCCACCGACGCTAGTTGCCCACCCTAACCCTCCCTATCTAGTTTCAGGTTTTGCAGTCAGAGTCCGCACCTTTGGGGGGGTGGGGGGGGTACTGTCACGCCCTGACCATAGAGAGCCCTTGGGGTTCTCTATGGTGTAATAGGTCAGGCTGTGACTAGGGGGGTTTCTAGGTATTATATTTCTATGTTGGTGTATGTGTATGGTTCCCAATTGGAAGCAGCTGATAATCGTTGCCTTTAATTGGGGATCATACTTAGTGTGTTCCTTTTCCCACCTGCGATGTGGGATATTGTTTCGTACGTGTGCTTATGTGCGCTACATACTTCACGTCGTTATATCTTTGTTGTTTTGATAAGTTTCACTATCATTAAAATGTGCACCTCTATTCATGCTGCGCCTTGGTCCAATTATTTATATGACGGTCGTGACATGGACCCGTTGTTGAAATAGATATTTTATTATGACTGTATAGACTTGGACCTGTTGTTAAAAGTTATACTTTATCATGACTGTGTAGACTTGGACCTGTTGTTAAAAGTTATACTTTATCATGACTGTGTAGACTTGAACCTGTTGTTTAAAGTCTGGTCTGACAATGTGAAGATGGCTATGTGTTGTGGTGATCCAGTTGGTCCACTGGGAAAGACTGTGTCTGTATTCCAAATGGCACCCTATTCCAAGGCTATTTTTCACAGACCTTGGATCTGGGCCTTTTTCTATGCAATATTACCAACATACCTGTCAGAGAGAGAAATCACGATTGGGGTCAATTCCATTTCAATTCCATTACATTCAGGAACTACACTCACATTCTGATTCCAACCCTCTTCATCCTTTTAATTAGGACAGTTTGGAATTGGAATATGTTTACATTCTGAATTGCCTCAAATTAAAATGGAATTGACCCCAACCCTGTCAAATACATGAATGGATCACTCTTTTGGCATCAAGGTGTGGACTGTAGAATATACTATATAAAAGAAATGGGTAGGTGTATCCTTCATTTGTAACTTCTTCATTGTTATACTTTGTTGTTGCTATTTTAGAAAACCAAGTATGTAGCGTTTATACCTGCATCTGTCTTCTCAGTGCTCTGATTTATACCTGCATTTGTCTTCTCAGGGCTCGGATTTATACCTGCACCTGTCTTAGGGCTCGGATTTATACCTGCATCTGTCTTCTTGTGTCTCTGATTTATACCTGCATCTGTCTTCTCAGGGCTCTGATTTATACCTGCATCTGTCTTCTCAGGGCTCTGATTTATATCTGCATCTGTCTTCTCAGGGCTCTGATTTATACCTGCATTTGTCTTCTCAGGGCTCGGATTTATACCTGCACCTGTCTTAGGGCTCGGATTTATACCTGCATCTGTCTTCTTGTGTCTCTGATTTATACCTGCATTTGTCTTCTCAGGGCTCTGATTTATACCTGCATCTGTCTTCTCAGGGCTCTGATTTATACCTGCATCTGATTCTCAGGGCTGATTTACACCTGCATCTGTCTTCTCAGGGCTCTGATTTATACCTGCATTTGTCTTCTCAGGGCTCGGATTTATACCTGCACCTGTCTTAGGGCTCGGATTTATACCTGCATCTGTCTTCTTGTGTCTCTGATTTATACCTGCATTTGTCTTCTCAGGGCTCTGATTTATACCTGCATCTGTCTTCTCAGGGCTCTGATTTATACCTGCATCTGATTCTCAGGGCTGATTTACACCTGCATCTGTCTTCTCAGGGCTGATTTACACCTGCATCTGTCTTCTCAGTGCTCTGATTTTACACCTGCATCTGTTTTGCCAGTTCTCTGATTTATATCTGCATCTGTCTTCCCAGGGCTGATTTACACCTGCATCTGTCTTCTCAGGGCTCTGATTTATACCTGCATCTGTCTTCTCAGTTCTCTGATTTATATCTGCATCTGTCTTCCCAGGGCTGATTTACACCTGCATCTGTCTTCTCAGGGCTCTGATTTATACCTGCATCTGTCTTCTCAGTTCTCTGATTTATATCTGCATCTGTCTTCTCAGGGCTGATTTACACCTGCATCTGTCTTCTCAGTGCTCTGATTTCAGTCAAAGTTGAATGAAACGTGCAGTATACTGCCATATCCACACTCACTGTGTACTGTATTCTCATTCAGTATGAAATCATGACATACTCACCCAGTCAGTGATTTAGGTGAGTATGTATCAGCTCTATATGTTCTATTTCTATGCTCTCTCTCTCTCTTTGAGCTATTCACTGTTTGCCTCTCTTACAGCGGGAACCCTCTGGTTGAGTTCCTGCCTGACTAGATGTGCGGGCATTACATTCCATCAACCAATGGTTGAGTGCCACGTCATCAAATGTGCAGTCATGCATCAGATAGGCTGCATCATATGATGTGGTTAGTTGATATGTTAAATATATCATCAGATTAATATATATTATGTGGTTAGTTGATATGTTAAATATATCATCAGATTAATATATATTATGTGGTTAGTCTCTCTCTCTCTCTCTCTCTCTCTCTCTCTCTCTCCTTCCTCCTTCCTCCAGGTATGATCCTGTTTTGTTTGTTCCTTTGTAGGTTTACTTAGTTTCCACTCAGTCATGTTCACACACACAGATTCATGCATCCATGCACTTTACCTTCACCCTACATTATGACATTTCCACACCTCATGTCCCCTCATTGTTGCCACAGGCTATGAGCCGGCCTGTGACAAGTGGGGGCTCATCCGTAAGTTAAAGTTTATTGTACTTTAGTATTTTAGTTTACTTTAACATTTTGTCATAGTTGGTTAAGGTTTTGTCTAGGTTGTCTTTGCTTTATTATTGATACGTTTGTTTATTTGTAATTTGGCTTATTTGACTATTGTGTTATAGTTAACTTGGGTTAAGTTGGCAATCTGAAATGTTTCTGTTTTGAGGGGATGTTTTGGTTAGGCCAATATTGTTGAAGAGCCCGTTGTGAGCCATGTGTTATTTTGGTTCAGTTAGCTTGGTAGCTAAATTTGGTTAACAATTCACTCTGGGTTTTTCTGGGTTTTTGTTGAAGTGGGAGTCCTCTCCTGTTTAGGCTTTGATCAGCGAGTGTCAATAGGAGGCTCGTGGTGTTTTTGTTTTAGGTGGCAGTGAACGTGGGTAGAGCTTCCCTTTTCCCCTACATCGGCTCGGGAGCACCTCCGTGGTTATGGGGGGGCCGCCAGTTCTGGTTGTCTTTTCCACTCCACTGGTTTTGTGTGCATAAAACCCCACCACATGTGACTGCACGAAGACCAGGGCCAGTTAGTTAGTTGTTTTTGGAGGATAGTGGGGTGTGGCTCCTGTCCTTGAACCCAGACTGACAGCAGGTGAGTTGTGTGTTTGTTTTTTTTAGCATTTGTAATAGTTGTATTGGTTGAGGAAAATGTCTTCCATTCTGAGCAGTTTTGTTCAAGCTCCTTCAGAGGTAGCCTTAGAGTTGTGTACTAAGGACCAGTTAATTGAAATTGCTGAACATTATCAGATTGAGATTGTTGATAAAAAAATTAAAGAGACTGTTAAAGTTAAATTAAAGCAGGGTCTTAAGGAAATAGGTGTTTTTTGGGGTCAGTCTGCTCGTAGTGAAGGTACAAGTTTTCAGTCTAGCCCTTCATTAACTTTTGAGCAGCAGAGGGAGCTAGAGCAATTGAGAAATGCTAATAGACCAAAAGAATTACCACAGTTTGATGTTTCACAGAATCTTTGTTTGTTGCCTAAATTTGATGAGTCAGATCCAGATCCATACTTTACTTTATTTGAGCGTATTGCGGAAGGTAGAGCTTGGTCTGATTTGGACATGACTATGTTGCAATGTGTACTTATAGGTAAAGCACGTGAGGCTTTTGCAGCACTGAGTGTAGCTGACAGTAAAGTGTATGCTAAAGTTAAATCAGCAGTTCTGAAGGTCTATGAACTTGTGCCAGAGGCATATCGTCAACGTTTTCGTTACAGGAAAAAGCTGGATTCACAAACCTATTCTGAGTTTGTTTGTGATTTGACTTCTGCATTTAATTGTTGGTGTACAGCTTCTGAAGTTAGTACTTTTGAGGGTCTGTCTAATTTGATTGTGTTTGAACAATTCAAAAATTCTGTCTGACCAGGTTGCTACATACATGAATGAACGTAAAGTTAAGTCTCCAAGTGATGCAGCAGTCCTTGCAGATGAGTACAGGCTAACTCATAAAAGCCATTTTGAGTCAAACAGTGACATGTACCATAAAAATAACTTTACTCCTAGGAATAGTAGTTCAACTTTTTCTGGAGCTTCTTTCCAAAGGCCTCAGCAGAAGTTTGGGTCTGGAGGACTTAAAACACCGGTGAATGCTAATACCTGTCGCTACTGTTTAGTTGAAGGACATTGGAAGAAAGATTGTCCTCTACTTAAATCCAAAAAGTCAGGTCAAGTTAAACCTGCTGTGATGGCAGCTCCTGTTACAGCCTCTGACCACCAGGGTGAGCTTTTTCAGCCACTAGTTGAGTTTGATTCTCAGTCTTCCCACTGTGATTTTTCAGCCTTTATTTCAGATGGTGTAGTGTCCCTAAAAGGTGGCAACCAAAATGTTTCGATCAAGAGACACTGGAGCTTTAGATTCTTTTATTCTGGAATATGTTTTGCCGTTCTCTAAGGAGTCTGATACTGGCAGATGTGTAATGGTACGTGGTATGGGTTTAGTTCCATTCTCTTCTCCTTTACATGAAGTTACCCTAAAATGTGGTCTGGTAGAGGGTGATGTAGATGTTGGGGTTAGACCCCAGTTGCCAGTAGAGGGAGTCCACATGATTTTGGGGAATGACTTGGCAGGTAGTAAGGTGTGGGCAGATGGCAAACTAAACATCTTTACGAAGCAACCTTCAGTGTCCCCCAGCAAGTGTATCTCCAGATCGCAACTGTCTCCTGAGGTATTTCCAGTTTGTGCTGTTACCCGCGCTGCCTCTCGTAATAAGGTTGAGAGTAAGCCAGAAAGTCTTGAGTTGCCAGTCAAACTCCAGACAGAACAGTTGACTAGTTCTAGAGATTCATTGATGGCTGAGCAAAAGGCCGATACTACCTTGGCTGATCTGTTTGAGAAAGTTGTTCCTGATTCAGTGGTGAGGAGTAGTGCTCAGTGCTATTTTCTTCTTGATGGGCTGTTGGTCAGGAAATGGGTTCCACACTATGATCAGGGTCTAGCAGAACCAGTCTTTCAAATAGTTGTACCTACTACTTTGCAAAATAAAGTGTTGCAAACTTCACATGGTGATGTGGCAGGTCATATGGGTGTTCGTAAAACTTATGATCGCATAGTCCGTTATTTTTTCTGGCCACGTTTAAAGCGGGATGTATCTCAGTTTATTAAAACTTGTGATACGTGTCAGCGCACAAGCAAGCCAAACCAGGTTTATTTGCTCAGGTTCTCAAACAGCTTAAAGTTTAACACAATAAGTCTACTGCGTTCCATGCCCAGAGTCGGGGAGCTTTGGAACGTTTTCATCAAACTTTAAAATCCTTGCTTCGTGCATACTGTACAGAACTGTCTGCAGATTGGGAGGAGGGGTTACCTTGGTTGTTACTAGCTGCTCGTGAAGTAGTGCAGGAAAGCACAGGGTGTAGCCCAAATGACTTAGTGTTTGGTCATAAGGTGCGTGGGCCTTTAGCAGTGCTGCAGGATGGTTATTTGCCTGAGGAACCACCTTGGAACCTTATTGACTATGTAAATGGTTTTAGGTTGAAGTTGTATAGGGCTGGTGAACTGGCGAAAGAAACTAAAATGTTCTCAACAGAAAATGAAACTTAAATATGACGGACAGCCTGAGCTGCGTGAGTTTAGTCCCGGTGATCGTGTACTTGCTCTTTTTTGCCTCTTGTAAGTTCACCTTTTCAGGCAAAATACTGTGGTCCTTTCACTGTGTTGTGCAAAGTGTCAGATTTGAACTATCTTATTGAAACCCCTGGTCATAGGAAGTCCTCTAAATTATGCCATGTGAACCTGTTAAAATGTTATCACTCCTGTGATCTAAGCAAAGTGGAAGGCACTCCTGCGGTGAGGTCAGCGTTGACTGCTGCTACAGTCACTGCATCTTGTGGCTTTAACTTTGTGGAGGGGGGAGAACAGGAGGTAGTTAGGGTTTCGGATGAGGTCTTACAAGGTCGGTTGAAAAACTCCCAGACTTTGCAAAACCTTGGGGTTTTGGTAGATAATATAGACTCTGAGAAACGTGATGAATTGGTAGCTCTTATTAGAAGCTACCCTGTTTTTGTTTTCTGACACTATCGAAAACCCACTTAATTGAGCATGACATAGACATCGGAGATGCTAAGCCTATCAAACGGATTTTGTGTATCTGAGGAGAAGGGACTGCAATTGGATTCCAACGTGGTCGTCTACTCAGACTCCTGGGAGAAGTATGTCTGGAGAGTGCAAGCCCTGTTCGAAAGACTGGTGTGGGCCAGGTTGACTATCAATTTGGCAAAGTGTGAGTTTGCCAAAGCTACAGTCACATACCTAGGCAAGGTTGTTGGTCAGGGTGTTGTCTGTCCCGTGGAAGCCAAGGTTCAGGCTGTGAAGCAGTTCCCACAGCCCTCCACAAAGAAAGAACTGATGCGCTTCCTGGGAATGGTGGGGTACTACCGTGCTTTCTGTAACTACTTTTCGGTAGTAGTGTCCCCCCTGACCAATCTGTTGAAGGCCAAGGCTGAATTTATCTGGTCCACCCAGTGTCAAGAGGCATTTGATGCAGTTAAGGCTCTTTTGTGTTTGGCACCCGTGTTGGCAGCACCAAATTGAGAAACCTTTCAAATTGCAGGTAGACACCAGTCAAATTGGGGCTGTGCTTCTCCAGGAAAATGATGACAATGTTGAGTGTCCAGTCAGTTTCTTTTCCCGGAAATGTAATAAGTATCAGCAAAACTATTCTGTAATTGAAAAGGAGGCTTTAGGTCTCATTTGGGCTTTACAGCACTTCGAAGTCTATGTTGGTTCTGGTTTAACCCCTTTAACTGTGTTCACTGACCACAACCCACTTTTCTGAAGTCCTTGCAAAATCCCAACCAGCGCCTGATGCGTTGGGCTTTGTTCTTGTAACCATTCAACCTCGATATTAGACACATTAGTGGTAAGGATAATATCATTGCTGATGCTCTGTCCCGTGCTCCTTTAGCCTAGTTTGTATTTTCTCTCTGCTGAACCCTGTGGGCGGTCTGTGCCTCTTTTGTTAAATTGCTCCCCAGGTACCAGGGCTGCTGAGTTTGAGGGCGGACAGTCAGCTATGGGACACGGGGCTACTGCTAGGAGCCGGGACTGGTATCTGTTTTGTTTGTTTGGGGGAATTTTGGATTGTTTTTAAATATGTTGGGTCGTAATTTGGAGTGAGGGTGGGACCCCCATTTTAAGGAGGGGGGTGTCACGGCCCCTCTGCAGTGCAGGGGCGGTTCCTCCTGCAGGCAGGGGAGGGTCGTTAGTGATTGGAGCTGGCGTGATTGGAGCCACCTGGGCTCAGGGTATTTAAACTGCTTCATTAACCACTCTCTCTCTCCCTGCTCCTCCAGGTATGATCCTGTTTTGTTTGTTCCTTTGTAGGTTTACTTAGTTTCCACTCAGTCATGTTCACACACAAGGATTCGTGCATCCATGCACTTTACATATACCCTACATTATGACATTTCCACACCTCATTCCTTTTTCTTTGTTTAAAGTTAACAGTTTTTTGGTTTACAATAAAGAACCTTTTGATTGGCCTATACCTGTTCATGTCCCCTCATTTTTGCCACAGGCTATGAGCCGGCCTGTGACAGTTGATATGTTAAATATATCATCAGATTACTATATAGTATGTGGTTAGTTATGTATTTAACCATCTAGAAGCTACGAAATCTGGCATGTATCTGCAATGTAGTCAGCAGCACTAAACAGACCAACATGTACCAGTGTATAAAGGACTAGACAGACCAACATGTACCAGTGTATATTTATTATAAAATGATATTTATAAAAATGTATTTTGTGTTGCTAGCAAAATAGAATGGATACACAACAAACTGTTAGAAAACACAGAAAAAAAATAAAAATTTACTTAACATTTATTTTTCTTAACTTATAGCATTGTTGGTTAAGGGCGTGTAAGTAAGCATTTCACGGTAAGGTATAAACCTGTTGTATTTGGCGCATGTGACAAATGCGATTTGATATATATAGCACATTCTCATGAAGACTGAACAGTCCAAGGAAGGGGTGAAAGATGTGTAAAAAAATTGTCAAACATTAACAAGAAATCAGTATTCTGGGATGGTCCAGATCCAACCGATTGCTCTTTCAACATTCCTACCTTTACCTCTGTCCTATCCAATAAACAATCAACTGGCCCACTCTACAACAACAAAGACTGATAGGAAATCTGAGAATTCATGCACATGAACTCCCTCCAACTTTATACCTGCCTTATTTTAAAACAGTCAGTCAGTGACATCCACAGGACAGATGACCACTGAGATACTATCAATAATACCAGGGCTGAAGAATGGAGAGTTTCTCAGTGAAGGAGCAGAATGGGCTCTTTTTTTTTACTTGGTTGGGCTTCGACCCCTGGTATCATATAAACACAAGACATGGAAGACTGGAGAATTGCAGGAAATGAGCTTTAAAACGGCAACATTTTCTCTTGGCCAACAAGAGGGGTGTGAACAGTTTGCGTGGGGTTGTGAGGTGGGGGTTTGATACTACGCTGATTATCCATCTGATCCTTTGCCACCTAGGAAATGTATCACTGGACCGTCTCAAATAGGACTTGAGCACCCCTGGTCTGGAGTCACATCCACTGTGGAGAGAAACATGCATTATTGCAAACACAATGACATGATGACATCAACATCAGTGGTATAATACACTATGGTAAACACAATGACATGATGACATCAACATCAGTGGTATAATACACTATGGTAAACACAATGACATGATGACATCAACATCAGTGGTATAATACACTATGGTAAACACAATGACATGATGACATCAACATCAGTGGTATAATACACTATGGTAAACACAATGACATGATGACATCAACATCAGTGGTATAATACACTATGGTAAACACAATGACATCATCATCAGTGGTATAATACACTATGGTAAACACAATGACATCAACATCAGTGGTATAATACACTATGGTAAACACAATGACGTGACAACAGTGGTATAATACACTATGGCAAACACAATGACATCAACATCAGTGGTATAATACACTATGGTAAACACAATGACATCATGACATCAACATCAGTGGTATAATACACTATGGTAAACACAATGACATGATGACATCAACATCAGTGGTATAATACACTATGGTAAACACAATGACATCAACATCAGTGGTATAATACAATATGGTAAACACAATGACATCATGACATCAACATCAGTGGTATAATACACTATGGTAAACACAATGACATGATGACATCAACATCAGTGGTATAATACACTATGGTAAACACAACGACATCATGACATCAACATCAGTGGTATAATACACTATGGTAAACACAATGACATGATGACATCAACATCAGTGGTATAATACACTATGGTAAACACAATGACATCAACATCAGTGGTATAATACACTATGGTAAACACAATGACATCAACATCAGTGGTATAATACACTATGGTAAACACAATGACATCAACATCAGTGGTATAATACACCATGGTAAACACAATGACATCAACATCAGTGGTATAATACACTATGGTAAACACAATGACATGATGACATCAACATCAGTGGTATAATACACTATGGTAAACACAATGACATGATGACATCAACATCAGTGGTATAATACACTATGGTAAACACAATGACATGATGACATCAACATCAGTGGTATAATACACTATGGTAAACACAATGACATCATGACATCAATATCAGTGGCATAATACACTATGGTAAACACAATGACATCATCATCAGTGGTATAATACACTATGGTAAACACAATGACATCATGACATCATCATCAGTGGTATAATACACCATGGTAAACACAATGACATCAACATCCAGTGGTATAATACACTATGGTAAACACAATGACATCATGACATCAACATCAGTGGTATAATACACTATGGTAAACACAATGACATCATGACATCAATATCAGTGGTATAATACACTATGGTAAACACAATGACATGATGACTTCAACATCAGTGGTATAATACACTATGGTAAACACAATGACTTCATCATCAGTGGTATAATACACTATGGTAAACACATTGACATGACAACAGTGGTATAATACACTATGGTAAAACACAATGACATCAACATCTGTGGTATAATACACTATGGTAAACACAATGACATCATGACATCAACATCAGTGGTATAATACACTATAGTAAACACAATGAAATCAACATCAGTGGTATAATACACTATGGTAAACACAATGACATGACAACAGTGGTATAATACACTATGGTAAACACAATGACATGACAACAGTGGTATAATACACTATGGTAAAACACAATGACATCAACATCAGTTGGTATAATACAAGTGGAAGACAACATGTTACTGTATTGATCTCTGACACATGATACTGTCTTCCTCTATTAGTGGTCCATGTGTGACTGAGGTAGAGAGAACAGGACATCCTGTAGCAGTTTTCATTAGGTCATGGGTGAGAACCTCTAAATTAATGTTAATACATGATTTATGGCTGGATTCAATCAGATCTGTTTTGACAGTGTCGGAGGTAGAACTGCATTAAGAGCTGTCTAATACACCAACGTGGTCTCAAAGCAGTTGCTATTATTCTGTAATTAAATCCGAGACACTCCATTTAGTGTGATATATGATACGTTACGTTTCGTATGTATTCATTTGTGGATGTCCATAACCCATTTTGTATGATATGTTACGAACGGCAATTAGTACTATATGTTACGAGTTTCCAAAACGGACAATATGTTGAAATTTCCAGATTGTAAAATATGTTACAAATTTGTAAAACGTATCATATGTTACGAATTCCAATTTTTTGTGGCTAACGGTAGCTAGGTGGTTAATGCTAGCGTTAGCTATCTCTAGGGGTAATGGTTAGGGTTAGCTAACCCTTCCCATTTAACCTAAGAAATTACAAAGTAGCTAAATAGTTGCAAATGAGCTAAAATGCTAAAGTTGTCCATGATGAGATTCGAACCGCTAGACGTTTGCGTTATATCTTGGTGTAACGCGGGTCGTCTAATGGGGACCAAGACGCGGCGTGTGACGTGCTCATAATTACTTTTATTAAACTCAAAATCAAACAAATAACAAAACGACCGTAAACAGTCCCGTCAGGTGCAACATACACAAAACAGGAAATAACCACCCACAAAACACAGGAAAAACACCCCTAATAAATAGGACCTTCAATTAGAGGCAACAAGGAACAGCTGCCTCCAATTGAAGGTCAACCCACGAAACTTAAACATAGAAATAGACACACTAGAATAAACATAGAAATATACTTACATAGAACATAAACCAAAAACCCCGAAACACATAAAACAAACACCCCCTGCCACGCCCTGACCAAACTACCATAACAAATAACGCCCTTTACTGGTCAGGACGTGACACTTGGTTATTGATTGGTGCCTTCAAATCTTTGATGTGACTTACTACCATATATGGGCATACGAATTTAAGAATTTAATATAGAATTTAATATAAGAGCAGACTGAGCCGATGACCTCATTTCAAGTTGGCTGCTACCTACATTCCAGTTAGCGTTGTGAAGCATAAACAAAATAAACACGTAAAACGTTGATACACACCAAAAGCTGGGACTCCACAGATCATGAGGATATCTTATTTGTCTGCCCGTGACCTACCGTTATTGATCACCAGCCCCAAGAGTCAAAATGTTTATTTTACACAACGTTTTCACCAAACAGCAAACATCTTAAAAGGTAAGCTTCAATTTGATCTGTGTTTGAGCTATAGCTACATGGGGGTATCAAATGAATCCTTAGGTTGGTAAGAACAAATCAACCCTATTACCAATGTTATCTGATGATGTATGACTTAATGGCAAGATCAAATGTCCACGAGTGACTATATCTTTGCGCATCAAAAATAGGATGTGTTGCCTGCTTATGCGCTGTAGGCATCTATTACACAGGGGATTGGCTAAGATGGCACCTTGACAGTCTTGTAGCCAATGAGATAAGCTTTCCAGGGATATGCAGTTGACCTGGGTGGGACCTAGAACCTTTCATGCGTAATGCTAACTACTGGATACCCCATAACACCACCACAATGTTTAGTGAGGTTGATATGGTGGAAATGGTGTTTTTATACTGAACAAATAGCATTTAGGGATTGCAAATATGTAATAGCACTGAAATTCTAAGTGATATATATATATATGTCAACAGGACAGTGAGGACACTATTCCTCCCTAAAATACAGCTAGAGTCACATAGTATAAAACACACCTGCATGTCTTCTGATGGTTTCAACATCTGAAATATAGAGTAAGAGACTGTTGGTTATGAAAATGAGCAACATACTGATGGATATCACAAACTACTGTAAGTGGACATTTGTGTTGTTTAATCCAGACCTCAAACTATGCAGACCTATAATAACTTTATTGTGCATATTTATGTGCATAAAGTAGCATAACATAACCCAGCAACAGTAACTCTTAAATTGTTCCAGCTGTAAACATACACCAATCAAACGTTCACATGTTCAATCTATCCTATATAATGTTGCAAACATTTCCATAAAATAACCCACCAAAAGTAACTCTTGAACCATTCAAGCAAGAGAAACTAAAACCCACTTTCACATGTTCAGGCTATGCTAACTTCAAATTAACCAAATCAGTCTACACATTTACTATTGCAGACACTACTATAATGTTTTTCATAACCATACATAATTTAAAACTGTTTTGCTTTAAATATTCAAGTAAAATGTTTTAAACTTCTACGACTATCACACATACTTTTAAAGAGCTTTAGCAAGCCCCACAACTTTACTTGTAAAGTTACCATCTAGTATTAATAATAATAGAATACATGGGACATAAAAGGTTCCTACAGGAACCTTATTACCCTAAAGGGTTATTTGAGGAACCTTTTTAAAAGGTTCCCTAGGGAAAAGGTTCCTGGAAGTACCTTTTGGGGTTCCGCCGGTGTTGCAATCTGAGGAACCCCTAAAGGTGCCTCCAGGAACCTTTTCTTTCTAGAGTCTAGTGGTCCTCTACAGTCTCAACACATCCTGTTCTAGAACATCAACATTAATGTAACTGGTCCATCAGTGATCCAGGTGTATCAGAGACTACCTCTCTCTAGTCTAGTGGTCCTCTACAGCCTCAACACATCCTGTTCTAGAACATCAACATTAATGTGACTGGTCCATCAGTGATCCAGGTGTATCAGAGACTACCTCTCTCTAGTCTAGTGGTCCTCTACAGCCTCAACACATCCTGTTCTAGAACATCAACATTAATGTGACTGGTCCATCAGTGATCCAGGTGTATCAGAGACTACCTCTCTCTAGTCTAGTGGGCCTCTACAGACTCAACACATCCTGTTCTAGAACATCAACATTAATGTGACTGGTCCATCAGTGATCCAGGTGTATCAGAGACTACCTCTCTCTAGTCTAGTGGGCCTCTACAGCCTCAACACATTCTGTTCTCTAACATCAACATTGACATTATGATCCCAGATTATGTTGATCATATGATCATTATGATCCAAGATGGCGCAGCAGTCGGATGTGTATTATTGTCTTGTCCCTCCCTGTCTCATGTAAACATCGTTTTTACTTGTTTTTTTCATATATTTTTTAAATATTTTATTATCACTTTGCCTCTACGGACTGAATATACTCTCCTGCAACCCACCTCCCACAATGTGGTACGGATTTGCTATTTTATACTTAAGAATCCGGATCCCCCATCAAAAGCTAGCCAGCTAACTTGCTACAAGCTGACTGGCTACTAGCAAACTGCGGCCCGCTACTGTCTACAACACATCGGACTGTCAGCTTAAGAGGCCCATCGGACAAATTCTTTGGCCACTATACCTAGTTTGCCAATTTGCCCGGTTTTACCACACAGAGCCCTGCTGATCCGTCTTCTGAACCGGAACTCCAACAGAAGCTAGCCAGCTAACTAGCTACTAGTCATCAGCGGTCATCAGCTACCTCTAGCACGGACAACTCACAAGTCTGCACAGCGCGACCCAAACCAGAGCAAATCGGAATTATTTTTCTCCATATCTCCGGATTCCTACCGCAAGCTCCGAACTTTTTTCACCTGGATCATTGCAGCTACCGAGCTGCTATCCGAGTGGCTACTCCTGGCTAACGTCTGTCCCGAAGCAAGAACCAATTAGCCTGGCGCTAGCCTTGCTATGCCTATCTCCCGGCGAGCCACTCCTTGGGCTACTATACCTATTTTGGACCCCCGCGGACCCATCACTAATAGACCACTGACGTGTTTCGCCCGAGGGGGTTTCTCTCAACTGTCTCCGCCGTCGCGTTCTCCCCTGAATGCCCATCTGCTAGCATATTAGCCGCGATCTGTCTGCCGACGTAAAGCACGAGGGGCCACAACAGACTTTCTTCTGTCGCGACACCCCTCCAAGGCCCTTTTGCTAGCCCCGGCCGCTAGCTGCCTGAAGCCACTCACTGGACTCCTATGTTCACTTGGCTACGCATGCCTGTTGCTAACGTCAATATGCCTCGTTCATTGCTGTTTTGTTAGTAGTTATTGCCTTATTTCACTGTAGAGCCTCTAGCCCTGCTCAGTAAGCCTTATTTAACACTTTTTAGTTCCACCTACCACACATGCGGTGACATCACCTGGCTTAAATTATATTTCCAGAGACAATATCTCTTTCATCGTCACTCTATGCACAGGTTTACGCTCACTGTACTCACATCCTACCATTCCTTTGTCTGTACATTATGCCTTTCAATCTTTTCTACCATGCCCAGAAATCTGCTCCTTTTACTCTCTGTTCTGATCGTACTAGGCGACCAGTTCTTTTAGCCTTTAGCCGTACCCTCATCCTACTCCTCCTCTGTTCCTCTGGTGATGTGGAGGTGAATCCAGGCCCTGCAGTGCCTAGCTCCACTCCCATTCCCCAGGCGCTATCATTTGTTGACTTCTGTAACCGTAATAGCCTTGGTTTCATGCATCTTAACATTAGAAGCCTCCTCCCTAAGTTTGTTTTATTCACTGCCCTAGCACACTATGCCAACCCGGATGTCCTAGCCGTGTTTCTGAATCCTGGCTCAGGAAGACCACCAAAAACCCTGAAATTTCCATCCCTATCTATAACATTTTCAGACAAGATAGAACTGCCAAAGGGGGAGGTGTAGCAATCTACTGCAGAGATAGCCTGCAGAGTTCTGTCTTACTATCCAGGTCTGTACCCAAACAATTCGAGCTTCTACTTTTAAAAATACACCTTTACAGAAACAAGCCTCTCACCGTTGCTGCGTGCTATAAACCCCCCTGCCCCCAGCTGTTCCCTGGACACCATATGTGAACTGATTGCCCCCCCATCTATCCTCAGAGCTTGTGCTGCTAGGGGACCTAAACTGGGACATGCTTAACACCCCAGCCATCCTACAATCTAAGCTTGATGCCCTCAATCTCACACAAATTATCAATGAAACCACCAGATATAACCCAAAATCCGTAAACACGGGCACCCTCAAAGATATCATCCTAACCAACTTGCCCTCCAAATACACCTATGCTGTTTTCAACCAAGATCTCAGCGATCCCTGCCTCATTGCCTGCATCCGTAATGGGTCTGCGGTCAAATGGCCACCCCTCATCACTGTCAAACACTCCCTAAAACACTTCACCGAGCAGGCCTTTCTAATTGGCCTGGCCGGGGTATCCTGGAAGGATATAGACCTCATCCCGTCAGTAGAGGATGGCTGGTCATTCCTTAAAAGTGCCTTCCTCACCCTTTTAAATAAGCATGCCCCTTTCAAAAAATGTAGAACCAGGAACAGATACAGCCCTTGGTTCTTTCCAGATCTGACTGCCCTTGACCAGCCCAAAAACATCCTGTGGCGTTCTGCATTAGCATCGAATAGGCCCCGCGATATGCAACTTTACAGCGAAGTTAGGAACTAATATACACAGGCAGTTAGGAAAGCTAAGGCTAGCTTTTTCAAGCAGAAATTTGCATCCTGTAGCTCAAACTCAAAGTTCTGGGACACTGTAAAGTCCATGGAGAATAAGAGCACCTCCTCCCAGCTGCCCAATGCACTGAGGTTAGGAAACACTGTTACCACGGATAAATCCACTATAATTGAGAATTTCAATAAGTACTTTTCTACGGCTGGCCATGCTTTCCACCTGGCTACCCCTACCCTGGTCAACAGCCCTGTACTCCCCACAGCAACTCGCTCATGCCTCCCCCATTTCTCCTTCACTCAAATCCAGATAGCTGATGTTCTGAAAGAGCTGCAAAATCTGGACCCCTACAAATCAGCCAGGCTAGACAATCTGGACCCTCTCTTTCTAAAATTATCTGACGAAATTGTTGCAACCCAAAGATTGGAAAACTGCCGCGGTCATCCCCCTCTTCAAAGGGGGAGACACTCTAGACCCAAACGGTTACAGACCTATATCTATCCTACCCTGCGTTTCTAAGGTCTTTGAAAGCCAAGTTAATTAACAAACAGATTACCGACCATTTCGAATCCCACCGTACCTTCTCCGCTATGCCATCCGGTTTCAGAGCTAGTCATGGGTGCACCTCAGCCACGCTCAAGGTCCTAAACAATATCATAACCGCCATCGATAAGAGACATTACTGTGCAGCCATATTCATCGACCTGGCCAAGGCTTTCGACTCTGTCAATCACCACATTCTTATTGGCAGACTCAACAGCCTTGGTTTCTCAAATGATTCCCTCGCCTGGTTCACCAACTACTTCTCTGATAGAGTTCAGTGTGTTAAATCGGAGGGCCTGTTGTCCGGACCTCTGGCAGTCTCTATGTGGGTGCCACAAGGTTCAATTCTCGGGCCGACTCTCTTCTCTGTATGCATCAATGATGTCGCTCTTGCTGCTGGTGATTCTCTGATCCACCTTTACGCAGACGACACCATTCTGTATACTTCTGGCCCTTCTTTGGACACTGTGTTAACTAACCTCCAGACGAGTTTCAATGCCATACAACTCTCCTTCCGTGGCCTCCAACTGCTCTTAAATGCAAGTAAAACTAAATGCATGCTCTTCAACCCATCACTTCCCGCACCTCGCCGACCGTCCATCATCACTACCCTGGACGGTTCTGACTTAGAATATGTGGACAACTACAAATACCTAGGTGTCTGGTTAGACTGTAAACTCTCCTTCCAGACTCACATTAAGCATCTCCAATCCAAAATTAAATCTAGAATCGGCTCCCTATTTCGCAACAAAGCATCCTTCACTCATGGTGCCAAACATATCCTCGTAAAATTGACCATCCTACCGATCCTCGACTTCAGCGATGTCATTTATAAAATAGCCTCCCAACACTCTACTCAACAAGCTGGATGCAGTCTATCACAGTGCCATCCGTTTCTTCACCAAAGCCCCATATACTACCCACAACTGCGACCTGTACGCTCTCATTGGCTGGCCCTTGCTTCATACTCGTCGCCAAACCCACTGGCTCCAGGTCATCTACAAGCCTCTGCTAGGTAAAGCCCCGCCTTATCTCAGCTCACTGGTCACCATAGCAGCACCCACTCGTAGCACTCGCTCCAGCAGGTATATCTCACTGGCCACCCCCAAAGCCAATTCCTGCTTTGGCCACTTTTCCTCCCAGTTCTCTGCTGCCAATGACTGGAACGAACAGCAAAAATCACTGAAGCTGGAGACTTATAACTCCCTCACTAGCTTTCAGCACCAGCTATCAGAGCAGCTCACAGATCACTGCACCTGTACATAGCACATCTGTAAACAGCCCATCCAACTACCTCATCCCATACTGTATTTATTTATTTATCGTGCTCCTTTGCACCCCAGTATCTCTACTTGCACATTCATCCAGTGTTTAATTGCTATATTGTAATTATTTTGCCACCATGGCCTATTTATTGCCTTACCTCCCTTATCTTACCTCATTTGCACTGTATGTATTGACTGTATGTTTGTTTATTCCATGTGTAACTGTGTGTTGTTGTATGTGTCGAACTGCTGTGCTTTATCTTGGCCAGGTCACAGTTGTAAATGAGAACTTGTTCTCAACTAGCCTACCTGGTTAAACAAAGGTGAAATAAATAAATAGAATCAAAATGTGACTGGTCCATCAGTGATCCAGGTGTATCAGAGACTACCTCTCTCTAGTCTAGTGGTCCTCTACAGCCTCAACACATCCTGTTCTAGAACATCAACATTAATGTGACTGGTCCATCAGTGATCCAGGTGTATCAGAGACTACCTCTCTCTAGTCTAGTGGTCCTCTACAGTCTCAACACATCCTGTTCTAGAACATCAACATTTATGTGTTTTCTACTTCCCTAGAAGTTACATCTTTGGAAGAAACATAGGTTTACTTAATGTTTGTAAAGTGATGATCTGAAGACACTACTTACCTAGCATCTCCTTAGTGATGTCATCTGTAAACATGTAGAGTAGATGGAAGACAGTGAGAACATCATTAACATGAACACCAGAAGATGTCGTCTCTCTCTGGGACTCCTTGTCTCATATCAATGTTCCAACATCAGATAAAAGTCAGGGAACATTAATATGCACAACATGATGTGTTTTCTACTTCACTAGAAGTTACATCTATAGAAGAGACATTGGTTTACATAATGTTGTTATTAAAGTGATGATCTGAAGACACTACTTACCTAGCAACCCCTTACCGAGTTTTTCTGTAAACATGTAGAGTAGATGGAAGACAGTGAGAACATGAACACTAGAAGATGTAGTCTCTCTCTGGGACTCCATGTCTCATATCACTTCCCTAATGTCACAAATCCTAATTAAGTTCCACCACCTAAATGAGTCCAGCGTAACTCTGTGAGACAACTTCTACAATAAAGATACTCTACCCTACCACCACTTCTTAATTTCATTAAATAAACATGTAAATTACAAGGTGTAGTCTGTTTAGTGAATCTTTACAGTCATGTGTGTAACCTGGGTTAGGAACAATAAAACCACTACTTTCCCTGCTGCAGTTTGAGTTGATCTATTATCACACCTGCAGGTTAAAATCAGTCATCAGTGTTAACATGTTAATCACCTGCAGGTTAAAATCAGTCATCAGTGTTAACATGTTAATCACCTGCAGATTAAAATAAATCATCAGTGTTAACATGTTAATCACCTGCAGGTTAAAATCAGTCATCAGTGTTAACATGTTAATCACCTGCAAGTTAAAATCAGTCATCAGTGTTAACATGTTAATCACCTGCAGGTTAAAATCAGTCATCAGTGTTAACATGTTAATCACCTGCAGATTAAAATAAATCATCAGTGTTAACATGTTAATCACCTGCAGGTTAAAATCAGTCATCAGTGTTAACATGTTAATCACCTGCAGGTTAAAATCAGTCATCAGTGTTAACATGTTAATCACCTGCAGATTAAAATCAGTCATCAGTGTTAACATGTTAATCACCTGCAGATTAAAATAAATCATCAGTGTTAACATGTTAATCACCTGCAGGTTAAAATTAGTCATCAGTGTTAACATGTCAATCACCTGCAGGTTAAAATCAGTCATCAGTGTTAACATGTTAATCACCTGCAGATTAAAATCAGTCATCAGTGTTAACATGTTAATCACCTGCAGATTAAAATCAGTCATCAGTGTTAACATGTTAATCACCTGCAGGTTAAAATCAGTCATCAGTGTTAACATGTTAATCACCTGCAGGTTAAAATCAGTCATCAGTGTTAACATGTTAATCACCTGCAGGTGTAGTATATTATCCTGTATCCATAGAATACAAACACTGTGAATGTGTTGAGGTTGAAAAAAGCATTGCAGACATTTATTTCTAACAATGAAATATTCATATCATCTCTCCATTACCTTTCTTATTATGTTTCCATATGCAGTAGATAGCCAGAGATAAACCAATCACAGTGACGGCTCCCAGACAGCATAACACAATAGAGGTCCTTTTCCATGGGGTTGCGTAATCAAATAACTCACCTAAAACAAACACATCATTACACATCAACAACAGGGTTTGGTACTAATACTACCACACACATCATTACATATCAACAACAGGGTTTGGTACTAATACTACCACACATCAACAACAGGGTTTTGTACTAATACAACCACACATCATTACACATCAACAACAGGGTTTGGTACTATTACTACCACACATCATCACACATCAACAACAGGGTTTGGTACTAATACTACCACACATCAACAACAGGGTTTGGTACTAATACTAACACACATCATTACACATCAACAACAGGGTTTGGTACAAATACTACCATACATCATCACACATCAACAACAGGGTTTGGTACTAAAACTACCACACATCATTACACATCAACAACAGGGTTTGGTACTAATACTACCACACATCAACAACAGGGTTTGGTACTAATACTACCACACACATCATTACACATCAACAACAGGGTTTGGTACTAATACTACCACACACATCATTACACATCAACAACAGGGTTTGGTACTAATACTACCACACACACACACACACACACACACACACACACACACACACCACACACACACACACACACACACACACACACACATCATTACACATCAACAACAGGTTTTGGTACTAATACTAACACACATCATTACACATGAACAACAGGGTTTGGTACTAATACTACCACACATCAACAACAGGGTTTGGTACTAATACTACCACACATCATTACACATCAACAACAGGGTTTGGTACTAATACTACCACACATCAACAACAGGGCTTGGTACTAATACTACCACACACATCATTAACAGGGTTTGGTACTAATACTACCACACACATCATTACACATGAACAACAGGGTTTGGTACTAATACTACCACACATCAACAACAGGGTTTGGTACTAATACTACCACACATCATTACACATCAACAACAGGGTTTGGTACTAATACTACCACACATCAACAACAGGGCTTGGTACTAATACTACCACACACATCATTAACAGGGTTTGGTACTAATACTACCACACACATCATTACACATCAACAACAGGGTTTGGTACTAATACTAACACACATCAACAACAGAGTTTGGTTCTAATACTACCACACATCATTACACATCAACAACAGGGTTTGGTACTAATACTACCACATATCATTACATATCAACACCATGGTTGTCAGGGATTTCTTCGTCGGAGGACGATATGGCGAAATCATCATCGGAAAATGAGGACCAATATGCAGCAGAGTTGAGATGGTTCATTTTGAACTTTTAATAAATTTCAAAACGAACATACAAAATAACAAAAACGAACGCACGATACACTGACAGTCCTGTTATGCTTACACACGCTAAACACGAAACAATCTCCCACCAATACACAGACAAACACACCCAACTAATATAGGACTTCCAATCAAAGGCAACACCACACAGCTGCCTTCAATTGGAAGTCCACCCCAATTAACTCAACATAGAAACAGATCAACCAGACTACACATAGAAATACATCAACATAGACCATAACTCAAAACCCGGAAATAATAAATCAAACGCCCTCCTAACTAACACACCACCCTGAACCACATAAAACAAATACCCTCTGCCACGTCCTGACCAAACTAAAATGACAATTAACCCTTATACTGGCCAGGACGTGACAATGGTTTGGTTCTAATACTACCTCACACATCATTACACATCAACAACAGGGTTTGGTACTAATACTACCACACACATCCTTACATATCAACAACAGGGTTTGGTACTAATACTACCACACATCAACAACAGGGTTTGGTACTAATACTACCACACACATCATTAACAGGGTTTGGTACTAATACTACCACACACATCATTACACATCAACAACAGGGTTTGGTACTAATCCTACCACACACATCATTACACATCAACAACAGGGTTTGGTACTAATACTACCACACACATCATTACACATCAACAACAGGGTTTGGTACTAATACTAACACACATCAACAACAGGGTTTGGTACTAATACTACCACACATCAACAACAGGGTTTGGTACTAATACTAACACACATCATTACACATCAGCAACAGGGTTTGGTACTAAAACTACCACACACATCATTACACATCAACAACAGGGTTTGGTACTAATACTACCACACATCAACAACAGGGTTTGGTACTAATGCTACCACACACATCATTACACATCAACAACAGGGTTTGGTACTAATACTACCACACACATCATTACACATCAACAACAGGGTTTGGTACTAATACTACCACACACACACACACACACACACACACACACACACACACACACACACACACACACACACACACATCATTACACATCAACAACAGGTTTTGGTACTAATACTAACACACATCATTACACATGAACAACAGGGTTTGGTACTAATACTACCACACATCAACAACAGGGTTTGGTACTAATACTACCACACATCATTACACATCAACAACAGGGTTTGGTACTAATACTACCACACATCAACAACAGGGCTTGGTACTAATACTACCACACACATCATTAACAGGGTTTGGTACTAATACTACCACACACATCATTACACATGAACAACAGGGTTTGGTACTAATACTACCACACATCAACAACAGGGTTTGGTACTAATACTACCACACATCATTACACATCAACAACAGGGTTTGGTACTAATACTACCACACATCAACAACAGGGCTTGGTACTAATACTACCACACACATCATTAACAGGGTTTGGTACTAATACTACCACACACATCATTACACATCAACAACAGGGTTTGGTACTAATACTAACACACATCAACAACAGAGTTTGGTTCTAATACTACCACACATCATTACACATCAACAACAGGGTTTGGTACTAATACTACCACATATCATTACATATCAACACCATGGTTGTCAGGGATTTCTTCGTCGGAGGACGATATGGCGAAATCATCATCGGAAAATGAGGACCAATATGCAGCAGAGTTGAGATGGTTCATTTTGAACTTTTAATAAATTTCAAAACGAACATACAAAATAACAAAAACGAACGCACGATACACTGACAGTCCTGTTATGCTTACACACGCTAAACACGAAACAATCTCCCACCAATACACAGACAAACACACCCAACTAATATAGGACTTCCAATCAAAGGCAACACCACACAGCTGCCTTCAATTGGAAGTCCACCCCAATTAACTCAACATAGAAACAGATCAACCAGACTACACATAGAAATACATCAACATAGACCATAACTCAAAACACGGAAATAATAAATCAAACGCCCTCCTAACTAACACACCACCCTGAACCACATAAAACAAATACCCTCTGCCACGTCCTGACCAAACTAAAATGACAATTAACCCTTATACTGGCCAGGACGTGACAATGGTTTGGTTCTAATACTACCTCACACATCATTACACATCAACAACAGGGTTTGGTACTAATACTACCACACACATCCTTACATATCAACAACAGGGTTTGGTACTAATACTACCACACATCAACAACAGGGTTTGGTACTAATACTACCACACACATCATTAACAGGGTTTGGTACTAATACTACCACACACATCATTACACATCAACAACAGGGTTTGGTACTAATCCTACCACACACATCATTACACATCAACAACAGGGTTTGGTACTAATACTACCACACACATCATTACACATCAACAACAGGGTTTGGTACTAATACTAACACACATCAACAACAGGGTTTGGTACTAATACTACCACACATCAACAACAGGGTTTGGTACTAATACTAACACACATCATTACACATCAGCAACAGGGTTTGGTACTAAAACTACCACACACATCATTACACATCAACAACAGGGTTTGGTACTAATACTACCACACATCAACAACAGGGTTTGGTACTAATGCTACCACACACATCATTACACATCAACAACAGGGTTTGGTACTAATACTACCACACATCATTACACATCAACAACAGGGTTTGGTACTAATACTACCACACATCATTACACGTCAACAACAGGGTTTGGTACTAATACTACCACACATCAATACACATCAACAACAGGGTTTGGTACTAATACTACCACACATCAACAACAGTGTTTGGTACTAATACTACCACACAGCAGTGGAGTGTAACATAATAAACAGTAATCTTTTGTATTGTTGTCTCAAAGCCTTTGGTTAAAACATATACTGGACATTAACACATCAATATCTCTAGTGTTTAATGACAGAGACAGAGTGGGAGGGTTGTTACAGCAGACAGAGTGGGAGGGTCGTCACAGCAGACAGAGTGGGAGGGTCGTCACAGCAGACAGAGTGGGAGGGTCGTCACAGCAGACAGAGTGGGAGGGTCGTCACAGCAGACAGAGTGGGAGGGTCGTCACAGCAGACAGAGTGGGAGGGTCGTCACAGCAGACAGAGTGGGAGGGTTGTTACAGCAGACAGAGTGGGAGGGTCGTCACAGCAGACAGAGTGGGAGGGTCGTCACAGCAGACAGAGTGGGAGGGTTGTTACAGCAGACAGAGTGGGAGGGTCGTCACACTGTCCTCTATTGTGCTTTCTAGTTACAACAAGATGTTCAGGTCCATCACTGTAGTCTTGATAGTCACCACCACAAACACAGCTGTTTCCATTGGAGGATGTTTAACAGGCAAAAAGGCCAACAGTCAAATAACAGCGCAGTACAACACAGTGGTGTGCAGAACGGTATCTCAGAAACACACAACTCGTTAGTCCTTGTCATGGATGAGCTATTGCAGCAGACGACCACACCGGGTTCCACTCCTATCAGATAAAAACAAGAAGGAGCTGCTCCAGAGGGCACACCATCACCACCACTGGACAATAGAGGAGAGGAAAAACATCACCTGGAACATGACGGTGAGTTTGGTTTGAGCGTCCAGCACAGTCCCCAGACCTCAACCCTATAGAGCATCTTTGGGATGAGACGGAACGGGCTGTTCAATCTGCAGCAACTGAGTGATGCCATCACATCAGCATGTACCAACATCCCTGTGGAATGTTTCCCACACCAGAATTCAGGCTGTTCAGGAGGTAAATGGGGATCCGACCCGGTACTAGATGGGTGTACCTAATAAACTGTCTGGTGAGTCTCGGTAGGCTACCTGCTGTAACAGTATATATACAGTTCCTTGTTCAAAGGTTGTCTGAAATAGGCCTAGATCAGGCATCTTGCATGTGGTTCAATAACTATCAATCTGACAGGACACAATGTGTGTTACTGACTGTATCGAATGTAGTCTCCTCTATATTAGGAAATGTTCACTCTTCACTTTTTGTATAAATAATATTGGTCTATCTGTTATAACCTGTAACAATCATCTCTATGTCTCATATTGACACTGAGGACTTGCGTATTTGCACATTGAAGGGAGCCCAAATTGATCAAATCATCCATTATAAGTGCCACAGAGTTGTAACACCCGTCTGAGCGGTCTGCTGTGAATGCCCTCACCCGTCTGAGCGGTCGGCTGTGAATGCCCTCACCCGTCTGAGCGGTCTGCTGTGAATGCCCTCACCCGTCTGAGCGTCTGAGCGGTCGGCTGTGAATGCCCTCACCCGTCTGAGCGGTCGGCTGTGAATGCCCTCACCCGTCTGAGCAGTCGGCTGTGAATGCCCTCACCCGTCTGAGCAGTCGGCTGTGAATGCCCTCACCCGTCTGAGCAGTCGGCTGTGAATGCCCTCACCCGCTATATACTTAAAACTGATTGGTTTGGTTCTGCCCTCTATAGTGCCGTCCAATTAGAACATGATGTTGAGGTCCATCACTATAACCTTAATAGTCACTACCACACAGACACACCCAGACACAGCTGTTTCCATTTGAGGATGTTTATATGATTTTGGTAATCTGAATGACTTGGAATCTTATTGTTGTGGTTCTATAAGACAAAGCTATGCACACATAAACAGTATTAATTAAGGGTTATAACTACACTATATTTAAGTGATAATGCCCAACGGTAGTTGGAGGATATATTGCACGGGTGCTGTTAGGCCCGAGATGAAGTTGAGATCCGTGCCAATATGTCCTCCAAGATATAGTCTCGAAACAAATCTTTGTTCTGTATCTATGGACTCGACCCAGTCGTTCAGTCTTTATGTTTTGTATCTATGGACGTGACCCAGTCATTCTTTCTAAATGTTCCATTGCAATACTGGCTGTCAACGTTCTTATCCCTTGCTTGCTAGCTAGCCAACTATGACTAACTTACAGTCATGTCAAAAAAGTGCAGCCAGAATAACATCAAAGTAGCTGCATTTACATTTGTTTAATCTGTTTTCTAGTGATATTTATGTGGATACATCCGTAACAGTGAGCTAATGAGGCGCGATTTTACCTGGCATAGAAAATGTGCTCACTTGCCAGGACAATGCTGTTCAGAGGAGCTAGCCAACAACACTGCCTGGCTGGGCTGATGAGACAGTGGATTGCTCAGTCAGATGGAAATTAGTAAATAGGCATTTTAACATCATAGATTTAGCCTGTGGCAACTTGTGGAGTAGACACTGGCTGGAATGCGGTTTTAACCAATCAGCGTTGTACAAACATATGTACATGAATAAATGGCAAATGGCATTACACTTATAACAGGGCTATAAACACAGCATCAATATAAACATAAACATTCACCTCTTGGAGAAAGAGAGAAACAAATTACTTGGATTGACAAAGTGTCAAGATTTACGTCACCCTCTCTCTACAGCCTTGTGTGAGAATCTGCCAGGCTGAGATCTTATCAGATCTGCCCTGGCGCCACAGAGTTGTAAATTAATCTGTGCATGAGCTAGGTCCAAGAACTGTCTGGGATGATTCTAGAACAGGCCTGGGCAATTATTTCCATGGAGGGCCACATTAGAATATATTTTTGCCATCGTGGGCCAGAATCATATTACAGGACTATACATCATGTGTATGACTGTGTTGACAGACATATTTACTGTAAATCACGTCCAGATATATATTACTTATTTTACTTTTTTAACCTCTTAGAGACCCCTTAACACTCGGATCCCATTAGAGGGATTGATTTTGACAACAGCCAGTGAAAAAATAGAGCGCCAAATTCAAAACAACAAAAATCTCATAATTCAAATTTCTCACACATACAAGTATTATACACCATTTTAAAGATAAGATTCTCCTTAATCCAACCACAGTGTCCGATTTTAAAAAGACTTTACGGCGAAAGCAAAAGATTAGATTATGTTAGGACACCACCTAAACAAGAAAAGCCACACAGCCATTTTCAAAGCAAAGAGAGGCGTCACAAAAACCAGAAATACAGCTAAAATTAAGCACTAACCTTTGATGATCTTCATCAGATGGCACTCATAGGACTTCATGTTACACAATACATGTATGTTTTGCTCGATAAAGTTCATATTTATATCCAAAACCCCCATTTTACATTGGCCCGTAATGTTCAGAAATGTTTTCCCTCCTAAACTGCCGGTGAATGAGCACAATGAGCACACATATTACAGAAATACTCATCATAAACTTTGATAAGATACAAGTGTTATGCACAGAATTATAGATACACTTCTCCTTAATGCAACCGCTGTGTCAGATTTCAAAAAAGCTTCACGGCGAAAGCACAATTTGCAATAATCTGAGTACAGCCCTCAGACACCAACAACAAGCCAAACAGAAATCCGTCATCTTGGAGTCAATAAAACTAAGAAATAGTATTATAAATATTCACTTACCTTTGAAAATCTTCATCAGAATGCACTCCCAGGAATCCCAGCTCCACAATAAATGTTCGATAAAGTTTATCTTTATGTCCAAATACCTCCATTTTGTTTGCGCGTTCTGTCCACTACTCCAAATGATGGAAGAGCGCGGAAAATTACACGACGAAAAGTTTTAAAAAAAGTTATATTTACGTGTGTAGAAACATGTCAAACGATGTATAGTGTCAATCTTTAGGATGTTTTTAACATAAATCTTCCATAATATTCCAACCGGACAAATCCGTTCTCTTTAGGAATGAATATGAACTCAGCGCGCTCCCAAGGCGGCTCGTGTGACTGAACTCATCCCTTATTCTGGCACACCAGTTTACTACAGCTCTTATTTGCTCCATTTTCAAGGTAAAAGCATGAAACAAGGTTCTAAAGACTGTTGACATCTAGTGGAAGTCTTAGGAAGTGCAAAATGAACCCTAAGCCACTGTATACTGGATAGGCCAGGACTTGAAAAACTACAAACCTCAGATTTCCCACTTCCTGGTTGTATTATTCTCAGGTTTTTGCCTGCCATATGAGTTCTGTTATACTCACAGACATCATTCAAACAGTTTTAGAAACTTCAGAGTGTTTTCTATCCAAATCTACTAATAATATGCATATCCTACCTTCTGGGCCCGAGTAGCAGGACGTTTACTCTGGGCACATTTCTATCCAGACGTGAAAATACTGCCCCCTATCCCTAAGAGGTTTTAACATGCACAGAAATAAACCTCATCCATGTACTCCTTTTGGTAGGTATTTTCATGATTAAACATGCAATGAACTACACAGAGAGGAAAAGTACACTACCATGAACAGAACTCTTGTTAACGAGTATGCACAAAAACACAAGAAAGAGAGAGAGCTCAACATTTCATTTAAACCACTCAGTCAGTGTGAGGAGTGAAGTCTCTGATGGGCATTCACTAGAGCAGTGAATTATAGGTATAGTTTCTGATTGTAGCTATGCACAGGATTGCTGAGAGGTGAGAGTCAGTAAGAGATGATCTGTGCCTTGACTTGTTATATTTTATCACTGAACATGTCAGTTTACATACATAGGTTGACCCAAACAGTACAAACATCTTCTGAGCATGATTCCTAATCTTCGGAAAGTTTTGTTCATCGAGAGATGCATAGAACCTCATCTGTGACCTTGTTTTGAATAGTTTTCCAATCACTGCATCAGACTGTAGATCGATAAGCTCAAGTTGCAGGTCAGTGGGAGCATTATCCACATTGGTGAAAGGAGAGGAAACCAACAGCATGTCATTTTCCAACACTTTGAAAATCCTCAAAACGTTGAGAAAACTCACAGTTCAAAGCACGCAGCAGCGATGTATACTTCTCCCGCTGGTCATCTGATAGGGAACAGACTAGTAGTGTCGGAAGGTGGGTGAGATCTTGCCCTTTAAAGATTTTGCCCTTGTGAAGTTTATCACTTTAGGGACTGTATCCACAACATGGCTCATTTTCAGAACACATTTACAGAGCACCTTCTGATTAGGGGTGCACCGATATGACATCCGATATTTTCCATGCCAAAAACACCCAGATACCGATAACCGATATTTAAAAAAATTGCGGCCTTTGAAGCATTCTAGTACAGTTAAATAGTTAACACAGACTGACGCAGCGGTCTAAGGCACTCGATCTCTGTGCAAGAGGCATCACTACAGTCCGTGGTTCGAATCCAGGCTGTATCACATCCGGCCGTGTTTGGGAGTCAATTGGCCCAGTGTCTTCCATGTTTGGCCAGTGTAGGCCGTCATTGTAAATAAGAATTTGTTCTTAACTGACTTGCTTAGTTTAAATAAAGGTTACACACACACACACACACACACACACACACACCCCACCACACTGACCAAAAAGTTATTTTGTTGGCATTTATGTATGTCCCCATTACCAGTAAAACATAATCAAAACCTATTTCTTTCACTTACTTGATATGCTGTTTCGTTTTTCATTTGTTTACTCGTTTCATTCTCAACCAGGATTTCCTCATGCATGTCAAGCAGTGAAGTTCCAGCTCTGTCTGTCCATGGCCTCTCTTCCTCGGTGCGCACTGTCACTGTGTCAGTTTCCATCTTGTCCAGCTGTGTATGTAACATTTCACGTAAACCCTGTTTCTTGTCTGCATCGAAGTAGCGGTCCTTGTACCTTGTATTGAGCATGGTGGCGACACAGTAAAGAGGCTCAGAGAGAATGCCACCGAACCAAATTATTTTGTAAGTTTTAACCCCACAGTCTGTGTCAGCAGTTTTGCTGAGCAGGCGTTTCAATGCCATGACAGAAGGTATCATGTCTGCTGCAGACGCAGTTGAGCTTATCTCTCTTATTTCTCTTATTTCTCAGACTCCTAATGCTCATGGAGCTGACATCGCTGGTACAAATGTCAGTCATGAAGCTAATAGCAGTGACGCTCATGGATGTGAGTTTCAACAATACCGTGTAACTCCGGTAGGGAAACATCTAAAAAATAGTGTGTACCGGGGCTCGACCAGTCGGTGAAAGCCAACATCATCCACGACAGAGGACGGTTGATTGTCAACGGCAATGAATTCCATTATCTTGGTGTTAATGGTTTTCACCTTTAAGTTGTCTAGCTGAATTTTTTTTACTCTTTCAAATGACTGCTGGACTTGAACTTGTTTAGTTGTTGGAAGTGTGCGCTTTGTATTTTTCTGCTTTTGTTCTGTGTAGCGCTGTATTTTTTGTGCCGTCATTACGTCATTTACCTACGTTATATTGGTATGTACGTCATCTACCTACGTTATATAGGTATGTATGTAATCTAAGTTATATACTGTAGGTATGCACGTCAGCTTTGACATTGTTTTTTTATTTTTTACATCGACGTTAAACTAGACATCAGGTCTTTGCTGATGTTGGCATTTTTAGCTAATATCGGCCGATGCCGATGTGCTTACCGATATGTCGTGCATCCCTATCCCAAATGGTACCCTATTCCCTATTTTGTGCACTACTTTTGACCAGAGCCCATAGTAGTGCACTATATATAGGGAATAGGGCATCCCTAACAGATAGTGTGGTGAAGAAGGTGCAAGGAGGCTGAAGAAATTAATCTTGGCCCCTAAGACTCTCACAAACTGTATCACCGCCTGGTACAGCAACTGCACCGCCCACAACCGCAGTGGCTCTCCAGAGGGTGGAGAGGTCTGCCCAACACACCGGGGGCACACTGCCTGCCCTCCAAGACACCTACAGCACCCGATGTCACAGGAAGGCCAAAAAGATCATCAAGGACATCAACCACCCGAGCTACGGCCTGTTCACCCCGCTACCATCCAGAAGGCGAGGTCAGTACAGGTTCATCAAAGCTGGGACCGAAAGACTGAAAAGAAGCTTCTATCTCAAGGCCATCAGACTGTTAAATAGCCATCACTAGCCGGCTACCACCTGGTTACTCAATCCGGCACCTTAGAGGCTGCTGCCCCATATACATAGACATGGAATCATCAGTAAATTTAACAATGGAACACTAGTCAACTTTAAAAATGTTTGCATACTGCTTTACTCATTTCATATGTATGTACTGTATTCTATTCTACTGTATTTTAGTTGATGCAACTCCGACATTGCTCATCCTAATATTTATATATTTCTTAATTCCATTCTTTTACTTTTAGATTTGTGTGTATTGTTGTGAATTGTTAAATACTACTGCATTGTTGGAGATGGAACACAATCATATGGATCAGCTGGAACAATCATTTGGATCACAATCAGCTGAAACACAATCATTTCACTACAGCTGCAATAACATCAGCTAAATATGTGTATGTGACCAATACAATTGGATTTTGATTTGGCTGAAACTAATCAAAGTAACATGAAGTAATTAATGGTAATTACCTATTATTACACAGCATGTAAAACCCCAATAACTCCCCCACCCTACAACTTACATTTCGATGCACACACAAAGTTCAGACGTTCGTGTTACTATCGACAATAAAAAGTCCTCAGAAACATGCGGCCTCTCCCATCAGACGATGATAACGCTCTGAACTAAGTGGATGGGTGCAGTGTTCATATATACATTTCCAAACGCTCTGATTGGTTGGGAATGGCAGGGCTCTAAGAGATAACTCAGGTAAGACTGTGAGGTGAAGTTAGGTAGAGAGGAGAGGAGAAGGACTGACTTTTTTACAGGTAGGCCACCAACTGTAACAGTATACAGTTAGAAAAGAGGGTTCTTCAAAGGTTCTTTGTTAAGGTTGATGGTTCAAAAACAGATATTAACCAGTAGACCTGACTTCAGTACTATGGTCCATTTCATCTAAAATCAACAGATTAGAGTAGAGTGATTATACAATACCCTAATTCCAATGAACATTTCTTTGTCTATAAAAAAAGGAAAACATTTGAAGTGGTTTGATAGTACTTTTTTAAATTATCAAATGAATACCATAGAAAATACAGACCATGGCAATGTACAGTTTGCCATTTCACAGGATGTTTAACTTTTCATGATCAACTAATCCAGGCACTTGTCATCTCCCGTCTGGAGTACTGCAACTCGCTGTTGGCGGGGCTCCCTGCCTGTGCCATTAAACCCCTACAACTCATCCAGAACGCCGCAGCCCGTCTGGTGTTCGACCTTCCCAAGTTCTCTCACGTCACCCCGCTCCTCCGCACACTCCACTGGCTTCCAGTTGAAGCTCGCATCTGCTACAAGACCATGGTGTTTACCTACGGAGCTGTGAGGGGAACGGCACCTCCGTACCTTCAGGCTCTGATCAGTCCCTACACCCAAAGAAGGGCACTGCGTTCATCCACCTCTGGCCTGCTCGCCTCCCTACCTCTGCGGAAGCACAGTTCCCACTCAGCCCAGTCAAAACTGTTCGCTGCTCTGGCACCCCAATGGTGGAACAAGCTCCCTCACGACGCCAGGACAGCGGAGTCAATCACCACCTTCCGGAGACACCTGAAACCTCACCTCTTTAAGGAATACCTGGGATAGGATTAAGTAATCCTTCTAACCCTCGCCCCCTACCCTCCCCCCCAAAAAGATATAGATGTACTATTGTAATGTGGTTGTTCCACTGGATATCATAAGGTGAATGCACCAATTTGTAAGTCGCTCTGGATAAGAGCGTCTGCTAAATGACGTAAATGTAATGTAATGTAAATGTAATCAACGCAAGGCCGTAATCCTCCATTCTTCTTGGCCATAAAGAAGAAACCAGCCGATGCAGGGGAAGTGGGCGTGCGGATGAACCCCTGTTGGAGCGCCTCCTGAATGTAACCCTCCATGGCCTAGGTCTCAGCCACAGACAGAAGGTAGATGCGTCTATGCGGGGGTGTTGCATCAGCAAGCAAGTCGATGGCACAGTCCCAGGGGCGATGAGGAGGGAGACAGGTGGCCTGGGTCTTGGAGAATACCTCCCTCAGATCCTGGTAGACCTCAAGGATGTTGGGCTGAAGGGCAACCAAAGGACTCTCAACCGATGTGGAATCACAGGGAACAGGGAAGCAGGTCCTCCGGCATACAGGTGGCCAGTCTGTGATTCTCATCCTCGACCATGAAATGGTGGGGTTGTGGATTTGAAGCCAAGGACGATCTTGTGAACTGGTGCACTGGTGATGAAGAAGGGGATATTCTCCTGATGATTGGACTCCACGGTGAGGGTGAGTGGTTGAGTGATGTGTGTAATGGTTCCGGATCCTAATGTCCCCCAATCGAGGCCTTGCACTGGAAAGGAGAGGAGAGTGGGTATGAAGTAATATTGAGAGAGGAGGCAAGGGTCTGATCCATAGAATTATCTGCGGCACAGGAATCCACTAAAGCTGTTGACACAGGACATGAGGGACAGTCAACCAACGAGATGGACACCAAAAAGTGCCTAACAGGAAGTGATGAAGATGGAATACTCACTCCTGGCCCAGGAGATGGCAGATCACGTGACCATCCCTCTGTTCTAGTAGATCCCGGATTCGGACGTGTCGGACACCGCTGGATGTACTGTGTCGGTCCCTCCTGGACCACAGTGCATACAGAGCCCCAGTTGTATCCATCTGCGGCGCTCTGCCGCGGGGAGGTGTGTGACCCCTACCTCCATGGGTTCAGGCTCAGATTCCGAGTGTTCGCCGAAGGAGGGAGAGAAGCGATGAGAATTCCGACACTCCTGGAGAAGGTTATCCAGACGGATGGCCATCGCAATGAGTGCGTCCAGGGTAAGATTGTCGAGCTCTTCTAAATAGCGTGTGAAGCGCCGGTTCATTCCATCCATTGGATGCTGCTACTGTCCGGAAAGTGAGCGCGTACTCAGCAGCCATCTGATCCCCCTGGCGTAATTGAAGTAGACACTCACCTCCCTCTCTGCCCTCTGGGGGATGATCGAAGATACATTTGAACAGAGCCATGAACCCCTCATATGAATTTAGCTCCTCTTCTCCTCTCTCCCAGATGGCCGTAGCCCATTCCAATGCCCGCCCCGTCAGCAGAGAAATAACAGTGGCAATCTTAGACCCTTTCAGTGGTGTGGGCTCCCATCTGGTGTGTAAAATAAAGGGAGCACTGAAGTAGAAAACCACAGCATTTGGATGGGGTACCGTCATATTTCTCTGGGAGGGATAAATGGGCATCGTAGGACCTGAGCGGGTTGCTGAATGGGCTGTTGGGCTGGCTCACTGGGTAGGCTGGTTCTAATGTATCCTCCACGAGTAGAATGCTGCGCCTCCCGGGAATGTTCGAGACACTGCAAACTGCGAAGGACCTCTTCCATGGCCGTCCCCAGTTGTTCCAGCTGGTTATGGTTCTGACGCAGAAGGTAGCCCTCTTCGTTGACCGTCTGAGAGATATCTGATTTTCCTGCTGCTTCCATTGTTGGAGTTGGTATTTTGTAACGATGACGCCGTGAGTCAAGAAGCAGGTAAAAGGTTTAATGAAAACAACAAACATGCAACAAGACAGTGTAACAGAAGCGAGGTAAAATGAACACAGGTGCAATACCAACTTAGAAATGAACAAAAGGAAGGGACCTATAAAGAGGTCCAGTTGTGAATCATAACGATGAGTGCCAGGTGCACGCACTGATGAGTGCCAGGTGAGCGCGATGATGATTCCCAGGACCGGTGGTTAGTATTCCGAGGACGCCGCACGCCGAAGTGGAGGAGCAGGAGTAGAAGTGACATAGTGTTCATGTTAATGATGTTCTCACTGTCTTCCTTATACTCTATATGTTTACAGATGACCTCAGCATGGAGAAGGGCAAGTAGTGTCTAAAGATCATCACTTTGCTAACATTATTAGAACCAATATCTATTCTAAAAAAAAGTAGAAAACACATCATGTTGTGCATATTAATGTTCCCTGACTTTTATCTGATGTTGGAACATTTATATGAGACAAGGAGTCCCAGAGAGAGACTACATCTTCTAGTGTTCATGTTAATGATGTTCTCACTGTCTTCCATCTACTCTACATGTTTACAGGTCCTCAAGAAAGAGAGGGGTATCTTCAGATATTCACTTTGCTAGATTTATGTCAACCATTTTATGTTTCTTTTTTTTGCTGAGCACAAACAGGCAACCAGTAATTACTACATTCATTTTTGTACATGTATGAATTATATGTACCCATTGATTCTTGAAGAATATAACTTATTGATTATTAAAGAGCTTAGTTTAACTTTTGTACCCCATCAGAACCCAAAATATATATATTTTTTATCTCAATGTTTGTAAACAAAGTAAATGTAAGTAACACTAAAACAAATATAAAACTCTAATTTTATATCATGGATGGTCAGCCCCTCAGCTTTTTACCAAGACAACAGGGATCACGCTTTGCTATTGTTTCAACTTCTGATTGGCCCCAGGTGTTCTTTCGGATGTTGGAACAGTGGAATGAGACGAGGGCTGGGATTCAATTCAAGGCGTGTTATAACACAGTACAGTATTTCAGACTTTTAAAAGGTATTTTACGCTTGAGTCGACATGTTGGCCCAGCGTTTGGGGCTGTCCAAGTAGGCTGTCATTGTAAATAAGAATTTGTTCTTCACGGTCTTGCCTAGTTAAATAAAGGTTAAATAACAAAATATATATAAAAAAGATATGTCTACAGATGAGATTGAAAAGGTTTTCACCAGTAAACCGGGTAAGTAGTATCCTTCATATCCCAGTGTCTTCAGACCATAGATTGATGTTCTAGAACAGGATGTGTTGAGACTGTAGAGGACCACTAGACTAGAGAGAGGTAGTCTCTGATACACCTGGATCACTGATGGACCAGTCACATTAATGTTGATGTTCTATAACAGGATGTGTTGAGGCTGTAGAGGACCACTAGACTAGAGAGAGGTAGTCTCTGATACACCTGGATCACTGATGGACCAGTCACATTAATGTTGATGTTCTAGAACAGGATGTGTTGAGGCTGTAGAGGACCACTAGACTAGAGAGAGGTAGTTCTGATACACCTGGATCACTGATGGACCAGTCACATTAATGTTGATGTTCTAGAACAGGATGTGTTGAGGCTGTAGAGGACCACTAGACTAGAGAGAGGTAGTCTCTGATACACCTGGATCACTGATGGACCAGTCACATTAATGTTGATGTTCTAGAACAGGATGTGTTGAGACTGTAGAGGACCACTAGACTAGAGAGAGGTAGTCTCTGATACACCTGGATCACTGATGGACCAGTCACAGAGAAACACATGTTAAACTGACACTATTACAGGAACAGGCATAAGCCATTTATATAGATGCCTCACCTGTCTGCATAGACTCTAGACTTGCTGACTTCCACAGATTCATATGTACATACAGTAGGATCTATTGAGTTAGATGATGGAAATTATTAGATATGATTAGAGCAAGATGAATTATCATTGGAGAATGAAGTCAAGAGGTGGTAGGGAGGATCATCTTTATTGGATCAGTCTCATCTACAGAGGAACCCTGGACTCATTTAGGGTTAGAGGTGGTGGTAGGGAGGACCATCTATATTGGATCAGTCTCCTCTATAGAGGAACCCTGGACTCATTTAAGGTTAGAGGTGGTGGTAGGGAGGACCATCTTTATTGGATCAGTCTCCTCTACAGAGGAACCCTGGACTCATTTAGGGTTAGAGGTGGTGGTAGGGAGGACCATCTATATTGGATCAGTCTCCTCTATAGAGGAACCCTGGACTCATTTAGGGTTAGAGGTGGTGGTAGGGAGGATCATCTTTATTGGATCAGTCTCCTCTACAGAGGAACCCTGGACTCATTTAGGGTTAGAGGTGGTGGTAGGGAGGACCATCTTTATTGGATCAGTCTCCTCTATAGAGGAACCCTGGACTCATTTAAGGTTAGAGGTGGTGGTAGGGAGGAACATAGAGATGATGGTAGGGAGGATCAGTCTTACCTCACTGGGAAGCTAAGTAAGTAGTGTCTTCAGATCATCACTTCTGTTGTGTCTTTGGCTATGCCAGATTAAGTGATATGACATGCTATTCTATAAAATCCTTTCTCTGTAATTAATATTACCTGATAAAGCTAATCATGTAAATGTAATTAACTAGAAAGTCGGGGCACCACAGAAGAATGTTTATAGAGCCGTTATCTTCCGAATAAACTCTTAAAAGACTTAGTAATATTTTACATCGATAGCCGTCATCTTAATCCTCACCTTATTTCAGTCTCATAATGAAAGTTGTAAATTCTTGGATATCTTCACGAACTCTGGCTAACAAGTTGAATCAGCAATACAAAATTGGGTTTAATTATTTATTTACTAAATACCTAACTAATCACACAGAATTACATATACACAGAATACAAATGATGTCATACAGAAAACGTCCCTGGTGGACGGAGACGACATGGCGGCTTGTTACACAAAGAAAGGGGGTTGGGCTTGAATGAAAGAGCGGGAAGACTGAGGAACAAAGAAAGCAGCTATGCTATTGTAAATACATTATCGTATGCATTCTAAATTACCGCCCATTTGGAAAAGGAAAATGCAATAAATATTTACTCTGAGCAGCGCGCTTCGGTAGGTTGGTCTTAGATGCTGGCCGGGTTGGCCAACAGAGATCTTCCGGTCCTCGGAAGAATGTCAATGGTGATAAAATAGATACTTTGTAGTATCTTCGTTGTGTGTTAGACTGGATCCGTCGTCTGTCCTTTCCTAGCCCACGTCTACAGCGGCCGCTGCTAACTCAACGGCTAAGAAGTATCACTTCTGTAGTGAATAAGCATTTAAAGTTCATACCATTCACAACCAAAGCGCCGAGGTTGGCTTAGTTCTGTACTTGACATGTGTGTCCTTGTAACGCAGAGGCTGCAGACCTCACGTAGTGGAACTAACCTGGTTACATTGTGTCATTGTCTTATATAGTGGCGAGGGGAGAAGGATGTGTTTCATCGTTTATGACCCCTGTCTCTTCACAGGGGCGGGCCACTGATCAAGCAGGGCACTTTCCTTATGAAAACCCAATTCTCTCAATTGGAAGCTAAAATTACATTTAATCTCCTAACAAACAATTTCAATATCAAACATTTCAAATGCATAACAATTTCATGTGACTCTGATAACTAGAGGGTGTATACTTTTCCAGGTACAGTTTATGTCGTCCTGTCATCAGTCATAATGTCTCAGATGACAACCGAACTGACATCCATACTCATTAAGTTCCAAAGCATATTTCCAACTGGTTTTATTACCGAAATATGGTTCCTTTTCCCCATTTGTTTGATGTTCCCAGACTCTCTATATTTAACAAAGGCTATTCAACAGTCCTTCAGTAGGGTCAGAGAGAGAGGGGAAGGGAGAAAGGTATTTATGGGGGGGGGTCATAAACCTTACCCACAGGCCAACGTCATGACACTTCACTAACATTATGTTAACCAATATATATTCTATGTACCTTCTAAAGAAGTAGAAAACACATAATGTTGTTAACATGAATGTTTTCTGACTTTTATCTTAATAATATGTATGTCTACAGATAAGGTTGAAAAGAATCTCACTTGTCAACTGGGTAAGTAGTGTCCTTCATATCCCAGGGTGGGTTGCACCAACATGGATCAACTCTTAAACTGGGTTAAACCAAGCTTTATCTATTCATCTTGTTGCACCAAATATTAAACCTAGTTTTAAATGAATCCTAGTTAAATTAAATCCTTCCTCTAATCAAAATTACATTTTCACTTCCTGTTGCTCAATGAATAGAAAACAATATATACATTTAAATTGGAGATTAATTCTAAATTGCCACTTGAGGTGGGTTTAACTGATAAAATGGCAGCATATCTACTGTGGAGAGACCAAAATGACGAGTTCCTCAGAGAATAATTAGAGCTATTTACGTGCCCATTTTGTACAACAATTGGGTTGGGGCTTATGATATGGCCTTCCTTGGTACAAATGATGATGTTATGCAACATGCTGTGACAGGCCTGATAACGGTAACAGTATCTTCAGTATCTTACTATGGCTCTCAGTTAAAACCAATAGACCTTCAGTATCTTACTATGGCTCCTTTCAGTTAAAACCAATAGACCTTCAGTAGTTTACTATGGCTCATTTCAGCTAAAACCAATGACCCGAGGGCCCAGCTACCTGCCCGTTCCATACATCTCTGTATACATCAACGATGTCGCTCTTGCTGCTGGTGATTCTCTGATCCACCTCTACGGAGACGACACCATTCTGTATACTTCTGGCCCTTCTCTGGACACTGTGTTAACAACCCTCCAGACGAGCTTCAATATCATACAACTCTCCTTCCGTGGTCTCTAACTGCTCTTAAATGCTAGTAAAACTAAATGCATGCTCTCAACCGATCGCTGCCCGCACCTGCCCGCCCGTCCAGCATCACTACTCTGGACGGTTCTGACTTAGAATATGTGGACAATTACAAATACCTAGGTGTCTGGTTAGACTGTAAACTCTCCTTCCAGACTCACATTAAGCATCTCCAATCCAAAATTAAATCTAGAATTGGCTTCCTATTTCGCAACAAAGCATCCCTCACTCATGCTGCCAACCATACCCTCGTAAAACTGACTATCCTACCGATCCTTGACTTCGGCGATGTCATTTACAAAATAGTCTCCAACATTCTACTTAGCAAATTGAACGCAGTCTATCACAGTGCCATCCGTTTTGTCACCAAAGCCCCACCAAAGCCCATATACTACCCTACTCACGTCAGCAGGGTCACCCGATTTAAAGATGGCCGTTATTATGGCCGACTTCCATACCCTTGGAAACACCCCCTGACCAATAGATGTGTTGGTGACCTTAGTAATGGGGCCAATGAGTGACTCTTTGTAGTTTTTAAGAAAGATAGAGTCTAGCCCAAACACATCTTTGGCTTTAAAGTTCTTTAGTGAGCTAATCACGTTGTTCACCTTTGACTCAGAAACCTCCCTTATGATGAAGACAGGTTGAGCGTCATTCACTAGCACTGAGCCCAAGAAACCAGTGAAGGGTTCTGTGACAGTACCCTGACAGATTCAAAAAAGTAGGAATTGAAGGCTATTGCTATTTCAACTGCATCCTGTGTTAGATTAGAAATCATGGTGAATAACAGTCTTTTTGCGGTGTTACTATGGTCTTTCCCGGTTAACTTTTTTAGATTCTCCCAGATCAATTTAGAATTTCCCTTTTCTTCATCAATTATGTTCATAAAAAAAGTTTGCCTTGGCTTGTCTGATTTCTTTCATCACCTTATTTCTCAACATGGTAAACCTACGTCTATCATGCTCTAATTTGGATTTTAGGGCTGTTTTTAGAGCATAATCTCGTTCTTTCATAAATTTCCAGATTTCTCCATTTAGCCAAGGAAGAGTGCTCTTTTGGCCAGGTTTGGATTTGATATTCTTTAGGAAACCATTTATTGTAGTCTGGGTTATGGATAGAAAAACCTGACTATCAGCTTCCACATCTGTATAGGACAAGAGACCATTCCAGTTAATTCCCTTAATTGCGTTTTCAAAATAGTTTAATTCACTCTTAGGTATTCTTAGTTGATCCGGCTTTCTAACAGTAGAGACGTTAAACCTGTTCTTAGAAAGTTTTCTGGCTATAAGTGTCAGATTATGATAAGACAGCCCAGTAACCATATTGAATGATTTAGTCACTCTCTCTGGTTTATTACTGAACACCAAATCAATCTGTGTTTTAGAGCAACAAGTCACCCTGGTTGGCCCTTTAACTAGCTGTGTAAGGTCAAAGGTATTAGTGATCCATTTGAGGGTTTTCCTACAAGACTTGTCTTCATAATTAATGTTAAAATCTCCCATTAAGATGACCTCTTTCCCAAAATCACATTCCCTAAGCATGTTATTAAACTGATCAAAAAACACACTTTTGGTGGAAGGTGGTCTATACGTTCCAATAAGGGTAAAAGACATTTGGAGAGACAGTGTAACGTTCAGGCCAATACATTCTAGTTCATTATCACATGACCACTCAATTTGTTTACATCGGATATGTTCTTTAATGTAAATCATCAGACCCACTCCTCTTCCTTCAAACCTGTCTCTCCTGAAAAAATTGTAGCCAGGCACAATCAAAGCAGCATATGGAGAGTTTTTATGGAGCCATGTCTCTGAAAGGCAGAGGAAGTCAAGGTTGGAGTCTGCGAGAAGATGTTGAATTTGATCACTTTTTGGAATGACACGTTCATGTTCAAGTGCCCCCCTAGTAGTCCCTTGGGTTTAGCTCGTGGGTCCCAGATGACTCGAGAGTGATTGACACATTGAAAAAAGTTACATTTTCTGTGTTTTTTGACGGCTGGGTTTAGGCCGTTTTGTTTCGTTTTGATTAGGGGCAGTTTGGTAGTGCAATTAACTATGCCTCCCGCTTGCACTGGATGCGGGGAACTAATTAAAACAGCTTACGTACCAGAAGCAGAGTCAGGGATCACATATAGCGACTTGGATATGTTTGCAGAGTCAAATTCCATCCTGGAGCCGGGTAAGTCGAGAGAAACCATGGGACCATAGCACTCACCCACTTCCACAGCGGCGACGATCAGTGGACGAGGCCATCCACTGCTTTCCACTCCGGTGAGTATCGCTGGCTCGGTGATGTTAGGCCCAGGATTGAGTAACACATCCCCGGAGAGCAGGAGGGTAGAGAATAGGTAGTTTAACAGTTTCCGATAAATGTTGGACTTGTGTTTGTTACGCCTAAGTGGTTCAATGGAATAGGGAGCGAGATAGACTTGGCCATTATTCAGAACATTATGGTATGCTGTGTACTGTCCGCTTCCGTGGAACGGTGAACCAATGTGTTTGGTGTTGATATTCTCCGGCAGTAGATTGATTGTGTCATCCCAGCAAGGACGCACTGAGATTATCAGTAGAGCAGCTACATAACTGACAATCATGGCAATGTACTGGAGATAAAACGCATAATTGCACTTTAAATCTTTGCATGAGTTACTTAGCTGGGGTCGGCGTACACCTGATGTTTTAGACAAAATAACAGCATTCGTAGGAGAAGCGGCACCTGCCACACTACCCTCCCTTCCGTCTGCCATTTTTTTTCGAAGCCCATGTGATCCGTGTTTCTTATACAGACTTATTGTCACGCCCTGACAATAAGTCAGGTCGTGACTAGGGGGGGTCGTGACTAGGGGGGGTTTCTATGTTGGTGTATGTGTATGGTTCCCAATTGAAGGCAGCTGATAATCGTTGCCTCTAATTGGGGATCATACTTAGTGTGTTCCTTTTCCCACCTGCGATGTGGGATATTGTTTTGTGTTAGTGCCATTGTGCGCTACGTATTTCACATCGTTATATCTTTGTTGATTTTTTGGGAAGTTTCACGATCAATAAAATGTGGAACTCTACTCACGCTGCGCCTAGGTCTGATTATTTATATAACGATCGTGACACTTATACATGAATTATATGTACCCATTGATTCTTGAAGAATATAACTTATTAATGATTAAAGAGCTTAGTTTAACTGTTGTACTCCATCAGAACTCAAAATATAAACTTGTTTTATCTCAATGCTTGTAAATGCAAGCAAACACAATAGTCTAAAACATATTTCAAACTATAATGTTGATACAGTATCATGGATGGTCAGTCCTTGCATTCATAGCTCTGTCTATGAATTTGAGAGTGATATTATTTCTCCAGCCCCTCCCTCAACTTTTTACCAAAACAACAGTGGCTGGGATCACGCTTTGTTATTGTTTCAACTTCTGTTTGGCCCCAAGTGTTCCTTCGGATGTTGGAACAGTGGTATGAGACAAGGGCCGGGATTCAAACCTTGACCCATAAATATAAAAAACAAATTGGCCTATATCGAATCTCCCATTCCTCTAAAACATTTTTTAGAAAGCTGTTGTGCAGCATATGTCCTCGTGCTCCTAGACCTTAGTGCTGCTTTTGATACCATCGATCACCACATTATTTCGGAGAGATTGGAAACAGACAAGTTCTGGACTGGTTTAGATCTTATCTGTCGGAAAGATATCAGTTTGTCTCTGTGGATGGTTTGTCCCCTGACAAATCAATTGTACATTTCGGTGTTCCTCAAGGTTCCGTTTTAGGACCACTACTGTTTTCGCTCTATATTTTACCTCTTGGTGATGTCATTTGGAAACATAATGTTAACTTTCCCTGCTATGCGGACGATACACAGCTGTACATTCCGATGAAATATGGTGAAGCCCCAAAGTTGCCCTCCCTGGAAGCCTGTGTTTCAGACATAAGGAAGTGGATGGCGGCAATTTCTTTTACTTTTAAACTCGGACAAAACAGAGATGCTAGTTCTAGGTCCCAAGAAACAAAGAGATCTTCTGTTGGATCTGACAATTAATCTTGATGGTTGTACAGTCGTCTCAAATAAAACTGTGAAAGACCTTGGCATTACTCTGGACCCTGATCTCTCTTTTGACGAAACATATCAAGACTGTTTCAAGGACAGCTATTTCCATCTACGTAACATTGCAAAAATCAAAAACTTTCTGTCCAAAAATTATGCAGAAAAATGTATCCATGCTTTTGTCACTTCTAGATTAGACTACTGCAATGCTCTACTTTCCGGCTACACAGATAAAGCACTAAATAAACTTAATTTAGTGCTAAACACGGCTGCTAGAATCTTGACTAGAACCCCAAAATGTGAGCATATTACTCCAGTGTTAGCCTCTCTACACTGGCTTCCTGTTAAGGCTAGGGCTGATTTCAAGGTTTTACTGCTAACCTACAAAACATTACATGGGCTTGCTCCTACCTATCTTTCTTATTTTTGTCCTGCCATACATACACGCACGCTATGGTCACATGATGCAGGCCTTCTTATTGTCCCTAGAATTTGTAAGCAAACAGCTGGAGGAAGGGCTTTCTGCTATAGAATTAAGTTTCTATGGAATGGTCTGCCTATCCATGTGAGAGACGCAGACTCGGCCTCAACCTTTAAGTCTTTATTGAAGACTCATCTCTTCAGTGGGTCCTATGATTGAGTGTAGTCTGGCCCAGGGGTGTGAAGGTGAACGGAAAGGTACTGGAGCGATAATCTGCCCTTGCTGTCTCTGCCTGGCCGCTTCCCCTCTCTCCACTGGGATTCCCAGCCTCTAACCCTATTTCGGGGGCTGAGTCATTGGCTTACTGGTGCTTTTCCATGCCGTCTCTAGGAGGGGTGCCTCACTTGAGTGGGTTGAGTCACTGACGTGATCTTCCTGTCCGGGTTGGCGGCCCCCTCGGGTTCGTGCCATGAGGGAGATCTTCGTGGGCTATACTCAGCCTTGTCTCAGGGTTGTAAGTTGTCCAGGGGTATTGTCGGATGGGGCCACAATGTCTCCCGACCCCTCCTGTCTCAGCCTCCAGTATTTATGCTGCGATAGTTTATGTGTCGGGGGCTAGGGTCAGTCTGTTATATCTGGAGTATTTCCCCTGTCTTATTAGGTGTCCTGTGTGAATGTAAGTATGCTCCCTCTAAGTATCTCTTTTTCGCTGTCTTTCTCTCTGAGGACCTGAGCCCTAGGACCATGCCTCAGGACTCCCTGATCTAATGACTCCTTGCTGTCCCCAGTCCACCTGGTCATACTGCTGCTCCAGTTTCAACTGTTCTGCCTGCGGCTATGGAACCCTGACTTGTTCACCGGACGTGCTACCTTGTCCCGGATCTACTGTTTTTGATTCTCTCTCTACTGCACCTGCTGTCTCTAACTCTGAATGGTTGGCTATGAAAAGCAAACTGACATTTACTCCTGAGGTGCTGACCTTTGCACCCTCTACAACCTCTATGAACATTTCGACATCTTGGCCCTTACTCTTATAATCTCCACCCGGCACAGCCAGAAGAGGACTGGACAACCCTCAGAGCCTGGTTCCCCTCTAGGTTTCTTCCTATGTTCCTGCCTTTCTAGGGAGTTTTTCCTAGCCACCGTGCTTATACATCTGCATTGCTTGGGGTTTTAGGCTGGGTTTTTGTATAGCACTTTGTGACATCAGGTGACGTAAGAAGGGATTTATAAATACATTTGATTGAAAATGTAATTGGTATAGTTGTTGGCTGGGAGTCTCTTACTACCAGAAGGGCCCAGCATTGGCTACTTTTTGTGTATAAAGCGGTTCTTCAGAGACTACCTGTAAAAAATATTGGTCGCTAAATCCTTAGAAATGACAGACTAAATCTGTCTAGAAGGACCATGTAAAAACGGTTGGCTGGTATGCCCTCTCCCATCTGATCAGTCGGCTGTGAATGCCCTCACCCACTATACAATTATAACTGATTGGTTTGGTTCTGCCCACTATAGTCCTGTCAAATTAGAGCATGATGTTCAGGCCCATCACTGTACTCTTGATAGTCACCACAACACACACACACACCACACACACACACACACACACACACACACACACACACACACACACACACACACACACACACACACACACACACACACACACACAGCTGTTTCCATTTGAGGATGTTTATATGATTTTGGTAATCTGAATGACTTGGAATCTTATTGTTGTGGTTCTATAAAACAAAGCTATGCACACATAAACAGTATTAATTCACTTCTTCGGGATCGGTGTCCCATGGGACGGTTGAGCTAACGTAGGCTAATGCGATTAGCATGAGGTTGTACGTGACAAGAAAATTTCCCAGGGCATAGACATATCTGATATTGGCAGAGAGCTTAAATTCCTGTTCATTTAACTGCACTGTCCAATTTACAGTAGCTATTACAGAGAAAGAATACCATGCTATTGTTGAGGAGAGTGCACGATTTTGATCATGAAAAATTATTAATAAACAAATTAGGCACATTTGGGCAGTCTTGATACAAAATTTTGAACAGAAATGCAATGGTTAATTGGATCAGTCTAAAACCTTGCACATACACTGTTGCCATGTAGTGGCCAAAATCTAAATTGCACCTGGGCTGGAATAATACATTATGGCCTTTCTTTTGCATTTCAAAGATGATGGTACAAAAAAATACTAAACAATGGTTGGTTTTTCTTTGTATTATCTTTTACCAGATCTATTGTGTTATATTCTACTACATTCCTTTTACATTTCCATAAACTTCAAAGTGTTTCCTTTCAAATGGTACCAAGAATATGCATATCCTTGCTTAAGGGCCTGAGCTACAGGCAGTTAGATTTGGGTATGTCATATTAGGCGAAGATTTAAAAAAAGAAAGAGGCTAATCCTTCAGAGGTTAAGAGTTATAACTATGCAATATTTAAGTGATAATGCCCAACGGTAGTTGGAGGATATATTGCACGGGTGGTATTAGGCCCGAGATGAAGTCGAGATCCGTGCCAATATGTCCTCCAAACACCGGCTTCAAGGGCATTATCACTTTGGTACAATGGGTTACCAACATATTCAAATAATGATTGACATATTTTTATTAAAAACGTTATTTGGATTAATTTATTCATACTATTTTATCCTTCTACAAGATATAGTCCCAACACAAACCTTTGTTCTGTATCTATGGACTCGACCCAGTCGTTCAGTCTTTTTGTTCTGTATCTATGGACGCGACCCAGTCATTCTTTCTAAATGTTCCATTGCCATACTGGTTATCAACGTTCTTATCCCTTGCTTGTTAGCTAGCCAACTATGAATAACTTACAGTCCTGTCAACAAATTGCAGCCAAAATAACAGCAAAGTAGCTGCATTTTCATTTGTTTAAGCTGTTTTCTAGTGACATTTATTTGGAAACGTCCATAACAGTGAGCTAATGAGGCGCGATTTCGCCTGGCATAGAAAATATAATCACTTGCCAGGACAATGCTGTTCAGAGGAGCTAGCCAACAACACTGCCTGGCTGGGCTGATGAGACAGTGGATTGATCAGTCAGATGGAAATGAGTAAATAGGCATTTTAACATCATAGATTTAGCCTGTGGCAACTTGTGGAGTAGACCCCGGCTGGAATGTGGTTAACCAATCAGCATTCAGGATTAGACCCACCCGTTGTATAAACATGTATGCATGAGCTAGGTCCAAGAACTGTCTGGGATGACTCTAGAACAGGCCTGGGCAATTATTTTCCATGGAGGGCCATATTAGAATATATTTTTGCCATCGCGGGCCAGAATCATATTACAGGATTATACATGGATTATACATCATGTGTATGACTGTGTTGACAGATATATCTACTGTAAATCACGTCCAGATTTTATTTTACTTGTTTAACATGCACAGAAATAAACCACATCCATGATCTCCTTTTGGTAGGTATTTTCATTATTAAACATGCAATGAACTACACAGAGAGGAAAAGTACACTACCATGGACAGAACTCTTTAAATAATGGTTATGCACAAAAACACAAGAAAGAGAGAGAGCTCAACATTTCATTTAAACCACTCAGTCAGTGTGAGGAGTGAAGTCTCTGATGGGCATTCACTAGAGCAGTGAATTATAGGTATAGTTTCTGATGTAGCTATGCGCAGGATTGCTGCGAGGTTAGAGTCAGTAAGAGATGATCTGTGCCTTGACTTGTTATATTTCATCACTGACCATGTCAATTTACATACATAGGTTGACCCAAACAGTACAAACATCTTCTGAGCATGACTCCTAATCTTCGGAAAGTTTTGTTCATCGAGAGATGCATAGAACCTCATCTGTGACATTGTTTTGAATAGTTCTCCAATCACTACATCAGACTGAAGATCGATAAGATCAAATTGCAGGTCAGTGGGAGCATTATCCACATTGAAGGTGAAAGGAGAGAAAACCAACAGCATGTCATTTTCCAACACTTTGAAATCCTCAAAAGGACAAGAAAACTCACAGTTCAAAGCTTCTCCCACTGGTCATCTGATAGGGAACAGACTAGTAGGGAAAGGAGATACCTAGTCAGTTGTACAGCTGAAAGCCTTCAACTGAAATGTATCTTCCACATTTAACCCAACCCCTCTGAATCAGAGAGGTGAGGGGGGCTGCCTTAATCGACATCCACGCCTTCGGCGCCCGGGGAACAGTGTGTTAACTGCCTTGCTCAGGGGCAGAATTACATATTTTTACCATGTCAGTTCAGGGATTCAATCCAGCAACCCTTCGGTTTCTGGCCCAACGCTCTAACCACTTGGCTGCCTGCCATGGGTGACATTGTTGGCTTCTACTTGGCGGGTCAGGAGGAGTAATTTTCCATTGAAGGCTTTGACAAGGCTGTACATCTGATGTGCAAAAAGGCCCTTCCCTTGTAGTTTGTAATTCAGTTCATTCATGAGGGCCATGATGTCCACGGTGAAGGCACAATCAGCCAACCATTCTTTATCTTGCAGTTGAGGGAAATACACATATTTTCCTTTAATTTGCAAAAACTCAGCACTCTCCAACTTCAGGTCCTACACCCTTTAAAGCACCTTCCCCAAACTCAGCCATCTCACGCTTGTGTGGTAGGGGAGATCTGCATGACACGAGTCATGACTCATGTCTCTTCCAACAGTGAGACAAACTGCCTGTAGTTTAAAGATTTTACTCTTATGAAATTTACCACTTTAGTGACTATATCCACATGGATCATTTTCAGAGCACATTTACAGAGCACCTTCTGATGAATAATGCAATGCAGGAAAACAATTTTCTGATCTGGGTTCAGCTCAGCTACTTGATCTTGTATCCATTTCAAAAGGTCAACGTTTTTTCCTGTCAAGTTTGGGCACCCATCAGTGGTCACACTGGATAACTTTTTAAAACTCAGTCACAACTTTGCCACACACTTATTAACCTCCTCCAATAAATCTTTCCCTGTGGTTGTGCTCTTCATTGACTGCACTGAAGCTCCTCTGTAATTTGTCTGGGGTTATACCTCGTAAGAATATCAACAAATGCGCCATGTCACATGCATCACTGCTCTCATCCAGGGCAAAGGAGAAAACGGTGAAATCCTTTACCTTGTATTTCAACTGTTGTTCCATATTCTCTGCGATGTCCTAATTAAATATGACCATACTTTATCAATCATCATTGATACTATTTAAGTCTAAACAACATCAACAGCCATTGTTTCAGTTCAACCCAGGGTTCAACTAAAAATAGACAGTATAATAGGCCTCAGTTTTCAAGCTCTGCTTGATGTCCAATTTACTGATATTTAGTGATATTGAATTGTGTTAGGTTGTCAAAGGAAACAAATATGAACATTTGAATGAGCTTAATCTTCTGATTGGAATTTTCCATCTGTACCACTGATTTATTCTGGCTTTAATCCCCGTTTGTTGTTGGATTCACGTCTCCATCTCAACCAAAAATCTAAGTTAAAGAATATGACTAAATCAAATCAGAATGTATTTAAAGTTCGATTTGATATAATCCTTTCTATACCTTAGATTTTTGGTTGAGATGGAGACGTGAATCCAACATATTATTAATTTCTAGACAAACTGGAATTACTACCAGACTAAGTCAGTGGCACAGATGGAACTATCCTAGCAGGATATACATCTTGTAACGATCGTCTGGAAGAGGGGACCAAGGTGCAGCGGAGTTAGTGTTCATCATAGAAGTTTAATTTACTAAAGAACACTACACAAAACAAAACAAGAAAACCGACAGCCAAACAGTCCTGTCAGGTGCAAAACAAATTAGATGTTGAATTTGTGTCTCCAACTCGCCCAAAATAAAAGTTAAAGAATGGGATTAAGCCAGTGTCTCAGATGGAACTATCCAAGCAGTAGATAAATCTCCTTTAAATGTTGATACATTTCTTCTAATGTAACCATATAAAGCGTGCATGTTCAAGATAGCATGCATAGGTCATCACAGGTCTGTGGAAATCTTCACCATTGCTGTTATAATCTGTCAGAACTTCGAAAAACATTGATTACTTGCACCATGTACTTTTTATGTAATCTCAACTGTAATCCAGGTCATTTGGATCTGCTATTAGCTGAAGCACAGGGATATTCACATTAATCTGTTCTATAAATAAACAACATATCTGACATTGTATTCCCATTTGAACTTTGCTGTGCTTTAAATTAGTTGAAAGCGCAGTGATACACATTTGGGTGACAACAAAACCAAATATCAAACATTGTTTTTCCACTGGGATTTCATTGTGCTTTTAGATGGTTGAATGCATAGTGATAACACATTGGAAAGTCAACTAACTTCTGGCTATCTTTTTGAGTGGGTGAATATAGGTTGTATTCTCATTGATCAACGTCTCATCCAAATATTACCCAGTTATCCACGTTGAAATGACGTAGTGTGTCCAGTGGGTAGTTTCTGATACACCTGGATCACTGATGGACCAGTCACAATTAATTCATGAAATTAAGAAGTGATGGTAGGGTAGAATATCTTCATTGGAGAAGTTGTGTCACAGAGGTACCCTGGACTCATTTAGGTGGTGGACCTCAATTAGGATTTGTGACGTCAGAGAAGTGATATGAGACAAGGAGTCCCAGAGAGAGACTACATCTTCTAGTGTTCATGTTAATGATGTTCTCACTGTCTTCCATCTGCTCTACATGTTTACAGATGACCTCACTGAGAAGCTAGGTAAGTAGTGTCTTCAGATCATCATTTTACTGCAGTGCCTTCAGAAAGTATTCACACTCCTTGATCTTTTCCACATTTTGTTGTGTTAAGAGGTTGGATTAAAATTGTAATTTCTTGTCAACTACCTACACAAAACACTCTGTAATGTCAAAGTGAAAATAACATGGAACAGTTGTAAAGAAAAGTATGAAAAATGAAATACTAATATATCTTCATTAGATAAGTATTCAACCCCCTGAGTCAATACCTGTTAGACTCACCTTTGGCAGCGATTACAGCTGTGATGCTTTCTGGGTAAGTCTCTAAGAAGAGCTTTCCACACCTGGGTTGTACAATATTTGCACATTATTAGGGCTACACCCCTCACACCATGTGTCCTAGAGTCATGACATTTGGTACATAGTTCCCTCTCCACACAAGGAAGAAAATTGCAGCAATAACCCATAAAGTCCACCATGATGGATTTCCTACCATTTCCAATTTTGCGAAAAACACTTAAAAACAGTACTTACCTGGCACCGAATGACCGATCTGCACAAAACTTGATACATAGCATGTATTGACCAAGGTCTCTCAACGCTCAATTGTGCAAGCTAGTATCTCAAAAAACATGGCCGCTACTGACCAATAAACAGTCATGTGGGTGTGGTCTAGCATATACATGTATATACAGTTGAAGTCAGAAGTTTAAATACACCTTAGCCAAATACATTTAAACTCAGTTTTTCACAATTACTGACATTTAATCCTACTAAAAATTCCCTGTCTTGGTCAGAAAAGGATCACCACTTAATTTTAAGAATGTGAAATGTCAGAATAATAGTAGAGAGAATGATTTATTTCATTATTTTTTCTTTCATCACATTCCCAATGGGTCAGAAGTTTACATACACTCAATTAGTATTTGGTAGCATTGCCTTTAAATTGTTTAACTTGGGTAAAATGTTTTGGATAGCCTTCCACAAGCTTCCCACAATGTGTTGGGTGAATTTTGGTCCATTCAACCTGACAGAGCTGGTGTAATTGAGTCAGGTTTGTAGGCCTCCTTGCTCGCACATGTTTTTTCAGTTCTTCCCACAAATTTACTATAGGATTGAGGTCAGGGCTTTGTGATGGCCACTCCAATACCTTGACTTTGTTGTCCTTAAGCCATTTTGCTACAACTTTGGAAGTATGCTTGGGGTCATTGTCCATTTGGAAGACCCATTTGCGACCAAGCTTTAACTTCCTGACTGATGTCTTGAGATGTTGCTTCAATATATCCACATAATTTTCCTCCCTCATGATGCCATCTATTTTGTGAAGTGCACCAGTCCCTCCTGCAGCAAAGCACCCCCACAACATGATGCTGCCATCCCCGTGCTTCACGGTTGGAATGGTGTTCTTCGGCTTGCAAGCCTCCCACTTTTTCCTCCAAACATAAGTTGGTCATTATGGCCAAACAGTTATATTTTTGTTTCATCAGACCAGAGGACATTACTCCAAAAAGTACGATCTTTGTCCCCATTTGCAGTTGCAAACCGTAGTCTGTCTTTTTTATGGCGGTTTTGGAGCAGTGGCTTCTTCCTTGCTGAGTGGCCATTCAGGTTATGTCGATATAGGAGTCGTTTTACTGTGGATATAGATACTTTTGTACCTGTTTCCTCCAGCATCTTCACAGGGTCCTTTGCTGTTGTTCTGGGATTGATTTGCACTTTTCGCACCAAAGTACGTTCATCTCTAGGAGACAGAACGCATCTCCTTCCTGAGCGGTATGACGGCTGCGTGGTCCCATGGTGTTTATACTTACGTACTATTGTTTGTACAGATGAACGTGGATCCTTCAGGCATTTGGAAATTGCTCCCAAGGATGAACCAGACTTGTGGAGGTCTACATGATTTTTTCTGAGTTCTTGGCTGATTTCTTTTGATTTTCCAATGATGTCAAGCAAAGAGGCACTGAGTTTGAAGGTAGACCTTGAAATATATCCACAATTACACCTCCAATTGACTCAAATGATTTAGCCTATCAGAAGCTTCTAAAGCCATGACATCATTTTCTGGAATTTTCCAAGCTGTTTAAAGGCACAGTCATCTTAGTGTATGTAAACTTCTGACCCACTGGAATTGTGATACAGTGAATTATAAGTGAAATAATCTGTCTGTAAACAATTGTTGGAACAATTACATGTGTCATGCACAAAGTAGATGTCCTAACCGACTTGCCAAAACTATAGTTTGTTAACAAGAAATGTGTGGAGTGGTTGAAAAACGAGTTTTAATGACTCCAACCTAAGTGTAGGTAAACTTCCGACTTCAACTGCATCTCATTAAATTACAAGTGCATTACAATGTGGTTTTAGCTGTGGTTCCTCTTATTTTGGAAGTAATATAACATTTTGAATCTATTTTCAACAAATGCAACCTAAGAGTTCATGCCTGCAAGACAGAGGCTGAGGTTACAGTCAGTCAGTCTGAGGATTTGAAGGTTTTATAGCACCACTTTGTATTTCATCCCGCATTGAAGTGAAAGCCAGTGAGCCAGCTAAAATTGGTCAGTATATTGCAACTGCATTTAGTACTAGTTAGAAATGTCATAACAAGGTAGTCATGCTGCCTGACAAGTTGAATGACACTAGCCTTGATGAGGCCCTTACTCTCTTGGGATTGTTGTGTGTAGTGTGATTTCCTTAGGATCAAGCGACCTGGCTTCAAGCCTACCTGAGGTCAATACCTCCTCCTACCATTTGCTACTCTGATGTGTTGATGTAGGGTAGTGTATGAGGGTCAAAAGCATGTCCTGTTAATCTAAGGCATGAGGGATTTGTGATATAGAAGCACAGGTTGAGTTTTCTGAACTGAGGGAGTAGTGTAACGATCCTAGCCTTGATAAGTATGCTAAGAAATCCCCCAAGGGAGATCTCACTCCCCTCAACCTGTTGTCTAGGTCTTAATTGAAAGGAAAAACCCACAAACACTTGGCTCTCCGTGGAATGAGTTTGACACCCCTGCCCCAGGGTCAAGCTCTTCTTAAGGCAATACTCACCCCCCGCCCCCATTAGTTTATTTAACTAGGCAAGTCAGTTAAGAATAAATTCTTATTTACAATGATGGCCTACCCAGTTAAAACCCTCCCCTAAACCAGACGACGCTGGGCCAATTGTGCGCCACCCTAAGGGACTCCCGATCACGGCCGGTTGTGATACAGCCCGGGATTAAACCAGGGTCTATAGTGACGCCTCTAGCACTGCGATGCAATGCCTCAGACCGCTGCGCCACTCAAGAGTGACTTCTGATGACAATAATATACAATTAACATGAGGCAGCCAGGACTGGCATATGCTATCTATTTAGAAAACAATAATTACACTTTAAATGCATAAACAAATACACTAAACTAAACAGGTACATAACACTTACCATGTCTAGAGGCCTTCTTAGACCTTTTTTGTTCAGGTGTTTGGTGAATTAGGTTTCCTCTGCTGTTCCTCTCTATCCATTGGACAGGGGCAAGGCTAGTGGCAGGAGCAGGTGACTGTCGCTCGCTCCTTCTGATCCTAAAGTATTTATTAATATCAAACAGAATGGGATTCTGGTACAGTACAGTATGAACTGGTATTATGGTATGTACCCACAATTCAACTGCCCTAAAAATATACTGGGGAAATGGGAAGAAATATCACTTACATATTGAAAGTGCAATGCTGTGCAATAGCTTTCTCAAAGTACCTCCTCAAATCCCACCCGTGCCGTATCCCACTCTTTGCTCATTTCTCTATTTGGTTGAACATAAACATTATTGTATGTTAACGTAGAAAAACAAGTACGAAAATGTGTGTTCACATACTGAGAGACAATGAAATACAGTACCTGTCAAAAGTTTGGACACACCTACTCATTCTTGGGTTTTTCTTCACTTTTACTATTTTCAAAGTGTTAAACAAATCAAAATATACACTGCTCAAAAAAATAAAGGGAACACTTAAACAACACAATGTAACTCCAAGTCAATCACACTTCTGTGAAATCAAACTGTCCACTTAGGAAGCAACACTGATTGACAATAAATTTCACATGCTGTTGTGCAAATGGAATAGACAACAGGTGGAAATTATAGGCAATTGGCAAGACACCCCCAATAAAGGAGTGGTTCTGCAGGTGGGGACCACAGACCACTTCTCAGTTCCTATGCTTCCTGGCTGATGTTTTGGTCACTTTTGAATGCTGGCGGTGCTTTCACTCTAGTGGTAGTATGAGACGGAGTCTACAACCCACACAAGTGGCTCTGGTAGTGCAGCTCATCCAGGATGGCACATCAATGCGAGCTGTGGCAAGAAGGTTTGCTGTGTCTGTCAGAGTAGTGTCCAGAACATGGAGGAGCTACCAGGAGACAGGCCAGTACATCAGGAAAGGTGGAGGAGGCCGTAGGAGGCCAACAACCCAGCAGCAGGACCACTACCTCCGCCTTTGTGCAAGGAGGAGCAGGAGGAGCACTGCCAGAGCCCTGCAAAATGACCTCCAGCAGGCCACAAATGTGCATGTGTCTGCTCAAACGGTCAGAAACAGACTCCATGAGGGTGGTATGAGGGCCCGACGTCCACAGGTGGGGGTTGTGCTTACAGCCCAACACCGTGCAGGACGTTTGGCATTTGCCAGAAAACACCAAGATTGGCAAATTCGCCACTGGCGCCCTGTGCTCTTCACAGATGAAAGCAGGTTCACACTGAGCACATGTGACAGATGTGACAGAGTCTGGAGACGCTGTGGAGAACGTTCTGCTGCCTGCAACATCCTCCAGCATGACCAGTTTGGCGGTGGGTCAGTCATGGTGTGGGGTGGCATTTCTTTGGGGGGCCACACAGCCCTCCATGTGCTCGCCAGAGGTAGCCTGACTGCCATTAGGTACCGAGATGAGATCCTCAGACCCCTTGTGAGACCATATGCTGGTGCGGTTGGCCCTGGGTTCCTCCTAATGCAAGACAATGCTAGACCTCATGTGGCTGGAGTGTGTCAGCATTTCCTGCAAGAGGAAGGCATTGATGCTATGGACTGGCCCGCCCGTTCCCCAGACCTGAATCCAATTGAGCACATCTGGGACATCATGTCTCGCTCCATCCACCAACGCCACGTTGCACCACAGACTGTCCAGGAGCTGGCGGATGCTTTAGTCCAGGTCTGGGAGGAGATCCCTCAGGAGACCATCCGCCACCTCATCAGGAGCATGCCCAGGCATTGTAGGGAGGTCATACAGGCACGTGGAGGCCACACACACTACTGAGCCTCATTTTGAATTGTTTTAAGGACATTACATCAAAGTTGGATCAGCCTGTAGTGTGGTTTTCCACTTTAATTTTGAGTGTGACTCCAAATCCAGACCTCCATGGGTTGATAAATTGGATTTCCATTGATTATTTTGGTGTGATTTTGTTGTCAGCACATTCAACAATGTAAAGAAAAAAGTATTTAATAAGATTATTTCATTCATTCAGATCTAGGATGTGTTATTTTAGTGTTCCCTTTATTTTTTGAGCAGTATATATTATATTTTAGATTCTTCAAAGTAGCAACCCCTTTGCCTTGATGACAGGTTTGCACGCTCTTGGCCAATCAGTTGTGTTGTGACAATGTGCTGGCTTGTTGTAGTGATGTATGACAGTGTCGTGTCTTTGGGGTACCATTAAACTGAAGACATGTTTATCAAAATAACTCCCTGTAATTATTATCACGCGATTAAACTGATTAATCGTTTAACTATAATTAACTAGATCGGGGCACCAAGGAAAATATTCAGATTACAAAGTTATAATTTTCCTAATATAACTTTCCTATATTATAATCTTATATTATAGTATAGGCCGATTATCTTCTGGTTTAAATGGTGTATTTTACCTCGCGTCCAGTCTCATTCCAAACGTCGTAAATTGTTGTATCTGCACAAATCCAGCCTTTACTAAGAGTCATCCATACATCAATTGTCTTAAAATCATTTATTTAGTAAACTAAGTAATTCACAGAAAGCATACAAACAGTAATTATCGTCACAAAGAATTGGTAGAGTAATGTGCCCTAGTGGGCTAAACAGGCATGGCTGGTGTCTTGTTAAACAATGGGTCATAAAAGGTCAGCTGAGGAGGCACACAGAGTTCATTAATATTAACAATTGATATGCTAATCCTTTGCACATGAACGCTCACTCATTCGGGAACAATTGCAATCAATATATATTTACGCTCAGTGTGTGTCGGGATCCTTGTTGGAGAGTCGTTCTGTTGGAGAGTTCTCTCTCTCTCTCTCTCTCTCTCTCTCTCTCTCTCTCTCTCTCTCTCTCGGTTAGAATGGATCTTTCAAAGCGACATTCATTAATGTCTTCATAGAATAGATGTTTCGTCGGTCTTCGCGTTCAATGATATAATTTACTTAGCTGCAGACTAATAATTAATATCAAAGACTTGTTCTTATTCTGTCGGTATCGATAGTCTAAAAGTTAACCACGTGGTATAGTTCACTTTCAGTAGAGGAATTGGATGGTCAAACCTATTGGCCAACTCGCAATGGAGTGGAGGCCTGGTCTGAAGAAAGTAAATCAGGGTGGGGTTTTATAGTGAACATAGAACAGGCTTGTCACATGACGCCTGGTCCTGTCTGTGTCCCTGGGGGCGTGCCGATGACTGATTTAATCTTTGAACATAAATACATTCTATCACATTAACATCAGTACACAGCATCTCAATGTATTACAAACTAGCTTTATCCTTATTAATACATTCTATACAACCATTTGGATGCAAGTCCCATAGCCGAGGCTATTATATAAACAGTTTTATGGTAATATGGCTATATTGTCTCTTCTGAGTATCACAAAATTGTACCAAGCGGACCAGTTCGTAGCTGGATTCTTCACCAATCTTCCATACCTTCTCCAGAACATAAATGTCATTCGGTTCCCCAATTCTGTGAGTTGGAAGAATTTCCTGTGTCTCAACTGGGCCATGTGGTAGGAGATTCTCCTCCTAGAATTTTACCACCCCTTCACACAGGGCCTGGGTGGGGGGAGGTAGGTTGGGGGATGGTGCCAGGGGGAGGGGGTCAACTGTCCTCCCTGTACTCAAAGAGGGCAACGTCATGACAACAGTGTGTTCATAGTTGTCCAACAGTCTGTTGTTAACACCACGTATGGTGATTGAGAGCTCGGGCTTTCTACTTGCAGAGCAATCGTTGTACAATTTCTCCATCAGGGTCGTCACGGTCTGCTTCTAGAAAAGGACTACTACAACTCTCTGTTGGCTGGGCTCCCCGCTTGTGCCATCAAACTCCTGCAACTTATCCAGAACGCTGCAGCCCACCTGGTTTTCAACCTTCCCAAGTTCTCCCATGTCACCCATCTCCTCATCACACTCCACTGGCTTCCAGTTGAAGCGTGCATCCACTACAAGACCATGGTACTTGCCTACAAGGCAGCAAGAGGAACTGCGCCTCCCTACCTTCAGGCTATGCTCAAACCCTATTCCCCAACCCGAGCACCCATAGGGGTGGGAGGGCCACTCCCGCTCAGCCCAGTCCAAGCTCTTCTCTGTCCTGGCACCCCAATGGTGGAACCAGCTTCCCCTGAAACTAGGACAGCAGAGTTCCTGCCCATCTTCCTGAAAGCACCTGAAATCCTACCTCTTCAAAGAGTTTCTTAAATAAGCCCCCCCCTTCTAGCTCTGACTTTGCTGATAAATACTTTATTGAGGAAAAGTGTACTTACTATGCCTGTGTGTGGTTGCCCTAACTAGTTATCTTAATATGAATGCATTAACAGTAAGTCGCTCTGGATAAGAGCCTCTGCTAAATAACTCAAATGTAAAAAAAAAAAAAAAAAAACTGTTCTTGACTCAAACCGGTATGCCTGGTACCTACTAGTCCCTGAACAAGGCAGTTAACCCACAGTTCTCCGGGTGCCGAAGACGTGGATGTCGATTAAAAACCTCTTAGGAATAGCCCCCTTTTTTTCAATTTTCGCCTAAATGACAAACCCAAATCTAACATCCTGTAGCTCAGGCCCTGAAGCAAGGATATGCATATTCTTGGTACCATTTGAAAGAAAACACTTTGAAATTTGTGGAAATGTGAATTGAATGTAGGAGAATATAACACAATAGATCTGGTAGAAGAAAATACAAAGAAAGAATCAACCAGTGTTTTTTTACCACCATCTTTGAAATGCAAGAGAAAGATCACTGGTAAAGCCATCACTCTGGTTGTAATTCCGATACACTGCTGCCATCTTGTGGACACTATGTGCAAAGTTTCAGATGGATAACCTGGAAAAGTATCTTAAAACCTGTTGGGGATAGGGGGCAGTATTTGCACGGCCGGATAAAAAACGTACCCGATTTAATCTGGTTACTACTCCTGCCCAGTAACTAGAATATGCATATAATTAGTAGATTTGGATAGAAAACACTCTAAAGTTTCTAAAACTGTTTGAATGGTGTCTGTGAGTATAACAGAACTCATATGGCAGTCAAAACCCTGAGACAAATCCTAACAGGAAATGGAAATCTGATGTGTGGAATCACTTCAAACCTTTGCCATTAAAACACACAGGGACTTATTAATCATTTAGCACTCCCTAAGGCTTCCACTAGATGTCGACAGTCTTAACAAAGTGGTTTGAGTCTTCTATGGTAGAAACTGACCCAAAGAGAGGCTTGGGAAGTTGGTCACAGGGGGAGGGCTATTACTACTATGACGCGGGCGCCCATGGGAAACCTTTTGTTCCGAAACGTTTAGTAAGACAATGCAATCGTCCGCCTTGAATATTATTGAAGCTCTGGTTGAAAAAGGCCCTAAAGATTTATGTTATATAACGTTTGACATATTTGAATGAACATAAATATATTTATTTTGCACATTCGTGACGACAAGTCCCGCGCGCTTCAATACATTATGAGTAGCCTTCGGAACGAGAAGGACAAGAAGGAACAAGAAGGAACTAACAAGAAGGAACTATTGGGACATAAATTATTAACTTTTTCGAACAAAACTACATTTGTTGTGGACCTGGGATTCCTGGAAGTGCCTTCTGATGAAGATAATCAAAGGTAAGGGAATATTTACGATAGTATTTTTGATTTTAGATGGTTCCAAGATGGCGCTAACATGTATCGCCTAGCCTATTTTTCTGAGCATACCACGTCGTTTATTGCAAAGTGTGATTTCCCAGTAAAGTTATTTTTAAATCTGGCAATGCGGTTGCATTCACGAGATGTTAATCTATAATTCTTTGAATGACAATATTACATTTTAACAATGTTTTCGAATAGTAATTTTGTAAATTGTAGCGCTGATTCACCGGAGCATTTGAGGGAAAATATTTTCTGAACGTCACGCGCCGATGTAAAATGCTGTTTTTATATATAAATATGAACTTTATCGAACAAAAAATGCATGTATTGTGTAACATGATGTCCTAGGAGTGTCATCTGATGATGATTGTCAAAGGTTAGTGCTGCTTTTAGCTGTGTTTTGGGTATTTGTGATGCATCTAGTTGCTTTGAAAATGGCAGTGTGATTTTTTTTGGCAGGGTACTCTCCTAACATAATCTAATGTTTTGCTTTTGCTGTAAAGCCTTTTTGAAATCGGACAACGTGGTTCGATTCAGGAGAAGTGTATCTATAAAATGGTGTAAAATAGTCATATGTTTGAGAAATTGAAGTTATAGCATTTATGAGGTTTTGTATTTCGCACAACGCGATTCCACTGGCTGTTGATTAGGGTGGGACGTTGCCCAGACAGGTTAAAAAATCCCCCTGGTTGGGTCGTGACTCTGGACTACATTATTGAGGTCCTGGTCGGGTCGTGACTCTGGACTACATTAATAAGGACTCTGGGCTTTGGACCGCGACCGATCGAAGGGGAACTCTGGGATTCAAACAAAGACAAAACGGTCACCACGCCACTTTTTTGTTTTGAAGCTATATAGTGTTTGTTTACAATTATTGTTTACAAACAATGGAGTAAAACATGGTTATATTTTGGGTTCTGATAGGGTAAGAAAGTTGAACTAAGCTCATGAGGCATTTATAAATTATGTTAATTCAAGAATCAATGGCTATATATAGTTAATTTAAAAGTCCAAAACTGTACAGTACATGACCAGCTCATCGAACATCTAATTCCAAAATCATGGGCAATTATATGGAGTTGGTCCCCGTTTGCTGCTATAACAGCCTCCACTCTTCTGGGAAGGCTTTCCACTAGATGTTGGAACATTGCTGCGGGGACTTGCTTCCATTCAGTAACAAGAGCATTAGTGAGGTTGGGCACTGATGTTGGGCAATTAGGCCTGGCTCACAGTCGGCGTTCCAATTCATCACAAAGGTGCTCGACGGGGTTGAAGTCAGGGCTCTGTGCAGGCCAGTCAAGTTCTACCACGCCAATCTTGACAAACATTTCTGTATGGATCTAATTTTGTGCACGGGGGTATTGTCATGCTGAAACAGGAAAGGGCCTTCCCCAAACTGTTGCCACAAAATTTGAAGCACAGAATCGTTTTGGAATGTCATTGTATGCTGTAGCGTTAAGATTTCCCTTCACTGGAACTAAGGGGTCTAGCCCGAACCATGAAAAACAGCGCCAGGTCATTATTCCTCCTCCACCAAACTTTACAGTTGGCACTATGCATTGGGGCAGGTAGTGTTCTCCTGGCATCTACCAAACACAGATTAGTCCGTCGGACTGCCAGATGGTGAAGCGTGATTCATCACTCCAGAAAATGCGTTTCCACTACTCCAGAGTCCAATGTTGGCAAGCTTTACACCACTCCAGCCAACGCTTGGAATTGTGTATGGTGATCTAAGGCTTGTGTGCTGCTGCTCGGCCATGGAAACCCATTTCATGAAGCTCCCGGTGAACAGTTATTGTGCTGACGTAGCTTCCAGAGGCAGTTTGGAAACCGGTAGTGAGTGTTGCAACCGAGGACTGACAATTTCTACGCTCTACGCACTTCAGCACTCGGCGGTCCCGTTCTGTGAGCTTGTGTGGCCTACCACTTTGTGGCTGAGCCGCTGTTACTCCTAGACGTTTCCACTTCGCAATAACAGCACTTACAGTTGACCGGGGCAGCAGGGCAGAAATTGGATGGACTGACTTTTGGAAAGGTGACATCCTATAACGGTGCCATGTTGAAAATCACTGGTCCTCCAGAGACTGTAAACTCTATTGATCCTTCTTCTTCTCCTTGGCCCTCCAGAGACTGTAAACTCTATTGATGCTCCTTCTTCTCCTTGGTCCTCCAGAGACTGTTAACTCTATTGATGCTCCTTCTTCTCCTTGGTCCTCCTAAGGCTCCATGATTTCATGCACACATTCAAGTCTACATGGGTCACTAACTATACATGGGCTCATGTAAAACAGCAAAGTAAAGCAAGCTGTAACCCCCCACCAGCAGCGGTTGGCTCTGGCCAGCTTAACTGATGTCTTTGTACATGTACGATTTATGCACTTAATTAAATGGTGTCTTCATGAAGAAGTGTGCTAATAGATTTGCTTGTGTTTCATTTGACCATTGGGTCAATGAGAGGAGATAGTGACAGAGACAGTGATATACATTGTATTCTAACATATGCAATTGTGAGCTATACTGGAGGTTACTGACAAATGTGTATAAGACAAGAACAATGGATAGGTGGACCAGTTAAAATGGTACATTGACCTTATAGGTCAGGTTCACACAGGTGGTACAACACATTTAACACATACGTCTTGATAGAAAGAACCACAACTTTTTAACTGCAAAAGGTTTGGAGGGGAGAAATGCATACAAACTCAAATACTAAAAAGTATTATTTGTGTCACAACTGAAGTGTCAGATGTGTTGTACATCTGTACCACCTGTATGAACCAAGTCATAGAGACGATCAAACTGTCACTAGGAAGAGACAAGATAACAAGAGACTCTGGGTACCACCTGTATGAACCAAGTCACAGAGACGATCAAACTGTCACTAGGAAGGGACAAGATAACAAGAGACTCTGGGTACGTCCCAAAATGGCACCTTATTCTTGATTTAGTTCCCCACTTTTGACTGAGGAGGGCTTTGGTCAAAAGTAGTGTATTACATAGGGAATAGGGTGCCATATGGGACACAGACTCCATCACTGGTCCCCAGTCCTCTCCCCAGTTCAGATTAGGACAGGGTAAACCATCGTCATAGACCTCAAACTGGGAACAATGGTATTTCTAATCTCTCGTGGACAGACACATGTAATATAACTGATATCGTCTGTCAACAGGCTGTCTTTGTTCCGTGGTGCAGATTTTTCGTCACTGATCATTTGGATGATTTCGTAGGTGAGGGGGACATTTAACACAGACTGGCCTGAAACTTGCAGAGAGTTTCTGTTTAGGGGGGTGGAGACTTCACATGTCACGTCAGTATGTTTCTCTTAAAATCTTCCCCCAGAACATAGTCAAGCATCTGACGCAAAACGTGAGATTTTAGTTGTGGGTTTCTGAGATTATTGGTATTTCTAACACCCATCCCAGTCAGTGTGAGGCGTGAGAGAGAGAGGCGAACAACGTTTTCAGGTCATAACTATCATTTGTAATTATGAGACTTTCGGTGTGATTTGTTTGGGAGTTATTTATTTTCTTTGTGTAAATATATTTATTTTAATGTGTAGCTAACTTCTGTATTGTATTGTGTGTGTTCAGAATGTGTGGTAGGTAATGTACGCTATGAAGCCTAAATGGAATCTGAGGGGAAAGTCATGTCTATCACTATACATTATCTTGGTTTCATTTATTTATTTTTTACTTGATCTGGCGTCTTCACCCGGTAAGGGTCAACACTGCCAAACCTATTTAATCTGGGGTGTGTTCATTAATGCAAACCGCAACGGAAAATGTTTGGCAAAATGTTTTTGGCTATTTTCTTCCATTTGGTTCCTAGAGAATAGACCCCTGGCTTTTTACAGTGGTGTTGTTGTTTTTCTGTTTGTGTGCAAGGGCAAGGTTCACGGAGCAGTACGAAACTCTCCAACCTCTGACGTCAGACTCCATAGCCTACTTATCTTTCTTCAACATCTAATGTCAGACTCCAAAGCCTACTTATCATTCTTCAACCTCTGACGTCAGACTCCAAAGCCTACTTTACTCTCTCCAGCCTCTGACGTCAGACTCCAAAGCCTACTTTACTCTCTCCAGCCTCTGACGTCAGACTCCAAAGCCTACTTTAGACCCTCAATGCCAAAAGTAATGTTGTCACGTCCTGACCAGTAAGGGGTCATTTTGTTATTATAGTATGGTCAGGACGTGGCAGGGGTGTGTTGATTTATGTGTCTTGGGTTTTTGGGTAATGTTCTATGTTGTCTATTTCTATGTTTGAATGTCTATTTAGTCTATTTCTATGTTCAGGTTTTGGTTTGGCCTTCAATTGGAAGCAGCTGTTCTTCGTTGCTTCTAATTGGAGGGCATATTTAAGTAGGGTTTTTTTTGTCACTGTTTTTGTGGGTAGTTGTTTCATGTATAGCTGTGTAGCCTTACAGGACTGTTTTTCGTCGTTGTTTGTTATTTTTGTTAAGTGTTTACGTTTATCCAAATAAATAAGGAAGATGAGCACGATACCCGCTGCGCCTTGGTCCACTTTTTACGATGCACCTGACAAATGTCTACATGGAAGGTCGCTGGTTGTGTTACGGCTGTCATAGAGAGGGGACCAAAGCGCAGCGTGGTAAGTGTTCATTATTATTTATTAAACAATGAAACACCTGAACAAAGAAACAAAACGAAAAGCCAAACAGAACAGAAACAGAAAATAACTACCCACAAAACACAGGTGGGAAAAGGCTGCCTAAGTATGGTTACCAATCAGAGACAACAATAGACGGCTGCCTCTGATTGGAAACCATACCTGGCCAAAACATAGAAATATAAATACATAGAATGCCCACCCCATATCACACCCTGACCTAACTAAACAGAGAAAAACGTCTCTCTCAGGTCAGGGCGTGACAGTACCCCCCCCCCCCCCCAAAGGTGCGGACTCCCGGCCGCAAACCTGAACCCATAGGGGAGGGTCCGGGTGGGCATCTATACTTGGCGGCTGCTCTGGTTCGGGGCGTAGCCCCCACACCGCCCGCTGACCCCCCCCGCTTCTGTGTCGCCGGAGGAACCAGACCGTGGATCATTGCCGGAGGCTCTGAACTGCCGACCGCCGCTGAAGACTCCGGGCTGCAGGCCGCCGCTGAAGACTCCGGGCTGCAGGCCGCCGCTGAAGACTCCGGGCTGCAGGCCGCCTCAGGAGGTTCCGGACTGGGGAGCGTCGCTGGAGGCTCCGTGCCATGGATCATCACTACAGGTTCCGCGCCATGGATCATCGCTGGAGGCTTTGTGCCATGGATCATCCCTACAGGCTCCGGGCCATGGATTATCACTGGAGGCTCCGGGCCATGGATTATCACTGGAGGCTCCGGGCCATGGATTATCACTGGAGGCTCCGGGCCATGGATTATCACTGGAGGCTCCGGGCCATGGATTATCACTGGAGGCTCCGGACCATAGATCATCACTGGAGGCTTCCTACGTGGAGCTGGAACCGGTCTCACCGGACTGGGGAGATGCACAGGAGACGGGGTGCGCAGAGCAGGCATAGGGTATACTGGGCCGTGGAGGCGCACTGGAGATCTGGAGCTTAGGGCTGGCACACCCCGTCCTGGCTGGATGTTTACTTTAGCCCAGCAAGGGTGGAGCGCTGGCACAGGACGAACTGGTTTGTGCTGGTGAACGGGGGTACAGTGCGTAGAGCTGGCGCAGGATAACCTGGGGGTCAAATACTTATTTCCCTCATTAAAATGCAAATCAACTTATAACATTTCTGGCATGCGTTTTTCTGGATATTTTTGTTGTTATTCTGTCTCTCACTGTTCAAATAAACCTACCATTAAAATTATAGACTGATCCTTCCTTTGTCAGTGGGCAAACGTACAAAATCAGCAGGGGATCAAATACTTTTTCCCCCCACTGTATATCCACACTCCCCATTGTGTACTGTATGCTCATTCAGTATGAAATCATGACATACTCACCCAGACAGTGATTTAGGTCTTCTGCATGTACTACTTGGGTATCTACATTAATATCAGCTCTATAAGTTATATTTCTATGCTCTTTCTCTCGTTGAGCTAGTCGCCGTCTGCCTCCCTTACAGCGGGAACCCTCTGACTGAGTTACTGCCTGACTAGATGTGCAGACGTTGCATTTCATCAACCAATGGTTGCGTGCCACGTCATCGACTGTGCAGTAGGGCATCAAATCAAATGTATTTATATAGCCCTTCTTGCATCAGCTGATATCTCAAAGTGCTGTACAGAAACCCAGCCTAAAACCCCAAACAGCAAGCAATGCAGGTGTAGAAGAACTGTGGCTAGGAAAAACTCCCTAGAAAGGCCAAAACCTAGGAAGAAACCTGGCTATATCATATGATGTTGTTAGTTGATATGTTAAATACATAATCAGATGGCTATATCATATGTAGTTAGATGATATGTTAAATAGATCATCAGATGGCTAGAACATATGATGTGGTTAGTTGATATGTTAAATAGATCATCAGATGGCTATATCATATGATGTGGTTAGTTGATATGTTAAATAGATCATCAGATGTCTGGGGTTACAGTAGTGACTGAGGGTAGGGGCTGTCTCTGGGGCTACAGTAGTGACTGAGGGTAGTGGCTGAGGGTAGGGGCTGTCTCTGGGGCTACAGTAGTGACTGAGGGTAGGGGCTGTCTCTAGGGCTACAGTAGTGACTGAGGGTAGGGGCTGTCTCTAGGGCTACAGTAGTGACTGAGGGTAGGGGCTGTCTCTAGGGCTACAGTAGTGACTGAGGGTAGGGGCTGTCTCTAGGGCTACAGTTCGGACTGAGGGTAGGGGCTGTCTCTAGGGCTACAGTAGTGACTGGGGGTAGGGGCTGTCTCTGGGGCTACAGTAGTGGCTGGGGGTAGGGGCTGTCTCTAGGGTTACAGTAGTGACTGAGGGTAGGGGCTGTCTCTGGGGTTACAGTAGTAACTGAGGGTAGGAGCTGTCTCTGGGGCTACAGTAGTGACTGAGGGTAGGGGCTGTCTCTTGGGTTACAGTAGTGACTGAGGGTAGGGGCTGTCTCTGGGGCTACAGTAGTGACTGAGGGTAGGGGCGGTCTCTGGGGTTACAGTAGTGACTGAGGGTAGGGGCTGTCTCTGGGGCTACAGTAGTGGCTGAGGGTAGGGGCTGTCTCTAGGGCTACAGTAGGGACTGAGGGTAGTGGCTGAGGGTAGGGGCTGTCTCTAGGGCTACAGTAGTGACTGAGGGTAGGGGCTGTCTCTGGGAATACAGTAGTGACTGAGGGTAGGAGCTGTCTCTGGTGCTACAGTAGTGACTGAGGGTAGGGGCTGTCTCTGGGGCTACAGTAGTGACTGAGGGTAGGGGCTGTCTCTGGGGCTACAGTAGTGACTGAGGGTAGGGGCTGTCACTGGGGATACAGTAGTGACTGAGGGTAGGAGCTGTCTCTGGGGCTACAGTAGTGACTGAGGGAAGGAGCTGCCTCTGGGGCTACAGTAGTGACCGAGGGTAGTGGCTGTCTCTGGGGCTACAGTAGTGGCTGAGGGTAGTGGCTGAGGGTAGGGGCTGTCTCTAGGGTTACAGTAGTGGCTGAGGGTAGGGGCTGTCTCTGGGGCTACAGTAGTGACTGAGGGTAGTGGCTGAGGGTAGGGGCTGTCTCTAGGGCTACAGTAGTGACTGAGGGTAGGGGCTGTCTCTGGGGCTACAGTAGTGACTGAGGGTAGGGGCTGTCTCTGGGGCTACAGTAGTGACTGAGGGTAGGGGCTGTCTCTGGGGGTTACAGTAGTGGCTGAGGGTAGGGGCTGTCTCTAGGGCTACAGTAGTGACTGAGGGTAGGGGCTGTCTCTGGGGCTACAGTAGTGACTGAGGGTAGGGGCTGTCTCTGGGGCTACAGTAGTGACTGAGGGTAGGGGCTGTCTCTGGGGGTTACAGTAGTGGCTGAGGGTAGGGGCTGTCTCTAGGGCTACAGTAGTGACTGAGGGTAGTGGCTGTCTCTGGGGCTACAGTAGTGACTGAGGGTAGGGGCTATCTCTGGGGGTTACAGTAGTGGCTGAGGGTAGGGGCTGTCTCTAGGGCTACAGTAGTGACTGAGGGTAGGGGCTGTCTCTAGGGCTACAGTAGTGACTGAGGGTAGGGGCTGTCTCTAGGGCTACAGTAGTGACTGAGGGTAGGGGCTGTCTCTAGGGCTACAGTAGTGACTGAGGGTAGGGGCTGTCTCTAGGGCTACAGTAGTGACTGAGGGTAGGGGCTGTCTCAAGGGCTACAGTAGGGACTGAGGGTAGGGGCTGTCTCTAGGGCTACAGTAGTGACTGGGGGTAGGGGCTGTCTCTGGGGCTAGAGTAGTGGCTGGGGGTAGGGGCTGTCTCTAGGGTTACAGTAGTGACTGAGGGTAGGGGCTGTCTCTGGGGTTACAGTAGTGACTGAGGGTAGGGGCTGTCTCTGGGGTTACAGTAGTGACTGAGGGTAGGGGCTGTCTCTGGGGTTACAGTAGTAACTGAGGGTAGGGGCTGTCTCTGGGGCTACAGTAGTGACTGAGGGTAGGGGCTGTCTCTGGGGCTACAGTAGTGACTGAGGGTAGGGGCTGTCTCTGGGGCTACAGTAGTGACTGAGGGTAGGGGCTGTCTCTGGGGTTACAGTAGTGACTGAGGGTAGGGGCTGTCTCTGGGGCTACAGTAGTGGCTGAGGGTAGGGGCTGTCTCTAGGGCTACAGCAGTGACTGAGGGTAGGGGCTGTCTCTGGGGCTACAGTAGTGACTGAGGGTAGTGGCTGAGGGTAGGGGCTGTCTCTAGGGCTACAGTAGTGACTGAGGGTAGGGGCTGTCTCTGGGGCTACAGTAGTGACTGAGGGTAGGAGCTGTCTCTGGTGCTACAGTAGTGACTGAGGGTAGGGGCTGTCTCTGGGGCTACAGTAGTGACTGAGGGTAGGGGCTGTCTCTGGGGCTACAGTAGTGACTGAGGGTAGGGGCTGTCTCTAGGGCTACAGTAGTGACTGAGGGTAGGAGCTGTCTCTGGGGCTACAGTAGTGACTGAGGGTAGGAGCTGCCTCTGGGGCTACAGTAGTGACTGAGGGTAGGGGCTGTCTCTGGGGCTACAGTAGTGACTGAGGATAGGGGCTGTCTCTAGGGCTACAGTAGTGACTGAGGATAAGGGCTGTCTCTAGGGCAACAGTAGTGACTGAGGATAGGGGCTGTCTCTGGGGCTACAGTAGTGACTGAGGGTAGTGGATAAGGCTAGGGGCTGTCTCTGGGGTTACAGTAGTGACTGAGGGTAGGGGCTGTCTCTGGGGCTACAGTAGTGACTGAGGGTAGGGGCTGTCTCTGGGGCTACAGTAGTGACTGAGGGTAGGGGCTGTCTCTGGGGCTACAGTAGTGACTGAGGGTAGGAGCTGCCTCTCGGGCTACAGTAGTGACTGAGGGTAGGAGCTGCCTCTGGGGCTACAGTAGTGACTGAGGGTAGGGGCTGTCTCTGGGGCTACAGTAGTGACTGAGGGTAGGGGCTGTCTCTAGGGTTACAGTAGTGACTGAGGGTAGGGGCTGTCTCTAGGGTTACAGTAGTGACTGAGGGTAGGGGCTGTCTCTAGGGTTACAGTAGTGACTGAGGGTAGGGGCTGTCTCTGGGGCTACAGTAGTGACTGAGGGTAGTGGCTGTCTCTGGGGCTACAGTAGTGGCTGAGGGTAGTGGCTGAGGGTAGGGGCTGTCTCTAGGGTTACAGTAGTGGCTGAGGGTAGGGGCTGTCTCTGGGGCTACAGTAGTGACTGAGGTTAGTGGCTGAGGGTAGGGGCTGTCTCTGGGGCTACAGTAGTGACTGAGGGTAGGGGCTGTCTCTAGGGCTACAGTAGTGACTGAGGGTAGGGGCTGTCTCTGGGGCTACAGTAGTGACTGAGGATAAAGGCTGTCTCTGGGGCTACAGTAGTGACTGAGGGTAGGGGCTGTCTCTGGGGATTACAGTAGTGGCTGAGGGTAGGGGCTGTCTCTAGGGCTACAGTAATGACTGAGGGTAGTGGCTGTCTCTGGGGCTACAGTAGTGACTGAGGGTAGGGGCTATCTCTGGGGGTTACAGTAGTGGCTGAGGGTAGGGGCTGTCTCGAGGGCTACAGTAGTGACTGAGGGTAGTGGCTGTCTCTAGGGCTACAGTAGTGACTGAGGGTAGGGGCTGTCTCTAGGGCTACAGTAGTGACTGAGCGTAGGGGCTGTCTCTAGGGCTACAGTAGGGACTGAGGGTAGGGGCTGTCTCTAGGGCTACAGTAGGGGCTGAGGGTAGGGGCTGTCTCTGGGGTTACAGTAGTGACTGAGGGTAGGGGCTGTCTCTGGGGTTACAGTAGTGACTGAGGGTAGGAGCTGTCTCTGGGGTTACAGTAGTGACTGAGGGTAGGAGCTGTCTCTGGGGCTACAGTAGTGACTGAGGGTAGGGGCTGTCTCTTGGGTTACAGTAGTGACTGAGGGTAGGGGCTGTCTCTGGGGCTACAGTAGTGACTGAGGGTAGGGGCTGTCTCTGGGGTTTCAGTAGTGGCTGAGGGTAGGGGCTGTCTCTGGGGCTACAGTAGTGGCTGAGGGTAGGGGCTGTCTCTAGGGCTACAGTAGTGACTGAGGGTAGGGGCTGTCTCTGGGGCTACAGTAGTGACTGAGGGTAGTGACTGAGGGTAGGGGCTGTCTCTAGGGCTACAGTAGTGACTGAGGGTAGGAGCCGTCTCTGGTGCTACAGTAGTGACTGAGGGTAGGGGCTGTCTCTGGGGCTACAGTAGTGACTGAGGGTAGGGGCTGTCTCTGGGGCTACAGTAGTGACTGAGGGTAGGGGCTGTCTCTAGGGCTACAGTAGTGACTGAGGGTAGGAGCTGCCTCTGGGGCTAAAGTAGTGACTGAGGGTAGGGGCTGTCTCTGGGGCTACAGTAGTGACTGAGGATAGGGGCTGTCTCTAGGGCTACAGTAGTGACTGAGAATAGGGGCTGTCTCTAGGGCTACAGTAGTGACTGAGGATAAGGGCTGTCTCTAGGGCAACAGTAGTGACTGAGGATAGGGGCTGCCTCTGGGGCTACAGTAGTGACTGAGGGTAGTGGCTAAGGCTAGGGGCTGTCTCTGGGGTTACAGTAGTGACTGAGGGTAGGGGCTGTCTCTGGGGCTACAGTAGTGACTGAGGGTAGGGGCTGTCTCTAGGGCTACAGTAGTGACTGAGGGTAGGAGCTGTCTCTGGGGCTACAGTAGTGACTGAGGGTAGGAGCTGCCTCTGGGGCTACAGTAGTGACTGAGGGTAGGGGCTGTCTCTAGGGCTACAGTAGGGACTGAGGGTAGGGGCTGTCTCTAGAGCTACAGTAGTGACTGAGGATAAGGGCTGTCTCTAGGGCAACAGTAGTGACTGAGGGTAGGGGCTGTCTCTGGGGCTACAGTAGTGACTGAGGGTAGGGGCTGTCTCTGGGGCTACAGTAGTGACTGAGGGTAGGGGCTGTCTCTAGGGCTACAGTAGTGACTGAGGGTAGGGGCTGTCTCTAGGGTTACAGTAGTGACTGAGGGTAGGGGCTGTCTCTAGGGTTACAGTAGTGACTGAGGGTAGGGGCTGTCTCTAGGGTTACAGTAGTGACTGAGGGTAGGGGCTGTCTCTGGGGCTACAGTAGTGACTGAGGGTAGTGGCTGTCTCTGGGGCTACAGTAGTGGCTGAGGGTAATGGCTGAGGGTAGGGGCTGTCTCTAGGGTTACAGTAGTGGCTGAGGGTAGGGGCTGTCTCTGGGGCTACAGTAGTGACTGAGGGTAGGGGCTGTCTCTGGGGCTACAGTAGTGACTGAGGGTAGGGGCTGTCTCTAGGGCTACAGTAGTGACTGAGCGTAGGGGCTGTCTCTAGGGCTACAGTAGGGACTGAGGGTAGGGGCTGTCTCTAGGGCTACAGTAGGGGCTGAGGGTAGGGGCTGTCTCTGGGGTTACAGTAGTGACTGAGGGTAGGGGCTGTCTCTGGGGTTACAGTAGTGACTGAGGGTAGGAGCTGTCTCTGGGGTTACAGTAGTGACTGAGGGTAGGAGCTGTCTCTGGGGCTACAGTAGTGACTGAGGGTAGGGGCTGTCTCTTGGGTTACAGTAGTGACTGAGGGTAGGGGCTGTCTCTGGGGCTACAGTAGTGACTGAGGGTAGGGGCTGTCTCTGGGGTTTCAGTAGTGGCTGAGGGTAGGGGCTGTCTCTGGGGCTACAGTAGTGGCTGAGGGTAGGGGCTGTCTCTAGGGCTACAGTAGTGACTGAGGGTAGGGGCTGTCTCTGGGGCTACAGTAGTGACTGAGGGTAGGGGCTGTCTCTGGGGCTACAGTAGTGACTGAGGGTAGGGGCTGTCTCTAGGGCTACAGTAGTGACTGAGGGTAGGGGCTGTCTCTAGGGTTACAGTAGTGACTGAGGGTAGGGGCTGTCTCTAGGGTTACAGTAGTGACTGAGGGTAGGGGCTGTCTCTAGGGTTACAGTAGTGACTGAGGGTAGGGGCTGTCTCTGGGGCTACAGTAGTGACTGAGGGTAGTGGCTGTCTCTGGGGCTACAGTAGTGGCTGAGGGTAGTGGCTGAGGGTAGGGGCTGTCTCTAGGGTTACAGTAGTGGCTGAGGGTAGGGGCTGTCTCTGGGGCTACAGTAGTGACTGAGGGTAGGGGCTGTCTCTGGGGTTACAGTAGTGACTGAGTGTAGGGGCTGTCTCTAGGGCTACAGTAGTGACTGAGGGTAGGGGCTGTCTCTAGGGCTACAGTAGTGACTGAGGGTAGTGGCTGAGGGTAGGGGGTGTCTCTAGGGCTACAGTAGTGACTGAGGGTAGGGGCTGTCTCTGGGGTTACAGTAGTGACTGAGGGTAGTGGCTGTCTCTGGGGCTACAGTAGTGGCTGAGGGTAGTGGCTGAGGGTAGGGGCTGTCTCTAGGGTTACAGTAGTGACTGAGGGTAGGGGCTGTCTCTGGGGGTTACAGTAGTGGCTGAGGGTAGGGGCTGTCTCTAGGGCTACAGTAGTGACTGAGCGTAGGGGCTGTCTCTAGGGCTACAGTAGGGACTGAGGGTAGGGGCTGTCTCTAGGGCTACAGTAGGGGCTGAGGGTAGGGGCTGTCTCTGGGGTTACAGTAGTGACTGAGGGTAGGGGCTGTCTCTGGGGTTACAGTAGTGACTGAGGGTAGGAGCTGTCTCTGGGGTTACAGTAGTGACTGAGGGTAGGAGCTGTCTCTGGGGCTACAGTAGTGACTGAGGGTAGGGGCTGTCTCTTGGGTTACAGTAGTGACTGAGGGTAGGGGCTGTCTCTGGGGCTACAGTAGTGACTGAGGGTAGGGGCTGTCTCTGGGGTTTCAGTAGTGGCTGAGGGTAGGGGCTGTCTCTGGGGCTACAGTAGTGGCTGAGGGTAGGGGCTGTCTCTAGGGCTACAGTAGTGACTGAGGGTAGGGGCTGTCTCTGGGGCTACAGTAGTGACTGAGGGTAGTGACTGAGGGTAGGGGCTGTCTCTAGGGCTACAGTAGTGACTGAGGGTAGGAGCCGTCTCTGGTGCTACAGTAGTGACTGAGGGTAGGGGCTGTCTCTGGGGCTACAGTAGTGACTGAGGGTAGGGGCTGTCTCTGGGGCTACAGTAGTGACTGAGGGTAGGGGCTGTCTCTAGGGCTACAGTAGTGACTGAGGGTAGGAGCTGCCTCTGGGGCTAAAGTAGTGACTGAGGGTAGGGGCTGTCTCTGGGGCTACAGTAGTGACTGAGGATAGGGGCTGTCTCTAGGGCTACAGTAGTGACTGAGAATAGGGGCTGTCTCTAGGGCTACAGTAGTGACTGAGGATAAGGGCTGTCTCTAGGGCAACAGTAGTGACTGAGGATAGGGGCTGCCTCTGGGGCTACAGTAGTGACTGAGGGTAGTGGCTAAGGCTAGGGGCTGTCTCTGGGGTTACAGTAGTGACTGAGGGTAGGGGCTGTCTCTGGGGCTACAGTAGTGACTGAGGGTAGGGGCTGTCTCTAGGGCTACAGTAGTGACTGAGGGTAGGAGCTGTCTCTGGGGCTACAGTAGTGACTGAGGGTAGGAGCTGCCTCTGGGGCTACAGTAGTGACTGAGGGTAGGGGCTGTCTCTAGGGCTACAGTAGGGACTGAGGGTAGGGGCTGTCTCTAGAGCTACAGTAGTGACTGAGGATAAGGGCTGTCTCTAGGGCAACAGTAGTGACTGAGGGTAGGGGCTGTCTCTGGGGCTACAGTAGTGACTGAGGGTAGGGGCTGTCTCTGGGGCTACAGTAGTGACTGAGGGTAGGGGCTGTCTCTAGGGCTACAGTAGTGACTGAGGGTAGGGGCTGTCTCTAGGGTTACAGTAGTGACTGAGGGTAGGGGCTGTCTCTAGGGTTACAGTAGTGACTGAGGGTAGGGGCTGTCTCTAGGGTTACAGTAGTGACTGAGGGTAGGGGCTGTCTCTGGGGCTACAGTAGTGACTGAGGGTAGTGGCTGTCTCTGGGGCTACAGTAGTGGCTGAGGGTAATGGCTGAGGGTAGGGGCTGTCTCTAGGGTTACAGTAGTGGCTGAGGGTCGGGGCTGTCTCTGGGGCTACAGTAGTGACTGAGGGTAGGGGCTGTCTCTGGGGTTACAGTAGTGACTGAGTGTAGGGGCTGTCTCTAGGGCTACAGTAGTGACTGAGGGTAGGGGCTGTCTCTAGGGCTACAGTAGTGACTGAGGGTAGTGGCTGAGGGTAGGGGGTGTCTCTAGGGCTACAGTAGTGACTGAGGGTAGGGGCTGTCTCTGGGGTTACAGTAGTGACTGAGGGTAGTGGCTGTCTCTGGGGCTACAGTAGTGGCTGAGGGTAGTGACTGAGGGTAGGGGCTGTCTCTAGGGTTACAGTAGTGACTGAGGGTAGGGGCTGTCTCTGGGGGTTACAGTAGTGGCTGAGGGTAGGGGCTGTCTCTAGGGCTACAGTAGTGACTGAGGGTAGGGGCTGTCTCTGGGGCTACAGTAGTGACTGAGGGTAGGGGCTGTCTCTGGGGCTACAGTAGTGACTGAGGGTAGGGGCTGTCTCTGGGGGTTACAGTAGTGGCTGAGGGTAGGGGCTGTCTCTAGGGCTACAGTAGTGACTGAGGGTAGTGGCTGTCTCTGGGGCTACAGTAGTGACTGAGGGTAGGGGCTATCTCTGGGGCTACAGTAGTGACTGAGGGTAGGAGCTGTCTCTGGGGCTACAGTAGTGACTGAGGGTAGGAGCTGCCTCTGGGGCTACAGTAGTGACTGAGGGTAGGGGCTGTCTCTAGGGCTACAGTAGGGACTGAGGGTAGGGGCTGTCTCTAGAGCTACAGTAGTGACTGAGGATAAGGGCTGTCTCTAGGGCAACAGTAGTGACTGAGGGTAGGGGCTGTCTCTGGGGCTACAGTAGTGACTGAGGGTAGGGGCTGTCTCTGGGGCTACAGTAGTGACTGAGGGTAGGGGCTGTCTCTAGGGCTACAGTAGTGACTGAGGGTAGGGGCTGTCTCTAGGGTTACAGTAGTGACTGAGGGTAGGGGCTGTCTCTAGGGTTACAGTAGTGACTGAGGGTAGGGGCTGTCTCTAGGGTTACAGTAGTGACTGAGGGTAGGGGCTGTCTCTGGGGCTACAGTAGTGACTGAGGGTAGTGGCTGTCTCTGGGGCTACAGTAGTGGCTGAGGGTAGTGGCTGAGGGTAGGGGCTGTCTCTAGGGTTACAGTAGTGGCTGAGGGTAGGGGCTGTCTCTGGGGCTACAGTAGTGACTGAGGGTAGTGGCTGAGGGTAGGGGCTGTCTCTGGGGGCTACAGTAGTGGCTGAGGGTAGGGGCTGTCTCTAGGGCTACAGTAGTGACTGAGGGTAGGGGCTGTCTCTGGGGCTACAGTAGTGACTGAGGGTAGGGGCTGTCTCTGGGGCTACAGTAGTGACTGAGGGTAGGGGCTGTCTCTGGGGGTTACAGTAGTGGCTGAGGGTAGGGGCTGTCTCTAGGGCTACAGTAGTGACTGAGGGTAGTGGCTGTCTCTGGGGCTACAGTAGTGACTGAGGGTAGGGGCTATCTCTGGGGGTTACAGTAGTGGCTGAGGGTAGGGGCTGTCTCTAGGGCTACAGTAGTGACTGAGGGTAGTGGCTGTCTCTAGGGCTACAGTAGTGACTGAGGGTAGGGGCTGTCTCTAGGGCTACAGTAGTGACTGAGGGTAGGGGCTGTCTCTAGGGCTACAGTAGTGACTGAGGGTAGGGGCTGTCTCTAGGGCTACAGTAGTGACTGAGGGTAGGGGCTGTCTCTAGGGCTACAGTAGGGACTGAGGGTAGGGGCTGTCTCTAGGGCTACAGTAGTGACTGGGGGTAGGGGCTGTCTCTGGGGCTAGAGTAGTGGCTGGGGGTAGGGGCTGTCTCTAGGGTTACAGTAGTGACTGAGGGTAGGGGCTGTCTCTGGGGTTACAGTAGTGACTGAGGGTAGGGGCTGTCTCTGGGGTTACAGTAGTGACTGAGGGTAGGGGCTGTCTCTGGGGTTACAGTAGTGACTGAGGGTAGGGGCTGTCTCTGGGGTTACAGTAGTAACTGAGGGTAGGAGCTGTCTCTGGGGCTACAGTAGTGACTGAGGGTAGGGGCTGTCTCTTGGGTTACAGTAGTGACTGAGGGTAGGGGCTGTCTCTGGGGCTACAGTAGTGACTGAGGGTAGGGGCTGTCTCTGGGGTTACAGTAGTGGCTGAGGGTAGGGGCTGTCTCTGGGGCTACAGTAGTGGCTGAGGGTAGGGGCTGTCTCTAGGGCTACAGCAGTGACTGAGGGTAGGGGCTGTCTCTGGGGCTACAGTAGTGACTGAGGGTAGTGGCTGAGGGTAGGGGCTGTCTCTAGGGCTACAGTAGTGACTGAGGGTAGGGGCTGTCTCTGGGGCTACAGTAGTGACTGAGGGTAGGGGCTGTCTCTGGGGCTACAGTAGTGACTGAGGGTAGTGGCTGAGGGTAGGGGCAGTCTCTAGGGCTACAGTAGTGACTGAGGGTAGGGGCTGTCTCTGGGGCTACAGTAGTGACTGAGGGTAGGAGCTGTCTCTGGTGCTACAGTAGTGACTGAGGGTAGGGGCTGTCTCTGGGGCTACAGTAGTGACTGAGGGTAGGGGCTGTCTCTGGGGTTACAGTAGTGGCTGAGGGTAGGGGCTGTCTCTAGGGCTACAGTAGTGACTGAGGGTAGGGGCTGTCTCTGGGGCTACAGTAGTGACTGAGGGTAGGGGCTGTCTCTGGGGCTACAGTAGTGACTGAGGGTAGGAGCTGTCTCTGGGGCTACAGTAGTGACTGAGGGTAGGAGCTGCCTCTGGGGCTACAGTAGTGACTGAGGGTAGGGGCTGTCTCTAGGGCTACAGTAGGGACTGAGGGTAGGGGCTGTCTCTAGGGCTACAGTAGTGACTGAGGATAAGGGCTGTCTCTAGGGCAACAGTAGTGACTGAGGGTAGGGGCTGTCTCTGGGGCTACAGTAGTGACTGAGGGTAGGGGCTGTCTCTGGGGCTACAGTAGTGACTGAGGGTAGGGGCTGTCTCTAGGGCTACAGTAGTGACTGAGGGTAGGGGCTGTCTCTAGGGTTACAGTAGTGACTGAGGGTAGGGGCTGTCTCTAGGGTTACAGTAGTGACTGAGGGTAGGGGCTGTCTCTAGGGTTACAGTAGTGACTGAGGGTAGGGGCTGTCTCTGGGGCTACAGTAGTGACTGAGGGTAGTGGCTGTCTCTGGGGCTACAGTAGTGGCTGAGGGTAGTGGCTGAGGGTAGGGGCTGTCTCTAGGGTTACAGTAGTGGCTGAGGGTAGGGGCTGTCTCTGGGGCTACAGTAGTGACTGAGGGTAGGGGCTGTCTCTGGGGTTACAGTAGTGACTGAGTGTAGGGGCTGTCTCTAGGGCTACAGTAGTGACTGAGGGTAGGGGCTGTCTCTAGGGCTACAGTAGTGACTGAGGGTAGTGGCTGAGGGTAGGGGGTGTCTCTAGGGCTACAGTAGTGACTGAGGGTAGGGGCTGTCTCTGGGGTTACAGTAGTGACTGAGGGTAGTGGCTGTCTCTGGGGCTACAGTAGTGGCTGAGGGTAGTGGCTGAGGGTAGGGGCTGTCTCTAGGGTTACAGTAGTGGCTGAGGGTAGGGGCTGTCTCTGGGGCTACAGTAGTGACTGAGGGTAGTGGCTGAGGGTAGGGGCTGTCTCTGGGGCTACAGTAGTGACTGAGGGTAGGGGCTGTCTCTAGGGCTACAGTAGTGACTGAGGGTAGGGGCTGTCTCTGGGGAGGGGCTGTCTCTAGGGCTACAGTAGTGACTGAGGGTAGTGGCTGTCTCTAGGGCTACAGTAGTGACTGAGGGTAGGGGCTGTCTCTAGGGCTACAGTAGTGACTGAGGGTAGGGGCTGTCTCTAGGGCTACAGTAGTGACTGAGGGTAGGGGCTGTCTCTAGGGCTACAGTAGTGACTGAGGGTAGGGGCTGTCTCTAGGGCTACAGTAGGGACTGAGGGTAGGGGCTGTCTCTAGGGCTACAGTAGTGACTGGGGGTAGGGGCTGTCTCTGGGGCTAGAGTAGTGGCTGGGGGTAGGGGCTGTCTCTAGGGTTACAGTAGTGACTGAGGGTAGGGGCTGTCTCTGGGGTTACAGTAGTGACTGAGGGTAGGGGCTGTCTCTGGGGTTACAGTAGTGACTGAGGGTAGGGGCTGTCTCTGGGGTTACAGTAGTGACTGAGGGTAGGGGCTGTCTCTGGGGTTACAGTAGTAACTGAGGGTAGGAGCTGTCTCTGGGGCTACAGTAGTGACTGAGGGTAGGGGCTGTCTCTTGGGTTACAGTAGTGACTGAGGGTAGGGGCTGTCTCTGGGGCTACAGTAGTGACTGAGGGTAGGGGCTGTCTCTGGGGTTACAGTAGTGACTGAGGGTAGGGGCTGTCTCTGGGGCTACAGTAGTGGCTGAGGGTAGGGGCTGTCTCTAGGGCTACAGCAGTGACTGAGGGTAGGGGCTGTCTCTGGGGCTACAGTAGTGACTGAGGGTAGTGGCTGAGGGTAGGGGCTGTCTCTAGGGCTACAGTAGTGACTGAGGGTAGGGGCTGTCTCTGGGGCTACAGCAGTGACTGAGGGTAGGGGCTGTCTCTGGGGCTACAGTAGTGACTGAGGGTAGTGGCTGAGGGTAGGGGCAGTCTCTAGGGCTACAGTAGTGACTGAGGGTAGGGGCTGTCTCTGGGGCTACAGTAGTGACTGAGGGTAGGAGCTGTCTCTGGTGCTACAGTAGTGACTGAGGGTAGGGGCTGTCTCTGGGGCTACAGTAGTGACTGAGGGTAGGGGCTGTCTCTGGGGCTACAGTAGTGACTGAGGGTAGGGGCTGTCTCTAGGGCTACAGTAGTGACTGAGGGTAGGAGCTGTCTCTGGGGCTACAGTAGTGACTGAGGGTAGGAGCTGCCTCTGGGGCTACAGTAGTGACTGAGGGTAGGGGCTGTCTCTGGGGCTACAGTAGTGACTGAGGGTAGGGGCTGTCTCTGGGGCTACAGTAGTGACTGAGGATAGGGGCTGTCTCTAGGGCTACAGTAGTGACTGAGGATAAGGGCTGTCTCTAGGGCAACAGTAGTGACTGAGGATAGTGGCTGTCTCTGGGGCTACAGTAGTGACTGAGGGTAGTGGCTAAGGCTAGGGGCTGTCTCTGGGGTTACAGTAGTGACTGAGGGTAGGGGCTGTCTCTGGGGCTACAGTAGTGACTGAGGGTAGGGGCTGTCTCTGGGGCTACAGTAGTGACTGAGGGTAGGGGCTGTCTCTGGGGCTAAAGTAGTGACTGAGGGTAGGAGCTGCCTCTGGGGCTACAGTAGTGACTGAGGGTAGGAGCTGCCTCTGGGGCTACAGTAGTGACTGAGGGTAGGGGCTGTCTCTGGGGCTACAGTAGTGACTGAGGGTAGGGGCTGTCTCTAGGGTTACAGTAGTGACTGAGGGTAGGGGCTGTCTCTAGGGTTACAGTAGTGACTGAGGGTAGTGGCTGTCTCTGGGGCTACAGTAGTGGCTGAGGGTAGTGGCTGAGGGTAGGGGCTGTCTCTAGGGTTACAGTAGTGGCTGAGGGTAGGGGCTGTCTCTGGGGCTACAGTAGTGACTGAGGGTAGTGACTGAGGGTAGGGGCTGTCTCTGGGGCTACAGTAGTGACTGAGGGTAGGGGCTGTCTCTAGGGCTACAGTAGTGACTGAGGGTAGGGGCTGTCTCTGGGGCTACAGTAGTGACTGAGGGTAGGGGCTGTCTCTGGGGATTACAGTAGTGAATGAGGGTAGGGGCTGTCTCTGGGGATTACAGTAGTGGCTGAGGGTAGGGGCTGTCTCTAGGGCTACAGTAGTGACTGAGGGTAGTGGCTGTCTCTGGGGCTACAGTAGTGACTGAGGGTAGGGGCTATCTCTGGGGGTTACAGTAGTGGCTGAGGGTAGGGGCTGTCTCGAGGGCTACAGTAGTGACTGAGGGTAGTGGCTGTCTCTAGGGCTACAGTAGTGACTGAGGGTAGTGGCTGTCTCTAGGGCTACTGTAGTGACTGAGGGTAGGGGCTGTCTCTAGGGCTACAGTAGGGACTGAGGGTAGGGGCTGTCTCTAGGGCTACAGTAGGGACTGAGGGTAGGGGCTGTCTCTAGGGCTACAGTAGTGACTGAGGGTAGGGGCTGTCTCTGGGGTTACAGTAGTGACTGAGTGTAGGGGCTGTCTCTAGGGCTACAGTAGTGACTGAGGGTAGGGGCTGTCTCTAGGGCTACAGTAGTGACTGAGGGTAGTGGCTGAGGGTAGGGGGTGTCTCTAGGGCTACAGTAGTGACTGAGGGTAGGGGCTGTCTCTGGGGTTACAGTAGTGACTGAGGGTAGTGGCTGTCTCTGGGGCTACAGTAGTGGCTGAGGGTAGTGGCTGAGGGTAGGGGCTGTCTCTAGGGCTACAGCAGTGACTGAGGGTAGGGGCTGTCTCTGGGGCTACAGTAGTGACTGAGGGTAGTGGCTGAGGGTAGGGGCTGTCTCTAGGGCTACAGTAGTGACTGAGGGTAGGGGCTGTCTCTGGGGCTACAGTAGTGACTGAGGGTAGGAGCTGTCTCTGGTGCTACAGTAGTGACTGAGGGTAGGGGCTGTCTCTGGGGCTACAGTAGTGACTGAGGGTAGGGGCTGTCTCTGGGGCTACAGTAGTGACTGAGGGTAGGGGCTGTCTCTAGGGCTACAGTAGTGACTGAGGGTAGGAGCTGTCTCTGGGGCTACAGTAGTGACTGAGGGTAGGAGCTGCCTCTGGGGCTACAGTAGTGACTGAGGGTAGGGGCTGTCTCTGGGGCTACAGTAGTGACTGAGGATAGGGGCTGTCTCTAGGGCTACAGTAGTGACTGAGGATAAGGGCTGTCTCTAGGGCAACAGTAGTGACTGAGGATAGGGGCTGTCTCTGGGGCTACAGTAGTGACTGAGGGTAGTGGCTAAGGCTAGGGGCTGTCTCTGGGGTTACAGTAGTGACTGAGGGTAGGGGCTGTCTCTGGGGCTACAGTAGTGACTGAGGGTAGGGGCTGTCTCTGGGGCTACAGTAGTGACTGAGGGTAGGGGCTGTCTCTGGGGCTACAGTAGTGACTGAGGGTAGGAGCTGCCTCTGGGGCTACAGTAGTGACTGAGGGTAGGAGCTGCCTCTGGGGCTACAGTAGTGACTGAGGGTAGGGGCTGTCTCTGGGGCTACAGTAGTGACTGAGGGTAGGGGCTGTCTCTAGGGTTACAGTAGTGACTGAGGGTAGGGGCTGTCTCTAGGGTTACAGTAGTGACTGAGGGTAGGGGCTGTCTCTAGGGTTACAGTAGTGACTGAGGGTAGGGGCTGTCTCTGGGGCTACAGTAGTGACTGAGGGTAGTGGCTGTCTCTGGGGCTACAGTAGTGGCTGAGGGTAGGGGCTGTCTCTAGGGTTACAGTAGTGGCTGAGGGTAGGGGCTGTCTCTGGGGCTACAGTAGTTACTGAGGGTAGTGGCTGGGGTGGGGCTGCTCGGGGCTACAGTAGTGACTGAGGGTAGGGGCTGTCTCTAGGGCTACAGTAGTGACTGAGGGTAGGGGCTGTCTCTGGGGCTACAGTAGTGACTGAGGATAAAGGCTGTCTCTGGGGCTACAGTAGTGACTGAGGGTAGGGGCTGTCTCTGGGGATTACAGTAGTGGCTGAGGGTAGGGGCTGTCTCTAGGGCTACAGTAGTGACTGAGGGTAGTGGCTGTCTCTGGGGCTACAGTAGTGACTGAGGGTAGGGGCTATCTCTGGGGGTTACAGTAGTGGCTGAGGGTAGGGGCTGTCTCGAGGGCTACAGTAGTGACTGAGGGTAGTGGCTGTCTCTAGGGCTACAGTAGTGACTGAGGGTAGGGGCTGTCTCTAGGGCTACAGTAGTGACTGAGGGTAGGGGCTGTCTCTAGGGCTACAGTAGGGACTGAGGGTAGGGGCTGTCTCTAGGGCTACAGTAGGGACTGAGGGTAGGGGCTGTCTCTGGGGTTACAGTAGTGACTGAGGGTAGGGGCTGTCTCTGGGGTTACAGTAGTGACTGAGGGTAGGAGCTGTCTCTGGGGTTACAGTAGTGACTGAGGGTAGGAGCTGTCTCTGGGGCTACAGTAGTGACTGAGGGTAGGGGCTGTCTCTTGGGTTACAGTAGTGACTGAGGGTAGGGGCTGTCTCTGGGGCTACAGTAGTGACTGAGGGTAGGGGCTGTCTCTGGGGTTTCAGTAGTGGCTGAGGGTAGGGGCTGTCTCTGGGGCTACAGTAGTGGCTGAGGGTAGGGGCTGTCTCTAGGGCTACAGTAGTGACTGAGGGTAGGGGCTGTCTCTGGGGCTACAGTAGTGACTGAGGGTAGTGGCTGAGGGTAGGGGCTGTCTCTAGGGCTACAGTAGTGACTGAGGGTAGGAGCCGTCTCTGGTGCTACAGTAGTGACTGAGGGTAGGGGCTGTCTCTGGGGCTACAGTAGTGACTGAGGGTAGGGGCTGTCTCTGGGGCTACAGTAGTGACTGAGGGTAGGGGCTGTCTCTAGGGCTACAGTAGTGACTGAGGGTAGGAGCTGCCTCTGGGGCTAAAGTAGTGACCGAGGGTAGGGGCTGTCTCTGGGGCTACAGTAGTGACTGAGGATAGGGGCTGTCTCTAGGGCTACAGTAGTGACTGAGGATAGGGGCTGTCTCTAGGGCTACAGTAGTGACTGAGGTTAAGGGCTGTCTCTAGGGCAACAGTAGTGACTGAGGATAGGGGCTGTCTCTGGGGCTACAGTAGTGACTGAGGGTAGTGGCTAAGGCTAGGGGCTGTCTCTGGGGCTACAGCAGTGACTGAGGGTAGGGGCTGTCTCTGGGGCTACAGTAGTGACTGAGGGTAGTGGCTGAGGGTAGGGGCAGTCTCTAGGGCTACAGTAGTGACTGAGGGTAGGGGCTGTCTCTGGGGCTACAGTAGTGACTGAGGGTAGGAGCTGTCTCTGGTGCTACAGTAGTGACTGAGGGTAGGGGCTGTCTCTGGGGCTACAGTAGTGACTGAGGGTAGGGGCTGTCTCTGGGGCTACAGTAGTGACTGAGGGTAGGGGCTGTCTCTAGGGCTACAGTAGTGACTGAGGGTAGGAGCTGTCTCTGGGGCTACAGTAGTGACTGAGGGTAGGAGCTGCCTCTGGGGCTACAGTAGTGACTGAGGGTAGGGGCTGTCTCTGGGGCTACAGTAGTGACTGAGGGTAGGGGCTGTCTCTGGGGCTACAGTAGTGACTGAGGATAGGGGCTGTCTCTAGGGCTACAGTAGTGACTGAGGATAAGGGCTGTCTCTAGGGCAACAGTAGTGACTGAGGATAGTGGCTGTCTCTGGGGCTACAGTAGTGACTGAGGGTAGTGGCTAAGGCTAGGGGCTGTCTCTGGGGTTACAGTAGTGACTGAGGGTAGGGGCTGTCTCTGGGGCTACAGTAGTGACTGAGGGTAGGGGCTGTCTCTGGGGCTACAGTAGTGACTGAGGGTAGGGGCTGTCTCTGGGGCTACAGTAGTGACTGAGGGTAGGAGCTGCCTCTGGGGCTACAGTAGTGACTGAGGGTAGGAGCTGCCTCTGGGGCTACAGTAGTGACTGAGGGTAGGGGCTGTCTCTGGGGCTACAGTAGTGACTGAGGGTAGGGGCTGTCTCTAGGGTTACAGTAGTGACTGAGGGTAGGGGCTGTCTCTAGGGCTACAGTAGTGACTGAGGGTAGTGGCTGTCTCTGGGGCTACAGTAGTGGCTGAGGGTAGTGGCTGAGGGTAGGGGCTGTCTCTAGGGTTACAGTAGTGGCTGAGGGTAGGGGCTGTCTCTGGGGCTACAGTAGTGACTGAGGGTAGTGGCTGAGGGTAGGGGCTGTCTCTGGGGCTACAGTAGTGACTGAGGGTAGGGGCTGTCTCTAGGGCTACAGTAGTGACTGAGGGTAGGGGCTGTCTCTGGGGCTACAGTAGTGACTGAGGGTAGGGGCTGTCTCTGGGGATTACAGTAGTGACTGAGGGTAGGGGCTGTCTCTGGGGATTACAGTAGTGGCTGAGGGTAGGGGCTGTCTCTAGGGCTACAGTAGTGACTGAGGGTAGTGGCTGTCTCTGGGGCTACAGTAGTGACTGAGGGTAGGGGCTATCTCTGGGGGTTACAGTAGTGGCTGAGGGTAGGGGCTGTCTCGAGGGCTACAGTAGTGACTGAGGGTAGTGGCTGTCTCTAGGGCTACAGTAGTGACTGAGGGTAGTGGCTGTCTCTAGGGCTACTGTAGTGACTGAGGGTAGGGGCTGTCTCTAGGGCTACAGTAGGGACTGAGGGTAGGGGCTGTCTCTAGGGCTACAGTAGGGACTGAGGGTAGGGGCTGTCTCTAGGGCTACAGTAGTGACTGAGGGTAGGGGCTGTCTCTAGGGCTACAGTAGTGACTGAGGGTAGGGGCTGTCTCTAGGGCTACAGTAGTGACTGAGGGTAGGGGCTGTCTCTAGGGCTACAGTAGGGACTGAGGGTAGGGGCTGTCTCTAGGGCTACAGTAGTGACTGGGGGTAGGGGCTGTCTCTGGGGCTAGAGTAGTGGCTGGGGGTAGGGGCTGTCTCTAGGGTTACAGTAGTGACTGAGGGTAGGGGCTGTCTCTGGGGTTACAGTAGTGACTGAGGGTAGGGGCTGTCTCTGGGGTTACAGTAGTGACTGAGGGTAGGGGCTGTCTCTGGGGTTACAGTAGTAACTGAGGATAGGAGCTGTCTCTGGGGCTACAGTAGTGACTGAGGGTAGGGGCTGTCTCTTGGGTTACAGTAGTGACTGAGGGTAGGGGCTGTCTCTGGGGCTAAAGTAGTGACTGAGGGTAGGGGCTGTCTCTGGGGTTACAGTAGTGACTGAGGGTAGGGGCTGTCTCTGGGGCTACAGTAGTGGCTGAGGGTAGGGGCTGTCTCTAGGGCTACAGCAGTGACTGAGGGTAGGGGCTGTCTCTGGGGCTACAGTAGTGACTGAGGGTAGTGGCTGAGGGTAGGGGCTGTCTCTAGGGCTACAGTAGTGACTGAGGGTAGGGGCTGTCTCTGGGGCTACAGTAGTGACTGAGGGTAGGAGCTGTCTCTGGTGCTACAGTAGTGACTGAGGGTAGGGGCTGTCTCTGGGGCTACAGTAGTGACTGAGGGTAGGGGCTGTCTCTGGGGCTACAGTAGTGACTGAGGGTAGGGGGTGTCTCTAGGGCTACAGTAGTGACAGAGGGTAGGAGCTGTCTCTGGGGCTACAGTAGTGACTGAGGGTAGGAGCTGCCTCTGGGGCTACAGTAGTGACTGAGGGTAGGGGCTGTCTCTGGGGCTACAGTAGTGACTGAGGATAGGGGCTGTCTCTAGGGCTACAGTAGTGACTGAGGATAAGGGCTGTCTCTAGGGCAACAGTAGTGACTGAGGATAGGAGCTGTCTCTGGGGCTACAGTAGTGACTGAGGGTAGTGGCTAAGGCTAGGGGCTGTCTCTGGGGTTACAGTAGTGACTGAGGGTAGGGGCTGTCTCTGGGGCTACAGTAGTGACTGAGGGTAGGGGCTGTCTCTGGGGCTACAGTAGTGACTGAGGGTAGGGGCTGTCTCTGGGGCTACAGTAGTGACTGAGGGTAGGAGCTGCCTCTGGGGCTACAGTAGTGACTGAGGGTAGGAGCTGCCTCTGGGGCTACAGTAGTGACTGAGGGTAGGGGCTGTCTCTGGGGCTACAGTAGTGACTGAGGGTAGGGGCTGTCTCTAGGGTTACAGTAGTGACTGAGGGTAGGGGCTGTCTCTAGGGTTACAGTAGTGACTGAGGGTAGGGGCTGTCTCTGGGGCTACAGTAGTGACTGAGGGTAGTGGCTGTCTCTGGGGCTACAGTAGTGGCTGAGGGTAGTGGCTGAGGGTAGGGGCTGTCTCTAGGGTTACAGTAGTGGCTGAGGGTAGGGGCTGTCTCTGGGGCTACAGTAGTGACTGAGGGTAGTGGCTGAGGGTAGGGGCTGTCTCTGGGGCTACAGTAGTGACTGAGGGTAGGGGCTGTCTCTAGGGCTACAGTAGTGACTGAGGGTAGGGGCTGTCTCTGGGGCTACAGTAGTGACTGAGGATAAAGGCTGTCTCTGGGGCTACAGTAGTGACTGAGGGTAGGGGCTGTCTCTGGGGATTACAGTAGTGGCTGAGGGTAGGGGCTGTCTCTAGGGCTACAGTAGTGACTGAGGGTAGTGGCTGTCTCTGGGGCTACAGTAGTGACTGAGGGTAGGGGCTATCTCTGGGGGTTACAGTAGTGGCTGAGGGTAGGGGCTGTCTCGAGGGCTACAGTAGTGACTGAGGGTAGTGGCTGTCTCTAGGGCTACAGTAGTGACTGAGGGTAGGGGCTGTCTCTAGGGCTACAGTAGTGACTGAGGGTAGGGGCTGTCTCTAGGGCTACAGTAGGGACTGAGGGTAGGGGCTGTCTCTAGGGCTACAGTAGGGACTGAGGGTAGGGGCTGTCTCTGGGGTTACAGTAGTGACTGAGGGTAGGGGCTGTCTCTGGGGTTACAGTAGTGACTGAGGGTAGGAGCTGTCTCTGGGGTTACAGTAGTGACTGAGGGTAGGAGCTGTCTCTGGGGCTACAGTAGTGACTGAGGGTAGGGGCTGTCTCTTGGGTTACAGTAGTGACTGAGGGTAGGGGCTGTCTCTGGGGCTACAGTAGTGACTGAGGGTAGGGGCTGTCTCTGGGGTTTCAGTAGTGGCTGAGGGTAGGGGCTGTCTCTGGGGCTACAGTAGTGGCTGAGGGTAGGGGCTGTCTCTAGGGCTACAGTAGTGACTGAGGGTAGGGGCTGTCTCTGGGGCTACAGTAGTGACTGAGGGTAGTGGCTGAGGGTAGGGGCTGTCTCTAGGGCTACAGTAGTGACTGAGGGTAGGAGCCGTCTCTGGTGCTACAGTAGTGACTGAGGGTAGGGGCTGTCTCTGGGGCTACAGTAGTGACTGAGGGTAGGGGCTGTCTCTGGGGCTACAGTAGTGACTGAGGGTAGGGGCTGTCTCTAGGGCTACAGTAGTGACTGAGGGTAGGAGCTGCCTCTGGGGCTAAAGTAGTGACCGAGGGTAGGGGCTGTCTCTGGGGCTACAGTAGTGACTGAGGATAGGGGCTGTCTCTAGGGCTACAGTAGTGACTGAGGATAGGGGCTGTCTCTAGGGCTACAGTAGTGACTGAGGATAAGGGCTGTCTCTAGGGCAACAGTAGTGACTGAGGATAGGGGCTGTCTCTGGGGCTACAGTAGTGACTGAGGGTAGTGGCTAAGGCTAGGGGCTGTCTCTGGGGTTACAGTAGTGACGTGAGGGTAGGGGCTGTCTCTGGGGCTACAGTAGTGACTGAGGGTAGGGGCTGTCTCTAGGGCTACAGTAGTGACTGAGGGTAGGAGCTGTCTCTGGGGCTACAGTAGTGACTGAGGGTAGGAGCTGCCTCTGGGGCTACAGTAGTGACTGAGGGTAGGGGCTGTCTCTAGGGCTACAGTAGGGACTGAGGGTAGGGGCTGTCTCTAGGGCTACAGTAGTGACTGAGGATAAGGGCTGTCTCTAGGGCAACAGTAGTGACTGAGGGTAGGGGCTGTCTCTGGGGCTACAGTAGTGACTGAGGGTAGGGGCTGTCTCTGGGGCTACAGTAGTGACTGAGGGTAGGGGCTGTCTCTAGGGCTACAGTAGTGACTGAGGGTAGGGGCTGTCTCTAGGGTTACAGTAGTGACTGAGGGTAGGGGCTGTCTCTAGGGTTACAGTAGTGACTGAGGGTAGGGGCTGTCTCTAGGGTTACAGTAGTGACTGAGGGTAGGGGCTGTCTCTGGGGCTACAGTAGTGACTGAGGGTAGTGGCTGTCTCTGGGGCTACAGTAGTGGCTGAGGGTAGGGGCTGTCTCTAGGGTTACAGTAGTGGCTGAGGGTAGGGGCTGTCTCTGGGGCTACAGTAGTGACTGAGGGTAGGGGCTGTCTCTGGGGCTACAGTAGTGACTGAGGGTAGGGGCTGTCTCTAGGGCTACAGTAGTGACTGAGGGTAGGGGCTGTCTCTGGGGCTACAGTAGTGACTGAGGATAAAGGCTGTCTCTGGGGCTACAGTAGTGACTGAGGGTAGGGGCTGTCTCTGGGGATTACAGTAGTGGCTGAGGGTAGGGGCTGTCTCTAGGGCTACAGTAGTGACTGAGGGTAGTGGCTGTCTCTGGGGCTACAGTAGTGACTGAGGGTAGGGGCTATCTCTGGGGGTTACAGTAGTGGCTGAGGGTAGGGGCTGTCTCGAGGGCTACAGTAGTGACTGAGGGTAGTGGCTGTCTCTAGGGCTACAGTAGTGACTGAGGGTAGGGGCTGTCTCTAGGGCTACAGTAGGGACTGAGGGTAGGGGCTGTCTCTGGGGTTACAGTAGTGACTGAGGGTAGGGGCTGTCTCTGGGGTTACAGTAGTGACTGAGGGTAGGGGCTGTCTCTGGGGTTACAGTAGTGACTGAGGGTAGGAGCTGTCTCTGGGGTTACAGTAGTGACTGAGGGTAGGAGCTGTCTCTGGGGCTACAGTAGTGACTGAGGGTAGGGGCTGTCTCTTGGGTTACAGTAGTGACTGAGGGTAGGGGCTGTCTCTGGGGCTACAGTAGTGACTGAGGGTAGGGGCTGTCTCTGGGGTTTCAGTAGTGGCTGAGGGTAGGGGCTGTCTCTGGGGCTACAGTAGTGGCTGAGGGTAGGGGCTGTCTCTAGGGCTACAGTAGTGACTGAGGGTAGGGGCTGTCTCTGGGGCTACAGTAGTGACTGAGGGTAGTGGCTGAGGGTAGGGGCTGTCTCTAGGGCTACAGTAGTGACTGAGGGTAGGAGCCGTCTCTGGTGCTACAGTAGTGACTGAGGGTAGGGGCTGTCTCTGGGGCTACAGTAGTGACTGAGGGTAGGGGCTGTCTCTGGGGCTACAGTAGTGACTGAGGGTAGGGGCTGTCTCTAGGGCTACAGTAGTGACTGAGGATAAGGGCTGTCTCTAGGGCAACAGTAGTGACTGAGGATAGGGGCTGTCTCTGGAGCTACAGTAGTGACTGAGGGTAGTGGCTAAGGCTAGGGGCTGTCTCTGGGGTTACAGTAGTGACTGAAGGTAGGGGCTGTCTCTGGGGCTACAGTAGTGACTGAGGGTAGGGGCTGTCTCTAGGGCTACAGTAGTGACTGAGGGTAGGAGCTGTCTCTGGGGCTACAGTAGTGACTGAGGGTAGGAGCTGCCTCTGGGGCTACAGTAGTGACTGAGGGTAGGGGCTGTCTCTAGGGCTACAGTAGGGACTGAGGGTAGGGGCTGTCTCTAGGGCTACAGTAGTGACTGAGGGTAGGGGCTGTCTCTAGGGTTACAGTAGTGACTGAGGGTAGGGGCTGTCTCTAGGGTTACAGTAGTGACTGAGGGTAGGGGCTGTCTCTAGGGTTACAGTAGTGACTGAGGGTAGGGGCTGTCTCTGGGGCTACAGTAGTGACTGAGGGTAGTGGCTGTCTCTGGGGCTACAGTAGTGGCTGAGGGTAGTGGCTGAGGGTAGGGGCTGTCTCTAGGGTTACAGTAGTGGCTGAGGGTAGGGGCTGTCTCTGGGGCTACAGTAGTGACTGAGGGTAGGGGCTGTCTCTGGGGTTACAGTAGTGACTGAGTGTAGGGGCTGTCTCTAGGGCTACAGTAGTGACTGAGGGTAGGGGCTGTCTCTAGGGCTACAGTAGTGACTGAGGGTAGTGGCTGAGGGTAGGGGGTGTCTCTAGGGCTACAGTAGTGACTGAGGGTAGGGGCTGTCTCTGGGGTTACAGTAGTGACTGAGGGTAGTGGCTGTCTCTGGGGCTACAGTAGTGGCTGAGGGTAGTGGCTGAGGGTAGGGGCTGTCTCTAGGGTTACAGTAGTGGCTGAGGGTAGGGGCTGTCTCTGGGGCTACAGTAGTGACTGAGGGTAGTGGCTGAGGGTAGGGGCTGTCTCTGGGGCTACAGTAGTGACTGAGGGTAGGGGCTGTCTCTAGGGCTACAGTAGTGACTGAGGGTAGGGGCTGTCTCTGGGGCTACAGTAGTGACTGAGGATAAAGGCTGTCTCTGGGGCTACAGTAGTGACTGAGGGTAGGGGCTGTCTCTGGGGATTACAGTAGTGGCTGAGGGTAGGGGCTGTCTCTAGGGCTACAGTAGTGACTGAGGGTAGTGGCTGTCTCTGGGGCTACAGTAGTGACTGAGGGTAGGGGCTGTCTCTGGGGCTACAGTAGTGGCTGAGGGTAGGGGCTGTCTCTAGGGCTACAGTAGTGACTGAGGGTAGGAGCTGTCTCTGGGGCTACAGTAGTGACTGAGGGTAGGAGCTGCCTCTGGGGCTACAGTAGTGACTGAGGGTAGGGGCTGTCTCTAGGGCTACAGTAGGGACTGAGGGTAGGGGCTGTCTCTAGGGCTACAGTAGTGACTGAGGATAAGGGCTGTCTCTGGGGCAACAGTAGTGACTGAGGGTAGGGGCTGTCTCTGGGGCTACAGTAGTGACTGAGGGTAGGGGCTGTCTCTGGGGCTACAGTAGTGACTGAGGGTAGGGGCTGTCTCTAGGGCTACAGTAGTGACTGAGGGTAGGGGCTGTCTCTAGGGTTACAGTAGTGACTGAGGGTAGGGGCTGTCTCTAGGGTTACAGTAGTGACTGAGGGTAGGGGCTGTCTCTAGGGTTACAGTAGTGACTGAGGGTAGGGGCTGTCTCTGGGGCTACAGTAGTGACTGAGGGTAGTGGCTGTCTCTGGGGCTACAGTAGTGGCTGAGGGTAGGGGCTGTCTCTAGGGTTACAGTAGTGGCTGAGGGTAGGGGCTGTCTCTGGGGCTACAGTAGTGACTGAGGGTAGTGGCTGAGGGTAGGGGCTGTCTCTGGGGCTACAGTAGTGACTGAGGGTAGGGGCTGTCTCTAGGGCTACAGTAGTGACTGAGGGTAGGGGCTGTCTCTGGGGCTACAGTAGTGACTGAGGATAAAGGCTGTCTCTGGGGCTACAGTAGTGACTGAGGGTAGGGGCTGTCTCTGGGGATTACAGTAGTGGCTGAGGGTAGGGGCTGTCTCTAGGGCTACAGTAGTGACTGAGGGTAGTGGCTGTCTCTGGGGCTACAGTAGTGACTGAGGGTAGGGGCTATCTCTGGGGGTTACAGTAGTGGCTGAGGGTAGGGGCTGTCTCGAGGGCTACAGTAGTGACTGAGGGTAGTGGCTGTCTCTAGGGCTACAGTAGTGACTGAGGGTAGGGGCTGTCTCTAGGGCTACAGTAGGGACTGAGGGTAGGGGCTGTCTCTGGGGTTACAGTAGTGACTGAGGGTAGGGGCTGTCTCTGGGGTTACAGTAGTGACTGAGGGTAGGGGCTGTCTCTGGGGTTACAGTAGTGACTGAGGGTAGGAGCTGTCTCTGGGGTTACAGTAGTGACTGAGGGTAGGAGCTGTCTCTGGGGCTACAGTAGTGACTGAGGGTAGGGGCTGTCTCTTGGGCTACAGTAGTGACTGAGGGTAGGGGCTGTCTCTGGGGCTACAGTAGTGACTGAGGGTAGGGGCTGTCTCTGGGGTTTCAGTAGTGGCTGAGGGTAGGGGCTGTCTCTGGGGCTACAGTAGTGGCTGAGGGTAGGGGCTGTCTCTAGGGCTACAGTAGTGACTGAGGGTAGGGGCTGTCTCTGGGGCTACAGTAGTGACTGAGGGTAGTGGCTGAGGGTAGGGGCTGTCTCTAGGGCTACAGTAGTGACTGAGGGTAGGAGCCGTCTCTGGTGCTACAGTAGTGACTGAGGGTAGGGGCTGTCTCTGGGGCTACAGTAGTGACTGAGGGTAGGGGCTGTCTCTGGGGCTACAGTAGTGACTGAGGGTAGGGGCTGTCTCTAGGGCTACAGTAGTGACTGAGGATAAGGGCTGTCTCTAGGGCAACAGTAGTGACTGAGGATAGGGGCTGTCTCTGGGGCTACAGTAGTGACTGAGGGTAGTGGCTAAGGCTAGGGGCTGTCTCTGGGGTTACAGTAGTGACTGAGGGTAGGGGCTGTCTCTGGGGCTACAGTAGTGACTGAGGGTAGGGGCTGTCTCTAGGGCTACAGTAGTGACTGAGGGTAGGAGCTGTCTCTGGGGCTACAGTAGTGACTGAGGGTAGGAGCTGCCTCTGGGGCTACAGTAGTGACTGAGGGTAGGGGCTGTCTCTGGGGCTACAGTAGTGACTGAGGGTAGGGGCTGTCTCTAGGGCTACAGTAGTGACTGAGGGTAGGGGCTGTCTCTAGGGCTACAGTAGTGACTGAGGGTAGGGGCTGTCTCTGGGGCTACAGTAGTGACTGAGGGTAGGGGCTGTCTCTAGGGCTACAGTAGTGACTGAGGGTAGGGGCTGTCTCTGGGGCTACAGTAGTGACTGAGGGTAGTGGCTGTCTCTGGGGCTACAGTAGTGGCTTAGGGTAGTGGCTGAGGGTAGGGGCTGTCTCTAGGGTTACAGTAGTGGCTGAGGGTAGGGGCTGTCTCTGGGGCTACAGTAGTGACTGAGGGTAGGGGCTGTCTCTAGGGTTACAGTAGTGACTGAGGGTAGGGGCTGTCTCTAGGGCTACAGTAGTGACTGAGGGTAGGGGCTGTCTCTAGGGCTACAGTAGTGACTGAGGGTAGTGGCTGAGGGTAGGGGGTGTCTCTAGGGCTACAGTAGTGACTGAGGGTAGGGGCTGTCTCTGGGGTTACAGTAGTGACTGAGGGTAGTGGCTGTCTCTGGGGCTACAGTAGTGGCTGAGGGTAGTGGCTGAGGGTAGGGGCTGTCTCTAGGGTTACAGTAGTGGCTGAGGGTAGGGGCTGTCTCTGGGGCTACAGTAGTGACTGAGGGTAGTGGCTGAGGGTAGGGGCTGTCTCTGGGGCTACAGTAGTGACTGAGGGTAGGGGCTGTCTCTAGGGCTACAGTAGTGACTGAGGGTAGGGGCTGTCTCTGGGGCTACAGTAGTGACTGGGGATGTCTCTACGGCTACAGTAGTGACTGAGGGTAGTGGCTGAGGGTAGGGGGTGTCTCTAGGGCTACAGTAGTGACTGAGGGTAGGGGCTGTCTCTGGGGTTACAGTAGTGACTGAGGGTAGGGGCTGTCTCTAGGGTTACAGTAGTGACTGAGTGTAGGGGCTGTCTCTAGGGCTACAGTAGTGACTGAGGGTAGGGGCTGTCTCTAGGGCTACAGTAGTGACTGAGTGTAGGGGCTGTCTCTAGGGCTACAGCAGTGACTGAAGGTAGGGGCTGTCTCTGGTGCTACAGTAGTGACTGAGGGTAGGGGCTGTCTCTGGGGCTACAGTAGTGACTGAGGGTAGGGGCTGTCTCTGGGGCTACAGTAGTGACTGAGGGTAGGGGCTGTCTCTAGGGCTATAGTAGTGACTGAGGGTAGGAGCTGCCTCTGGGGCTACAGTAGTGACTGAGGGTAGGGGCTGTCTCTGGGGCTACAGTAGTGACTGAGGATAGGGGCTGTCTCTAGGGCTACAGTAGTGACTGAGGATAAGGGCTGTCTCTAGGGCAACAGTAGTGACTGAGGATAGGGGCTGTCTCTGGGGCTACAGTAGTGACTGAGGGTAGTGGCTAAGGCTAGGGGCTGTCTCTGGGGTTACAGTTGTGACTGAGGGTAGGGGCTGTCTCTGGGGCTACAGTAGTGACTGAGGCTAGGGGCTGTCTCTAGGGCTACAGTAGTGACTGAGGGTAGGAGCTGTCTCTGGGGCTACAGTAGTGACTGAGGGTAGGAGCTGTCTCTGGGGCTACAGTAGTGACTGAGGGTAGGGGCTGTCTCTGGGGCTACAGTAGTGGACTGAGGGTAGGGGCTGTCTCTGGGGCTACAGTAGTGACTGAGGGAGTGGCGAGGGAGTGGCTGTCTCTGGGGCTACAGTAGTGACTGAGGGTAGGGGCTGTCTCTAGGGCTACAGTAGTGACTGAGGGTAGGGGCTGTCTCTGGGGCTACAGTAGTGACTGAGGATAAAGGCTGTCTCTGGGGCTACAGTAGTGACTGAGGGTAGGGGCTGTCTCTGGGGATTACAGTAGTGGCTGAGGGTAGGGGCTGTCTCTAGGGCTACAGTAGTGACTGAGGGTAGTGGCTGTCTCTGGGGCTACAGTAGTGACTGAGGGTAGGGGCTATCTCTGGGGGTTACAGTAGTGGCTGAGGGTAGGGGCTGTCTCGAGGGCTACAGTAGTGACTGAGGGTAGTGGCGGGCTGTCTCTAGGGCTACAGTAGGGACTGAGGGTAGGGGCTGTCTCTAGGGCTACAGTAGGGACTGAGGGTAGGGGCTGTCTCTAGGGCTACAGTAGGGACTGAGGGTAGGGGCTGTCTCTAGGGCTACAGTAGGGACTGAGGGTAGGGGCTGTCTCTGGGGCTACAGTAGTGACTGAGGGTAGTGGCTGAGGGTAGGGGCTGTCTCTAGGGCTACAGTAGTGACTGAGGGTAGGAGCTGTCTCTGGGGCTACAGTAGTGACTGAGGGTAGGAGCCGTCTCTGGTGCTACAGTAGTGGCTGAGGGTAGGGGCTGTCTCTGGGGCTACAGTAGTGACTGAGGGTAGGGGCTGTCTCTGGGGCTACAGTAGTGACTGAGGGTAGTGGCTAAGGCTAGGGGCTGTCTCTGGGGTTACAGTAGTGACTGAGGGTAGGGGCTGTCTCTAGGGCTACAGTAGTGACTGAGGATAAGGGCTGTCTCTAGGGCAACAGTAGTGACTGAGGGTAGTGGCTGAGGGTAGGAGCTGCCTCTGGGGCTAAAGTAGTGACTGAGGGTAGGGGCTGTCTCTGGGGCTACAGTAGTGACTGAGGATAGGGGCTGTCTCTAGGGCTACAGTAGTGACTGAGGATAAGGGCTGTCTCTAGGGCAACAGTAGTGACTGAGGGTAGGGGCTGTCTCTGGGGCTACAGTAGTGACTGAGGGTAGGGGCTGTCTCTGGGGCTACAGTAGTGACTGAGGGTAGGGGCTGTGTCTGGGGTTACAGTAGTGACTGAGGGTAGGGGCTGTCTCTGGGGCTACAGTAGTGACTGAGGGTAGGGGCTGTCTCTAGGGCTACAGTAGTGACTGAGGGTAGGAGCTGTCTCTGGGGCTACAGTAGTGACTGAGGGTAGGAGCTGCCTCTGGGGCTACAGTAGTGACTGAGGGTAGGGGATGTCTCTGGGGCTACAGTAGTGACTGAGGATAGGGGCTGTCTCTAGGGCTACAGTAGTGACTGAGGATAAGGGCTGTCTCTAGGGCAACTGTAGTGACTGAGGGTAGGGGCTGTCTCTGGGGCTACAGTAGTGACTGAGGGTAGGGGCTGTCTCTAGGGCTACAGTAGTGACTGAGGGTAGGGGCTGTCTCTAGGGCTACAGTAGTGACTGAGGGTAGGGGCTGTCTCTAGGGTTACAGTAGTGACTGAGGGTAGGGGCTGTCTCTAGGGTTACAGTAGTGACTGAGGGTAGGGGCTGTCTCTAGGGTTACAGTAGTGACTGAGGGTAGGGGCTGTCTCTGGGGCTACAGTAGTGACTGAGGGTAGTGGCTGTCTCTGGGGCTACAGTAGTGGCTGAGGGTAGTGGCTGAGGGTAGGGGCTGTCTCTAGGGTTACAGTAGTGGCTGAGGGTAGGGGCTGTCTCTGGGGCTACAGTAGTGACTGAGGGTAGGGGCTGTCTCTGGGGTTACAGTAGTGACTGAGTGTAGGGGCTGTCTCTAGGGCTACAGTAGTGACTGAGGGTAGGGGCTGTCTCTAGGGCTACAGTAGTGACTGAGGGTAGTGGCTGAGGGTAGGGGGTGTCTCTAGGGCTACAGTAGTGACTGAGGGTAGGGGCTGTCTCTGGGGTTACAGTAGTGACTGAGGGTAGGGGCTGTCTCTAGGGTTACAGTAGTGACTGAGTGTAGGGGCTGTCTCTAGGGCTACAGTAGTGACTGAGGGTAGGGGCTGTCTCTAGGGCTACAGTAGTGACTGAAGTGTAGGGGCTGTCTCTGGGGCTACAGCAGTGACTGAAGTGTAGGGGCTGTCTCTAGGTGCTACAGTAGTGACTGAGGGTAGGGGCTGTCTCTGGGGCTACAGTAGTGACTGAGGGTAGTGGCTGAGGGTAGGGGTGTCTCTGGGGCTACAGTAGTGACTGAGGGTAGGGGCTGTCTCTGGGGCTACAGTAGTGACTGAGGGTAGGGGCTGTCTCTAGGGCTACAGTAGTGACTGAGGGTAGGGGCTGTCTCTGGGGCTACAGTAGTGACTGAGGGTAGGGGCTGTCTCTAGGGCTACAGTAGTGACTGAAGGATAGGGGCTGTCTCTAGGGCTACAGTAGTGACTGAGGATAGGGGCTGTCTCTAGGGCAACAGTAGTGACTGAGGATAGGGGCTGTCTCTGGGGCTACAGTAGTGACTGAGGGTAGTGGCTGAGGCTAGGGGCTGATCTCTGGGGCTACAGTTGTGGCTGAGGGTAGGAGCTGTCTCTAGGGCTACAGTAGTGACTGAGGGTAGGGGCTGTCTCTGGGGTTACAGTAGTGGCTGAGGGTAGGGGCTGTCTCTGGGGCTACAGTAGTGGCTGAGGGTAGGGGCTATTTTAGCCCTCTGTCTTTGTCTCTGTGTGGCTGAGGCTACAGTAGCCTAAAGATAAGTAGCTTATCTGTTGTACTTTGTTTTCCTTGGCTACATCCCAATTATCTCTTCTTTCTCCCAAAGTGTGTACTTGTTTACTTCCCTTCGTGGGATTGAAAGCATATTACTGGTGTATATAAACTCTGTCTAGCCAATGCCAACACCAATGCTTTTACATTTGATGGGGAGTGAATGAACACACACTTTAGGAGAAAGGCGATATTATTGGGATGCGCTCCTTGACCCTTATCAACACTGATTTTCACAGATAGAGACTATTTGAAAGAGGGTTATGATCTTGATATTATGTTATTGCTTTATCCACTGAGGTTAATGCACTAGTCAGAGAAGAGCGTCTGCTAAATGACTACAAAGTAAAAAATGAAGAACCCATTGGAGAGGGCCAGAGAACAGGCAGAGTCATAGAGAGAAGGAAAGTTTACAGCAGGCTTGCACTGCGCTCTCCTCCTTCCCTCACTCTCTCCTTCCCTCCTCCCTGTTACTCCACCTCCGATCCCCCCTCCCTCTCTGATCTTACCACTCCAGTCAGCCCAGCTTTGTGCACATCTCTGAATGGGCGGATTCCATTATGCTGAGCCATGGGGCACTGGTCTATGGCCGGTGACCTGAACAGGCAAAAGCGGTGAGGGAGGAGCGCCCTCTCAAATGGAACAGTAATCTGAGGGCTTTGTCATTTAGTCGCATCGTCCAGAAATATACATCTCTTTTCCATAGAATATGTTCGAATTGTCATTGGGAAGGCAGATAAAGTGTTTTTTATCAAAAGCAATCACTTTTGTATGTGAAAACACAGAATCCTACATGCTTAATTACGTCACTTTTGCTTTGAGACGACTTTGTCGTGGGCTTTGAATGGGGTACCTGGCTCACGCCCGGGAGGCAGCCCGGTTCCAAAACAAATTAAATCAACTTTCACCATGTGAAAGACACACCTTCCTGGGCGTCTGGGCCAGATTAATAGAGTACCACAGTACGAGTCATAATACCCATAAAACAGTTAAACAGGGAAATGGTTCCAATCGTTTTTTACACAATTCATTTTTCCCATAGTGGATTTTAGAAACACTTAAAATAATGGCTGTGTTTTGTGTAGGCTTACCCTGGCTTGACATTTTGATATCTGTCCAAATCTCTCTAGGACAAGGTGACTATAATCAATATATTCACCTGTATTTATCCACAAAAAAATGAAATGCTAATTAGCTGCTAATGTGGCTATCATAAAGAACTACAAATACCATGGTGATCTGGATGAGACTGCTGCGTTCTAGGCAAAGGGTAAGAATCTCTGGATTAACTATCTAATGTTAGCTAAATGTAGTAATTAACAAATTGGCTAAATGTCTTTAAATTGACAATTCTGTGGACTGTCTTGTGCAAGATTTAAATTGAAACAATACCTGTTTATCAAAGGTTTCAGCTAGAGATGACGAGCTGGAGCTTTCAGGGATTTGGAGTTTTGCAAGACGTCTACTTTGATGCAGCAACGTTCTAACATCTAGTGGAAAGCCTCCCAGAAGAATGGAGGCTGTTATAGCAGCAAAACGGGGGACCAACTCCATGTTAATGCCTAGGATTTTGGAATGAGATGTTCAATGGGCAGGTGTCCATATACTTTTGGTCATGTAGTGTACCATTGGAAACCTGAGAAAAAAGAAGATGAAAAGGTTGGAGTACAGCAGAGTCTAGATGGAAACTAGTGACGAGTGGCCACTTATCAAACCAATCAAGTATCTTGCATCGTTGGAGTTTCAAAGATACAGTGTTTCTACAACAACAAAAAAGTAGCACTTGCAACAAGCTAGCATGCTAGAGACTAAGTTAATGCTGCATAGGCTACTGAAACATATGAAGCAAGACAAGGACAAAAAAAACAAAAAAAAAACAAGGAAATGTCTCTCCTGTTGGGATAAAAAATGTTTACTCAGAGCCAATCAAATGCCAGTGGTGAATGCCAGCACTCCCATTGAACCTCAAAATGCAAAACTGAAGTTCTCCATACTTCAATAGTGAATGAGATGGGATTGGAAGGACGGCCACTTGAGACTAGGGACGGCCACTAGGGACGGCCACTAGAGACGGCCACTGAGACTAGGGACGGCCACTAGGGACGGCCACTAGAGACGGCCACTTGAGACTAGGGACGGCCACTTGAGACTAGGGACGGCCACTTGAGACTAGGGACGGCCACTTGAGACTAGGGACGGCCACCTGAGACTAGGGACGGCCACCTGAGACTAGGAACGGCCACTAGAGACTAGGGACGGCCACTAGAGACGGCCACTAGAGACTAGGGACGGCCACTAGAGACGGCCACTAGAGACGGCCACTAGAGACTAGGGACGGCCACTAGAGACGGCCACTAGAGACTAGGGACGGCCACTAGAGACGGCCACTAGAGACGGCCACTAGAGACTAGAGACGGCCACTAGAGACGGCCACTAGAGACTAGAGACGGCCACTAGAGACGGCCACTTGAGACGGCCACTTGAGACTATGGACGGCTCCTTGAGACTAGGGACGGCCACCTGAGACTACGGACGGCCACTAGAGACTAGGGACGGCCACTAGAGACGGCCACTAGAGGTGGCCACTTGAGACTAGGGACGGCCACTTGAGACTAGGGACGGCCACTTGAGACAGCCACTAGAGACTAGGGACGACCACTTGAGACAGCCACTTGAGACTAGGGACGGCCACTAGAGACTAGGGACGGCCACTAGAGACGGCCACCTGAGACTAGGGACGGCCACCTGAGACTAGGGATGTGGTAGTACAGTAGTCTGATGACAATGATGGAGATAAAACACACTTTATTTGGAAAATGTTATAATCAAATGATACATTTCTAAACATTTATTTTGTGTTGATGCTACATACTTAACTAAATATAGAAGCACACAGCAGAATGGATACAGAACAAATACTGTTAGAAAACACAGAGAATAAAAATATATAGCGCATTCTCCTCAAGACAGAACAGTCCAAGGGACGGGTGAAAGACACGTCAAAGATTAGTCAAATAATCAGTGGTCTGGGATGTCCAGTACCAGAATGGGTTCCGATCCAACCCATTGCTCTTTCAACATTCCTACCTTTACCTCTCTGTCCTATCCAATAAACAGTAAACTGGCCCACTCTACAACAACAAAAGACTGATAGGAAATCTGAGAACTCATGTACATGAACTCTCTCCTATTACATGCTTTTATTAACTGTTTATACCTGCCTTGTTTGTTTTAAAACAGTCCGTCAGTGACATCTACAGGACAGATGACCACTGAGATACTATCAATAACACCAGGGCTGAAGAATGGAGAGTTTCTCAGTGAAGGAGCAGAATGGGCTCTTTTTTTTTACTTGGTTGGGCTTCGACCCCTGGTATCATATAAACACACATAAGACATGGAAGACTGTGGAGAATTGCAGGAAATCAGCTTTAAAACAGCCCCCAAAAAATCTCTGCCCCCATGCAAAATGTGTAGAATTGCAGGAAATCAACTTTAAAACAGCCCCCAAAAAATCTCTGCCCCCATGCAAAATGTGTAGAATTGCAGGAAATGAGCTTTAAAACGGCAACATTTTCTCTTGGCCAACAAGAGGGGTGTGAACAGTTTGCGTGGGGTTGTGAGGTGGGGGTTTGATACTACGCTGATTATCCATCTGATCCTTTGCCACCTAGGAAATGTATCACTGGACCGTCTCAAATAGGACTTGAGCACCCCTGGTCTGGAGTCACATCCACTGTGGAGAGAAACATGCATTATTGCAAACACAATGACATGATGACATCAACATCATTTCCAGAATGTAAAATATGTTACAAATTTGTAAAATGTATATGTTACTAATTCCAATTTGTTGTGGCTAACGGTAGCTAAGTGGTTAACGTGAATGTGAACATAATTGTGTGTGTTCTACTTCACTAGAAGTTACATGGAAGAGACATTTACATAATGCTAGTAAAGTGCTGATATGAAGACACAACTTAGCATTCTACGATATGTCTGTAAACATGTAGAGTAGATGGAAGTCGGTGAGAACATCATTAACATGAACAATAGAAGATGTAGTCTCTCTCTGGGACTCCTTGGTCGAGATTCAATCCAATGTGCGCTACACCACAGGGCACTTCGCAGCTGACAAAGCACTTTTTAAAGACATTTTCCACCGGCATTCATGGAGATCACAGTCATGGTAAACACCACACATGTTGACAGTGTGCAATAACATCACTCTCAAATTCATAGACCGAGCTATGGATGCAAGGACTGATACTGATACTGTATCAAAATTGTAGTTTTAAATACGTTTGGAGGCTATACAGTGGGGTAAAAAAGTATTTAGTCAGCCACCAATTGTGCAAGTTCTCCCACTTAAAAAGATGAGAGAGGCCTGTAATTTTCATCATAGGTACACTTCAACTATGACAGACAAAATGAGAATAAAAAAAATCCAGAAAATCACATTGTAGGATTTTTTATGAATTTTTTTTCAAATTATGGTGGAAAATAAGTATTTGGTCAATAACAAAAGTTTATCTCAATACTTTGTTATATACCCTTTGTTGGCAATGACACAGGTCAAACGTTTTCTGTAAGTCTTCACAAGGTTTTCACACACTGTTGCTGGTATTTTGGCCCATTCCTCCATGCAGATCTCCTCTAGAGCAGTGATGTTTTGGGGCTGTCGCTGGGCAACACGGACATTCAACTCCCTCCAAAGATTTTCTATGGGGTTGAGATCTGGAGACTGGCTAGGCCACTCCAGGACCTTGAAATGCTTCTTACGAAGCCACTCCTTCGTTGCCCGGGTGGTGTGTTTGGGATCATTGTCATGCTGAAAGACCCAGCCACGTTTCATCTTCAATGCCCTTACTGATGGTAGGCTTTGTTACTTTGGTCCCAGCTCTCTGCAGGTCATTCACTAGGTCCCCCCGTGTGGTTCTGGGATTTTTGCTCACCGTTCTTGTGATCATTTTGACCCCACGGGGTGAGATCTTGCGTGGAGCCCCAGATCGAGGGAGATTATCAGTGGTCTTGTATGTCTTCCATTTCCTAATAATTGCTCCCACAGTTGATTTCTTCAAACCAAGCTGCTTACCTATTGCAGATTCAGTCTTCCCAGCTTTGTGCAGGTCTACAATTTTGTTTCTGGTGTCCTTTGACAGCTCTTTGGTCTTGGCCATAGTGGAGTTTGGAGTGTGACTGTTTGAGGTTGTGGACAGGTGTCTTTTATACTGATAACAAGTTCAAACAGGTGCCATTAATACAGGTAATGAGTGGAGGACAGAGGAGCCTCTTAAAGAAGAAGTTACAGGTCTGTGAGAGCCAGAAATCTTGCTTGTTTGTAGGTGACCAAATACTTATTTTCCACCATAATTTGCAAATAAATTCATTAAAAATCCTACAATGTGATTTTCTGGAATTATTTTTCAAATTTTGTCTGTCATAGTTGACGTGTACCTATGATGAACATTACAGGCCTCTCTCATCTTTTTAAGTGGGAGAACTTGCACAATTGGTGGCTGACTAAATACTTTTTTGCCCCACTGTATAGTGTTTCTTTACATTTACTTTGTTTACAAGCATTGAGATAAAACAAGGTTATATTTTGGGTTATGATGGGATACAACAGTTAAACTAAGCTCTTTAATCATGTATAAGTTATATTCTTCAAGAATCAATGGGTACATTGATCCAAAAATGGAGGTATCAACTACCAATTGCCCCTTTGTGCTCAACAACACTTTTTTGGAACCTAAAATGATTTATGTAAAAGTATCAACGTGATGATCTGAAGATACTACTTACTCCTCTCCTTCTCTGAGGACCTCTGTAAACATGTAGAGTAGATGGAAGACAGTGAGAACATCATTAACATGAACACCAGAAGATGTAGTCTCTCTCTGGGACTTCTTGTCTCATATCAATGTTCCAACATCAGAAGGAACATCTTCAATGTGCTCAAAATAACCTTCTTAAAATGTTTTCCTACTTAAAGTCGGAATATTAGAGAGAATTCAACATGAACACTAGAAGATGTAGTCTCTCTGGGACTCCTTGGCCGTGACTCAATCCAATGTGCAGTATACCGCAGGGCACTTCACAGCTGACAAAGGACTTTTTAAAGGCTTTTTCCACCAGCATTCACAGAGATCCCATTCATGGTGAACACTGCACATGTCGACTCAAGCGTAAAATACTTATAAAAGTCTGTTATAGTGTGCTGTGTTCTAATGCACCTTGAAATGAATCCCGGCCCTTGTCTCATACCACTGATCTAACATCAGAAGTAACACCTTTAAATGACCAATCAGCAGCTGAAACAATGACAAAAAGAGTGATCCCCATCACTGTTTTGGTAAAAAGCTGAGGGATGGGGCTGGAGAAATGTAATCACCCCCTATTCAGACAGAACTATGGATGCAAGAACTGACCATCCATGATATCAAAATGATAGTTTTAACCATGTTTTGACACTATACAGTGTTTGTTTACATTTACTTAGTTTACAAACATTGCAGTAAAATAAGCACATATTTTGGGGTCTGATGGGGTACTACAGTTAAACTAAGCTCTTTAATCATTAATAAGTTATATTCTTGAAGAATAATGGGTACATATCATTCATTTCTAAGCCAAAAATAATTGTAGCAACTGCTGATGGACCTTTTGATGTGCTCAAAAATAGAAGAACCATAAAATGTGTTAGAGACAAATTCCTTATTTTCAGTCTCATTACAAATGTTTATGTTTTGCCAAATTAGAAATCAGGAAATATTGACTGATTGAATGTAAGTATGAATATTGCATTATAAATTATGGAGTATGGTTGATGAAATCATGTTTTTGGTTTTCTATTATGGTTATCATGGGTATTTGAAAACACTATGGAACCTCACCTGGACACACCCCTTTTTCCCCATGTTCCCCTTTCCTCTACCTATTTATGGTTTTGGCATTATGGGTCAGCTAGGACTCAGGTATGGAGTTACCATACATTATGGGTCAGCTAGGACTCAGGTATGGAGTTACCATACATTATGGGTCAGCTAGGACTCAGGTATGGAGTTACCATACATTATGGGTCAGCTAGGACTCAGGTATGGAGTTACCATACATTATGGGTCAGCTAGGACTCAGGTATGGAGTTACCATACATTATGGGTCAGCTAGGACTCAGGTATGGAGTTACCATACATTATGGGTCAGCTAGGACTCAGGTATGGAGTTACCATACATTATGGGTCAGCTAGGACTCAGGTATGGAGTTACCATACATTATGGGTCAGCTAGGACTCAGGTATGGAGTTACCATACATTATGGGTCAGCTAGGACTCAGGTATGGAGTTACCATACATTATGGGTCAGCTAGGACTCAGGTATGGAGTTACCATACATTATGAGTCAGCTGGGACTCAGGTATGGAGTTTCCATACATTATGGGTCAGCTAGGACTCAGGTATGGAGTTACCATACATTATGGGTCAGCTGGAACTCAGGTATGGAGTTACCATACATTATGGGTCAGCTAGGACTCAGGTATGGAGTTACCATACATTATGGGTCAGCTAGGACTCAGGTATGGAGTTACCATACATTATGGGTCAGCTAGGACTCAGGTATGGAGTTACCATACATTATGGGTCAGCTAGGACACAGGTATGGAGTTACCATACATTATGGGTCAGCTAGGACTCAGGTATGGAGTTACCATACATTATGGGTCAGCTAGGACACAGGTATGGAGTTACCATACATTATGGGTCAGCTAGGACTCAGGTATGGAGTTACCATACATTATGGGTCAGCTAGGACACAGGTATGGAGTTACCATACATTATGGGTCAGCTAGGACACAGGTATGGAGTTACCATAGTTGTTTTAATCATTATTACATGAACTAATAAAGCTGCTATGATATACCCTTTTGTTTTCTGTTTAAATCTGATACTTTTTTGCTTTGATCATGGATGGACTCTGTATCCTATGAAATTACCTGTGTTTTGGAAACATGGAGCCTTAGTCTGGCAAATACATTTATGTTTGTTTTTACACTATCAGAGCTTTGGGTTCTCTGTTTTGTGTTTACTTTGGAAGCGTGTCTGACGTGGGCATCACATACCTGTGGCCTCAAGGTAAGTTTTGAATTGGATTACACATTTCCTTTATAAAATGGTTCACATAAACCTTTCAAAGTGATGATCTGGGACTCATATCAATGTTCCAACATCAGATAAAAGTCAGGGAACATTAATATGCCCAACATGATGTGTTTTCTACTTCACTAGAAGTTACTTCTATAGAAGAGACATTGGTTTACATAATGTTATCAAAGTGATGATCTGAAGAAAGTACTGTACTTACCCAACTCCTCCGGGAGGGGAACTGTAAACATGTAGAGGAGATGGAAGACAGTGAGAACATCATTAACATGAACACTAGAAGATGTAGTCTCTCTCTGGGACTCCTTGTCTCATATCACTTCATTAATGTCACAAATCCTAATTGAGTTCCACCACCTAAATGAGTCCAGCTCTGTGAGACAACTTCTACAATAAAGATATTCTACCCTACCACCACTTCTTAATTTAATTAAATAAATGTGACTGGTCCATCAGTGATCCAGGTGTATCAGCAACTACCCACTGGACACACTACATCATTTCAACGTGGATAACTGGGTAATATTTGGATGAGACGTTGATCAATGAGACTACAACCTGCAGTATATTCACCCACTCAAAAAGACAATTTCCCAGTGTCTTATCCCTATGCTTTAAAACCATCTAAAAGCACAACCAAATTCCAGTGGAAAAACAATGTTTGAGTTTTGGTTTTGTTGTAACCCAAATGTCTATCACTGTGCTTTCTACTAATTTAAAGCACAGCAAAGTTCAAATGAGAATATAATGTCATATGTTGTTTATTTATACAACAGATTAATGTGAATATCCCTGTGCTTCATCTGACCAAATCACCTGGATTGCAGTTGAGATTAAATACAAATAAGAATACAATGGTTGACCATAATTCAGGTAAAGTGATGATCTGAAGACACTACTTACTTAGCTGCTCAGTGAGGTCACCTGTAAACATGTAGAGTAGATGGAAGACAGTGAGAACATCATTAACATGACACTAGAAGATGGCTCCCGGGACCCGTCTCTCTGCCCTCGGGCCCGGCCAAAATAACCTTCTTAAAAAAATGTCCTACTTAAAGTTAGTAAATTAGAGAACTAGTGGTTCTAATAATGTTATCAAAGTGATGATCTGAAGACACTACTTACCCTGATCCACAGTGATGCCCTCTGTAAACATGTAGAGTAGATGGAAGACAGTGAGAACATCATTAACATGAACAATAGAAGATCTAGTCTCTCTCTGGGACTCCTTGGTCGGGATTCAATCCAATGTGTGCAGTATACTGCAGGTTACTTCACAGCTGACAATGCACTTTTTAAAGGCATTTTCCACCGGCATTCATGGAGATCGCATTCATGGTGAACACTGAACATGTTGACAAGTGTAAACTACCTTTAAAAGTCTGTTATAGTGTGCTGTGTTATAATGCGTCTTGAATTGAATCCCGGCCCTCGTCTCCTACCACTGTTCCAACATCAGAAGGAACACTTAGGGCCAATCAGAAGTTGAAACAATAACAAAGTGTGATCCCAGCCACTGTTGTTTTGGTAGAAAGCTGAGGGAGGGGCTGGAGAAATAATATCACTCTCAAATTCATAGACAGAACTATGGATGCAAGGACTGACCATCCATGATACTGTATCAACATTATAGTTTTAAATATGTTTGGAGGCTATATAGTGTTTGTTTACATTTACTTTGTTTACAAACATTGAGATTAAACAAGGTTATATTTTGGCTTCTGATGGGGTACAACAGTTAAACTAATCTCTTAATCATTAATAAGTTATATTCTTCAAGAATATATACATGATTCATGTATAACTCAAAAATGGATGTAGCAACTACCGATTGTCCCTTTGTGCTCAAACCCCCCCCCCCCCCAAACAAAAAAAACGGTTTATGTAAATTTAGCAAAGTGATGATCTGAAGCCAGGACTGTACTTACCCAACTGCTTCTTCAGGTAAACTGTAAACATGTAGAGTAGATGGAAGACAGTGAGAACATCATTAACATGAACACTAGAAGATGTAGTCTCTCTCTGGGACTCCTTGTCTCATATCACTTCTCTAATGTCACAAATCCAAATTGAGTTCCACCACCTAAATGAGTCCAGCGTACCTCTGTGAGACAACTTCTCCAATGAAGATATTCTACCCTACTACTTTGTTTAGATTTTTTTTTCTCCCCAATTTCGTGATATCCAATTGGTAGTTACAGTCTTGTCTTATCGCTGCAACTCCCATACGGACTCAGGAGAGGCGAAGGTCGAGAGCCATGTGTTCTCCAAAACACAACCCAACCAAGCCGTACTGCTTCTTGACACAATGCCCACTTAACCCGGAAGCCAGCCGCACGAATGCGTCGGAGGAAACACTGTGCACCTGGCGACCGTGTTAGCGTGCACTGCGCCCGGTCTGCCACAGGAATCGCTAGAGCGCGATGGGACAGGAACATCCCTGCCGGCCAAACCCTCCCTAATCCGGACCACCCTGGGCCAATTGTGCGCCGCCCCATGGGTCTCCCGGTCGCGGCCGGCTGCGACAGAGCCTGGACTCAAACCAGGATCTCTAGTGGCACAGCTAGCACTGCGATGCAGTGCCTTAGACCACTGCACCACTCAGAAGTCCCCTACCACCACTTCTTAATTTAATCCAGGTGTATCAGAGACTACCTCTCTATAGTCTAGTGGTCCTCTACAGTCTCAACACATCCTGTTCTAGAACATCACTAGAAACACTAGAAGTTCTAGATTGAAGAGACATTGGTTTATATGTTTGCAAAGTGGTGATCTGAAGACACTACTTACCGAGCTTCCGAGTGAGGTCCTCTATGTAGAGCAGATGGAAGACAGTGAGAACATCATTAACATGAACACTAGAAGATGTAGTCTCTCTCTGGGACTTCTTGTCTCATATCAATGTTCCAACATCAGAAGGAACATCTTCAATGTGCTCAAAATAACCTTCTTAAAATGTTTTCCTACTTAAAGTCGGAATATTAGAGAGAATTCAACATGAACACTAGAAGATGTAGTCTCTCTGGGACTCCTTGGTCGTGACTCAATCCAATGTGCAGTATACCGCAGGGCACTTCACAGCTGACAAAGGACTTTTTAAAGGCTTTTTCCACCAGCATTCACAGAGATCACATTCATGGTGAACACTGCACATGTCGACTCAAGCGTAAAATACTTTTAAAATTCTGTTATAGTGTGCTGTGTTCTAATGCGCCTTGAAATGAATCCCGGCCCTTGTCTCATACCACTGATCTAACATCAGAAGTAACACCTTTAAATGACCAATCAGGTTTTCTATACTGCTCAAAAAAATAAAGGGAACGCTTAAACAACACAATGTAACTCCAAGTCAATCACACTTCTGTGAAATCAAACTCTCCACTTAGGAAGCAACACTGATTGACAATAAATTTCACATGCTGTTGTGCAAATGGAATAGACAACAGGTGGAAATTATAGGCAATAAGCAAGACACCCCCAATAAAGGAGTGGTTCTGCAGGTGGTAACCACAGACCACTTCTCAGTTCCTATGCTTCCTGGCTGATGTTTTGGTCACTTTTGAATGCTGGCAGTGCATTCGCTCAAATGGTAGCATGAGACGGAGTCTACAACCCACACAAGTGGCTCAGGTAGTGCAGCTCATCCAGGATGGCACATCAATGCGAGCTGTGGCAAGAAGGTTTGCTGTGTCTGTCAGCGTAGTGTCCAGAGCATCGAGGCGCTACCAGGAGACAGGCCAGTACATCAGGAGACGTGGAGGAGGCCATAGGAGGGCAACAACCCAGCAGCAGGACCGCTACCTCCGCCTTTGTGCAAGGAGGAGCAGGAGGAGCACTACCAGAGCCCTGCAAAATGACCTCCAGCAGGCCACAAATGTGCATGTGTCTGCTCAAACGGTCAGAAACAGACTCCATGAGGGTGGTATGAGGGCCCGACGTCCACAGGTGGGGGTTGTGCTTACAGCCCAACACCGTGCAGGACGTTTGGCATTTGCCAGAGAACACCAAGATTGGCAAATTCGCCACTGGCGCCCTGTGCTCTTCACAGATGAAAGCAGGTTCACACTGAGCACATGTGACAGACGTGACAGTCTGGAGACGCCGTGGAGAACGTTCTGCTGCCTGCAACATCCTCAAGCATGACCGGTTTGGCGGTGGGTCAGTCATGGTGTAGGGTGGCATTTCTTTGGGGGGCCGCACAGCCCTCCATGTGCTCGCCAGAGGTAGCCTGACTGCCATTAGGTACCGAGATGAGATCCTCAGACCCCTTGTGAGACCATATGCTGGTGCGGTTGGCCCTGGGTTCCTCCTAATGCAAGACAATGCTAGACCTCATGTGGCTGGAGTGTGTCAGCAGTTCCTGCAAGAGGAAGACATTGATGCTATGGACTGGCCCGCCCGTTCCCCAGACCTGAATCCAATTGAGCACATCTGGGACATCATGTCTCGCTCCATCCACCAACGCCACGTTGCACCACAGACTGTCCAGGAGTTGGCGGATGCTTTAGTCCAGGTCTGGGAGGAGATCCCTCAGGAGACCATCCGCCACCTCATCAGGAGCATGCCCAGGCATTGTAGGGAGGTCATACAGGCACGTGGAGGCCACACACACTACTGAGCCTCATTTTGACTTGTTTTAAGGACATTACATCAAAGTTGGATCAGCCTGTAGTGTGGTTTTCCACTTTAATTTTGAGTGTGACTCCAAATCCAGACCTCCATGGGTTGATAAATTGGATTTCCATTGATTATTTTTGTGTGATTTTGTTGTCAGCACATTCAACTATGTAAAGAAAAAAGTATTTAATAAGATTATTTCTTTCATTCAGATCTAGGATGTGTTGTTTAAGTGTTCCCTTTATTTTTTTGAGCAGTGTATTATGGTTATCATGGGTATTTGAAAGCAATATGGAGCCTCACCTGGACACACCCATTTTTCCCATGTTCCCCTTTCCTATAGCTATTTAGGGTTTTGGAATTATGGGTCAGCTAGGACTCAGGTATGGAGTTACCATACATTATGAGTCAGCTGGGACTCAGGTATGGTGTTACCATACATTATCGGTCATCTAGGTCTCAGGTATGGAGTTACCATACATTATGGGTCAGCTAGGACTCAGGTATGGAGTTACCATACATTATGGGTCAGCTAGGACTCAGGTATGGAGTTACCATACATTATGGGTCAGCTAGGACTCAGGTATGGAGTTACCATACATTATGGGTCAGCTAGGACTCAGGCATGGAGTTACCATACATTATGGGTCAGCTTGGAAATTACATTTACATTACATTTACGTCATTTAGCAGACGCTCTATTCAGAGTGACTTACAAATTGGTGCATTCACCTTATGATATCCAGTGGATCAACCACTTTACAATAGTGGAAACGTGGAGCCTTAGTGTAAAAACAAACATAAATATATTTGCCAGACTATCAGAGCTTTGGGTTCCCTGTTTTGTGGTTACTTTGGAATCGCGTCTGATGGCGACATTACGAATTGCCTTTATATTTGTCAAAAAACTTTGCTGAATGGAACGCTGACGAATGGTTTATCAGCGTGATCACTCATCGGACCGGAGGTAAAGAGTCGAACATGTCATCTGACCAAGGTAAAACTACTGTAACTCCTCAACTGTAAATGGATGTTCCCAGTGACAGAAGTAACTGATGCTATTGAAGCTCTGTGACTGTTTGATTTGAGTTATTCACTGTGAATAAAGGGGAGAGAATTGTGGTTGGTCTTCCGTTTTGTCTCTGCTCTGTGTGTTGGATGAATTTGTGGAACTTGTTAGCTTGGAATCGATCGCTCGTGGAGCTTGGAATCATGTGTCCAATGGAAACTTTGCAAAAGTTCAAAGGATCTAGAAGTCCTAAGTTGGGTGCACTTACTAAAAAGAGAAATTACATCACACAATTTATGGGGGATGATGGAAATATTGAATTTGTTGACACAAAGATATGCACTGATCTCAATGAGTACATAAAGGATTTGCTACCTGCTGAGAAGGCAACAAAGTATCAGGTTGAATGGTATGGCCCAAACACAGCAACACTGAATTGTTTTGCAACCAATATGGACACATGGATGGAAGAAGCAAACTAATGCGCAGCGGCACAAAGAAACTGATGAGGAGGTCCAGACAATTATCTCCAATGTCTCATCAAAACATGTAAATAGACCACAACACAGCAGCTGCTCAGGACAATCCACCACATCTATCAGGCTACATTTGGAGGCTGAAAGGGCATCCTTACTGGTTAAAGCTGAAGCATTGAAAAGGAAACAAGCATTGGAGAAACAGGAGGCTCAACTCAAGGCACAAAATAAAGAATTGGAGCTTGAAGCTGAAATATTGGCTAACAGTGCTAAGCTAAATGGGGAAACAAATCAGATGATGGAATGAACAATACCTGAATGCAATGGGAAGGCCCGACGATACCATGGGGAAGGTTACTCAAAGCAAAATGGTGCCCACCACCACTCAGGTTGTCACAGGTCTCCATACCACACAGTCACAAACCATGGCTGACCTGGGATCCCCATTGTTCACCAGGTCTGTTCATACTGCACAGCGCCAGGGTCAAAGTAGAATGTTGTAACTACCACCACATACAGCTCTATTCATCGTAGGTCAACTAACACACAGTTGTAAGACCAAAAGGTAGGCAGCTGCAACTTCCAGCTAGGGGAGGAAGGCCTTTCAACCCAGATCAGGGTGGAGCTGACAACATGGGCAGTATTGTCAACATTACTCCAAAATGCTATCACTGAAATGCTGGTAAGGCATCAAAGGTTGTCTTCATTACCACCTCTTAGTGTACCAGCGTTTAAGGGTGACCCACTAGAATACAGGTTCTTAGTGTACCAGCATTTAAGGGTGACCCACTAGAATACAGGTTCTTAGTGTACCAGTGTTTAAGGGTGACCCACTAGACTACATATCTTTGTACCAGTATTTAAGGGTGACCCACTAGAATACAGGTTCTTAGTGTACCAGCATTTAAGGGTGACCCACTAGAATACAGGTTCTTAGTGTACCAGCATTTAAGGGTGACCCACTAGAATACAGGTTCTTAGTGTATCAGTGTTTAAGGGTGACTCACTAGACTATATATATCTTTGTACCAGTATTTAAGGGTGACCCACTAGAATACAGGTTCTTAGTGTACCAGTGTTTAAGGGTGACTCACTAGACTATATATATCTTTGTACCAGTATTTAAGGGTGACCCACTAGAATACAGGTTCTTAGTGTACCAGTGTTTAAGGGTGACTCACTAGACTATATATATCTTTGTACCAGTATTTAAGGGTGACCCACTAGAATACAGGTTCTTAGTGTACCAGTGTTTAAGGGTGACTCACTAGACTATATATATCTTTGTACCAGTATTTAAGGGTGACCCACTAGAATACAGGTTCTTAGTGTACCAGTATTTAAGGGTGACCCACTAGAATACAGGTTCTTAGTGTACCAGTATTTAAGGGTGACCCACTAGACTACATATCTTTGTACCAGTGTTTAAGGGTGACCCACTAGACTACATATCTTTGTACCAGTGTTTAAGGGTGACCCACTAGACTACATATCTTTGTACCAGTGTTTAAGGGTGACCCACTAGACTATATATCTTTGTACCAGTATTTAAGGGTGACACACTAGACTACAGATTCTTAGTGTACCAGTATTTAAGGGTGACTCACTAGAATACAGATTCTTAGTGTACCAGTATTTAAGGGTGACTCACTAGAATACAGATTCTTAGTGTACCAGTATTTAAGGGTGACACACTAGACTACAGATTCTTAGTGTACCAGTATTTAAGGGTGACTCACTAGAATACAGATTCTTAGTGTACCAGTATTTAAGGGTGACTCACTAGAATACAGATTCTTAGTGTACCAGTATTTAAGGGTGACTCACTAGAATACAGGTTCTTAGTGTACCAGTGTTTAAGGGTGACACACTACACTACATATCTTTGTACCAGTGTTTAAGGGTGACCCACTAGAATACAGGTTCTTAGTGTACCAGTGTTTAAGGGTGAACCACTAGACTACATATCTTTGTACCAGTGTTTAAGGGTGACTCACTAGACTACATATCTTTGTACCAGTGTTTAAGGGTGACCCACTAGACTAGACTGGGTGAACAGGGAGTACAGGAGGGGACTAAGCACACACCCCTGAGGGGCGTGTTGAGGGTCAGCATGGAGGATGTTGCCTACCCTCACCACCTGGGGGCGGCCTGTCAGGAAGTCCAGGATCCAGTTGCAGAGGGAGGTGTTCAGTCCCAGGGTCCTGAGCTTAGTGATGAGCTTGGAGGGCACTATGGTGTTGACAATGAGCTGTAGTCAATGAACAGCATTCTCACATAGGTGTTCCTTTTGTCCAGGTGGGAAAGGGCAGTGTGGAGTGCAATAGAGATTGCGTCATCTGTGGATCTGTTGGGGCGGAATGGAGTGGGTCCAGGATGTCTTGGATGATGGCATTGATGTGATCCATGACCAGCCATTCAAAGCATTTCATGGCCATCGATGTAAGTGCTACGGGGCGATTGTCATTTAGTCAGGTTACCTTGGCGTTCTTGGGAACAGGGACTATACCACGCATGGTTCTCATAGCTACCACAGTTGCTGTACATGTGGAAAAAAGGATGAGAGCAGCATGAGTTGATGACAAGAGCAGCACGAGTCGATAACGAGAGCAACACGAGTCGATGACGAGAGCAGCACGAGTCGATAACGAGAGCAACACGAGTCGATGAGGAGAGCAGCACGAGTCGATGAGGAGAGCAGCACGAGTCGATGAGGAGAGCAGCACGAGTCGATGATGAGAGCAGCACGAGTCGATGATGAGAGCAGCACGAGTCGATGATGAGAGCAGCACGAGTCGATGATGAGAGCAGCACGAGTCGATGATGAGAGCAGCACGAGTCGATGATGAGAGCAGCATGATTTGATGAGTTGGAGCTACCACTACAGGAGAACACTGACAAAAAGGTCTCTCTCCGTGGACACCACCTTTCTCCAATGTGGTCGTTGACTACTTTGGCCCGTTTGAAATGAAGCGTGGCAGAGGAACCGTCTGCGGTATGGAGTCATCTTTACAGAGGAACCGTCTGCTGTATGGAGTCATCTTTACAGAGGAACCGTCTGCAGTATGGAGTCATCTTTACAGAGGAACCGTCTGCGGTATGGAGTCATCTTTACAGAGGAACCGTCTGCGGTATGGAGTCATCTTTACAGAGGAACCGTCTGCAGTATGGAGTCATCTTTACAGAGGAACCGTCTGCGGTATGGAGTCATCTTTACAGAGGAACCGTCTGCAGTATGGCGTCATCTTTACAGAGGAACCATCTGCAGTATGGAGTCATCTTTACAGAGGAACCGTCTGCGGTATGGAGTCATCTTTACAGAGGAGCCGTCTGCAGTATGGAGTCATCTTTACAGAGGAACCGTCTGCAGTATGGAGTCATCTTTACAGAGGAACCATCTGCGGTATGGAGTCATCTTTACAGAGGAACCGTCTGCAGTATGGAGTCATCTTTACAGAGGAACCGTCTGCACTATGGAGTCATCTTTACAGAGGAACTGTCTGCACTATGGAGTCATCTTTACAGAGGAACCGTCTGCAGTATGGAGTCATCTTTACAGAGGAACCGTCTGCAGTATGGAGTCATCTTTACAGAGGAACCATCTGCAGTATGGAGTCATCTTTACAGAGGAACCGTCTGCAGTATGGAGTCATCTTTACATGCCTGAAGATAAGAGCTGTACATATAGAAGTGGCACATTCGTTGGATACTGACTATTGAATAAATGCTACCAGAAGGTTTGTTGCCAGGAGAGGACAAGTGAAGATTATCCTCTTGGATAATGAAACCAACCTTGTCAGAGCAGAGCATGAGCTAAAGGAAGCCATTCAGGGCTTGGATAATGCTCAGATACAGGACACCGTGCTCTAAAAAGGCATCACATGGATCTTTAACCCTCCCACTGGATCTCACCATGGTGGTATTTGGGAGAGACAGATAAGGACAATCAGAAGGGTTCTCAGTGTCATACTGCTTCAGGAGACACTGGATGATGAAGGACTGCAGACCCTGCTCTGTGAAGTAGAGTCCATCATCAATGACAGGTATATCACTAAAACATCTAGTGACCCTAATGACTTGGAGCCTCTCACCCCCAACCATCTTCTTCGACTAAACATCAAACCAGCTATTCCACATGGAGTGTTTAAGCTGAAGTCTTGTTATGCCAGAAGGACATGATACCAATATACACTGAGTATACAAACATGAAGAACACCTGCTCTTTCCATGACTGACAAGTGGAATCCAGGTGGAAGCTATGATCCCTTATTAAATCCACTGTAATCAGTGTAGATGAAGGGGAGGAGACACATTAAAGGATTTTTAAGCCTTGAGACAATTGAGACATGGATTGTGTATGTGTGCCATTCAGAAGTTGAATGGGCAAGACAAAATATTTAAGTGCACCAAGGTTTGCGTCAAGAACTGCAAAGCTGCTGTGTTGTTCATTGTTTTACATTTTAGTCATTTAGCAGATGTTCTTATCCAGAGCATTCATCTTAAGATAGCTAGGTGGGAAAACCACACATCACAGGCATAGTAAGTACACTTTTCCTCAATAAAGTAGCTATCAGCAAAGTCAGAGTTTGAAAGGGGGGCGATAATTTAAGATACTCCTTGAAGAGGTAGGGTTTCAGGTAGTTTCAGAAGATGGGGAGGGACTCTGCTGTCCTAGCTTCAGGGGGAAGCTGGTTCCACTATTGAGGTGTCAGGACAGCGAAGAGCTTGGACTGCACTGAGCGGGAGCTGCCCTCCCGTAGTGGTGGGAAGGCCAAGAGACCAGAGGTGGCAGAACGGAGCTAGGACTCAGGTATGGAGTTACCATATATTATGGGTCAGCTAGGACTCAGGTATGGAGTTACCATATATTATGGATCAGCTAGGACTCAGGTATGGAGTTACCATACATTATGAGTCAGCTAGGACTCAGGTATGGAGTTACCATACATTATGGGTCAGCTAGGACTCAGGTATGGAGTTACCATACATTATGGGTCAGCTAGGACTCAGGTATGGCGTTACCATACATTATGGGTCAGCTAGGACTCAGGTATGGAGTTACCATACATTATGGGTCAGCTAGGACTGAGGTATGGAGTTACCATACATTATGGGTCAGCTAGGACTCAGGTATGGAGTTACCATACAGTTGTTTTAATCGCTGTTTCATGAACTAAGAAAGTTGCTACAATATACCCTTTTTTTCTGTTTAAATTCGATCATTGTTGCTTTGATCATGGATGGACTCTGTAGCCGTTGAAATTACCTGTGTTTCGGAAACGTGGAGCCTTTGACTGGCAAGTACATTGCTGTTTGTTTTTACACTATGGGAGCTTTGAATTCTCTCTTTTGTGTTTACTTTGGAAGCGTGTCTGAAGTCGGCATCACATACCTGTGGCCTCAAGTTACATTTTTAATTGGATTACACATTGCCTTTATAAAATAGTTCACATAAACCTTTCAAAGTGAGATTAAATGGAGAAAAAAACTAAATGGTTGACATAATTCAGGTAAAGTGATGATCTGAAGACACTACTTACTTAGCTGCTCAGTGAGGTCATCTGTAAACATGTAGAGTAGATGGAAGACAGTGAGAACATCATTAACATGAACACTAGAAGATGTAGTCTCTCTCTGGGACTCCTTGTCTCATATCAATGTTCCAACATTAGAAGGAACATCTTCTATGTGCTCAAAATAACCTTCTTAAAATGTTTTCCTACCTAAAGTCTGTAAATTAGAGACAATTTTACTTTTGTGGTTCTAATAACGTTAGCAAAGTGATGATCTGAAGACACTACTTACCTAGCTTCTTAGTGATGCGAACTGTAAACATGTAGAGTATATGGAAGACAGTGAGAACATCATTAACATGAACACTAGAAGATGTAGTCTCCTTGTCTCATATCATTGTTCTAACATCAGAAGGAACAACTAGGGCCAATCAGAAGTTGAAACAATAACAAAGTGTGATCCCAGCCACTGTTGTTTTGGTAGAAAGCTGAGGGAGGGGCTGGAGAAATAGTATCACTCTCAAATTCATAGACAGAACTATGGATGAAAGGACTGACCATCTATGATACTGTATCAACATTATAGTTTTAAATATGTTTGGAGGCTTTATAGTGTTTGTTTACATTTACTTTGTTTACATTACACTGAGGTAAAACAAGGTTATATTTTGGGTTTTGATGGGGTACAACAGTTAAACTAATCTCTTAATCATTATAAGTTATATTCTTCAAGAATCAGTGGGTACATATAATTCATTTATAAGTCCAAAAATGAATATAGCAATTACCAATTGTCCCTTTGTGCTCAAAAAAATAAATCAACATAAAATGGTTTACGTAAATCTAGCAGTGATGATCTGAAGACACTACTTACCATCCTCCTCCTTGATGTCCCCTGTAAACATGTAGAGTAGATGGAAGACAGTGAGAACATCATTAACATGAACACTAGAAGATGTAGTCTCTCTCTGGGACTCCTTGTCTCATATCAATTCGCTAACGTCACAAATGCCAAATGAGGTCCACCACCTAAATGAGTCCAGCGTACCTCTGTGAGACAACTTCTCCAATTAAGATATTCTACCCTACCATCACTTCTTAATTTCATTAATTAAATGTGGGTGGTCCATCAGTGATCCAGGTGTATCAGAGACTACCTCTCTCTAGTCTAGTGGTCCTCTACAGTCTCAACACATCCTGTTCTAGAACATCAACATTAATGTGACTGGTCCATCAGTGATCCAGGTGTATCAGAGACTACCTCTCTCTAGTCTAGTGGTCCTCTACAGCCTCAACACATCCTGTTCTAGAACAACAACATTAATGTGACTGGTCCATCAGTGATCCAGGTGTATCAGAGACTACCTCTCTCTAGTCTAGTGGTCCTCTACAGTCTCAACACATCCTGTTATAGAACATCAACATTAATGTGACTGGTCCATCAGTGATCCAGGTGTATCAGAGACTACCTCTCTCTAGTCTAGTGGTCCTCTACAGCCTCAACACATCCTGTTCTAGAACGTCAACATTAATGTGACTGGTCCATCAGTGATCTAGGTGTATCAGAGACTACCTCTCTCTAGTCTAGTGGACCTCTACAGCCTCAACCTATCCTGTTCTAGAACATCATTCTATGGTCTGAAGACACTGGGATATGAAGGACACTACTTACCCAGACGACTATTGAGATCCTTTGCAGCCTCATCTGTAGACATAAAAAGTAACATAAGTCAGGGAGCATTAATGTGAACAACATGTGTTTTCTATTTCTCTAGAAGTTCCAGATAGAAGAGACATTGGTTTACGTAATGTTATCAAAGTGATGATCTGAAGACACTACTTACTATTATGGCAGCAGAGTTTTCTGTACTCTGTTAATATGTAGAGTAGATGGAAGACAGTGAGAACATCATTAACATGAACACCAGAAGATGTCGTCTCTCTCTGGGACTCCTTGTCTCATATTAATGTTCCAACATCAGATAAAAGTCAGGGAACATTAATATGCACAACATGATGTGTTTTCTACTTCACTAGAAGTTACATCTACAGAAGAGACATTTGTTTATATGTTATCAAAGTGATGCTCTAAAGATACTACTTACTCCTCTCCTTCTTGAGGACCTCTGTAAACATGTAGAGTAGATGGAAGACAGTGAGAACATCATTAACATGAACACTAGAAGATGTAGTCTCTCTCTGGGACTCCTTGTCTCATATCAATGTTCCAACATCAGAAGGAACATCTTCAATGTGCTCAAAATAACCTTCTTAAAATGTTTTCCTATCTAAAGTCTGTAAATTAGAGAAAATATAACTTTTGTGGTTCTAATAATGTTTTCAAAGTTATGATCTGAAGACTCTACTTACCTAGCATCTTTTTGATGCCATCTGTAAACATGTAGAGGAGATGGAAGACAGTGAGAACATCATTAACATGAACACTAGAAGATGTAGTCTCTCTCTGGGACTCCTTGTCTCATATCACTTCACTAATGTCACAAATCCTAATTGAGTTCCACACACCTAAATCATTCAGCAGAACAATGAGATTCCCCTCAAACGTATCTGTGGACATAGATAATAAGATACAAGTCAGGGAACATTAATGTGAACAACATTGTGTTTTTTCCCTCTAGAAGTTTTAGATAGAAGAGACATTGGTTTACATAATTCTAACAATGTGGTGATCTGAAGACAATACTTACCTAGCTTCTTAGTGAGGTCCTCTGTAAACATGTAGAGTAGATGGAAGACAGCGAGAACATCATTAACATGAACACTAGAAGATGTAGTCTCCTTGTCTCATATCATTGTTCTAACATCAGAAGGAACAACTAGGGCCAATCAGAAGTTGAAACAATAACAAAGCGTGATCCCAGCCACTGTTGTTTTGGTAGAAAGCTGAGGGAGGGGCTGGAGAAATAATATCACTCTCAAATTCATAGACAGAACTATGGATGCAAGGACTGACCATCCATGATACTGTACCAACATTATAGTTTTAAATATGTTTGGAGGCTATATAGTGTTTGTTTACATTTACTTTGTTTACAAACATTGAGATTAAACAAGGTTATATTTAGGGTTCTGATGGGGTACAACGGTTAACCTGTCTGGGCTAGGGGGCAGTATTTTCACGGCCGGATAAAAAACGTACCCGATTGAAACTGGTTACTACTCTTGCCCAGAAACGAGAATATGCATAATATTAGTAGATTTGGATAGACAACACTCTGACGTTTCTAAAACTGTTTGAATGGTGTCTGTGAGTATAACAGAACTCATATGGCAGGCAAAAACCTGAGAAAATTCCAAGCAGGAAGTGGCCTGTCTGAGAATTTGTAGTTCTTCTTTTGATTCTCTATCAAAACTACAGTATCTCTGGGGTTACGTAGCACTTTCTAAGGCTTCCATTGGCTCTCTAAAGCCTTCAGAAAGTGGATTGAGGCGTCTCCTGTCTCTGGGCAGAGTATAGTAGCTCAGTTTCTCAGTGGTCTGCCTGGTGAAAAAGAGATTGGATATGCGCGTTCACAAGACCACACTGTTTTTTTATTTTCCTCTTTGAATGAATACACTATTGTCCGGTTGGAATATTATCTCTATTTTACAAGAAAAATACCATAAAAATTGATTTTAAACAGCATTTGACATGCTTCTAAGTACGGTAATGGAACATTTTGAATTATTTTGTCTCGAAATGCACTCGCGCGTTACCCTTTGGATAGTGACCTGAACGCACGAACAAAACGGAGGTATTTGGATATAACTATGGATTATGTGGAAGTAGCAGTCCTGGGAGTGCATTCTGACGAAGGTCAGCAAAGGTAATACAATTTTTCTAATACTAATTCTGAGTTTAGTGTGCCCCGAAGTTGGCGGGTGTCAAAATAGCTAGCCGTGATGGCTGAGCTATGTACTCAGAATATTGCAAAATGTGCTTTCGCCGAAAAGCTATTTTAAAATCTGACACAGCGATTGCATAAAGGAGTTCTGTATCTATAATTCTTCAAATAATTGTTATGTATTTTGTCAACGTTTATGATGAGTAATTTAGTAAATTCACCGGAGGTTTTCGGTGGGGATACATTTTCTGAACATCACACGCCAATGTAAAAAGCTGTTTTTTGATATAAATATGAACTTGATTGAACAAAACATGCATGTATTGTATAACATAATGTCCTAGGAGTGTCATCTGATGAAGATCATCAAAGGTTAGTGCTTCATTTAGCTGTGTTTTGGGTTTCTGTGACATATATGCTTGCTTGGAATATGGCTGTGTGATTATTTTGGGCTATGCACTCTCCTAACATAATCTAATGTTTTGCTTTCGCTGTAAAGCCTTTTTGCAATCAGACAATGTGGTTAGATTAAAGAGAGTCTTATCTTTAAAATTGTGTAAAATAGTCATATGTTAGAAAAATTGAAATTATTGAATTTTTTCGTTTTTTATATTTCGTGCCACGCTGTTCCACTGGCTGTTGAATAGAGTGGGACGGTGACGTCCCACCTAGCCCATAGAGGTTAAACTAAGCTCTTTAACAATTTATAAGTTATATTCTTCAAGAATCAGTGGGTACATATAATTAATTTATAAGTCCAAAAATGAATATAGCAATTACCGATTGTCCGTTTGTGCTCCAAAAACTATATATACATAAAATGGTTTACGTAAATCGAGCAGTGATGATCTGAAGACACTACTTACCCTTCTCCTTCCTGAATTTATCTGTAAATGTCACGTCCTGACCCTTGTAAAATGTCATTTTCTAGAGTAGAGTAAGTCAGGGCGTGACAGGGGGTGTTTTTGGGTGGTTTTCTATGTTTTCTATTTCTATGTTTAAGTTCTAGTATTTCTATTTCTATGTTGGGTTTTTTGGGGGTTGATCTCCAATTGGACGGAGCTGGTCCTCGTTACCTCTAATTGGAGATCATATTTAAGTAGGGTTTTTTTCTAGCGTGTTGGTGGGCAGTTGTTTTCCGTTTTGTTGTCTGTTGCCTGACAGAACTGTTTGCTGTCGTTTTGTTTCTTTGTAAAAGTGTTTAGTTTTCATTAAAGAATAATCATGAGCACTCAACACGCCGCGCCTTGGTCCCCTCTATACGACGCCCGTTACAGAACTACCCACCACGATTGGATCAAGCGCCGTGCCCGGGCAGAGATGGATACCTGGTCTAATGAGGATTGGATTGAAAGGAGAAACTGGACTTGGGGCCAGGTAATAGACAGGTATCGTAGCCTGCCGGGGAAGAACGAGAGGCAGCCCCCAAAATAATTTGGGGGGGGTGGCACACGGGTAGTTTGGCTGGGCCAGGGGTGAGACCTGAGCCAACTCCCCGTGCTATTTGTGGTGAGTATATGCCTGCTTCTCGCGCTCTCCCTCCAGTGCGCCTCCATAGCCCAGTACGTCCTGTGCCTGCTTCTCGCGCTCTCCCTCCAGTGCGCCTCCATAGCCCAGTACGTCCTGTGCCTGCTCCTCGCACTCTCCCTCCAGTGCGCCTCCATAGCCCAGTATGTCCTGTGCCTGCTCCTCGCACTCTCCCTCCAGTGCGCCTCCATAGCCTAGTATGTCCTGTGCCTGCTCCTCGCACTCTCCCTCCAGTGCGCCTCCATAGCCCAGTACGTCCTGTGCCTGCTCCTCACACGCTCCCTCCAGTGCGCCTCCATAGCCCAGTACGACCGGTGCCTGCTCCTCGCACCCGGTCCTCAGTGCGTCTCTCCAGTCCGGTGAGACCTGTTCCAGCTCCACGAGTAAAGCCTCCAGTCCGGAGCCTCCAGCGGCAGCCTGCAGCCCGGAGCCTCTGGCGATGATCTACAGTCTGGTTCATCCGACGACGATCCACGGTCCGGTGGTACAGAACCAGAGGGATCTGCGGGCGGAGCGGGGGTTACGCCCCGAACCGGAGCCACCTCTGCTGCTGGAGGATCTGCTGGATGGTAAGGTTCTGGGTACTGCACTAGAGCCGCCAAAGACAATTGTCACCCTCCCTTTTTGTTTTGTGGTTTCTTTTGTTGTTTTTTTTGTTGCATTCGGAGTCTGCACCTTTGGGGGGGGGGGTACTGTCACATCCTGACCCTTGTAAAATGTCATTTTCTATAGTAGAGTAGGTCAGGGCGTGACGGGGGTGTTTTTGGGTGGTATTTCTATGTTTAAGTTCTAGTTTTTCTATGTTGTTTTTTTGGGTTGATCTCCAATTGGAGGCAGCTGGTCCTCGTTACCTCTAATTGGAGATCATATTTAAGTTGGTGTTTTTTCTAGCGTGTTTGTGGGTAGTTTTCCGTTTTGTTGTCTGTTGCCTGACGGAACTGTTTGCTGTCGTTTTGTTTCTTTGTAAAAGTGTTTAGTTTTCATTAAAGAATAATCATGAGCACTCAACATGCCGCGCCTTGGTCCCCTCTATACGACGCACGTTACAGTAAACATGTCTCATATCACTTCACTAATGTCACAAATCCTAATTGAGTTCCACCACCTAAATGAGTCCAGCGTACCTCTGTGAGACAAGTTCTGAAGATATTCCACCCTACCATCACTTCTTAATTTCATTAATTAAATGTGACTGGTCCATCATTATCAGATTCTACCTCTCTCTAGTCTAGTGGGCCTCTACAGCCTCAACACATCCTGTTCTAGAACATCATTCTATGGTCTGAAGACACTGGGATATGAAGGACACTACTTACCCAGTTGACTAGTGAGATCCTTCTCAACCTTATCTGTAGACATAGATAATAAGAAAAGTCAGGGAACATTCATGTGAACAACGTGTTTTCTACTTCACTAGAAGTTACAGCTAGAAGAGACATTGGTTTACATAATAGTAAAGTGATGATCTGAAGACACTACTTCCCTAGCTTCCCAGGGAGTGGAACTGTAAACATGTGAATAGATGGAAGACAGTGAGAACATCATTAACATGAACACTAGAAGATCTAGTCTCTCTCTGGGACTCCTTGTCTCATGTCACTTCATTAATGTCACAAATCCTAATTGAGTTCCACCACCTAAACGAGTCCAGCGTACCTCTGTGAGACAACTTCTACAATTAAGATATTCTACCCTACCGCCACTTCTTAATTTAATTAAATTAATGTGACTGGTCCATCAGTGATCCAGGTGTATCAGAGACTACCTCTCTCTAGTCTAGTGGTCCTCTACAGTCTCAACACATCCTGTTCTAGAACATCAACATTAATGTGACTGGTCCATCAGTGATCCAGGTGTATCAGAAACTAACCACTGGACACACTACGTCATTTCAACGTGGATAACTGGGTAATATTTGGTTGAGACGTGGATTAATGAGATTACAACCTACAGTATATTCACCCATCTAAAAATACAGCCAGAAGTTAGTTGAATTTCTAATGTGTTATCACTATGCATTCAACCATCTAAAAGCATAACCAAATTCCAGTGGGAAAACAATGTTAGATTTTTGATTGTCACACAAATGTCTATCACTGCGCTTTCAACTAATTTAAAGCACAGCAAAGTTGAAATGAGAATACAATGTCAGATATTTTGTTTATACAACAGATGAATGTGAATATCCCTGTGCTTCATCTAATAGCAGAACCAAATGACCTGGATTACAGTTCAAATACCAAAAAAAATACAAAAATAAACATAAAATGGTTGACATAATTTTAGCAAAGTGATGATCTGAAGCCAGGACTGCACTTACCCAAATCCTTCTTGAGGTTCACTGTAAACATGTAGAGTAGATGGAAGACAGTGAGAACATCATTAACATGAACACTAGAAGATGTAGTCTCTCTCTGGGACTCCTTGTCTCATATCAATGTTCCAACATCAGATAAAAGTCAGGGAACATTAATAGAACAACATTATGTGGTTCCTACTTCACTAGAAGTTACATCTATAGAAGAGACATTGGTTATAATGTTAGCAAAGTGATGATCTGAAGAAAGTACTGTACTTACCCAACTCCTTCTTGAGGTTCACTGTAAACATGTAGAGTAGATGGAAGACAGTGAGAACATCATTAACATGAACACTAGAAGATGTAGTCTCTCTCTGGGACTCCTTGTCTCATATCAATGTTCCAACATCAGATAAAAGTCAGGGAACATTAATATGCACAACATTAAGTGTTCTACTTCACTAGAAGTTCCATGTTAAAAACATTGGTTTACATAATGTTAACAATATCCAGGCTGTATCACAACCGGCCATGATTGGGAGTCCAATAGGGCGGCGCACAATTGGCCCAGCGTCGTCCGGGTTTGGTCGGTGTAGGCCGTCAGTGTAAATAATATTTTTTTCTTAAATGACTTGCCTAGGTCAATAAAGGTTAAATGAAAAAAATGATGATCTGAAGACACTACTTACTTAGCTTCACAATGAGGTTCACTGTAAACATGTAGAGTAGATGGAAGACAGTGAGAACATCATTAACATGAACACTAGAAGATGTAGTCTCTCTCTGGGACTCCTTGTCTCATATCAATGTTCCAACATCAGAAGGAACATTTTTAATGTTCTCCGAACAAAGAAAAACATAAAATGGTTGACATAATTCTAACAAAGTAATGATCTGAAGACACTACTTACCTAGCTTATTTTTGAAGTCAACTGTAAATATGTAGAATAGATGGAAGACAGTGAGAACATCATTAACATGAACACTAGAAGATGTAGTCTCTCTCTGGGACTCCTTGTCTCATATCACTTCACTAACGTCACAAATCCTAAATGAGTTCCACCACCTAAATGAGTCCAGCTCTGTGAGACGACTTCTCCAATGAAGATATTCTACCCTACCTCCACCTCTTAATTTAATTAAATAAATGTGACTGGTCCATCAGTGATCCAGGTGTATCAGAAACGAACCACTGGGCACACTACGTCATTTCAACGTGGATAACTGACGTTGTTCATTGAGATTACAACCTATGTATCTACTGCTTGGATAGTTTCATCTGAGCCACTGACTTAATCCCATTCTTTAACTTTTATTTTTGGCCGAGTTGGAGACATTAATCCAACATCTAATTTGTTAACACGTTAATAGGCTATTTTTTATATTTCAAAAGTAATATTGAATTGTGTTTGGTTGTCAACACAACCAAAAATCAACATTGGACGGAGATGTATCTCCTGTTTGGATAGTTCTATCTGTGCCATAATTCTAGTTAGTCTGTAAATTAATAATGTGTTGGATTCAAAATCTGATGTTTAGAATAACAAAATCAAACTATAAATACAGTTTGATTCTGATTTAGTCATATTCTTTAACGTAGATTTTTAGTTGAGAAGTGAATCCAACAACAAACGGGAATTAAAACCAGGAGAAGTCATTGGTACAGATGGAACTACCCAAGTTGAATTGAAGCAATAGCTCTTGACTTTGTAAACGCTATATAGGCCTTAATAGTATCAATGATGATTGATAATGTATGGTCATAGCACATAGATGGAAGACAGTGAAAACATCATTAACATGAACACTAGAAGATGTAGTCTCTCTCTGGGACTCCTTGTCTCATACCAATGTTCCAACATCAGAAGAAACACTTTTAATGTGCTTAAAATAACCTTAAAGGGGCTATCTGCAGTTCAAATGAAAATAAAGGCCACCTCGCCATGGTTTTGATAAACAGCTGAGGGAGAAATGAAACCAATCTGAAAGGAATACAGTTACAGTGCATTCGGAAAGTATTCAAACCCCTTGACTTTTTCCATGTTTTGTTACGTTACAGCCTTGTTATAAAATTTGTAAATAGTTTTTTTCCCCCTCAATCTACACACAATTACCCATAATGACAAAGCAAAAACAGGTTATACATGTTTGCAAATTTAAAAAAACAACAACTCAAATATCACATTTACATAAGTTTTCAGACCCTTTACTCAGTACTTTGTTGAAGTACCTTTGGCAGCGATTACAGCCTTGAGTCTTCTTGGGTATGACGCGACGAGCTTGGCACACCAGTATTTGGGGGGTTCCTCCCATTCTTAACTGCAGAGCCTCTCAAGCTCTGACAGGTTGGATGGGTAGCGTCGCTCTGGGTTCAAGGACATTCAGAGACTTATCCCCAAAGCCACTCCTGCATTGTCTCGCTGTGTGCTTAGCATTGTTGTCCTTTTGGAAGGTGAACCTTTGCCCCATTCTCAGGTCCTGAGCGCTATGGAGCAGGTTTTCATCAAGGATCTCTCTGTACTTTGCTCCGTTCATCTTTCCATCGATCCTGACTAGTCTCCCAGTCCCTGCCACTGAAAGACATCCCCACAGCATGATGCTGCCACCACCATGCTTCACCGTAGGGATGGTGCGAGGTTTCCTCCAGACGTGACGCTTGGCATTCAGGAGTTCTTGGTTTCATCAGACCAGAGAATCTTGTTTCTCATGGTCTGAGAGTAATTTAGGTGCCTTTTGGCAAACTCCAAGTGGGCTGTCATGTGCCTTTTACTGAGGAGTGGCTTCTGTCTGGCCACTCTACCATAAAGGCCTGATTGGTGGAGTGCTGCACAGATGGTTGTTCTTCTGGAAGGTTCTCCCATCTCCACAGAGTGACCATCGGGTTCTTAGTCCACTTCCCTGACCAAGGCCCTTCTACACCGATTGCTCAGTTTGCCAGCTCTAGGAAGAGTCCTGGTGGTCCCAAACTTCTTCCATTTAAGAATGATGGTAGCCACTGTGTTCTTGGGGACCTTCAATGCTGCAGACATTTTTTGGTACCCTTCCCCAGATCTGTGCCTAGACACAATCCTGTCTCGGAGCTCTACGGACAATTCCTTTGACTTCATGGCTTGGTTTTTGCTCTGACATGCACTGTCAACTGTGGGACCTTATATAGACAGGTTTGTGCCTTTCCAAATCATGTCCAATCAATTGAATTTACCACAGGTGGACTCCAATCAAGTTGTAGAAACATCTCAAGGACGATCAATGGAAACAGGATGCACCTGAGCTCAATTTCGAGTTTCATAGCAAAGTGTCTGAATACCTATGTAAATAAGTTATTTCTGTTTTTTATTTGTAATACATTTCCAAACATTTCTAAAAACCTGTTTACACTTTGTCCTTATGGAGTATTGTGTGTAGATTGATGAGATGAAAAAATAATTTGATCAATTTTAGAATAAGGCTGTAACGTAACAAAATTTGGAAAAAGGGAAGGGATCTGAATACTTTCCAAATGCACTGTATGTATGGACACCACTTCAAGTTTCAAGTTTAATTAGACAAACAGTTGCAAGAAAAAGTATGTGAACCTTTGGAAATACCTGGATTTCTGCATAAATTGGTCATGACACTTGATCTGATCTTCATCTAGGTCACAACAATAGACAAACACAGTCTGCTTAAACTAATAACACACAAACAATTATACGTTTTCATGTCTTTATTGAACACACTGTGTAAACATTCACAGTGCAGGGTGGGAAAAGTATGTGAACCCTTGGATTTAATAACTGGTTGACTCTCCTTTGGCAGCAATAACCTCAACCAAACTTTTCTGTAGTTGCGGATCAGACCTGCACAACGGTCAGGAGGAATTTTGGACCATTCCTCTTTACAAAACTGTTTCAGTTATGCAATATTCTTGGGATGTCTGGTGTGAACCGCTCTCTTGAGGTCATGCCACAGCATCTCAAATTCGGTTGAGGTCAGGACTGGGCCACTCCAGAAGGTGTATTTTCTTCTGTTGAAGCCATTCTGTTGTTGATTTACTTGTGTGTTTTGGGATGTTGTCCTGTTTCATCACCTAACTTCTATTGAGCTTCAATTGGTGGACAGATAGCCTTACATTCTCCTGCAAAATGTCTTGATAAACTTGGGAATTCATTTTTCCGTCGATGATAGCAAGCTGTCCAAGCCCTGAGGCAGCAAAGCCGCCCCAAACCATGATGCTCCCTCAACCATACTTTACAGTTGGGATGAGGTTTTGATGTTGGTGTGCTGTGCCTTTTTTTTCTCCACACATAGTGTTGTGTTCCTTCCAAACAACTCAACTGTAGTTTCATCTGTCCACAGAATATTTTGCCAGTAGTGCTGTGCAAACTTCAGATGTGCAGCAATGTTTTTTTTGGACAGCAGTGGCTTCTTCCATGGTGTTCTCCCATGAACACCATTCTTGTTTAGTGTTTTATGTATTGTAGACTCGTCAACAGAGATGTTAGCATGTTCCAGAGATTTCTGTAAATCTTTAGCTGACACTCTAGGATTCTTCTTAACCTCATTGAGCATTTTGCGCTGTGCTCTTACAGTCATCTTTGCAGGACGGCCACTCCTAAGGAGAGTAGCAACAGTGCTGAACTTTCTCCATTTATAGACAATTTGTCTAACCGTGGACTGATGAACATCAAGGCTTTTAGAGATACTTTTGTAACCCTTTCCAGCTTTATGCAAGTCAACAATTCTTAATCTTAGGTCTTCTGAGATCTCATTTGTTCGAGTTATGGTTCACCTCAGGCAATGCTTCTTGTGAATAGCAAACTTACATTTTGTGAGTGTTTTTTATAGGGCAAAGCAGCTCTAACCAACATCTCCAATCTCGTCTCATTGATTGGACTCCAGGTTAGCTCACTCCAGACTCAAATTAGCTTTTGGAGAAGTCATTAGCCTAGGGGTTCACATACTTTTTCCAACCTACACTGTGAATGTTTAAATTATGTATTCAATATAGACAAGAAAAAATACAATAATTTATGTGTTATTAGTTTAAGCACACTATGTGTGTCTATTGTACAGAGATGCAAACTGGTAAGGTACCAAAAAGGTGACACTTTTTTTTGCACTGAAACATGCAAGAAAATCCCTGCTAGGGGGAAATGCAGGTTTTAACTAAATAAACAACAAAGAATATGATCTACATGATCAGTCTCTGTGTGTAAAATAAAAAGTGATTCATGTGAACCTGACTCACAGCTAAAAAATGTAAAGAAAGCAATCCAATGTTATTTGTTGCCTAGACTTTACTGCAAATGACACTCAAGTCTTGAGAAAAAAACAATCCACTAATATTGCAGTTAGCCATGACAGCCTTTATAATAGAACGGTGTGACCACACACATCTAAATATTGCACTTGGGGAAAAAACATCTTACGTAGAAATAGAATGAAACAAACAAGCATTCTATTTCTGCTTTATTATAGTGGCCACCATAGTAGACATCGATCAAGTGCACAAGCCTACATGTGTGCAAAATAATGTTCACAGAGTAAAACATTAAATAATCCCCCCTCACTCACACACGTGTTACTGTCAAGTTCAACACAACCAAAACAATATATTTGGGCTACATTGCACATTATTACATTGTACACTTTAAGCCTGTGGACATCTGTTCTACAATGTGCCAGCAGAGCATGATACCCTTTGTTGGTATACTTGATCTCTTTCAGGCAGAGAACACCTGGCATACTCCTTTTTATTCGCTGTATTGAAAAAGTGAGAAAGAGGGAAAGTGTGTGGTGTTCCTTTCACTTCTATAGTGGCATCCAGTTTAAGCCAGGCCCAGCTCCAGCTACACTTGATCCCTGAATCCACTAGTTTAACAAGCAAATCCTAATATTCACCTCATTCTCTCATTCTGAAAAATAAACACATACTATAGAGGGAAAACATTAGTTCACAGACAGTAGTTAGTTCGTTAGCTAGTTAACATTTCACAGATTGCCAGGGTCCAGTAAGCAACTAACGCGTTATAACTTGAGTTACTGCAAGGAGTTGTACACCAGTTAATACTACGGTGAATTGGTTAGGTTACTAACGTTAGCTTATCTGATGTTGTAACGTTAGCTAGCCTAGCTTAGCTATTTTGGATTCAAAACGGTGAATTTCTCCAAAAGGTGACTGGTTTGCATCCCTGATTGTTGTGACTCAGCTGAAGATCAGATCACATTTGATTGCCAATTTATGCAGAAAGGGCTCACATACTTTTTCTTGCCACTATATGTACGGCATACACATGGTAATCACCGTCCAACTAAATGCTTACTTGCAGGCTCCTTCTGGACAATTCAACAACAATAAGAAATAATAAAAGATAAGAATACGAACATAAAGTAAGTGGCTCATTAGAATAAATATTTTAGCATCAGTATAATACAGGAAGGCAAGATATGTGTGTAGAGTAGATGGAAGACAGTGCGAACATAATTTGCATGTCAACTAGAAGGTGTAGTCTGCTTAGTGAATCTTTACAGTCATGTGTGTAATCTGGGTTAGGGACAATAAAACCACTACGTACCCTGCTGCAGTTTGAGTTGATCTATTATCACACCTGCAGATTAAAAAGATAAGTCAGTCATCAGTTTCAACATGTTAATCACCTGCAGATTCAAATCAGTCACAGTGTCAACATGTTAATCATCTGCAGATTAAAATCAGTCATCAGTGTCAACATGTTAATCACCTGCAGGTTAAAATCAGTCATCAGTGTTAACATGTTAATCACCTGCAGGTTAAAATCAGTCATCAGTGTCAACATGTTAATCACCTGCAGATTAAAATCAGTCATCAGTGTTAACATGTTAATCACCTGCAGGTTAAAATCAGTCATCAGTGTTAACATGTTAATCACCTGCAGATTAAAATCAGTCACAATGTCAACATGTTAATCACCTGCAGATTAAAATCAGTCATCAGTGTTAACATGTTAATCACCTGCAGATTAAAATCAGTCATCAGTGTCAACATGTTAATCACCTGCAGGTTAAAATCAGTCATCAGTGTTAACATGTTAATCACCTGCAGGTTAAAATCAGTCATCAGTGTTAACATGTTAATCACCTGCAGGTTAAAATCAGTCATCAGTGTTAACATGTTAATCACCTGCAGGTTAAAATCAGTCATCAGTGTCAACATGTTAATCACCTGCAGATTAAAATCAGTCATCAGTGTTAACATGTTAATCACCTGCAGGTTAAAATCAGTCATCAGTGTTAACATGTTAATCACCTGCAGATTAAAATCAGTCACAATGTCAACATGTTAATCACCTGCAGATTAAAATCAGTCATCAGTGTTAACATGTTAATCACCTGCAGATTAAAATCAGTCATCAGTGTTAACATGTTAATCACCTGCAGATTAAAATCAGTCATCAGTGTTAACATGTTAATCACCTGCAGATTAAAATCCATCATCAGTGTTAACATGTTAATCACCTGCAGGTGTAGTATATTATCCTGTATCCATAGAATACAACCACTGTGAACGTGTTGGGGTTGAAAAAAAACATTGCAGACATTTTTTTCTAACAATTAAACATTCATATCATATCTACATTACCTTTCTTAATGCATATGCAGTAGATAGCCAGAGCTAACCCAATCACAGCGATGGCTCCCAGACAGCATTTCACAATAGAGGTTATTCTCCATGGGGTTCTATAAAACAACTCACCTAAAACACACACATCATTACACATCAACAACAGGGTTTGGTACTAATACTACCACACACATCATTACACATCAACAACAGGGTTTGGTACTAATACTACGACACATCATTACACATCAACAACAGGGTTTGGTACTAATACTACCACACATCATTACACATCAACAACAGGGTTTGGTACTAATACTACCACACATCAACAACAGGGTTTGGTACTAATACTACCACACATCAACAACAGGGTTTGGTACTAATACTACCACATATCATTACACGTCAACAACAGGGTTTGGTACTAATACTACCACTGTCACGTCCTGGCCAGTATAAGGGTTAATTGTTATTGTAGTTTGGTCGGGACGTGGCAGAGGGTATTTGTTTTATGTGGTTCGGGGTGGTGTGTTTGTTGAAGGGCGTTTGATTTATTATTTCCGGGGTTTGGTTTATGTTCTTTGTTTAGGTATTTCTATGTTTAGTCGAGTGAGTGTATTTCTGTTAGGTTAATGGGGGGTTTGGGACTCTCAATTGGAGGCAGGTGCTTCCTCGTTGCCTCTGATTGAGAGTCCTATATATGGGTAATTGTTTGGTGTAGGTTTTGTGGGAGATTGTTTCTTGTCTAGCGTGTGTGAGCCTGAGAAGACTGTTTCGTTGATCGTGAGTTCGTTTTGTTATTTTGGTGTTCATATTGAGTTAATAAAAGTTCAAGATGAGCAACCACATACCTGTTGCATTTTGGTCCTCCTTTCTCAACGACAACCGTGACAGAATCTCCCACCACAAAAGGACCAAGCAGCAGAGGAAGGAGCAACAGGTGGATTGTAAGGAGCAGTGGGAAATTGAGTTGGACCAACGAGAAAGATGGACATGGGAACAGATTATGGCCGGAGAGGGCCCATGGAGAAAATGGGGTGAGGACCGGGAACGTTACCGAGGAACACGACTAGCGTTGAAGCACGAGAGGCACCCCCAATAAAACATTTTGGGGGGGGCACACGGGTAGTTTGGCTAGGCCAAGGAAGAGCCAGAAGCCAGCTACCCGTGATTATATGGAGGAGCGTATGGAGTGGAGGGCGCCATGTTTCGCGGAAGAGCGCACAATCTCGCCCATACGCACGCACAGTCCGGTGCGAGTTATTCCAGCCCCTCGCAGGTGCCGTGCTAGTGTGGGCATCCAGCCTGGTAGGAGGATGCCTGCGCAGCGCATCTGGTCGCCGGTACGCCTCCTAGGACCCGGCTACCCAACTCCCGCTCTACGCACGGCAACCATCAGGCCCCTGCACAGCCCAGTCCGCCCTGTACGAGCACCCCGCTCGTACAGGGCTACTAGTTCCATCCAGCCAGGACGGGTTGTGCAGGAGGTAAGATCAAGACCGCCTGTGCGCCTCCATGGCCCGGTGTTTCCAGTTCCTGTCTCTCGTGCGGACCCGGAAGTGCGTCAGCCCAGTCCGACTCGTCCTGTTCCCGCTCCCCGCACTAGCCTGGAGGTGTGTGTTCCCAGTCTGGCACGTCCAGTACCAGCACCACGCACCAGGCTTCCAGTGCGTCAGCCCAGTCCGACTCGTCCTGTTCCCGCTCCCCGCACTAGCCTGGAGGTGCGTGTTCCCAGTCTGGCACGTCCAGTACCAGCACCAGGCTTCAAGTGCATCAGCCCAGTCCGACTCGTCCTGTTCCCGCTCCCCGCACTAGCCTGGAGGTGCGTGTTCCCAGGCTGATAACCCCAGTACCAGCACCACGCACCAGGCTTCCAGTGCGTCGGCACAGTCAGGAGTCGCCAGAGCTGCCCGGAGATGCCAGAGCGGCCAGAGCTGCCCGGAGATGCCAGAGCGGCCAGAGCTGCCCGGAGATGCCAGAGCGGCCAGAGCTGCCAGAGCGGCCCGTCGGCCAGAGCTGCCAGAGCGGCCCGTCGGCCAGGATCAGCCAGAGCGGCCCGTCGGCCAGGATCAGCCAGAGCGGCCCGTCGGCCAGGATCAGCCAGAGCGGCCCGTCGGCCAGGATCAGCCAGAGTGGCCCGTCGGCCAGGAGTCTGCCGATGACCAAAAACCAAGGGAGTCTAGCAGCAACCCTGAACTGAGTAAGCCTGACAATTCAGAACTTAAAGTGATTAACTGTTTAATTAATGAGTCTGCCTACAGGATGGAGAGGAAGAGGTCTGCCCATGATCCGGAGCAGGGGGAGTCTGCCTACGGTCCGAGGCTGATCGGGTCAGTCGGCACTCTGGAGGACAATAGGCCGGAGCCTGAACCACCACCTGCATAGGGGAGGGGGGGTGTAGCACAAGTGCCGTCGGTGACGGCAGCCACCCTCCCTTCCCTCCCTTTAGTTTAGGGGGATTTTTTGTTGTTGTTTGGGGTTTTCGTTATTCTTGAGGTGCTTCCGGGGTTAGCACCTTTAGGGGGGGGGGGGGTACTGTCCCGTCCTGGCCAGTATAAGGGTTAATTGTTATTGTAGTTTGGTCAGGACGTGGCAGAGGGTATTTGTTTTATGTGGTTCGGGGTGGTGTGTTTGTTGAAGGGCGTTTGATTTATTATTTCCGGGGTTTGGTTTATGTTCTATGTTTAGGTATTTCTATGTTTAGTCGAGTGAGTGTTTTTCTGTTAGGTTAATGGGGGGGGGGTTGGGACTCTCAATTGGAGGCAGGTGCTTCCTTGTTGCCTCTGATATAGAGTCCTATATATGGGTAATTGTTTTGTGGGAGATTGTTTCTTGTCTAGCGTGTGTGAGCCTGAGAAGACTGTTTCGTTGATCGTGAGTTCGTTTTGTTATTTTGGTGTTCATTTTGAGTTAATAAAAGTTCAAGATGAGCAACCACATACCTGCTGCATTTTGGTCCTCCTTCCCAACGACAACCGTGACAACCACACATCATTACACATCAACAACAGGGTTTGGTACTAATACTACCACACACATCATTACACATCAACAACAGGGTTTGGTACTAATACTACCACACATCAACAACAGGGTTTGGTACTAATACTACCACACATCAACAACAGGGTTTGGTACTAATACTACCACACATCAACAACAGGGTTTGGTACTAATACTACCACACATCAACAACAGGGTTTGGTACTAATACTACCACACATCATTACACATCAACAACAGGGTTTGGTACCAATACTACCACACATCATTACACATCAACAACAGGGTTTGGTACCAATACTACCACACATCATTACACATCAACAACAGGGTTTGGTACTAATACTACCACTCAGCACTGGAGTGTATCATAACAAACACTAATCTTTTGTATTGTCTCAAAGCCTTTGGTTAAAACATATACTGTACATTAACACATCAATATCTCTAGTGTTTCATGTCTAAATAATATTATGTTTTTACTCACTAGGGAGGTGAACCTCTGTCTCCATCTTCTCATTGATCCGGCTCTGTTGGACTCTGCAGGTAAAGCGGTTGGTGTTAGTCTCCTGGACAATGACATGTTGTTTCACCTTGTAGAATCCTTTTAAGTCTCTATGTATCTCAGGAGGACCAGCAGAGAGATTGACTCCTTTACTGTCCAGCCACAGCAGCTCAGGCTGAGGGTGCCAGCCTTCTGATTCACACAGCAGACCCATCCCTCCCTTTCTGTGTCCCTCAATGGACACCACTGGCTTGGATCCTACAGCTACAGACACACATAGACTGGATGTTAACTGGTGACAGGCTGTGAACAAATAGACACATACTGTATCCAGTAATATGAAGGAAAGAGGTGATGTCATTGTACTGTAGTTAGATTATTACATTAACATACAAATAAACGTCACCTTCAACGAGGACTTGAATAGTGAAATTACAATTCCAGGGCTTTGATTGAATTACGCATGTGTAAAATCCCTCATCAGTGCCTTGTACCCTGGTCAGTTTTAAAGAGGTGTTTCCCCTCCACAGTTCCTCTTCAAACAGTGCAGTTCTTCCAATGTAGGAGGGAATGTGATCCTCTCGTATGATTCTGTGGTTTTGGTAACGAAAGACACGACCGTCTTTGAAGTCCAGGTTCAGCCAGTCCACTGTCATGTCCTCAGCACTGATGTTGGGTTTGAGGTAACAGGGCAGAATGATGTCATCACCAGCCACAGCAACAATAGGATCAGTTGGACCAATAACTTCAAACTTCTCTGAAGAGAACAGACAGAAAGGAAGGAGCATTTAGGACATTACCCACCACTAAAGATACACAGACTGTAGGTACATTACCCACCACTAAAGATACACAGACTGTAGCTACATTACCCACCACTAAAGATACACAGACTGTAGGTACATTACCCACCACTAAAGATACACAGACTGTAGGTACATTACCCACCACTAAAGACACACAGACTGTAGGTACATTACCCACCACTAAAGACACACAGACTGTAGGTACATTACCCACCACTAAAGACACACAGACTGTAGGTACATTACCCACCACTAAAGACACACAGACTGTAGGTACATTACCCACCACTAAAGATACACAGACTGTAGGTACATTACCCATCACTAAAGATACACAGACTGTAGGTACATTACCCACCACTAAAGATACACAGACTGTAGGTACATTACCCACCACTAAAGACACACAGACTGTAGGTACATTACCCACCACTAAAGACACACAGACTGTAGGTACATTACCCACCACTAAAGACACACAGACTGTAGGTACATTACCCACCACTAAAGATACACAGACTGTAGGTACATTACCCACCACTAAAGATACACAGACTGTAGGTACATTACCCACCACTAAAGACACACAGACTGTAGGTACATTACCCACCACTAAAGATACACAGACTGTAGGTACATTACCCACCACTAAAGACACACAGACTGTAGGTACATTACCCACCACTAAAGATACACAGACTGTAGGTACATTACCCACCACTAAAGATACACAGACTGTAGGTACATTACCCACCACTAAAGACACACAGACTGTAGGTACATTACCCACCACTAAAGATACACAGACTGTAGGTACATTAGCCACCACTAAAGATACACAGACTGTAGGTACATTACCCATCACTAAAGATACACAGACTGTAGGTACATTACCCATCACTAAAGATACACAGACTGTAGGTACATTACCCACCACTTAAGATACACAGACTGTAGGTACATTACCCACCACTAAAGATACACAGACTGTAGGTACATTACCCATCACTAAAGATACACAGACTGTCAAATGTAATTGATAGAAACGTGCCATTCAAAACGTCCAAAGATCTATGCAATAATGCACACACACAAATAGGAAGCATTAGTTGCTGCCTGTGTCAGCACACACACACAGAGTGAATTAACACTGTAGTTACCTGACTCAGAGTGTGAACTGTGGAGGAGAAGCAGGAGGGTCACAAACAGACTGTCTGGTCCAGTCTCCATTATTCCTGAAAGAGACAATTGTTCTAACAAATAAACATCAATTATAAAGATCAGAACCAGATATCAACCAGTAGAACTTCAATATCTTACTATGGCTCCTTTCAGTTAAAACCAATAGACCTTCAGTATCTTACTATGGCTCCTTTCAGCTAAAACCAATAGACCTTCAGTATCTTACTATGGCTCCTTTCAGCTAAAACCAATAGACCTTCAGTATCTTACTATGGCTCCTTTCAGCTAAAACCAATAGACCTTCAGTATCTTACTATGGCTCCTTTCAGTTAAAACCAATAGACCTTCAGTATCTTACTATGGCTCCTTTCAGCTAAAACCAATAGACTACACTATAGGCCCTACTGAATATTCAGTTGAAGTCAGAAGTTTACATACACTTAGGTTGGAGTCATTAAAACTCGTTTTTCAACCACTCCACACATTTTTTGTTAACAAACTATAGTTTTGGCAAGTCGGTTAGGACATCTACTTCGTGCATGACACAAGTAATTTTTCCAACAATTGTTTACAGACAGATTATTTCACCGTATCACAATTCCAGTGGGTCAGAAGTTTACATACACTAAGTTGACTGTGCCTTTAAATAGCTTGAAAAATTCCAGAAAATGATGTCATGGCTTTAGAAGCTTCTGATAGGCTAAATCATTTGAGTCAATTGGAGGTGTACCTGTGTATGTATTTCAAGGCCTACCTTCAAACTCAGTGCCTCTTTGCTTGACATCATGGGAAAATCAAAAGAAATCAGCCAAGACCTAAGAAAAAACATTGTAGACCTCCACAAGTCTGGTTCATCCTTGGGAGCAATTTCCAAATGCCTGTAGGTACCACGTTCATCTGTACAAATAATAATATGCAAGTATAAACACCATGGAACCACACAGCCATCACACCGCTCAGGAAGGAGACACGTTCTGGCTCCTAGAGATTAATGTACTTTGGTGCGAAAAGTGCAAATCAATCCCAGAACAAAGGCAAAGGACCTTGTGAAGATGCTGGAGGAAACAGGTACAAAAGTATCTCTATCCACAGCAAAACGAGTCCTACATCGACATAACCTGAAAGGCCGCTCAGCAAGGAAGAAGCCATTGCTCCAAAACCGCCATAAAAAAGCCAGACTACAGTTTGCAACTGCACATGGGGACAAAGATCGTACCTTTTGGAGAAATGTCCTCTGGTCTGATGAAACAAAAATATAACTGTTTGGCCATAATGACCATCATTATGTTTGGAGGAAAAAGGGGGATGCTTGCAAGCCGAAGAACACCATCCCAACTGTGAAGCACGGAGGTGGCAGCATCATGTTGTGGGGGTGCTTTGCTGCAGGAGGGACTGGTGCACTTCACAAAATAGATGGCATCATGAGGAAGGGAAATTATGTGGATATATTGAAGCAACATTTGAAGACATCAGTCAGGAAGTTAAAACTTGGTCGCAAATGGGTCTTTCAAATGGACAAGACCCCAAGCATACTTCCAAAGTTGTGGCAAAATGGTATTGGAGTGGCCATCACAAAGCCCTTACCTCAATCCTATAGAAAATTTGTGGGCAGAACTGAAAAAGTGTGTGAGCAAGGAGGCCTAAAAACCTAACTCAGTTACACCAGCTCTGTCAGGAGGAATGGGACAAAATTCACCCAATTTAGGGTGGGAAGCTTGTGGAAGGCTACCTGAAATGTTTGACCCAATTTAAACAATTTAAAGGCAATGCTACCAAATACTAATTGAGTGTATGTAAACTTCTGACCCACTGGGAATGTGATGAAAGAAATAAAAGCTGAAATAAATCAGTCGCTGTACTATTATTCTGACATTTCACATTCTTAAAATAAATTGGTGAACGTAACTGACCTAAGACAGGGAATTTTTTGTAGGATTAAATGTCAGGAATTGTGAAAAACTGAGTTTAAATGTATTTGGTGTATGTAAACTTCCGACTTCAACTGTAGGTAGTCTACCTACCGTAACAGTATACATTTGGAAAAGAGTTCTTCAAAAGGTTCTTTCTTAAGGTTGATGGTTCAAAAACAGATATTAACCAGTAGACCTGACTTCAGTACTATGGCCCATTTCAGCTAAAATCAATAGATTAGAGTAGAGTGATTTATACAGTTCCCTAAATCTAAAAATCTAAAAATCCAAATCTAATTTATTTTCTATAAAAAAGTGGTTCAGTAGTATAGATTTTTTTTATAATCTAATGAATAACTTAGAAAAGACATAAAATGGCAATTTACAATTTCACAGGATGTTTAACTCTTCATGACCGTCCAGTATTGGCCTAACTATGCTATAGAGCTCTGCTTCCAGTTCTAGTTAAGCATAACCGACAAGGACTTTTAATTGCATTTACAAATATATTTACCGTCTTTACAGCACGTTGGAAAAGAAAAGTGTATAGAGCATGAAAATAAAATTAGCCTTTTAGGCCTCGACACCGAAAGGAAGCTATAGCACGTTGTAACATAGCCTATACGCTGCAAAGGGTTTCCACTAGATAGCACAGCCACAAAGTCAAAATTGGATATAGGCCTTTCGTACAAATGTATTTATAAAAACTAAGATTTACTTTTTTTAATTTAACGTTCGCGTTAGGCATACAGTTAGCAGTGTGGTTAAGGATAGGTTTTAAATCATTTTTTAAGATATACTGTAGAAACATGCAGAAACATGCAGTGTTTTTGGTAACTAGTAACGACCGCTCCAATGGCCCGCGCCCGTCTTTCAGTGTGCAGTTCGGAGCCGGGCTCAATGTGGGCGGAGTCAAACGTCGGGGCTGGGCTCAATGTGGGCAGAGTCAAACGTCGGGGCTGGGCTCAATGTGGGCAGAGTCAAACGTCGGGGCTGGGCTCAATGTGGGCAGAGTCAAACGTCGGGGCTGGGCTCAATGTGGGCAGAGTCAAACGTCGGGGCTGGGCTCAATGTGGGCAGAGTCAAACGTCGGGGCTGGGCTCAATGTGGGCAGAGTCAAACGTCGGGGCTGGGCTCAATGTGGGCAGAGTCAAACGTCGGGGCTGGGCTCAATGTGGGCAGAGTCAAACGTCGGGGCTGGGCTCAATGTGGGCAGAGTCAAACGTCGGGGCTGGGCTCAATGTGGGCAGAGTCAAACGTCGGGGCTGGGCTCAATGTGGGCAGAGTCAAACGTCGGGGCTGGGCTCAATGTGGGCAGAGTCAAACGTCGGGGCTGGGCTCAATGTGGGCAGAGTCAAACGTCGGGGCTGGGCTCAATGTGGGCAGAGTCAAACGTCGGGGCTGGGCTCAATGTGGGCAGAGTCAAACGTCGGGGCTGGGCTCAATGTGGGGCAGAGTCAAACGTCGGGGCTGGGCTCAATGTGGGCAGAGTCAAACGTCGGGGCTGGGCTCAATGTGGGCAGAGTCAAACGTCGGGGCTGGGCTCAATGTGGGCGGAGTCAAACGTCGGGGCTGGACTCAATGTGGGCGGAGTCAAACGTCGGGGCTGGGCTCAATGTGGGCGGAGTCAAAATCGCTTAACCCGAACTCTTTCCGTCTTCATCAAAGTCACCTAAGTTGAGGTAAATGTCGAAGGTATCAACGTCAACGAAAGCAAATCTTAATCGAACCTAACCTACATTGATAAAAATATAAACAATGGAAGTAAGTGAGACTGTCATTATGCATAATGTTCTTTGTAATTTTTATATGACCAACTACCGCACCGATGTTAGCATAGCGTTAAGTAGTACCCATAGTATATACAATAGTATATACAATAGTATATACAATAGTATATACAATAATGAAATCACCTAGTCCCAACATACATGGCAAGTCAAGAAAAGTCATTGTAAACTGAAGTTAAATAAGAAAAACGTAAAAACATATTTACGAAGAAAGCATACACATTGCTTTGAAACAGTGTCCAAGGAAAGATTTTTGGCATGTTAGTGCATTGATGTGAGAAATAGTGTTTGCAGTCGATTGTGAAAAATACTTGGGCTAATTCAGTTCCAACTGTGTTCAAAACTGTTATGTATGCTGGAGTATAAAGTCCTTGGAGGACTTTTTGTGTGAATGACGCCCCCCCCCCCCCCTCCTCACATCAGCATCCAGCTCTGCAGGATCAGGTACTGTACAGGCTATTAGCTAAAGTAAGGTGCATTCTTGTACACACATCCCTAGAGGTTCCCTTACATTACTTAATGACCACCATCTGTTTTCTTTCTAGACGATACTGAAAACAAAATGCACGGCGAACTGGGAGCTGTGAACTGGGTATGTAGTCTACTGTGTAATGCTGAAGGCTTGATGCATGGCAATATATAATAGTCGTGATGACTTGTTGAGTAGTTCTAGATATCACTGAAAACCCCTTTAGTAATAGTGGCTTTTGTTTGCATTGTGGTATTGTGAAAGTGGGGTGTAATTTGACTTGATCACCCAATGAGGCACTACTCTTAATATTAATTCTTCCTTTTTCTTCAAGGAAGCATATGTTCTTCTAAGTGTAACAGTACTCTTCTTGCGTTGTGTACAATCTATCATCGACACGAACTCGAACTTGTAACACCAGTCATGGAGCTTTATTCTGATAGGAACAGCACAAAATTACACGTCATGCAATGCACGGCTCACCATCCAACTCTGCACTCACGCACTGTACAAAATATACAACCCCCCCACCAGACATAGTAAGTTGCGAGCTAGTATTAGCTGGAATTCTCTACAACAAAATACTCAACGAACACTCACCAAAAAAAGCTGCATCTTATGTGTGATGTTCGAATAACATTTACACATAAATTGATATAAACTGTACATTTAAATCATCACTTGGGAGTATAAAAATCACTTTTGACGTATAGTGCTTTGCAACCAACAACCTACCGCTGGTTGTTGGTGGTAGTGATGGCCGAGAGAGGGAGGCGAAGCGAGAGACCCATCTCTGTCCAAAAGCTGTCCACCTTAAGCAGATCCTGAATTATTAAAGAAGTGATGAGTTTTGTATGGGGGGCGATGAAAGAAGGTCGAATGTATGCTAGTCTAGAAAAAAAGTATTGCTATTTTGGTACACACAAGGCATATTTGATCTAACAGAAGTTTCGTAATGCTTAGGTTGTTATGAGTTGCACTGTAAGGGAGGACTTGATAGACTGTAGACGCAAGTGATTAAACAGTAGACTAAATCCAATTCTAATTTCACCTCACATTTGTCCATAAAAAAATTGGATGTGGTTTAGTCTTTTTTTTATAATAGAATAAATACATTACAACAATTCCAGTTTTCTTTTACGCATGCTACTTTATGTTACATTTCACCGAATGTTTAACGTTTCATGATCGACTATTATTTGCCTAACTGCTATTGAGCTCTGCTTAGGTTGTAGTTTTAAAGCATAGCCAACAAGGACAGCCTACGTTTAACATAATCCACTTTTAATTGCAGTTAGAAATATTCTTACCGTCTTTACAGCATGTCGGAAAAATAAAGTAGCCTTCTGTGAAATTCAAGCAGGGTTGCCAGGTTCAGCTCAAATTTCTAGTCCAATGACCACTCAAAACCCGCACAAAAGGCCTGAAAACTAGCCAAAATGTTTTTGCCCAGCAAGAAAGGAGTTGACACATTAAACCCAATAAACCCTTTTCCATAACATAATCAAGTGAATTTAAGTAGGAATATCTGTGTAACTTGTAACGACGTAATTATCAAAATTCGGTTTTCCATCAAAATAATAAAAATTGCAGAGCTAGCGTGAAGAAATAAAGGAAATTGAATATGTCCCAAGAGAAATTATAATTTGACCTTATTAAACTCGACAGATAATTTTCCATCAGTGGATGTCGATTTAACTTGTTTGACTGCTTTGATTGTCAATAAATGTCACATCCTGACCAGTAAAGGGGTTATTTGTTATTATAGCTTGGTCAGGACGTGGCAGGGGGTATTTGTTTTATATGGTTCGGGGTGTGTGTGTATGTAGAGGGGTGTTTGATTTATGTATTCCGGGGTTTTGGTCATTGTTCTATGTTTGTATATTTCTATGTCTGTTCTAGGGTGTTTAGATCTGTGTTTAGATAATTGGGATTAGGGCCTTCAATTGGAGGCAGCTGTCTATCGTTGCCTCTGATTGAAGGTCCTATAATTAGGAATGTGTTTGTCATGGGATTTGTGGGAGGTTGTTCTTTGCATAGCTTTGTGTTTGCAAGACTGTTTGTTGTCCGTTCATTGTTTTCGTGGTTTATTTTGTAAAATAAACATGAGCATTCATGTACGCCTTGGTCCATTCACTACGACGACCGTGACAATAAATCCCTTTTGAAATGTGCATAACTAAATCCGACAGGAACGTTTGAGTGATGAAAGTTGGACAGAGGTTCTCGAAATCTCTTCACAAAAAACACTTAAAAAAAATAAGAAAAATAAGAATGTTAGACAATTTTTCTGGCAATTGTGCCTCATTATGTTCTAGATGTTAAGACTACAACCCGTTATAAATGGACTACTTGCAAGACTGACTTGTCATTTCAATAGGCATAGGCTACTGACTCAAATCTGGGTTTATGATTGTAATTCAATTTTGCCATGGTTTGCTTAACTAGATGCAGGTAGCCTATAGCCGCTGATAGGCCTACATCTCATTTCAGATACAGTAGTCTAGGCAAGCTGTAGGCAAGATGTCCAGTTAAAGAAAGGTTATATGTAAAAAAATAAAAAAATATTTAAAGATGTAAACTGAACGATTTAGCAACTTGCTTAGTTCAAATTGACAGACACATTTATTCAACTTGTAGAGATAGGCGAATTTGTGGTACAAATTGCTTGCGTTGTCCAATAGCCTGCTGGAATAGGCTACTGAGGATGGGGTCTTAATTTTAATCACTGAACAAATATTAATAATATGGATATGAACTGAATATGCTTGACAACATCAGCCAGCGTTTTTTTTTATTTTTACCTGTAGCCTAATCTGTCTGACTGTTAAAATCAATCTAATGCATTCTAACAACACCTGGCAGTTGCCATCGATCTGTGACCATGATCACAATTGATAACTTCCACATGTATTAACTAAACAAACATGGCCATTAATAATTGCATAATAACACAAGGCTACAACAACAATAAATTAGAGTTAAAGACTATTTATTAAATCAGTTTGCCAGCTCCATGTAGTCTACACAATTGGCACGAATTGATTTGCGGACTCCAGTAATACCATAATTTCAACATATTTGTTGTATCAAATGGTAGGCTAAGGCTACAGTAGCCTACAATGGCATAGAACTGAATTGGCTACATGATGGCCAGCATATGTTATGTATCATTCTCCACATTTAATGTCAGTTTCATTGTGGACTGTTCTCTGTAACAGAAGCATGCAAGGGAGTTCCATTACTTCAATTTCAAATGTCCACTTGTGTAGCGCTCGAGACCCAAGAACAGAGCATGCTTAAAACCCATGTAAAACCCATAGCTTGATAAGCTTTTCCATAAGTAAATTCAACATTATAATGCAGTTTAAATCATCTAATGGGTTCTAGTGGGCTAAAAGTTTTTTTTCCAGTGCTAGCGCATGAATGTTTTATGGAAAAAAATGACAATTTAGATAGTCTACTTACAACTGGTAAAACGTTTTTATGGCGTGCGCGTGTGCTCTCTGTCTCTCACTCACGTGACTCAGCTGCCTGCTGCAGCGCCTGGGGGCTGGACCTTTCCGATCATGGCTAGAAGGCTCCAACTCTCCCCAAACTCACTCACTCAACAGCCGTTTGATAGTCAGCAGCAACAGATCACATTGAAATATATCTTTTTGAAATGCTATGGCGGCCGCGGTGCAATCTAGAAGTTGACCCCCTCCCAAAAAACTGCGACCAGTACATTTTCACCTGCGACATCGTTTTCAAAGTAGCCCAATATGCTAGAAAAAAGTGGACATGGCAACCCTGAGTTCAAATCCGAAACCGAAAGTAACCTAGGCTATACCGTGCTGTAACCTACCGTTACTCTATAAGGTACAATGAACAAAAATATAAACGGAACATGAAACAATTTCAAAGATTTTACTGAGCTACAGTTCATATAAGGAAATCAGTCAATGAAAATAAATAAATGAGGCCCTAATCTATGGATTTGACATAACTGGGCAGGGGCACAACCATGTGTGGGCCTGGGAGGGCATAGGCCCACCCACTTGGGAGCCAGGCCCAACCACTGGGGAGCCAGGTCCAGAATGTGTTTTTCCACACAAAAGGGCTTTATTACAGATAGAAATACTCCTCAGTTTCATCAGCTGTCCGAGTGGCTGGTCTCAGACAATCCTGCAGGTGAAGAAGCCGGATATGGAGGTTTTGGACTGGCGTGGTTACACATGGTCTGTGGTTGTGAGGTCGGTTGGAGGACTGTAGACTTGTTTATGTGCTGCTGTGCAGTTTGTTGCTAACCTTACTTTGCTACCTGCCAACTTTCCGGTTTTTACTTTTTCATTTTTTTTTCATTCACCTTTTTCACCCTGGACGCTTTATCTGGACGTGGTTCGTCAGGACCTCCACCAGCCGAAGCTAAGTAGTAACATTAACAGTATGACTTCTAATTGCAGTCGCTGTACTCATAATATACAGGAGAACGATTGCCTTATGGCGAGGATAGCTGTGCTGCAAGTCCAGCTTCATACGCAATCGTTAGGCAAGGGTAATTTAAGTGTAGGAAAGGATGAAACAGCGTCTGTGCCACAAATAAGTACAGATAGTAGTAAAAATCCTGCGCACAGTCCCCGCAGCCAGACAATTTTCTCATGGCTTCTGGAAGGAAATGCTGTAGGAATGCTCAACCGGTGTTGCTCATTCATCCGACAGAAACTTTTAACCGGTTCTCCCCATTAAGCAACGGGTCGGAGTCAGAGGCCGAGCCTTCTCTGGTCTAGTTTTGTCCCATGGAATAAATGTTGTGGATCTTAATGTTTTTCCTCATAATCCTGGACTATCGGACCACCATTTTATTACGTTTGCAATCGCAACAAATAATCTGCTCAGACCCCAACCAAGGATCATCAAAAGCCGTGCTATAAATTCTTGGACAACCCAAACATTCCTAGATGCCCTTCCAGACTCCCTCCACCTACCCAAGGACGTCAGAGTAAAAAATCAGTTAACCACCTAACTGACAAATTTAATTTAACCTTGCGTAATACCCTAGATGCAGTTGTACCCCTAAAAACAAAAAACATTTGTCTGTCATAAGAAACTAGCTCCCTGGTATACAGAAAATACCTGAGACCGGGAAGCAATTATCCAGCAAATTGGAAATTAAATGGCGCTACACCAAACTGGAAGTCTTCCGACGAGCTTGGAAAGACAGTACCGTGCAGTATCGAAGAGCCCTCACTGCTGCTCGATCATCCTATTTTTCCAACTTAATTGAGGAAAATAAGAACAATCCAAAATGGATTTTTGATACTGTTGGAAAGTTAACTAAAAAGCAGCATTCCCCAAGAGAGGATGGCTTTCACTTCAGCAGTGGTAAATTCATGAACTTCTTTGACGAAAAGATCATGATCATTAGAAAGCAAATTACGGGCTCCACTTTAAATCTGCGAGTAAATCTGCGTTGTCCTGTGTCTGCACAACACTGCCAGGTCCTAGGATCAAGGGAGACACTCACGTTTTTTAATACTACATCTCTTGACACATTGATGAAATGAATCATGGCCTCTAAACCTTCAAGCTGCATACTGGACCCTATTCCAACTAAACTACTGAAAGAGCTGCTTCCTGTCCTTGGCCCTCCTATGTTGAACATAATAAACAGCTCTCTATCCACCGGATGTGTACCAAACTCACTAAAAGTGGCAGTAATAAAGCTTCTCTTGAAAAAGCCAAACCTTGACCCAGAAAATATTAAACTATTGGTCTATTTCGAATCTCCCATTCCTCTCAAAACATGTTGAAAAAGCTGTTGCGCAGCAACTCACTGCCTTTCTGAAGACAAACAATGTATACGAAACGCTTCAGTCTGGTTTTAGACCACATCATATTACTGTGACTGCACTTGTGAAGGTGGTAAATTACCTTTTAATTGCGTCAGACCGAGGCTCTGCATCTGTCCTCATGCTCCTAGACCTTAGTGCTGCTTTTGATACCATCGATCACCACATTCTTTCGGAGAGATTGGAAACCAAAATTGGTCTACACAGACAAGTTCTGGCCTGGTTTAGATTTTATCTGTCGGAAAGATATCACTTTGTCTCTGTAGATGGTTTGTCCTCTGACAAATCAACTGTAAATTTCAATGTTCCTCAAGGCTCCATTTTAGGACCACTATTGTTTTCACTATATATTTTACCTCTTAGTGATGTCATTCGGAAACATAATGTTAACTTTCACTGCTATGCGGACGACACACAGCTGTATTTTCGATGAAACATGGTGAATCCCCAAAATTGCCCTCCCTGGAAGCCTGTGTTTCAGACATAAGGAAGTGGATGGCGGCAAATTTTCTACTTTTAACCTGTTTGGGATAGGGGGCAGTGTTTTCACGGCCGGATAAAAAACATACCCGATTTTCTACTTTTAAACTCGGACAAAACAGAGATGCTAGTTCTAGGTCCCAAGAAACAAAGAGATCTTCTGTTGAATCTGACAATTAATCTTGATGGTTGTACAGTCGTCTCAAATAAAACTGTGAAGGACCTCAGCGTTACTCTGGACCCTGATCTCTCTTTTGATGAGCATATCAAGACTGTTTCAAGGACAACTTTTTTTTCCATCTACGTAACATTGCAAAAGTCTGAAACTTTCTGTCTAAAAATGATGCAGAAAAGTTAGTCCATGCTTTTGTCACTTCTAGGGTAGACTACTGCAATGCTCTACTTTCCGGCTACCCGGATAAAGCACTAAATAAACTTCAGTTAGTGCTAAACATAGCTGCTAGAATCTTGGCTAGAACCCCAAAAATTATCATATTACTCCAGTGCTAGCCTCTCTACACTGGCTTCCTGTTGAGGCTAGGGCTAATTTCAAGGTTTTACTGCTAACCTACAAAGCATTACATGGGCTTGCGCCTACCTATCTTTCCGATTTTGGTCCTGCCGTACATACCTACACGTACGCTACGGTCACAAGACGCAGGCCTCCTTACTGTCCCTAGAATTTGTAAGCAAACAGCTGGAGGCAGGGCTTTCTCCTATAGAGCTCCATTTTTATGGAATGGTCTGCCTATCCATGTGAGAGACGTAGACTCAGTCTCGACCTTTAAGTCTTTATTGAAGACTCATCTCTCAGTAGGTACAATGATTGAGTGTAGTCTGGCCCAGGAGAAATGCTCACTATCAAGGATGTGCACAAAATTTGAGAGAAAAACCTTTTTTGTGCATAATGGAACATTTCTGGGATCTTTTATTTCAGCTCATGAAACATGTGACCAACACATTACATTTTGCATGTATATTTTTGTTCAGTATATGTTATTTTCAGCAGTATACTGACTGTGGCTGTCACTGGTGTAGAGAGGAGTAGGCAGGAAGAAGTCGCAGGTTTAGAACTACTGAATTTATTTAAGCACCATAGATGAAAGCGTGACAAAACCCAAATGCTGTTTTGCTCGAAATATATCTTCATAAACAAGGCACAGAGCGAACCCAAAGTGCAAAATATAAAGTACTCAGGAAATAGTAGGAGAACTTCCTCTCAGGAAAACAAGTAACATTTACAATGACCGACAAAGACAAATGGCAGAGGGATTATATATACAGTGATAGTGGGGATTGGAACCAGGTGTGTGTAATGATGACGAGACAAGTCCTGGGTTGATGAGTGAAGGGCGTTTGACAGCAGTAAGTTCGGCAGCAGCTAGAAGGCCGGCGATGCCGAATGCCTGAGCTGGACATGAGGGGGAACCAAAGCGAAGGCTGGTGTGGCAGCCAAAACATATAAATGTGAATCGATTCTTAATTGCGATATGGTTCTAGAATCATAAAGCGCTTTACTTTCATGTCACATGAAAATAATTTCACAAATGCTAAATATACACTTACTGTACAATGTTTTAACCGGCTTTATCACAGTTCTAGAAGACAGTGTTTTTCAGTGACAACATGTTTCTGGCAGTCTTCTTCCATTACACACAGGTGTCCGAAGCATGCTAGATAGCTAATTAGCACAGGTGGTCTCTCTGTCTTCCATCTGTCATCTATAAACATGTGCTGTTACATGGAGATATGGTCATGTGGGAACACTAACCCTCATCCTATAAGGGTGTGTATCAATTTAACCCTTTGTTTTTTGAAAATAATTTTTCGCTGATATGAAAGATAAGGTCCTTATGCTTTTAAAACCGTAACACAAGTGATGCATGTTAATGTCAGGGATCTTAACAAAACTCCCCCCTACAGAAGACACCTTCCTCCAATGACTCTTATGTGTAATGTCATGGAACTGAGTCATTACCAAGGGTTAGATGTAATGTAATGGAACGGAGTCATGACCAAGGGTTAGATGTAATGTAATGGAACTGAGTCATAACCAAGGGTTAGATGTAATGTAATGGAACTGAGTCATTACCAAGGGTTAGATGTAATGTAATGGAACTGAGAGTCATGACCAAGGGTTAGATGTAATGTAATGGAACTGAGAGTCATGACCAAGGGTTAGATGTAATGTAATGGAACTGAGTCATGACCAAGGGCTAGATGTAATGTAATGGAACTGAGAGTCATGACCAAGGGTTAGATGTAATGTAATGGGCAAGATGTAATGGAACTGAGAGTCATGACCAAGGCCTAGATGTAATGTAATGTAATGGAACTGAGAGTCATGACCAAGGGTTAGATGTAATGTAATGGAACTGAGAGTCATGACCAAGGGCTAGATGTAATGTAATGGAACTGAGAGTCATGACCAAGGGCTAGATGTAATGTAATGGAACTGAGAGTCATGACCAAGGGTTAGATGTAATGTAATGGAACTGAGTCATGACCAAGGGCTAGATGTAATGGAACTGAGAGTCATGACCATGGGCTAGATGTAATGTAATGGAACTGAGTCATGACCAAGGGCTAGATGTAATGTAATGGAACTGAGTCATGACCAAGGGCTAGATGTAATGTAATGGAACTGAGAGTCATGACCAAGGGTTAGATGTAATGTAATGGAACTGAGAGTCATGACCAAGGGCTAGATGTAATGTAATGGAACTGAGTCATGACCAAGGCCTAGATGTAATGTAATGGAACTGAGAGTCATGACCAAGGGTTAGATGTAATGTAATGGACCGGAGAGTCATGACCAAGGGTTAGATGTAATGTAATGGAACTGAGAGTCATGATCAAGGGTTAGATGTAATGTAATGGGCTAGATGTAATGTAATGGAACTGATAGTCATGACCAAGGGTTAGATGTAATGTAATGGGCTAGATGTAATGTAATGGAACTGAGAGTCATGACCAAGGCCTAGATGTAATGTCATGGAACTGAGAGTCATGACCAAGGGTTAGATGTAATGTAATGGAACTGAGAGTCATGACCAAGGGCTAGATGTAATGTAATGGAACTGAGTCATGACCAAGGGCTAGATGTAATGTAATGGAACTGAGAGTCATGACCAAGAGTTAGATGTAATGTAATGGAACTGAGTCATGACCAAGGCCTAGATGTAATGTAATGGAACTGAGAGTCATGACCAAGGGTTAGATGTAATGTAATGGAACTGAGAGTCATGACCAAGGGCTAGATGTAATGTAATGGAACTGAGAGTCATGACCAAGGGTTAGATGTAATGTAATGGGCTAGATGTAATGTAATGGAACTGAGAGTCATGACCAAGGGCTAGATGTAATGTAATGGAACTGAGTCATGACCAAGGGTTAGATGTAATGGAACTGAGTCATGACCAAGGGTTAGATGTAATGTAATGGAACTGAGAGTCATGACCAAGGGCTAGATGTAATGTAATGGAACTGAGTCATGACCAAGGGCTAGATGTAATGGAACTGAGAGTCATGACCATGGGCTAGATGTAATGTAATGGAACTGAGTCATGACCAAGGGCTAGATGTAATGTAATGGAACTGAGAGTCATGACCAAGGGTTAGATGTAATGTAATGTAATGGAACTGAGTCATGACCAAGGCCTAGATGTAATGTAATGGAACTGAGAGTCATGACCAAGGGTTAGATGTAATGTAATGGAACTGAGAGTCATGACCAAGGGCTAGATGTAATGTAATGGAACTGAGAGTCATGACCAAGGGTTAGATGTAATGTAATGGGCTAGATGTAATGTAATGGAACTGAGAGTCATGACCAAGGGCTAGATGTAATGTAATGGAACTGAGTCATGACCAAGGGTTAGATGTAATGGAACTGAGTCATGACCAAGGGTTAGATGTAATGTAATGGAACTGAGAGTCATGACCATGGGCTAGATGTAATGTAATGGAACTGAGTCATGACCAAGGGTTAGATGTAATGGAACTGAGTCATGATCAAGGGTTAGATGTAATGTAATGGAACTGAGTCATGACCAAGGGTTAGATGTAATGTAATGGAACTGAGAGTCATGACCAAGGGCTAGATGTAATGTAATGGAACTGAGAGTCATGACCAAGGGTTAGATGTAATGTAATGGAACTGAGAGTCATGACCAAGGGTTAGATGTAATGTAATGGAACTGAGAGTCATGACTAAGGGTTAGATGTAATGTAATGGAACTGAGAGTCATGACCAAGGGCTAGATGTAATGTAATGGAACTGAGAGTCATGACCGAGGCCTAGATGTAATGTAGTCTCAAAGACTGTAGAGTATGGCAGCCTGTAGACTTGCTTTAGTGCACAAGTTCAAACTGTAGATGACAACATCCATCCCCACTAGTCTATAAGGGTGTTGTAGTTTTAGCTCTCCTGTGGCCTGAGTGTGGACGGAGATTTCACAATGGAATATAAACAATTTACAGTTTTATGAATATTCAATCTAAAGTGTAAATGGAAATAACAAAATCACTGTTACATAACAAATCAACATCAGACAGGGAGAGAAATCAGCTGATCAAGATAATCTATATCTAAATCTGGAACCTGATTAATAGACAACATGAATCTCATATAAAATATATAACATAATCATACCAAAATGACCTATTACGTTTGTTCATTACTGTAAGTAACTTAGGCCTACCACCCTAGCCATTTAGCTAACTGACAGATTTAGTTACAAAATATCTTTCTCTTTTCTAAGTGACTGTAAATTAGGACTTATCAGAAGGCTGCATGTTTAAAAACTTCAAACTGGCAGTAGGCCTATTGGGAGGAGGACAGGAATCTCTGAGTGGGAGAAAAAAAGCACACATTTCCCAATAATAACCTTTATTATGGCACCATCTAGTTGGATTATAGGAGAGATGACAGTCTGCCTCCGTGTCACTCAAAGTAGGCAGAAGTCCAGATAAAAAATCTCTGAATAATCAATCATTCACACAAAGCCTATAGGAAATTAAATTACTGCAGGCTATTTGGCCAAGCCAATATCTGTTATAATGCAATAGGCCTATCGTTGCACTGTTTTCCATATTGACATATTATAATGATGATGAGAGCCTATAGGCTACACCATAATATACATGACACAACACAAGATCACCAGAGATTGTTTTGTAGCCTACAATTTATTCATGTATAGCCTATAAAATAACATTGCTGCAACTTTCAATCTTATAGAATAACTGACATTACATAATATCTGAAGATGTAGGACGACTGAGATCTACGCAGACTACTCCGCCTTTAAAAGGCCTGTCCGCTCGACAGTGTTGCCAACTTAGCGACTTTGTCGCTATATTTAGCGAGTATTCAGACCCCTCTAGCGACACATATTCAAAAAAAGCAACTAGCGACGTTATTCCTCTCTCCTACAGCGTCCATCATTATTACATGCACATGGCCAATTATGCAAATTAGGTGATGACGTCATTTAGCAACTTTTAGGACAGCCAATAGCTACTTTCCTTACTGAGGAGTTGGCAACACTGCATACAGTGTTGAATGGATTATTAGCAGGGCTGGGGGAACTGGGAAGTGGGTGTGCGGTTAACCCACCCCTCGTCTTCTTTAGCAACTGCCCGTGTTATTTTGGGATCGGGAACAAAGTATTTCGGTCTCAATGACAACATGAAGCACATAAGAGTTGAATGGTCTGACAGTACACATCGATGCACGGATTTTAGGAGCACCTAAATATATCCGAGATAGGCTATATGATTAATAACTGTAGCCTAGCCTATAGCCATTAGGACTACCACCTAGCTCCTAGCATATACACTGCCTTCAGAAAGTATTCAATCCACTTGATTTATTCCACATTTTGTGTTATAGCCTGCATTCAACATGGATTATATGTATTTATTTTCTCGCCCATCTACACACACTACCCCATAATAAAAGTGAAAACATGTTTTTAGACATTTTTGCAAATGTATTGAAACTGAAATACAGAAATATTTCATTTTACATAAGTATTGACACCATTAAGTCAATACATGTTAGAATTATGTAAGGCAGTGATTACAGCTGTGAGTCTTTCTGGGTAAGGCTCTAAGAGCTTTGCACACCTGGATTGTACAATACATGCCCATTATTTTTTTCTTCTAGCTCTGTCAAGATGGTTGTTGATAATTGCTAGACAGATATTTTCAAGTCTTGCCACAGATTTTCAAGCCCATTTAAATCAAAACTGTAATTAGGCCACTCAGGAACATTAAATGTCACCTTGGTAAGCAACTCCGGTGTATATTTGGCCTTGTGTTTTAGGTTGTTGTCCAGCTGAAAGGTACATTTGTCTCCCAGTGTCTGTTGGAAAGCAGACTGAATCAAGTTTTCCTCTAGGATTTTGCCTGTGCTTAGCTCTATTCCGTTTATTTTTATCCCCCCAAAATTTCCCTTATCCTTGCCGATGACAAGCATACCCATAACATGATTCAGTCACCACAATGCTTGAAAATATGAAGAGTGGTACTCAGTGATGTGTTGTGTTTGCCCCAAACATAACACGTTGTAATTCAGGACATAAAGTTAATTTCTTTGCCACATTTTGTGCAGTTTTACTTTAGTGCCGTATTGCAAACAGGATGCATGTTTTGGAATATTTTTATTCTATAGAGGCTTCCTTCTTTTCACTCTGTTATTTAGGTTAGTATTGTGGAGTAACTACAATGTTGTTGATCCATCCTCAGTTTTCTCCTAATGCGACCATTCAACACTGTAACTGTTTTAAAGTCATTGGCCTCATGGTGAAATCCATGAACGGTTTCCATCCTCTCCGGCAACTGAGTTAGGAAGGACGCTTGTATCTTTGTAGTGACTGGGTGTATTGATGAACCATCCAAAGTGTTATTAATAACTTCACCATGCTCAAAGGTATATTCAATGTCTGCCCTTCTTTGCGAGGAATTGGAAAACATCCCTGATCTTTGTGGTTGAATTTGTTTCATATTCACTGCTCGACTACTAAGGGACCTTACAGATAATTGTATGTCTGGGGTACAGAGATAAGGTAGTCATTCAAAAATCATGTTAAACACTGTTATTGCACAAAGAGTGAGTCCATGCAACTAATTATTTGACTTGTTAAGCACATTTTTACTCCTGAACTTATTTAGGCTTGTCATAACAAAGGGGTTGAATACTTATTGACTCACAACATTTCCTATTTTTATTTGAAATTAATTTGTACAAATTTCTAAAAACATAATTACACTTTGACATTATGGGTTATTGTGTGTAGGCCAGTGACACAAAATCTAAATTTAATCCATTTTAAATTCAGGCAACAAAAAAAAGTCAAAGGGTAGGCCCCATCCCAATAGCTTGCACATGACCAGTGCCCCATAGGCATGATTCAGATCTTTGAAATGTTTACATTTTTCTCAAATTTCCAGTCACAACACTATCAATACAAATGCACAGTTGCAGACCCAGGCAATTTCTCCCACTGTTGCATCAGATGGTCTTAATATTGAGCAAAAGGAGGAAGTGCGCATGTCCTCTTTTTTTGTGTATAGCCCCTCTCTCACCATTGGTGGAGAAACACGTTGTGTTTGACAGGACTAATAACGCTTGCATCAGCCTACTCGCAATTGCTACTCATCTGAGTGTGTGTTCTCCCAAGCTTCTCCAGGAACTGCCAATTTTCTCACGAATTACCGTTATTCAGAGTTCTGCCCCACAATTTCCATCAAAATTGAGAAGATAAACGGACACACAATGACCAATTCGGTCTCCACCGACGAAATCTTGGAGAAGAATGGAAATAAGAAGAAAAGCCGTAAAGACAAGTTGATGAGATTTTTGAATAGGAATATGTTAGTGATAATGACGGTGTCTGGAGTTCTAGTAGGCGTCGGCCTCGGAATGATGGTTCGGAATATGAACCTAACCCGGGCGCAGATGACTTATTTCGCTTTCCCCGGTGAGATGCTTCTGAGGATGTTGAAGATGATTATCCTTCCTCTGGTCGTGTGCAGCCTGATCTCCGGCGCCGCCAGCCTGGACACGCGCTCCCTGGGGAAACTAGGAGGCATCGCGGTCTCCTACTTCCTGGTGACCACACTCATCGCATCGGGAATCGGTGTGTCCCTCGCCTTCATTATCAAACCGGGAGTCGGTGCCGGGGCTCTAAACACAAATAATCTAGGTCTCGAGAGCGTCAATACCAACAAGGAGACCACGGATTCGTTTTTAGATCTTGCAAGGTAACGGTTGCGGGATGAGGTTATTGTTTCAATAGGCTAATACATGTATTCTGTTAAAGAGTGTTTCTTGAAAGGAAATCAACTAGCATGGCTGAGGGGGTGAGATGACTGAGGGGCGGGTAGTAGTGGAGTAGATGTATGCTCCACTAATTCACCCGGGCGCAGTACTGTAGCCTATATAGGTTACCCACGTGAGAGCCCAGACGCATGCTTGTTCCAGTACTTACATGGGATTACATGCTCTCAGAAATCAACAGACCAAGGTCTGGATATAGATGATTATTGATCAATATTTGGGGGGGAATTAGTCAACATATGTTTTTCATTTACGTGATTCGTTTATGCATAATGGTACGATATAAAACAGTAAGAAAAACAAAACAGACCGTGACAGGAAGAATCACTGCAAAAAAACGAAATAACTATAGCATTCCCACGAGACAAAGGTTCTTACACAGTGTGTCATTGGGTGTCTGTCTCTCTCGCTATCAATAGCTGCCTGTCTGTGTGTCTGCCTACCTAACTCCCTGTCTGCCCGTCTGTGTGTCTGCCTACCTAACTCCCTTTCTACCTGAATGACTGTCTGTCTGTCGGTCTGTGTCCAACTATCTGCCCGTCAAACCTTCTGCCTGCTCTCCTATCTATCTGTCTGCCTTCCTGTCTGTCTGCCCGCTTGTCCATCTGTCTGTCTGCATCTGAGGGGAAGCTGACAGCTGTTAAACCAGGGATTATATTCTGCACAAGGAAAAGTTATCTGTAGGGAAGCACAAGCTACACCACAGCTGGCGTATGTTAACTACACAGGCATGCTCACAACCATATATCCCAGCCATATATCATAGCCATATATCCCAGTCATGTATCATAGCCATATATCCCAGCCATATATCCCAGCCATGTATCATAGCCATATATCCCAGCCATATATCCCAGCCATGTATCATAGCCATATATCCCAGCCATATATCCCAGCCATGTATCATAGCCATATATCCCAGCCATGTATCATAGCCATATATCCCAGCCATGTATCATAGCCATATATCCCAGCCATATATCCCAGCCATGTATCCCAGCCATATATCCCAGCCATGTATCATAGCCATATATCCCAGCCATGTATCATAGCCATATATCCCAGCCATGTATCATAGCCATATATCCCAGCCATGTATCATAGCCATATATCCCAGCCATGTATCATAGCCATATATCCCAGCCATGTTTTTATTTTATTTTATTTCACCTTTATTTAACCAGGTAGGCAAGTTGAGAACAAGTTCTCATTTACAATTGCGACCTGGCCAAGATAAAGCAAAGCAGTTCGACAACATACAAAAACACAGAGTTACACATGGAGTAAAACGACATATAATCAATAATATAGTAGAAAAATAAGACTATATACAATGTGAGCAAATGATGTGACATAAGGCAAAAAAGGCCATGGTGGCAGAGTAAATACAGTATAGCAAGTAAAACACTGGAATGGTAGATTTGTTATTTGAAGAAAGTTCAAAGTTAAAATATAAATAATATGGTGCAAAGGAGCAAAATAAATAAATACAGTAGGGAAGAGGTAGTAGTTTGGGCAAATTTTTTGATGGGCTATGTACAGGTGCAGTGATCTGTGAGCTGCTCTGACAGCTGGTGCTTAAAGTTAGTGAGGGAGATAAGTGTTTCCAGTTTCAGAGATTTTTGTAGTTCGTTCCAGTCATTGGCAGCAGAGAACTGGAAGGAGAGACGACCAAAGGAGGAGTTTTAGGGGTGACCAGAGAGATATACCTGCTGGAGCGCGTGCTACAGGTGGGTGCTGCTATGGTGACCAGTGAGCGGAGATAAGGGGGGACTTTACCTAGCAGGGTCTTGTAGATGACCTGGAGCCAATGTGTTTGGCGACGATTATGAAGCGAAGGCCAGCCAACGAGAGCGTACAGGTCGCAGTGGTGGGTAGTATATGGGGCTTTGGTGACAAAAGGATGGCACTGTGATAGACTGCATCCAGCTTGTTGAGTAGGGTATTGGAGGCTATTTTGTAAATGACATCGCCGAAGTGGAGGATTGGTAGGATGGTCAGTTTTACGAGGGTATGTTTGGCAGCATGAGTGAAGGATGCTTTGTTGCGAAATAGGAAGCCAATTCTAGATTTAACTTTGGATTGGAGATGTTTGATGTGAGTCTGGAAGGAGAGTTTACAGTCTAACCAGACACCTAGGTAATTGTAGTTGTCCACAAATTCTAAGACAGAACTGTCCAGAGAAGTGATGCTGGACAGGCGGGCAGGTGCAGGCAGTGATCGGTTGAAGAGCATGCATTTAGTTTTACTTGTATTTAGGAGCAGTTAGAGACCACGGAAGGAGAGTTGTATGGCATTGAAGCTCGTCTGGAGTGTTGTTAACACAGTGTCCAAAGAAGGGCCAGAAGTATACAGAATGGTGTCGTTTGCATAGAGGTGGATCAGAGATTCACCAGCAGCAAGAGCGACATCATTGATGTATACAGAGAAAAGAGTTGGCCCAAGAATTGAACCCTGTGGTACCCCCATAGACTGCCAGAGGTCCGGACAGCAGGCCCTCCGATTTGACACACTGAACTCTATCAGAGAAGTAGTTGGTGAACCAGGCGACGCAATCGTTTGAGAAACCAAGGCTACTGAGTCTGCCGATGAGGATGTGGTGATTAACAGAGTCAAAAGCTTTGGCCAGGTCAATGAATACGGCAGCACAGTATTGTTTCTTATCGATGGCGGTTACGATGTCGTTTAGGACCTTGAGCATGGCTGAGGTGCACCCATGACCAGCTCTGAAACCAGATTGCATAGCGGAGAGGGTGCGGTGGGATTCGAAATGGTCGGTAATCTGTTTGTTGACTTGGCTTTCGAAGACCTTAGAAAGGCAGGGTAGGATGGATATAGGTCTGTAGCAATTTGGGTCAAGAGTGTCACCTCCTTTGAAGAGGGGGATGACAGCAGCTGCTTTCCAATCTATGGGAATCTCAGACGACACGAAAGAGAGGTTGAACAGGCTAGTAATAGGGGTTGCAATAATTTCGGCAGATAATTTCAGAAAGAAAGGGTCCAGATTGTCAAGCCCAGCTGATTTGTAGGGGTCCAGATTTTGCAACTCTTTCAGAACATCAGCTGAATAGATTTGGGAGAAGGAGAAATGGGGGAGGCTTGGGCAGGTAGCTGTGGGGGGTGCAGTGCTGTTGAATGCAGTAGGGGTAGCCAGGTGGAAAGCAAGGCCAGCCGTAGAAAAATGCTTATTGAAATTCTCAATTATAGTGGGCTTATCGGTGGTGACAGAGTTTCCTATCCTCAGTGCAGTGGGCAGTTGGGAGGAGGTGTTCTTATTCTCCATGGACTTTACAATGTCCCAGAACTTTTTAGAGTTTGAGTTGCAGGAAGCAAATTTCTGTTTGAAAAAGCTAGCCTTGGCGTTTCTAACTGCCTGTATGTATTGGTTTCTAACTTCCCTGAAAAGTTGCATATCGCGGGGGCAGTTCGATGCTAATGCAGAACGCCACAGGATATTTTTGTGTTGGTTAAGGGCAGTCAGGTCTGGGGAGAACCAAGGGCTATATCTGTTCCTGGTTCTAAATTTCTTGAAAGGGGCATGCTTATTTAAGATGGTGAGGAAGGCATTTAAAAAAAATAACCAGGCATCCTCTACTGACGGGATGAGGTCAATATCCTTCCAGGATACTGGGGCCAGGTCGATTAGAAAGGCTTGCTCGTTGAAATGTTTCAGGGAGCGTTTGACAGTGATGAGTGGAGGTCGTTTGACCGCTGACCCATTACGGATGCAGGCAATGAGGCAGTGATCGCTGAGATCTTGGTTGAAGACAGCAGAGGTGTATTTAGAGGGCACGTTGGTTAGGATGATATCTATGAGGGTGCCAGTGTTTGCGGCTTTGGGGTTGTACCTGGTGGGTTCATTAATCATTTGTGTGAGATTGAGGGCATCAAGCTTGGATTGTAGGATGGCTGGGGTGTTAAGCATGACCCAGTTTAGGTCACCTAGTAGCACGAGCTCTGAAGATAGATGGGGGGCAATCAGTTCACATATGGTGTCCAGAGCACAGCTAGGGGCCGAGGGGGATCTATAGCAGGCGGCAACGGTGAGAGACTTGTTTTTAGAGAGGTGGATTTTTAAAAGTAGAAGTTCAAATTGTTTGGGTACAGACCTAGATAGCAGGACAGAACTCTGCAGGCTATCTCTGCAGTAGATTGCAATACCGCCCCCTTTGGTCGTTCTGTCTTGTCTGAAAACGTTGTAGTTAGGGATGAAGATTTCAGAGTTTTTGGTGGACTTCCTAAGCCAGGATTCAGACACGGCTAAGACATCCGGGTTGGCAGAAAGTGCTAAAGCAGTGAATAAAACAAACTTAGGGAGGAGGCTTCTAATGTTAACATGCATGAAACCAAGGCTATTACGGTTACAGAAGTCATCAAAAGAGAGCACCTGGGGAATAGGAGTGGAGCTAGGCACTGCAGGGCCTGGATTCACCTCTACATCCCCAGAGGAGCAGAGAAGGATGAGTATGAGGGTACGGCTAAAAGCTATGAGAATTGGTCGTCTGTGACGTCCAGAATAGAGAGAAAAAGGAGCAGGTTTCTGGGGGCGATAAAATAGCTTCAAGGTATAATGTACAGACAAAGGTATGGTGGGATGTGAATACAGTGGAGGTAAACCTAGCCATTTAGTGATGATGAGAGAGATATTGTCTCTAGAAACATAATTGAAACCAGAAGATGTCATAGCATGTGTGGGTGGGGGAACTGAGAGGTTGGATAAGGGATAATGAGCAGGGCTAGAGGCTCTACAGTGAAATAAGCCAATAAACACTAACCAGAACAGCAATGGACAAGGCATATTGACATTAAGGAGAGGCATGCTTAGCCGAGTGATCAAAGGGTCCAGTGAGATTCCTCATATATCCCAGCCATGTATCCCAGCCATGTATCCCAGCCATGTATCCCAGCCATGTATCCCAGCCATGTATCCCAGCCATGTATCCCAGCCATGTATCCTAGCCATATATCATAGCCATATATCCCAGCCATGTATCATAGCCATATATCATAGCCATGTGTATACCTGTCCTGAAGTATTAGTGGTCTATTACAAACTGCCTGGGACAAGAATCCACCTGTCCTGAAGTATTAGTGGTCCATTACAAACTGTCTGGGACAAGAATATACCTGTCCTGAAGTATTAGTGATCTATTACAAACTGTCTGGGACAAGAAACCACCTGTCCTGAAGTATTAGTGGTCCATTACAAACTGTCTGGGACAAGAATCCACCTGTCCTGAAGTATTAGTGGTCCATTACAAACTGTCTGGGACAAGAATCTACTTGTCCTGAAGTATTAGTGATCTATTACAAACTGTCTGGGACAAGAAACCACCTGTCCTGAAGTATTAGTGATCTATTACAAACTGAGAATACAGATGATTATTAGTTTTACTCCGTCCTCAAGTGCCACATTCTAGATGTTGATATATCCTATCTCACTGACACTTCATTTATAACTGGCTTACTTTACTTTACCTTTAACTTGGGGCTGCAGGTAGCCTAGTGGTTAGAGCATTGGGCCAGTAACTGAAAGGTTGCTGGATTGAATCCCCGAGCTGACAATCTGTTCTCCCCCTGAACAAGACAGTTAACCCACTGTTCCCCGGCAGGCCGTCATTGTAAATAAGAATTTGTTCTTAAATGACTTGCCTGGTTAAGTAAAGGTTATATTTAAATTTGTTTTATCTATACTTACTTACTTTACTAGGTGACTCAGTTCAGATCAAATATCTATTTAACAAAGGAGAGCTGTCCTAAGATGACATGGCTGTCTAACTTATTAACGTCACTAATTGACAATTAGAGAGCGAGTAAACACCTGGTTTCTCATGTCTAAATCAGTTACTTATTGAAAGGTGAGAATGGAAACACTCAAGGACAGCAGTGCTGCACCCCAGCATTGTGTGGTTTAACTATGCTGCACCCCAGCGTTATGTGGTTTAACTATGCTGCACCCCAGCGTTATGTGGTTTAACTATGCTGCACCCCAGCGTTATGTGGTTTAACTATGCTGCACCCCAGCGTTATGTGGTTTAACTATGCTGCACCCCAGCGTTATGTGGTTTAACTATGCTGCACCCCAGCGTTATGTGGTTTAACTATGCTGCACCCCAGCGTTATGTGGTTTAACTATGCTGCACCCCAGCGTTATGTGGTTTAACTATGCTGCACCCCAGCGTTATGTGGTTTAACTATGCTGCACCCCAGCGTTATGTGGTTTAACTATGCTGCACCCCAGCGTTATGTGGTTTAACTATGCTGCACCCCAGCGTTATGTGGTTTAACTATGCTGCACCCCAGCGTTATGTGGTTTAACTATGCTGCACCCCAGCGTTATGTGGTTTAACTATGCTGCACCCCAGCGTTATGTGGTTTAACTATGCTGCACCCCAGCGTTATGTGGTTTAACTATGCTGCACCCCAGCGTTATGTGGTTTAACTATGCTGCACCCCAGCGTTATGTGGTTTAACTATGCTGCACCCCAGCATTATGTGGGTAGTGAACCACCCCAGCATTATGTGGTTTAACTATGTGGGTAGTGAACCACCCCAGCATTATGTGGTTTAACTATGTGGGTAAATTAAAGGAGAAGTTTACAAAAAATCCAGGAACTGCCAAGTGATTCCATACATTGAAAGTACTGTAGTTCTGTGAAGTTTGCCCTCTCCCCCTCTGTCTCCCCTGGAGTGCAGAACTGAGACAGCTGCAAAAACGGGTCATGCTGGATGCAGGCCTCGCTCTGCTCTGTGGTCAGTTGTTAGGTATCTCTGCTGATATGGCAGTCGGCTACATAAAATATTATATAAAATAATCACAAATATTTTAGGTAGAAAAGTACACATTTCCTGATTCAAAACCGCTAGTACTTTTGACAAAATTAGCTAATGTGGCTGTACACTTTCAAAAAAACAATGAATTTGTCCACAGTTTGCGTATTTGTGCATTCATTGACCACAGAGCAGAGCCAGCAACGTCACTAGTCACATGACCCGCAGCTGTTTCAGTTCTCCACTAGAGGGAGAGAAGGGGAGAGGGCAAACTCCACTGAAATAGTTTCAATATATGGAATCACTTGGGAGTCCCTGGATTTTGGGTAAACTTCTCCTTTAAGAGTTGTTGGTTTATAAGTTCAATAAATTCCATTGTTAAATAAATTCCATGGCCTCATTGAACAATTGATTTAAACATTTAATTTGTTTCTTAACCTCTGCCATCATTAATATTATGTAATCAGAGAAAAACATGATTGAAGTTGTGAATTTACAACAGATTCTGTGGTTGTTCATCGTGTAAGGCTTGCTTTGTAGTGGTTAAACGCTTCTTGTTGTGTTACTGATGAACCAGAGAGAGGGGCTTTGTCCCAAGTATGTCTCCTGCATCAAAGTGTTCACTTGTTCACTTCCCATCACTTCTAACCACTAGTATCTGAAAGGTTGCTGGATTGAATCCCCGAGCTGACAAGATAAATATCTGTTCTTCCCCTGAACAAGGCAGTTAACCCACTGTTCCCCGGCAGGCCGTCATTGTAAATAAACATTTGTTCTTAACTTGACTTGCCTGGTTAAATAAAGGTTAAACAAAACCATTTAAAAAATCATTCACAAGGAGATTACTGGTTTAAGAAATATGAATGAAACTCCCACTAATCCATGCCTCCACTAATCCAATGCTTCATGATTTGTGGGAAGTAGTGAACAAGTGCACACTTCAGGAAAGGGCATATTATTAGGATGTACCCCTGGTTCAAGACTAACACATTAATGAAACCTCTCCTGTTTATCTTGTCTTCCTCTGCAGGAATTTGTTCCCAGCTAACCTTGTGGCTGCAGCATTCCGTTCTGTAAGTATATCTATCTCTCTCTCTTCACCCCTCGTCATCTTTCTCTCCTCTCTCTCTCGCCTCTCTTCATCTCTTTCTCTAACTTTCTTTCTCTCTTCATCTCTCTCTCTCACACACATACTGTCCTATGCTCACCTCTTCATATATATACCATAAATCCTTTCCTTAGCGTTAAAAGTCTATGTAAATTCATGAATGAAGAGACTCAGAATAAAGAGTTCTGCTCTCCCTCTCGTCTTAGCACCTCTCATCTTCCTTTCACCAACCGTTACCATAGTGAGGTGATTCCATTCCAAACAGCCTAGCAACCTGTCTCGCCTCGTTGCTCTTTAATGTGCCCAGTGGCAGCCTGGTACCATTTCCTGGAACTGTGTGAGTGTCTGTCTATTAAGGCTGAAAGAGGGTCAGGAGGGTTCAACGTTTGGGGAGGAACACACACACACACACACACAAATGTGTCCTTTTAACCATGTTCTCATGGGGACATTTGGGGATTGCAGCTCCCCACGAGGATAGAAGAACAAGATACACACACAGAGCTGAATAATAATCATCAGCAGGCCAGGAATGAGAAATGACATCCACTTAACACCTTTTCATTCATATTACTGATACCAAACATTAACAAAACAACACGAAGAACAATTAATCATTACTATAATTCAGTTTTAATAAACCTGTTGTCACCTACTGTAGTACTACATCATGGTAAAACCTGTTGTCATCATCTACTGCAGTATTACATCATGGTAAAACCTGTCGTCATCTACTGTAGTACTACATCATGGTAAAACCTGTTGTCGTCATCTACTGTAGTATTACATCATGGTAAAACCTGTGGTCATCTACTGTAGTATTACATCATGGTAAAACCTGTGGTCATCATCTACTGTAGTATTACATCATGGTAAAACCTGTTGTCATCATGTACTGTAGTACTACATCATGGTAAAACCTGTTGTCATCTACTGTAGTACTACATCATGGTAAAACCTGTTGTCATCTACTGTAGTATTACATCATGGTAAAACCTGTTGTCATCATGTACTGTAGTACTACATCATGGTAAAACCTGTTGTCATCATGTACTGTAGTACTACATCATGGTAAAACCTGTTGTCATGTACTGTAGTACGACATCATGGTAAAACCTGTTGTTATCTACTGTAGTACTACATCATGGTAAAACCTGTTTTTATGTACTGTAGTACATTTAATAAGATCACCAGTTTCTATTAGAGGGAGATGCCATTCTCAGTGGGCAGTGCCTACATATGTAATCTGTGTTCAGCATGGACAGATAGAAGTAGAGAGACAGGTACTGATGGACAAAAACATACATGTTTTAGAGAGAGACCAGACAACATTTATACCCTCCACACTCATCTACTCATGTTTTAGAGAGAGATAGAGACCAGACCACATTTATCCCCTCCACACTCACCTACTCATGTTTTAGAGAGAGAGACCAGACCACATGTATACCCTCCACACTCACCTACTCATGTTTTAGAGAGAGAGACCAGACCACATTTATACCCTCCACACTCACCTACTCATGTTTTAGAGAGAGAGACCAGACCACATTTATACCCTCCACACTCACCTACTCATGTTTTAGAGAGAGAGACCAGACCACATTTATACCCTCCACACTCATCTACTCATGTTTTAGAGAGAGAGACCAGACCACATTTATACCCTCCACACTCACCTACTCATGTTTTAGAGAGAGAGAGACCAGACCACATTTATCCCCTCCACACTCATGTACTCATGTTTTAGAGAGAGAGAGACCAGACCACATTTATCCCCTCCACACTCATGTACTCATGTTTTAGAGAGACCAGACCACATTTATCCCCTCCACACTCATGTACTCATGTTTTAGAGAGAGAGAGACCAGACCACATTTATCCCCTCCACACTCATCTACTCATGTTTTAGAGAGACCAGACCACATTTATCCCCTCCACACTCATCTACTCATGTTTTAGAGAGAGAGAGACCAGACCACATTTATCCCTTCCACACTCATCTACTCATGTTTTAGAGAGAGAGAGACCAGACCACATTTATCCCCTCTACACTCATCTACTCATGTTTTAGAGAGAGAGAGACCAGACCACATTTATCCCCTCCACACTCATCTACTCATGTTTTAGAGAGAGATAGAGACCAGACCACATTTATCCCCTCCACACTCACCTACTCATGTTTTAGAGATAGAGACCAGACCACATTTATCCCCTCCACACTCATCTACTCATGTTTTAGAGAGAGAGACCAGACCACATGTATACCCTCCACACTCATGTACTCATGTTTTAGAGAGAGAGAGACCAGACCACATTTATCCCCTCTACACTCATCTACTCATGTTTTAGAGAGAGAGAGACCAGACCACATTTATCCCCTCCACACTCATCTACTCATGTTTTAGAGAGAGAGACCAGACCACATTTATACCCTCCACACTCATCTACTCATGTTTTAGAGAGAGAGACCAGACCACATTTATACCCTCCACACTCATCTACTCATGTTTTAGAGAGAGAGACCAGACCACATTTATACCCTCCACACTCATCTACTCATGTTTTAGAGAGAGAGACCAGACCACATTTATCCCCTCCACACTCATCTACTCATGTTTTAGAGAGAGAGACCAGACCACATTTATCCCCTCCACACTCATCTACTCATGTTTTAGAGAGAGAGACCAGACCACATGTATACCCTCCACACTCATCTACTCATGTTTTAGAGAGAGAGACCAGACCACATGTATACCCTCCACACTCATCTACTCATGTTTTAGAGAGAGAGACCAGACCACATTTATCCCCTCCACACTCATCTACTCATGTTTTAGAGAGAGAGACCAGACCACATTTATCCCCTCCACACTCATCTACTCATGTTTTAGAGAGAGAGACCAGACCACATGTATACCCTCCACACTCATCTACTCATGTTTTAGAGAGAGAGACCAGACCACATGTATACCCTCCACACTCATCTACTCATGTTTTAGAGAGAGAGACCAGACCACATTTATCCCCTCCACACTCATCTACTCATGTTTTAGAGAGAGAGACCAGACCACATTTATCCCCTCCACACTCATCTACTCATGTTTTAGAGAGAGAGACCAGACCACATGTATACCCTCCACACTCATCTACTCATGTTTTAGAGAGAGAGACCAGACCACATGTATACCCTCCACACTCATCTACTCATGTTTTAGAGAGAGAGACCAGACCACATTTATCCCCTCCACACTCATCTACTCATGTTTTAGAGAGAGAGACCAGACCACATTTATCCCCTCTACACTCATCTACTCATGTTTTAGAGAGAGATAGAGACCAGACCACATTTATACCCTCCACACTCATCTACTCATGTTTTAGAGAGAGAGAGACCAGACCACATTTATCCCCTCTACACTCATCTACTCATGTTTTAGAGATAGAGACCAGACCACATTTCTCCCCTCCACACTCATCTACTCATGTTTCAGAGAGAGAGAGACCAGACCACATTTATCCCCTCCACACTCATCTACTCATGTTTCAGAGAGAGAGAGACCAGACCACATTTATCCCCTCCACACTCATCTACTCATGTTTTGTAGACTTCAAGAAAGAATTTGATTACATTTGGCACACGGTATTTTTGATAAATTAATTGAAACTGGTGATCTTATTAAATCAATGTATACTAAAAACAAATGTGTGGTTAAAATTGGCAACAAACAGGGCTGCTCAATTAGTCCAACACTATTTAACATCTACATTAATGAATTGGCCAAATCATGAGAAGAATCTGATGCACCTGGTCTCACTCTACACAACACTGAAATCAGGGCACCTGGTCTCACCCTACACAACTCTGAAATCAGGGCACCTGGTCTCACAACACTGAAATCAGGGCACCTGGTCTCACCCTACACAACACTGAAATCAGGGCACCTGGTCTCACCCTACACAACACTGAAATCAGGGCACCTGGTCTCACAACACTGAAATCAGGGCACCTGGTCTCACCCTACACAACACTGAAATCAGGGCACCTGGTCTCACAACACTGAAATCAGGGCACCTGGTCTCACCCTACACAACACTGAAATCAGGGCACCTGGTCTCACCCTACACAACACTGAAATCAGGGCACCTGGTCTCACCCTACACAACACTGAAATCAGGGCACCTGGTCTCACCCTACACAACACTGAAATCAGGGCACCTGGTCTCACCCTACACAACACTGAAATCAGGGCACCTGGTCTCACCCTACACAACACTGAAATCAGGGCACCTGGTCTCACCCTACACAACACTGAAATCAGGGCACCTGGTCTCACCCTACACAACACTGAAATCAGGGCACCTGGTCTCACCCTACACAACACTGAAATCAGGGCACCTGGTCTCACCCTACACAACACTGAAATCAGGGCACCTGGTCTCACAACACTGAAATCAGGGCACCTGGTCTCACAACACTGAAATCAGGGCACCTGGTCTCACAACACTGAAATCAGGGCACCTGGTCTCACCCTACACAACACTGAAATCAGGGCACCTGGTCTCACAACACTGAAATCAGGGCACCTGGTCTCACCCTACACAACACTGAAATCAGGGCACCTGGTCTCACAACACTGAAATCAGGGCACCTGGTCTCACCCTACACAACACTGAAATCAGGGCACCTGGTCTCACAACACTGAAATCAGGGCACCTGGTCTCACCCTACACAACACTGAAATCAGGGCACCTGGTCTCACCCTACACAACACTGAAATCAGGGCACCTGGTCTCACCCTACACAACACTGAAATCAGGGCACCTGGTCTCACCCTACACAACACTGAAATCAGGGCACCTGGTCTCACCCTACACAACACTGAAATCAGGGCACCTGGTCTCACCCTACACAACACTGAAATCAGCGCACCTGGTCTCACCCTACACAACACTGAAATCAGGGCACCTGGTCTCACCCTACACAACACTGAAATCAGGGCACCTGGTCTCACCCTACACAACACTGAAATCAGGGCACCTGGTCTCACCCTACACAACACTGAAATCTGCAGCACCTGGTCTCACCCTACACAACACTGAAATCAGGGCACCTGGTCTCACCCTACACAACACTGAAATCAGGGCACCTGGTCTCACTCTACACAACACTGAAATCAGGGCACCTGGTCTCACCCTACACAACACTGAAATCAGGGCACCTGGTCTCACCCTACAACAACACTGAAATCAGGGCACCTGGTCTCACCCTACACAACACTGAAATCAGGGCACCTGGTCTCACCCTACACAACACTGAAATCAGGGCACCTGGTCTCACCCTACACAACACTGAAATCAGGGCACCTGGTCTCACCCTACACAACACTGAAATCAGGGCACCTGGTCTCACCCTACACAACACTGAAATCAGGGCACCTGGTCTCACCCTACAACAACACTGAAATCAGGGCACCTGGTCTCACCCTACACAACACTGAAATCAGGGCACCTGGTCTCACCCTACACAACACTGAAATCAGGGCACCTGGTCTCACCCTACACAACACTGAAATCAGGGCACCTGGTCTCACCCTACACAACACTGAAATCTGCAGCACCTGGTCTCACCCTACACAACACTGAAATCAGGGCACCTGGTCTCACCCTACACAACACTGAAATCAGGGCACCTGGTCTCACCCTACACAACACTGAAATCAGGGCACCTGGTCTCACTCTACACAACACTGAAATCAGGGCACCTGGTCTCACTCTACACAACACTGAAATCTGCAGCACCTGGTCTCACCCTACAACAACACTGAAATCAAGTGTCTGCTGTACACAGATGACCTGGTTCTACTGTCTCCCACTAAGGAGGAGTTACAGCAGCACCTAGATCATCTGCACAGGTTCTGTCAGACCTGGGCTCTGACCGTTAATCACAGGTTCTGTCAGACCTGGGCTCTGACCGTTAACCACGGGTTCTGTCAGACCTGGGCTCTGACCGTTAACCACGGGTTCTGTCAGACCTGGGCTCTGACCGTTAATCACGGGTTCTGTCAGACCTGGGCTCTGACCGTTAACCACGGGTTCTGTCAGACCTGGGCTCTGACCGTTAACCACGGGTTCTGTCAGACCTGGGCTCTGACCGTTAACCTAAAGAAAACAAATATAATGATATTCCAAGAGAGGTAAGGAAATCAGGATAACAAATATAAATTCTATTTGGACACAGTTTTATTAGAAAACACCAAAAACAAAAGTATTTTGACACCTGCTCGTCAAACATCTCATTCCAAAATCATAGGCATTAATATGGAGTTGGTCCCCCTTTGCTGCTATAACAGCCTCCACTCTTCTGGGAAGGTTTTCCACTAGATGTTGGAACATTGGTGTGGGGACTTGCTTCCATTCAGCCACAAGGGCATTAGTGAGGTTGGGCACTGATGTTGGGCGAATAGGCCTGGCTCGCAGTCAGCATCCCAATTCATCCCAAAGGTATTCGATGGGGTTGAGGTCAGGGCGCTGTGCGGGCCGGTCAAGTTCTTCCACACCAATCTCAACAAACTATTTCTTTGTTGAACTTGCTTTGTGCATGGGGGCATTGTCGTGCTGAAACAGGAAAGGACCTGTAGGGGGTAGGGGGTCCGCTGAACGGCAGTGGGGGGTCCAGATCTTTCAGAGCGCAGGGCCTCAATGGACAGAGAGGAAAAAGGAGTGTGTGTGGACAGGGGACAGGGGTCTCTGCCATTGTCTGCTGGTCTCTGGCTGCCAGGTCCTCTCCACCACATCTCTGAAGTTGCTTTTTTTTTTTTTTTTTGTTTATCAGAAACTAAATATGTATCTGAAACAGGCATTCATCAGCACAGGAACTAAATACATCTCTGAAACAGGCATTCATCAGCACAGGAACTAAAGACACATATCTGAAACAGGCATTCATCAGCACAGGAACTAAAGACATCTCTGAAACAGGCATTCATCAGCACAGGAACTAAAGACATATCTCTGAAACAGGCATTCATCAGCACAGGAACTAAAGACACATCTCTGAAACAGGCATTCATCAGCACAGGACCTAAAGACACATATCTGAAACAGGCATTCATCAGCACAGGAACTAAAGACACATCTCTGAAACAGGCATTCATCAGCACAGGAACTAAAGACACATCTCTGAAACAGGCATTCATCAGCACAGGACCTAGAGACACATATCTGAAACAGGCATTCATCAGCACAGGAACTAAAGACATATCTGAAACAGGCATTCATCAGCACAGGAACTAAAGACAGGTATCTGAAACAGGCATTCATCAGCACAGGAACTAAAGACAGGTATCTGAAACAGGCATTCATCAGCACAGGAACTAAAGACAGGTATCTGAAACAGACATTCATCAGCACAGGAACTAAAGACATCTCTGAAACAGGCATTCATCAGCACAGGAACTAAAGACATCTCTGAAACAGGCATTCATCAGCACAGGAACTAAAGACAGGTATCTGAAACAGACATTCATCAGCACAGGAACTAAAGACATCTCTGAAACAGGCATTCATCAGCACAGGAACTAAAGACATCTCTGAAACAGGCATTCATCAGCACAGGAACTAAAGACAGGTATCTGAAACAGACATTCATCAGCACAGGAACTAAAGACAGGTATCTGAAACAGACATTCATCAGCACAGGAACTAAAGACATATCTGAAACAGGCATTCATCAGCACAGGAACTAAAGACATCTCTGAAACAGGGTCTCGGCTGCTTAGTGTTTGCATGTTCTGGTGCTAAGCTGTTATTTATTGAAGGGTATAAAACATAGAATGTAGAGTTCAGAAGGAACACAATCATAGAGCTAGAATGGAAAAATGACTCATGGTTTTAGCTTTCATTCCCACCCGATCTGAAGGATATTGGAGCAAACCTTGCACAGGTGCAAACGCTTAATACATCTGACAATAAATACCTGATCCTAAGTACTTTAATATAACTAGTTACTTGTTTATGAATGGCTTTGTTAACATACATGTACTTCCAAATAATTGTTGTTTAAATAAAGTTATTACTTTTTAAAATATTCAATTCATGTTTTCTCTGTCTCTTCCTCCATGTCACAGTATGCCACTGATTACAAGATGGTTGCTGTGGGAAACGACACCAATGGAACCATCCTCTACCAGAAGGTACTGATTATGAGATCCCTCATAGTTGTTGGTTTGTTTGTTTGATTGTTTGTTAGGGTCTCATTTAGCCTGTCATAGGCTATTCATCCAAGAAAAACCAAAATACAAAACGAATGACAACTTTTAAGGAAGTGGAATTACAACCACAGTACAGTAAGAACAAAGACACATTAGAAACATACACTATAAAAGAACAGGTGTCTGTGTTGGAGATGGTTGAGGGGGCTGTTCCACAGACAGGAGGGATCTGGTCCACGGACAGGAGGGATCTGGTCCACGGACAGGAGGGATCTGGTCCACGGACAGGAGGGATCTGGTCCACGGACAGGAGGGGGCTGGTCCACGGACAGGAGGGGGCTGGTCCACGGACAGGAGGGGGCTGGTCCACGGACAGGAGGGGGCTGGTCCACGGACAGGACAAATAATGAAACAGATAGGAAGAAAGTGGAAATGGAGTGAAGATCCTAGTCAGCATATTCTGGGTCTGTTATTGAGGGTACGTCCCAAACAGCCCTGGGTCTGTTAATGGGGGCATGTCCCAAACAGCCCTGGGTCTGTTAATGGGGGGCACTTCCCAAACAGCCCTGGGTCTGTTAATGGGGGTACGTCCCAAACAGCTCTGGGTCTGTTAATGGGGGCACGTCCCAAACAGCCCTGGGTCTGTTAATGGGGGGCACGTCCCAAACAGCCCTGGGTCTGTTAATGGGGGTACGTCCCAAACAGCTCTGGGTCTGTTAATGGGGGCACGTCCCAAACAGCTATGAGAGACCAGTGGGAGGACAGCAAACACAGAAGAGGAGCACAACGTGTTGTACAACGTACTGTTCTATGGTTCACTGTCCAATGGTGAAGACACTTGTCACAATACACTACGCAAGTGACCATCCGTTTCCATAGCAACACACATAGCAACATCACTGGAGCCTGGTAACAAACAGAAAGGACTCAATACAAGTTTAACGGTTCTTTCTTTAAAAAGTGATCAGTGATGAACCGTTCAGGGATCAGTATTCATCCACATCCTTAACCCTGATCAGACCAAGCTACTCTGTTGTGACGTCAATGTCAGTCACTGTCCTGTGTTTGTTGAGTTATGTCATGTGTCATATGCCATATGTCATGCATAAACAATCAAACAGTAAATATGGTTACAAGGAAATGATAGGGGAGGTTCCCTAGTGGGCTAAGCCGATATGACGGCTTGGTGGACAAAGGGAAGTGGGTGTGGACTGAGAAGGGCGGGAATTACAAGTCACTAAACAGTTGATAATTATTAATTGAAATGCTAATCCTTTGCACATGCACGCTCACTCATTCGGGAATCATTGCAATCAATATATATATACTGCTCAAAAAAATAAAGGGAACACTTAAACAACACAATGTAACTCCAAGTCAATCACACTTCTGTGAAATCAAACTGTCCACTTAGGAAGCAACACTGATTGACAATAAATTTCACATGCTGTTGTGCAAATGGAATAGACAACAGGTGGAAATTATAGGCAATTAGCAAGACACCCCCAATAAAGGAGTGGTTCTGCAGGTGGGGACCACAGACCACTTCTCAGTTCCTATGCTTCCTGGCTGATGTTTTGGTCACTTTTGAATGCTGGCGGTGCTTTCACTCTAGTGGTAGCATGAGACGGAGTCTACAACCCACACAAGTGGCTCAGGTAGTGCAGCTCATCCAGGATGGCACATCAATGCGAGCTATGGCAAGAAGGTTTGCTGTGTCTGTCAGCGTAGTGTCCAGAGCATGGAGGCGCTACCAGGAGACAGGCCAGTACATCAGGAGACGTGGAGGAGGCCGTAGGAGGGCAACAACCCAGCAGCAGGACCGCTACCTCCGCCTTTGTGCAAGGAGGAGCAGGAGGAGCACTGCCAGAGCCCTGCAAAATGACCTCCAGCAGGCCACATATGTGCATGTGTCTGCTCAAACGGTCAGAAACAGACACCATGAGGGTGGTATGAGGGCCCGACGTCCACAGGTGGTTGTTGTGCTTACAGCCCAACACCGTGCAGGACATTTGGCATTTGCCAGAGAACACCAAGATTGGCAAATTCGCCACTGGCGCCCTGTGCTCTTCACAGATGAAAGCAGGTTCACACTGAGCACATGTGACAGACGTGACAGAGTCTGGAGACGCCGTGGAGAACGTTCTGCTGCCTGCAACATCCTCCAGCATGACCGGTTTGGCGGTGGGTCAGTCATGGTGTGGGGTGGCATTTCTTTGGGGGGCAGCACAGCCCTCCATGTGTTCGCCAGAGGTAGCCTGACTGCCATTAGGTACCGAGATGAGATTCTCAGACCCCTTGTGAGACCATATGCTGGTGCGGTTGGCCCTGGGTTCCTCCTAATGCATGACAATGCTAGACCTCATGTGGCTGGAGTGTGTCAGCAGTTCCTGCAAGAGGAAGGCATTGATGCTATGGACTGGCCCGCCCGTTCCCCAAACCTGAATCCAATTGAGCACATCTGGGACATCATGTCTCACTCCATCCACCAACGCCACGTTGCACCACAGACTGTCCAGGAGTTGGCGGATGCTTTAGTCCAGGTCTGGGAGGAGATCCCTCAGGAGACCATCCGCCACCTCATCAGGAGCATGCCCAGGCGTTGTAGGGGGGTCATACAGGTACGTGGAGGCCACACACACTACTGAGCCTCATTTTGACTTGTTTTAAGGACATTACATCAAAGATGGATCAGCCTGTAGTGTGGTTTTCCACTTTAATTTTGAGTGTGACTCCAAATCCAGACCTCCATGGGTTAATAAATTGGATTTCCATTGATTATTTTTGTGTGATTTTGTTGTCAGCACATTCAACTATGTAAAGAAAAAAGTATTTAATAAGATTATTTCTTTCATTCAGATCTAGGATGTGTTGTTTAAGTGTTCCCTTTATTTTTTTTTAGCAGTGTATTTACGCTCAGTGTGTTGTCAGAGATCTCTGTTGGAATCGTCCGTCTTTCTGTTGGAAAGTTCATCCGCTCGTCTCTCCATCTGCTTCTAAGAAGTCTTTCGTGGTTACAACGGACACTTCAGAGTCCCATTCAGAAATGTTCTTATAGAATAGATGTTTTGGCGGTTGTCGGTCTTCACATCTCAGGTTAACATAGTTTCTAGCTGCAGACTAGTAATTAGTATCTAAGATTTGCTCGTATTCTGTCGGGATCGATAGTTTCAGACTTTCAACCATTCAACCATTCAACCATAACAACCTTAGCTTATACTGAGGTTTTTGTGGTCTCTACTCAACCTTCGCCCTCTCGGTGATCGAGGTACACATGGTCTCAAGAGGATTTCTCCAGGTGGGGGTTTTATTTGTAACAGTAGAAAAGGACTGTCCCATGACGCCAGATCGATGTCTGTACTCATGGGGCGGGCCAATGACTTAGTTAAACTTTAAAGGGAATACAATTCTCTCACGTTAATGGTTCAACATCACCTTACATAATTTCACAAATAGTTTCATCTTTACTCATTAATTTTATACAATAATTAGATGCAAACCTCATAACGGAGGCTCCTGTATAAACAGAGTTGTGGTAATGTGGCTGTATTGTCTTTCATGAGGTCACAAACATTAAACAAAACAGACCGGTCGTAGCTGGCTTCTCCACCAACCGTTTACACATTCTCCAAAACATGGATATTGTTCAGTTCTCAAGTTCTGTGATGTAGAAGTTCCTTTGTTCTACTGTGAAGCTCTCTCTCTCTATACTGCATAGCCCTGAGGAGAGTCTCCTCATGGAATTTACAACCTGAGATAACATAACCTGGGTGTCGGAGGGAGAGAGAGGTGATAAGAGAGAGGGGGAGGGTACTCGCTATACCCAAAGAGGGCAATGTCATGACACGTGTCATATTCAGCCCTCATATAGCCAGGCAGGCTCGGACTGTTGGCCAGCTAGCATGTTAGTTTGACCAACGACTCTGATTTTAAGAGAGAGAGTCCAAACAGGGAACCCTGGTCTGGCACGGTCCGAGGATGGATTCCTGGAGCACCCTGGGCTTTGGCCAGATACACTCAGACGTAGTGGCTGGTTGGCATTGCTGAGTGTGTGTTTGTCTGTGTGTATGCGTGCATATGTACAGAGCTGGGGTGAGAAGGTCAATCATCGCTACAGGAAAACGTGGTGACACAGAATTCTTTATCTGTTTTTATTTCTGTGTGAATTTCAGAAGACGTTTGGGGAAGAAGAAAAAAAAAACGGAGAAGAGATTCTGTCACCAAGATACTTATATCTTGGTCCAGTCAGCACAGATGATATGAGCTCCCACCCACCTGTCTGAGGAACATTCAGTAGTCTACCATTTTAAAAGCCTACAGATGGAAAAAGAACAGAAAGGCCTGCGCATCCTGTTCCTGCAGATGCTCCCAACTATCACCTCTGTTGACAACATTTTGATCAGGCACAGCACTTCACAGGGGATGATGTCCCAAAGAAACGAAACACCAACAAACTACACAGATCACCAGCATGCAAGGGTTAATGTGCGCAGCTCGACTGCACTGTATTCGGCTTGGATCGTGACAATTTTTCTGACTTGTTGACTTGACCTCCAAGCGAGGCTGGAAGGACGCCCAGCCATGTCATCACTCAGCTGGGTAGTTTGGCCCAGCCGTCACAGGGCCCGTAGAGGAAGAGAAGACAGGAACCAGGGACTGGGAGGGGTGACAAGGATTGGAGGGGACAGGGCCAGTCCCTTTCTGAATCACCCTCTTGTACCCAGCTGCCAGACTGACATGGGCATGCGTTCCAAATGGCACTCTATTACCTATATAGTGCACTACTTTAACCAGGGCTCTATATAGTGCACTACTTTTAACCAGGGCTCTATGATGATTTATAGGGATTAGGGTACCATTTGGGACACTCATAGAAATGTTTGGCTCATTCATTGGCAGAGAATTACCAGTCTGAGGGGTACTGATGAACAGACATGGCAGACCCTCCTCCGACCAGTGCCAATAGTGGTGGGTCCCCCATGAAGGGGTCAGTGGGAGCATAGCTCTTTTCTCTGGGCTGAATATCATCTGAGGAGGCTATTTAAACGGTAGCCTACTGAATCAAATTAAATGAAAGGCTATGTTCTGATGTTCTAATGTTCTATTTTCTGATGCTTTGATATTCTGTGTTATGATGTTCTGTGTTTTTAATTTTTTTTAAATAACATCCATACATAAACAAAAGTGTGTTATGTGTTCTATGTAGGTTCCTGTGGGCACAGAACCAGATGGTATGAACATCTTGGGCCTGGTTCTCTTTGCCATGGTGTTCGGGGTGGCACTGAGGAAGCTGGGAGAGGAGGGGGAGGAGCTCATACGCTTCTTCAACGCTTTCAATGAAGCCACCATGGTACTGGTGTCCTGGATCATGTGGTGAGTGACCTTAAACAACCCAGATCATGTGATTAGCCTCTCCTGGTTCCCAAGACTATTTCCAAGGGAAAACAAGAGGAGCTTCTGATGGCTCACTAGATAAAGTCTGTACTGTTTATTCCTTAAGAACTGCAGGAGGTGTTGTAGCCTGCTGACGCTATGCATTTGACACTGAAATGAGAAGCTACTTTTTGACTGGGAAGCTGCCTACTTATGTTGAATCAAATTAAACATTTAATTACATTTCTGATAAATGTTTTAGCTTTTCCTTTCATATAAATCTGCAGCAAAAATAAATATTCTGTTAGTCATCACCTCACCAAATGGTATACTTTCGATATTTCTCCTACCTCAGGTACGTCCCGTTCGGCATCATGTTCCTGGTGGGTAGTAAGATTGTGGAAATGGAGGATGTGGTTCTGTTGGTGACCAGTCTGGGGAAATACATATTCGCCTCTGTCCTGGGTCATATCATCCACGGGGGGGTCGTCCTGCCTCTCATCTACTTTGGGTTCACACGCAAGAACCCCTTCAGCTTCCTGTCCGGCCTCATCACGCCCTTCACCACCGCCTTTGCCACCTGCTCCAGGTAGGCCTCTGTTACTGTATCCCTTCACCAGTCCAGGTACTATCCCTCCACCAGTCTAGGTACTATCCCTCCACCAGTACTATCCCTCTGCCTGTCCAGGTACTATCCCTCTGCCTGTCCGGGTACTATCCCTCTGCCTGTCCGGGTACTATCCCTCTGCCTGTCCGGGTACTATCCCACTGCCTGTCCGGGTACTATCCCTCTGCCTGTCCGGGTACTATCCCTCTGCCTGTCCGGGTACTATCCCTCTGCCTGTCCGGGTACTATCCCTCTGCCTGTCCGGGTACTAGGTATTCCTCCGCCTACCTGTCTAGGGAAGACGTGACAACATAATAATCTAGAGGCAAAAGAAACGCACACCAATTTAGGCGAGGTGCTGGTTAGCGGAGTAGAACGCTTGAAAAACGTTTCGACAGACAAGCTGTCTTCATCAGGGTATAATGACAAACACTGCAGGGTGACTCGTTTATATAATGTCAAAGGATATCATTGGTTAATTCTCAGATATAGAAATAACATATCAAAAACATGAATGGATAGCATACAATCATAGATACAATTTGGCTACATAGGCCTACAACATTTGCAATAATCACAAGAATGGCTTCAGATCAAAGTACATTGAGACCGGAGGGAGCAAGAGTCTTTAAATTAAAGATCCAGGCAGCCTCTCGTTTTAACAATAAATTGTCGAGGTCACCCCCTCTCCTAGGGAGGGTGACATGTTCGATACCAATATAACGTAGTGACGAAATCGAGTGGTTTGCTTCCAAAAAGTGGGCCGTAACTGGGTAAATCGAGTTTTATCACCTAATGGTGCTACGATGCTCCGAGATTCGTACCTTTTAATTCGAGCTTTGTTTTACCCACATCATTTTTACCACAAGGACAAGTTATAAGATAAATAACTGCCTTAGTGGAGCACGTAATAACACCTTTGATTGGGATCTGTTTCCCTGTTTGGGGGTGTTTTGAAGGATCTACATTTAGAAGTGCCATTGCATTGAGCACAGCCATTAGATGTTGTGTAGGGATATCTTGGGGTGGTAAAATCAGAGTTTACCAATTGATCTCTGAAATTTCTGCCCCGCGAGAATACGATCAAGGGAGGCTCCGAAACCACATTACTGATACTGTCATCGGAGCATAGAATGTGCCAACGATTCCCTTAATTTGTTCAGAGCACTTTGAATAGCAGGTAGTTAGAATGCTTTTTTTTTTTGCGAGACTGTCCTTGAAAAAGATCATGTCTTGGTTTGTTTTGAATTTTCTCAATGGCAGTATTAATCTGACCATTTTTGTACCCCCTCTCCTTGAATTTTCTTTGTGTCTCAGCCATATTTCTGTCCAAATCTGATTGTTTTTTGCAAATTCTTTTGATTGGACAGAATTGGTTGTAGGGCAGACTGTTTTTCAAGGGAAGCGGGTGACAACTATCAGCCCTCAAACTGTTATGATCAGTAGGTTTCCTGTAAAGATCAGTGTATAGAACATTATCCTCACACAGGATCAGAAGATCAAGAAAACTGATTTGACGTGTATCAGATTGCATAGTAAATCTCAGATGCTCAGAACAGGAGTTAAGAAAAGCATGGAACGCCTGGAGCTGTTTTGCATCACCCCTCCATTGAAAAAAAATATCATCAATATGCCGTTTCCAAATAATGATGTTATGCAAGAAATTTTTTTTTTGAGAGGATTGAAAATGGCCTGTTTCTCCATGTAGCCCACATACAAATTAGCATAGTTAGGAACCATGGGGGATCCCATAGCAGTACCCTTCGTCTGAATAAAGAAATCACTTAGGAACATGAAGTAGTTGTGTGTGAGTACTATTTCAGCCAGTGTTATAATGCAGCACTGGAAGGTAGTTCATTAGAGTCACGATGCAGAAGAAAATGTTCCATAGCTTCAATACTGCCCTTGTGTGGAATATTTGTGTATAATGACTCAACATCAAAAGTTGTCAGGGAGAGGATCAAGACATTCAATAATAGAGATCATACTGCTGGTGAAATGGGGCAGTGGGGTCACTTCTGAGTTTCTTGTAAAAGGTGTTGTCAAACAGTTGTCTATGACACTCATTTACATAAACAGTCCTATCCATGAGTACAACCGACCCACCCTTATCAGCAGGGAGGGTAAGGACCGACGTATCAGATTGTACCACCGACCCACCCTTATCAGCAGGGAGGGTAAGGACCGACGTATCAGATTGTACCACCGACCCACCCTTATCAGCAGGGAGGGTAAGGACTGACGTATCAGATTGTACAACCGACCCACCCTTATCAGCAGGGAGGGTAAGGACTGACGTATCAGATTGTACCACCGACCCACCCTTATCAGCAGGGAGGGTAAGGACTGACGTATCGGATTGTACCACCGACCCACCCTTATCAGCAGGGAGGGTAAGGACTGACGTATCGGATTGTACCACCGACCCACCCTTATCAGCAGGGAGGGTAAGGACTGACGTATCAGATTGTACCACCGACCCACCCTTATCAGCAGGGAGGGTAAGGACTGACGTATCAGATTGTACCACCGACCCACCCTTATCAGCAGGGAGGGTAAGGACTGACGTATCAGATTGTACCACCGACCCACCCTTATCAGCAGGGAGGGTAAGGACTGACGTATCGGACAGTACCACCGACCCACCCTTATCAGCAGGGAGGGTAAGGACTGACATATCAGATTGTACTACCGACCCACCCTTATCAGCAGGGAGGGTAAGGACTGACGTATCAGATTGTACAACCGACCCACCCTTATCAGCAGGGGGGTAAGGACTGACGTATCAGATTGTACCACCGACCCACCCTTATCAGCAGGGAGGGTAAGGACTGACGTATCAGATTGTACAACCGACCCACCCTTATCAGCAGGGAGGGTAAGGACTGACGTATCGGATTGTAAATCAAGCAAAGCTTGTTTTTCATTCTTAGGTAAATTATGGAAGATATGTACTCCTGTTTGTTCTTAAGGAGATGAACAACATCTTTTTCAACAAGTCTGCAATATGTCTCCATAGATTGATTGCGATTGGCTGGAGGTACAAAATAACTCTTCTAAAAGGAGTCAGAGTATGTGCAGGTGAGCAACCTACATGTTCAGTAGAAATATCACGATTACGGGAGCTAAAGTATTGCCTTAAATGGATGTTTACCTTAACATCGAAATCGTTGCACTGAGATACAACAGATAACCCTTTATTAAGCAAGGAGACATGGGCAGGGCTCAATATCTTGCTTGATAAATTGAAGACACTCAGTCTCGTGGGTTCTGGAACCGTGTGAACGGTCCCCTCTGCCTCTGGTAGTTGTTTGTTCTTACCCCGTCGGGAGCAGCATCTCGTCGGTGCGCCTGTCTGCGGCCACCTCCGCGCTTCCGTCGGCCCAGTCTCTCGTTGGATAAAAAACTGTCACTGGAAGCAGATGAGGCGCTGGTTGTAGTGTTGGTCAGACGGGGGTGGATAGAAGGAAGCAGATGAGGCGCTGGTTGTAGTGTTGGTCAGACGGGGGTGGATAGAAGGAAGCAGATGAGGCGCTGGTTGTAGTGTTGGTCAGACGGGGGTGGATAGAAGGAAGCAGATGAGGCGCTGGTTGTAGTGTTGGTCAGACGGGGGTGGATAGAAGGAAGCAGATGAGGCGCTGGTTGTAGTGTTGGTCAGACGGGGGTGGATAGAAGGAAGCAGATGAGGCGCTGGTTGTAGTGTTGGTCAGACGGGGGTGGATAGAAGGAAGCAGATGAGGCGCTGGTTGTAGTGTTGGTCAGACGGGGGTGGATAGAAGGAAGCAGATGAGGCGCTGGTTATAGTGTTGGTCAGACGGGGGTGGATAGAAGGAAGCAGATGAGGCGCTGGTTATAGTGTTGGTCAGACGGGGGTGGATAGAAGGAAGCAGATGAGGTGCTGGTTGTAGTGTTGGTCAGACAGGGGTGGATAGAAGGAAGCAGATGAGGCGCTGGTTGTAGTGTTGGTCAGACGGGGGTGGATAGAAGGAAGCAGATGAGGCGCTGGTTATAGTGTTGGTCAGACGGGGGTGGATAGAAGGAAGCAGATGGGCGCTGGTTATAGTGTTGGTCAGACGGGGGTGGATAGAAGGAAGCAGATGAGGCGCTGGTTGTAGAGCGTTGGTCAGACGGGGGTGGATAGAAGGAAGTAGATGAGGCGCTGGTTGTAGAGCGTTGGTCAGACGGGGGTGGATAGGAGGAAGCAGATGAGGCGCTGGTTGTAGAGCGTTGGTCAGACGGGGGTGGATAGAAGGAAGTAGATGAGGCGCTGGTTGTAGAGCGTTGGTCAGACGGGGGTGGATAGAAGGAAGTAGATGAGGCGCTGGTTGTAGAGTGTTGGTCAGACGGGGGTGGATAGAAGGAAGCAGATGAGGCGCTGGTTGTAGTGTTGGTCAGACGGGGGTGGATAGAAGGAAGCAGATGAGGTGCTGGTTGTAGAGTGTTGGTCAGACGGGGGTGGATAGAAGGAAGCAGATGAGGCGCTGGTTGTGGAGCGTTGGTCAGACGGGGGTGGATAGAAGGAAGCAGATGAGGCGCTGGTTGTAGAGTGTTGGTCAGACGGGGGTGGATAGAAGGAAGCAGATGAGGCGCTGGTTGTGGAGCGTTGGTCAGACGGGGGTGGATAGAAGGAAGCAGATGGGCGCTGGTTGTAGTGTTGGTCAGACGGGGGTGGATAGGAGGAAGCAGATGAGGCGCTGGTTGTAGTGTTGGTCAGACGGGGGTGGATAGAAGGAAGCAGATGAGGTGCTGGTTGTAGTGTTGGTCAGACAGGGGTGGATAGAAGGAAGCAGATGAGGCGCTGGTTGTAGTGTTGGTCAGACGGGGGTGGATAGAAGGAAGCAGATGAGGCGCTGGTTGTAGAGCGTTGGTCAGACGGGGGTGGAAAGGAAGAAGCAGATGAGGCGCTGGTTGTAGAGCGTTGGTCAGACGGGGGTGGATAGAAGGAAGCAGATGAGGTGCTGGTTGTAGAGCGTTGGTCAGACGGGGGTGGATAGAAGGAAGCAGATGCGGCGCTGGTTGTAGAGCGTTGGTCAGACGGGGGTGGATAGAAGGAAGCAGATGAGGCGCTGGTTGTAGAGCGTTGGTCAGACGGGGGTGGATAGGAAGAAGCAGATGAGGCGCTGGTTGTAGAGCGTTGGTCAGACGGGGTGGATAGAAGGAAGCAGATGAGGCGCTTCAAAGTCATCTTGTTTGGGTCTTTGACCAGTGTCAGGAAGATAATTATCATTCGGCATCGTTTAAGAGCTTTTTGCATAAGATTCAGATCAGCTCAAACATACAAAGCAGCCAATCAATGTATACACATTAACAAACCAGTGTGACCTGGTTACCCAGTAAATCCCTCCACTTCTGTGAACCCAGTGTGACCTGATTACCCAGTAAATCCCTAACCCAGTGTGACCTGATTACCCAGTAAATCCCTAACCCAGTGTGACCTTATTACCCAGTAAATCCCTCCACTTCAGTGAACCCAGTGTGACCTGATTACCCAGTAAATCCCTCCACTTCTGTGAACCCAGTGTGACCTGATTACCCAGTAAATCCCTCCACTTCTGTGAACCCAGTGTGACCTGATTACCCAGTAAATCCCTCCACTTCAGTGAACCCAGTGTGACCTGATTACCCAGTAAATCCCTCCACTTCTGTGAACCCAGTGTGACCTGATTACCCAGTAAATCCCTCCACTTCTGTGAACCCAGTGTGACCTGATTACCCAGTAAATCCCTCCACTTCTGTGAACCCAGTGTGACCTGATTACCCAGTAAATCCCTCCACTTCTGTGAACCCAGTGTGACCTGATTACCCAGTAAATCCCTCCACTTCTGTGAACCCAGTGTGACCTGATTACCCAGTAAATCCCTCCACTTCTGTGAACCCAGTGTGACCTGATTACCCAGTAAATCCCTCCACTTCTGTGAACCCAGTGTGACCTGATTACCCAGTAAATCCCTCCACCTCTATGAACCCAGTCCATTAGCAGTGCATTGCTAGCAGGCTTTGTCTCCAAGGCTACACCCCACCCTATTCCCTCTATAGTGCACTACTTTTGACTAGAGCCTGAACATACACCTGGGCTCTGGTCAAAAGTAGTGCCATTTGGGACACAAACATTGTCTCCAAGTATCCTCTGCTGTAAGTAACCTGCTGTAAGTAGCCTGCTGTAAGTAACCTAAACCTTTGGCTGAGTTGTTCCAACCTCAATCTTTAGACCCTGGACCCCACCACCTCTCTATCTAATCCATGGGGATCCAGGACATTCCTGGAGGGTCTTTACCATAGAAATAGAATGAGTAGAAGGGATGGTAACCTCTGACTTCTATTCATTCTAGTTCTGTGGTCTTTACCCTCTCTCTGTATGGAAGGGTTTTGGTTTAAGTTACACTACAATATGTTTTTCGGGTGGCTATCTCTCGTTCTCATTCTCTCTCTATTTCTCTCCCTCTCTCCCCTTCCTTCTCTTGCTATTCAATACATCTTCACTTGCAGAATACTCATGTAAATATTGTCAAAGCAGAGGAACTGAAGTTGCTAGTAAAGTACTGTAAAATGTTCCAGATTAATATGCTGTAATTTAACCACTGTATCTTACTGGTCCCTCCCTCCCTCCCTCCACCCCTCCCCCTCTCTCTCCTCAGCTCGGCGACCCTGCCCTCCATGATGAAGTGTGTAGAGGAGAACAACGGAGTGGACAAGCGGATCAGTCGTTTCATCCTTCCCATCGGAGCCACCGTCAACATGGACGGGGCGGCCATCTTCCAGTGCGTCGCGGCTGTCTTCATCGCTCAGCTCAACAACATAGAGCTCAACGCCGGTCAGATCTTCACCATCCTGTGAGTGGGGTGGGGTCAGAAGGAATGGTGGGTGGGGTCAGAAGGAATGGTGGAATGGTGGGTGGCGAAAGAAGGGATGGTGGGTGGGGTCAGAAGGGATGGTGGGTGGCGACAGAAGGGATGGTGGGTGGGGTCAGAAGGGATGGTGGGTGGGGTCAGAAGGGATGGTGGGTGGGGTCAGAAGGAAGGGTGGGTGGGGTCAGAAGGAAGGGTGGGTGGGGTCAGAAGGAAGGGTGGGTGGCGTCAGAAGGAAGGGTGGGTGTCGACAGAAGGAAGGGTGGGTGGGGTCAGAAGGAAGGGTGGGTGGGGTCAGAAGGAAGGGTGGGTGGGGTCAGAAGGAATGGTGGGTGGGGTCAGAAGGAAGGGTGGGGTCAGAAGGAAGGGTGGGTGGGGACAGAAGGAATGGTGGGTAGGGGGTTTGCAAAATTCCCAGGTTTTTCAGAAATTCCAGTTGGAAGATTCCCGGGAATCAGGAGGGAATAAGCCAGAAATCCAGATTCCTACAACCTGGGAAATTTGGGAAAGTTAGTGGAATTTTGCAACCCTATGTCTGATGCTCTGACAATGTATCACATGCAGTGGCTCTGTTCCCACAGTGTGACAGCCACAGCATCCAGTGTGGGCGCAGCAGGCATCCCAGCCGGGGGTATCATCACCATTGCCATCATCCTGGAGGCTATCGGCCTGCCCACCAACGACCTGTCACTCATGCTGGCCGTCGACTGGATCGTGTAAGTAACACATGTACAGTATAGAGAACCAATACAGCAAGCACACATGGACACACACACACGGACAGACATAAACACACGCACACACAGACAAGCATACACACACGTACACAGACAAGCACACACACACAGACAAGCACACACACACGTACACAGACAAGCACACACACACAGACAAGCACACACACACACATGGACAGACACACACACGCAGACAAGCACACAGACACATTTCTGTATATATGCATGGTCATGCGCACACACGCACAAACACACACAGACACAAACACACACGCATAGACACACTCTTAATGTACTCACTCATTTTGGCCAGCTGCTATATCAAAATATCAGACGTTCATTCCAGTAACATACAGTAGACCTGTACAGTAGACCTATACAGTAGACCTGTACAGTAGACCTGTCAGTGCAGTAGACCTATACAGTAGACCTATACAGTAGACCTGTATAGTAGACCTATACAGTAGACCTATACAGTAGACCTGTACAGTAGACCTGTACAGTAGACCTATACAGTAGACCTGTACAGTAGACCTATACAGTAGACCTGTACAGTAGACCTATACAGTAGACCTGTACAGTAGACCTGTACAGTAGACCTATACAGTAGACCTATACAGTAGACCTATACAGTAGACCTGTACAGTAGACCTGTACAGTAGACCTATACAGTAGACCTGTACAGTAGACCTGTACAGTAGACCTATACAGTAGACCTAGTACAGTAGACCTGTACAGTAGACCTATACAGTAGACCTGTACAGTAGACCTATACAGTAGACCTGTACAGTAGACAGTAGACCTGTACAGTAGACCTGTACAGTAGACAGTAGACCTATACAGTAGACAGTAGACCTATACAGTAGACCTGTACAGTAGACCTATACAGTAGACCTGTACAGTAGACAGTAGACCTATACAGTAGACCTGTACAGTAGACCTATACAGTAGACCTGTACAGTAGACAGTAGACCTATACAGTAGACCTGTACAGTAGACAGTAGACCTATACAGTAGACCTGTACAGTAGACCTGTACAGTAGACAGTAGACCTATACAGTAGACCTGTACAGTAGACCTGTATAGTAGACAGTAGACCTGTACAGTAGACCTGTACAGTAGACCTGTATAGTAGACAGTAGACCTATACAGTAGACCTGTACAGTAGACCTGTACAGTAGACCTGTACAGTAGACCTATACCGTAGACCTGTACAGTAGACCTATACCGTAGACCTGTACAGTAGACCTGTACAGTAGACCTGTACAGTAGACCTGTACAGTAGACCTATACAGTAGACCTGTACAGTAGACCTGTACAGTAGACCTGTACAGTAGACAGTAGACCTATACAGTAGACGGTACAGTAGACCTGTACAGTAGACAGTAGACCTATACAGTAGACCTGTACAGTAGACAGTAGACCTGTACAGTAGACCTGTACAGTAGACCTATACAGTAGACCTGTACAGTAGACCTGTACAGTAGACCTGTACAGTAGACCTGTACAGTAGACAGTAGACCTATACAGTAGACCTGTACAGTAGACCTGTACAGTAGACAGTAGACCTATACAGTAGACCTGTACAGTAGACAGTAGACCTATACAGTAGACCTGTACAGTAGACCTTACAGTAGACCTGTACAGTAGACAGTAGACCTATACAGTAGACCTGTACAGTAGACAGTAGACCTATACAGTAGACCTGTACAGTAGACCTGTACAGTAGACCTATACAGTAGACCTATACAGTAGACCTGTACAGTAGACCTGTACAGTAGACAGTAGACCTATACAGTAGACCTGTACAGTAGACCTGTACAGTAGACCTGTATAGTAGACAGTAGACCTGTACAGTAGACCTGTACAGTAGACCTGTATAGTAGACAGTAGACCTATACAGTAGACAGTAGACCTGTACAGTAGACAGTAGACATGTGCAGTAGACAGTAGACCTGTACAGTAGACAGTAGACCTGTACAGTAGACAGTAGACCTGTACAGTAGACCTGTACAGTAGACAGTAGACCTATACAGTAGACAGTAGACCTATACAGTAGACCTGTACAGTATACAGTAGACCTGTACAGTAGACAGTAGACCTGTACAGTAGACCTGTATAGTAGACCTGTACAGTAGACCTGTATAGTAGACAGTAGACCTGTACAGTAGACCTGTACAGTAGACAGTAGACCTGTACAGTAGACCTGTACAGTAGACAGTAGACCTGTACAGTAGACCTGTACAGTAGACAGTAGACCTGTACAGTAGACCTGTACAGTAGACAGTAGACCTGTACAGTAGACCTGTACAGTAGACAGTAGACCTGTACAGTAGACCTGTACAGTAGACAGTAGACCTGTACAGTAGACCTATACAGTAGACAGTAGACCTATACAGTAGACCTGTACAGTAGACCTGTACAGTAGACAGTAGACCTGTACAGTAGACAGTAGACCTGTACAGTAGACAGTAGACCTATACAGTAGACCTGTACAGTAGACAGTAGACCTGTACAGTAGACAGTAGACCTGTACAGTAGACAGTAGACCTATACAGTAGACCTGTACAGTAGACAGTAGACCTGTACAGTAGACAGTAGACAGTAGACCTGTACAGTAGACCTGTACAGTAGACAGTAGACCTGTACAGTAGACAGTAGACCTGTACAGTAAACCTGCCGGACCTCTGGCAGTCTCTATGGGGTACCACAGGGTTCAATTCTTGGGCCAACTCTTTTCTCTGTATACATCAATGATGTCGCTCTTGCTGCTGGTGAATCTCTGATCCACCTCTACACAGACGACACCATTCTGTATACTTCTGGCCCTTCTTTGGACACTGTTAACAACCCTCCAGACGAGCTTCAATGCCATACAACTCTCCTTCCGTGGTCTCTAACTGCTCCTAAATACAAGTAAAACTAAATGCATGCTCTTCAACCGATCGCTGCCTGCACCTGCCCAACTGTCCAGCATCACATCTCTGGATGGTTCTGTCTTAGAATTTGTGGACAACTACAAATACCTAGGTGTCTGGTTAGACTGTAAACTCTCCTTCCAGACTCACATCAAACATCTCCAATCCAAAGTTAAATCTAGAATTGGCTTCCTATTTCGCAACAAAGCATCCTTCACTCATGCTGCCAAACATACCCTCGTAAAACTGACCATCCTACCAATCCTCGACTTCGGCGATGTCATTTACAAAATAGCCTCCAATACTCTACTCAACAAGCTGGATGCAGTCTATCACAGTGCCATCCGTTTTGTCACCAAAGCCCCATATACTACCCACCACTGCGACCTGTACACTCTCGTTGGCTGGCATTCGCTTTATAATCGTCGCCAAACACATTGGCTCCAGGTCATCTACAAGACCCTGCTAGGTAAAGTCCCCCCTTATCTCCGCTCACTGGTCACCATAGCAGCACCCACCTGTAGCACGCGCTCCAGCAGGTATATCTCTCTGGTCACCCCTAAAACTCCTCCTTTGGTCGTCTCTCCTTCCAGTTCTCTGCTGCCAATGACTGGAACGAACTACAAAAATCTCTGAAACTGGAAACACTTATCTCCCTCACTAGCTTTAAGCACCAGCTGTCAGAGCAGCTCACAGATCACTGCACCTGTACATAGCCCATCAAAAAATTAGCCCAAACTACTACCTCTTCCCTACTGTATTTATTTATTTTGCTCCTTTGCACCATATTATTTATATTTTAACTTTGAACTTTCTTCAAATAACAAATCTACCATTCCAGTGTTTTACTTGCTATACTGTATTTACTCTGCCACCATGGCCTTTTTTGCCTTATGTCACATCATTTGCTCACATTGTATATAGTCTTATTTTTCTACTATATTATTGATTATATGTCGTTTTACTCCATGTGTAACTCTGTGTTTTTGTATGTTGTCGAACTGCTTTGCTTTATCTTGGCCAGGTCGCAATTGTAAATGAGAACTTGTTCTCAACTTGCCTACCTGGTTAAATAAAGGTGAAATAAAATAAATAAAATAAAAAGACAGTAGACCTGTACAGTAGACCTAGACGGTAGACCTGTACAGTAGACCTGTACAGTAGACAGTAGACCTGTACAGTAGACCTAGACAGTAGACCTGTACAGTAGACCTGTACAGTAGACAGTAGACCTGTACAGTAGACCTAGACAGTAGACCTGTACAGTAGACAGTAGACCTGTACAGTAGACCTGTACAGTAGACCTAGACAGTAGACCTGTACAGTAGACAGTAGACCTGTACAGTAGACCTAGACAGTAGACCTGTACAGTAGACAGTAGACCTGTACAGTAGACCTGTACAGTAGACCTAGACAGTAGACCTGTACAGTAGACAGTAGACCTGTACAGTAGACAGTAGACCTGTACAGTAGACCTGTACAGTAGACCTAGACAGTAGACCTGTACAGTAGACAGTAGACCTGTACAGTAGACCTGTACAGTAGACCTAGACAGTAGACCTGTACAGTAGACAGTAGACCTGTACAGTAGACAGTAGACAGTAGACCTGTACAGTAGACCTGTACAGTAGACAGTAGACAGTAGACCTGTACAGTAGACAGTAGACCTGTACAGTAGACCTGTACAGTAGACAGTAGACCTGTACAGTAGACAGTAGACCTGTACAGTAGACCTGTACAGTAGACAGTAGACCTGTACAGTAGGCAGTAGACCTGTACAGTAGACCTGTACAGTAGATAGTAGACTGTAGACCTGTACAGTAGACTGTAGACCTGTACAGTAGACTGTAGACCTGTACAGTAGACCTGTACAATAGGCAGTAGACAGTAGACCTGTACAGTAGACCTGTACAGTAGACAGTAGACCTGTACAGTAGACCTGTACAGTAGACAGTAGACCTGTACAGTAGACCTGTACAGTAGACCTGTACAGTAGACAGTAGACCTGTACAGTAGACCTGTACAGTAGACAGTAGACCTGTACAGTAGACCTGTACAGTAGACAGTAGACCTGTACAGTAGACCTGTACAGTAGATAGTAGACTGTAGACCTGTACAGTAGACTGTAGACCTGTACAGTAGGCAGTAGACAGTAGACCTGTACAGTAGACTGTACAGTAGACAGTAGACCTGTACAGTAGACCTGTACAGTAGACAGTAGACCTGTACAGTAGACAGTAGACCTGTACAGTAGACAGTAGACCTGTACAGAAATAGATGTGTTCTGCATAGCAACTAGGGTTATGTTACATTAGATGTATGCTAACAGTTAAAGAGGGCTCCTGATTCATCATAGCAACTAGGGTTATGTTACATTAGATGTATGCTAACCGTTAAAGAGGGCTCCTGATTCATCATAGCAACTAGGGTTATGTTACATTAGATGTATGCTAACAGTTAAAGAGAGCTCCTGATTCATCATAGCAACTAGGGTTATGTTACATTAGATGTATGCTAACCGTTAAAGAGGGCTCCTGATTCATCATATCAACTAGGGTTATGTTACATTAGATGTATGCTAACCGTTAAAGAGGGCTCCTGATTCATCATATCAACTAGGGTTATGTTACATTAGATGTATGCTAACCGTTAAAGAGAGCTCCTGATTCATCATATCAACTAGGGTTATGTTACATTAGATGTATGCTAACCGTTAAAGAGAGCTCCTGATTCATCATAGCAACTAGGGTTATGTTACATTAGATGTATGCTAACAGTTAAAGAGAGCTCCTGATTCATCATATCAACTAGGGTTATGTTACATTAGATGTATGCTAACCGTTAAAGAGAGCTCCTGATTCATCATATCAACTAGGGTTATGTTACATTAGATGTATGCTAACCGTTAAAGAGGGCTCCTGATTCATCATATCAACTAGGGTTATGTTACATTAGATGTATGCTAACCGTTAAAGAGGGCTCCTGATTCATCATATCAACTAGGGTTATGTTACATTAGATGTATGCTAACAGTTAAAGAGAGCTCCTGATTCATCTTAGCAGACTTGATTTACTGCTTAGCTTCTGACAAAAAGTATCCTAATAAATTGTGTGTGTTTGGGTGTGTACGTGTGTATGTGTGCGTATGTACATGTACTTATGTGCGTGTGTGTTTGCAGGGACCGCACCACCACCGTAGTGAACGTGGAGGGAGACGCCCTGGGGGCGGGGATCCTCCACCACATCAACCAACAGGAGATGAAGAAACAACAGCACCTGGGGGAGGAGCTAGCGGAGGTCCTGGTGGAAGCGGTAGCCAACGCCCAGGCTGACGAGGAGACCTCCCCGCTCGTCACGCACCAAACCCTGGGTTCAGCGGGCGACCAATCCCCCAGGGAGACCGCGGAAGCCATTGAGTCTGTCCTGTGAACTCGTAAAACAACTGTGAATTCGGTCTCTATGGTTACAATCAGTGGTGGCTGGTGGCACTTCAATTCGGAGGACGGACTCATAGCAAGGCCTGGAACGAAATTAATGGAATGATATCAAAACACATCAAATATATGGTTTTCTTTGTGTTTGATGTAATTACATTCACTCCATTCCAGACATTATTATTAGCCGTCCTCCCCTCACCAGCCTCCTCTGGTGTCTAAGGTTACGATGCTGCTGCTGCTACTCCTGACACACAACCGAGTCAACCGAATCGACTGTGAATCGACTCTGAATCAACTCTGACCACCTTCACCATACCTCTTAAAACAGTTCATAAGTCATTTCACTTCTAGGAAAAAAGTGCCCTAGATAAAGTTCTCGTGAGGTGACGTCATGTTTGTTTTATATTGTGGTACTTCCTATTTGGAGTATTGTAAAAGTGTATTTAAAAGCCACAAGAAGGTTAGCCTCGCCCTTTAGAATGAATCTTGCTCAAATTGAATCCAGGCTGCTTTCTGGTTTTGTGAGAGTGGTCTGTTAGACATAGAATCTAAAAAAGGGAATCTCTCCTAACCGTGACGTGGCTGTGACCTCACAAGGCAGATAGGAAGGAGAATCATTTACTAACTGACCTGGAGGTTTTTGTTTGTTTTCTGTCGATAGTCAACCCAGAACGTGAAACATTAACCCCTCGAATGACAAAAGTCTCTCAAATATTTTGGGTAAATATTGAGGAAGAGCCACAGTTGACCTTCTGTTTATGTATTAGAACCTACTGACCCAATGGCCTGCTATGGTGCCTGTATCTAATATTGGATTTAGGACCATAAGGATCTGTGTTGATATAGTGCAGGTTCAATTAGGGCAAATCCTAACTTCTACTTAAGTTTAATTTTCACTTTGTCTCACATTGACATCAATGCATGACTAAGTGGACATTTGCCTTAAATGGAAGTTACAGTAGGATTTACCCCTTGGGCAATGCATGGAAAGATGGTGGTGAGCACACTCCATTTACTGAACTGTTAAAGTGCAGACTGAGGCCAACAAGGGCTGTCCTATCCTTCTATTGTTGTGAGAATATATGTTGCCTCCATCAGTGATGTCCCAGACCCTTGCTACTATGGGTTTCATTTACTGAAGAAACCAAAACATATGTTCTTTGGAACTTTTTCTTTTTGAATTGAGAGGAAGGATGGTTAGACGGGCTGTGTTACAAATGGTACCCTGTTCCCTATATAGTGCACTTCTTTTAACCTGAGCCCGGCACCGTGTTCCATATATAGTGCACTACATTTTGCCCCATAGGGCTGCTGGTTAACAAGCATTGCACTATGTAAGGAATAGCCATTTGGGACGACACATGGGCATTGATAAAGGCATGCTCTCATTATTGACTGCTAATAGTATTTATCTATATCCCTGGACATGAAGGAAACTGCCAAAGTTGTTAGAGCAGCCTTTTCCTGTTGCTAGATACATCTATGGGATACGTGTATGTTTTACGAATGACTAAAATGTACAAAATAATGATCATATTACAGCAATGGCATAGTTGTTCTGCTGCCACCTAGTGATGGCATGGTGTAGTGGTTCTGCTGCCACCTAGTGATGGCATGGTGTAGTGGTTCTGCTGCCACCTAGTGATGGCATGGTGTAGTGGTTCTGCTGCCACCTAGTGATGGCATGGTGTAGTGGTTCTGCTGCCACCTAGTGGTGGCATGGTGTAGTGGTTCTGCTGCCACCTAGTGGTGGCATGGTGTAGTGGTTCTGCTGCCACCTAGTGATGGCATGGTGTAGTGGTTCTGCTGCCACCTAGTGGTGGCATGGTGTGGCGAAGTGGTTCTGCTGCTACCTAGTGGTGGCGTGGTGTAGTGGTTCTGCTGCCACCTTGTGGTGGCGTGGCTCAATGTTTTGAGTTCTGTCATGAGAATGGAGCAAGCACGTGAAAGTACAGCGTTTTCATTTAATTTGTTCCTATATGGGCCAATGTGGCCTAGTTTATCTGGTCAAATTGATTTCTTATTTCTTTGTAATGAATCACTATTGCTGTTTGCTAGAAATGATTTACTCTGATTTATGGGGGAAATTATGTTGCACTAACTCACTAATGTACCAACTCTGTTCCAATTCCACTTCTACTCAGACTAATCGTTTGTTGAAGCAGTTTTTAGCAAGGACAATTATGTTATTAACTGTTTTATACATAATTGTATGCACCCTGATTTGTAAGGATCTTTGGGAATTCTTTAAACTCTAAACATGTCCTTAAAAATGTGAAAAGTTTGCCAGTCTGTCATTGGAATACTGTGGCTCTACGTAGTTTGACAGTGAATGATGTCTTTTTTGGAAAACAGAAACTGGTTGTGAGAAGGAGCATTACGTTTGAATATTCTTTCTTTATTTAACATGATCATCTTTCAATCGAACAACCCTTTACTTTTATAATGCTTGTAAATCTTTTTTTCACCCTGAAGCTGACTGAATTGAAAGTATTCGTGAGAATATGTTGAAATAATCTGGAACAATCACAGATATGTACTTGAATAAGCTATATGAAGGTATTTTTATTTATTCTAATTGCGTTAACATTTTGTATAATTTGTATATTTCAAATACGATTTAGGTATTTTCTCTCAATTTCTAGTTGCCACATCTGTTCCTAACGCCTTTCTCTGATGTGGAACTATTTCTCTTACAGCCTAAAGTATGTAGCCTGGTCCAGCTCTGGTTGTGCTCTTGCCAACTCCATTGCTATAATTGTCAAGACAATCTGTTTGGCATGGCAATGAGTGGCATGACATGGTAGCACAAACAGATCTGGCACGCAGGCTAGAAAGTATGTCCTCCATTTTGTTTTGTGGTATTTTGACCAACAGGAATAACTACTATGTTTCCTGTGCAATGATGATGTCTATCTTTGTAACACAGCTGTCTCTTTTACTTGTCTCTGTCTTTTACCATTAAATATAAATGTGTGTTTCACGCAACAGAGATGATTTGCTGGTGTTTGCTGATTGTCTGAATAGCAGCCTAGTCTGTTGGTATACCAGAATCAGACTGGAGATGAGGTTAGAGGTGTACCCATGTCAAAAATACATGTTTAGGTGGGCATATAGGTAAGTCTTGGAAATCCCAGTCCTATGCTGGTACATTGTGGAAGGCAACCTGTCTGTCTAGACGGCGTTATGTGCCCCAGTGAGGCTTGGATGAAAATATGTAGTGTAAGTTCCATGGACTCACTCCGTGTACAATAATAGTGTTTAACATGATTTTTGAATGACTACCTCATCTCTGTACCCCACACATAAAATTATCTGTAAGGTTCCTCAGTCGAGCTGTGAATTTCAAACACAGATTCAACTACAAAGACCAGGGAGGTTTTCTAATGCCTCGCAAAGAAGGGCACCTATTGGTAGAGGGGTAAACATTTTTAAAAGCAGAAATTGAATATGAGCATGGTGAATATATTAATTACACTTTGGATGGTGTATCAAGACACCCAGTCACTACAAAAACAGGCGTCCTTGCTAATTCACTTGCCGGAGAGGAAGGAAACCGCTCAGGGATTTCACTATTAGGCCAATGGTGACATTAAAACAGTTACAGAGTTTAATGGCTGCGATAGGAGAAAACTGAGGATGGACCAACAACATTGTAGTTACTCCACAATACTAACCTAAATGACAGGAGGGAAAAGAAGGAAGCCTGTACAGAATAAAAATATTCCAAAACATGCATCCTGTTTGCAATAAGGCAACATTGCAAAAAATGTGGCAAAGAAATGTACTTTATGTCCTGAATACAAAGTGCCATGTTTGGGGCAAATCCAACACATCACTGAGTACCACTCTTCATATTTTCAAGCATTGTGGTGGCTGCATCATGTTATGGGTATGCTCGTCATCGGCAAGGACTGGGGAGTTTTTTTTAGGATAAAAAGAAACGGAATAGAGCTAAGCACAGACAAAAATCCTAGAGAAAAACCTGGTTCAGTTTATTTTCCTACAGACACTGGGATACAAATTCACCTTTCAGCAGGACAATAACCTAAAACACGAGGCCAAATCTACACTTGTCACGGTTGTCGTAGGGTTGAGACCAAGACGCAGCGGGAAAATGTACACATCTTTTATTAACGGACAAAGGAAAACCAAAATAAACACACGTATATAAAAAACACGACGATAACAGTCTTGTCAGGCACACACAGCTAAACAAGAACAATCTCCCACAAAATACTAACACAAACACATACCTATTTATAGGACCCTCAATCAGAGGCAACGAGAAAACACCTGCCTCCAATTGAGAGTCCAACCCCCAATTAACTAAACATTGAAATACAAATGACTAGACTGAACATAGAAATACATTAACATAGAACAGTGCCCAAAACCCGGAATAATAAATCAAACACCCTACTACTAACACCACCAGCCCGAACCACATAAAACAAATACCCCCTGCCACGTCCTGACCACACTACAATAACAAATAACCCCTATTACTGGTCAGGATGTGACAACACTGGAGATGACATTGAATGTTCCTGAGTGGTCTAGTTACAGTTTTGACTTAAATCAGCTTGAAAAGCTAAAGAATAATGTGCAAATCTTTTAGCGACTTACCCAGAAAAACGGAATATTAGTGGTTTTTTTTAAAACATTTTTAACAAATGTTCATTGTTCTTCCACTATGACATTACAGAGTGTTTTGTGTAGATCGTTGACAAAAAATGACATTCAATCCATTTTAATCCCACCGTGTAACACAACATTTTGAAAAAGTCAAGGGGTGTGAATACGTTCTGAAGGCACTGTATAATATAATAATATATGCCATTTAGCAGACGCTTTTATCCAAAGAGACTTACAGTCATACTGCATACATATTATATATGGGTGGTTCCGGGAATCAAACCCACTACCCTGGCGTTACGAGCGCTATGCTCTACCAACTTAGCTAAAATGGACCACAACAGCTACAAGTCTCTTTGTGCCTTGTTTAACGTTGCAAAGCCAATTGAGAGGTATCTCAGCCTACTACAGATGGTTGGCTCAGTGATCATGCCCCATAATCAGTTCAGTTCATTTATTAGGCCTTTTACAGGAAATTTGTCCAGCATTCAAGAGCACTATGTCAAAGACATAAAACCATCAACATTTACAGAAAACATGGCATAGATCACAACAACCACATAGAACAGATAGATATATACACAGGTAGGATATAGAACAGATAGAGATATAGAACATATAGATATATACACAGGTAGGATTAGAACAGATAGAGATATACACAGGTGGGATATAAAATAGATAGAGATATAGAACAGATATAGATATAGATTAGATAGAGATATAGAACAGATAGAGAAATACACCGGTAGGATATAGATTAGATAGAGATATAGAACAGATAGAGATATACACAGGTAGGTTATAGATTAGATAGAGCTATAGAACAGATATAGATATAGAACAGATAGAGATAGAACAGATAGCGATAAAACACAGGTAGGATATTGATTAGATAGAGATATAGAACAGATATAGATATAGAACAGATTGAGATATACACAGGTAGGATATAGAATAGATAGAGATATTTAACAGACAGAGATATAGAACAGATAGAGATAGAGATATAAAACAGATAGAGACAGAGAACAGACAGATATAGAACAGATATAAAAAAGATAGAGATATAGAACAGATATAGAACAGATAGATATAGAACAGATAGGTATAGAGATATAAAACAGATAGAGACAGAGAACAGACAGAGATATAGCACAGATAAAGATATAGAACAGACAGAGATGTAGAACCGATAGAGATATATAACAGATATAGATTTATAACAGATATAAAACAGATAGAGATATAGAACAGAGAGATAGAGAACAGATATAGAACAGATAGAGATAACGAACAGACATAGATTTAGAACAGATATAGAACTGATAGAGATATAGAACAGATATAGACATAGAACAGATATAAAACAGATAGAGATAAAGAACAGACAGAGATAAAAAAAAAACAGATATAGAACAGATACAGATATAGAACAGATAGAGATATAGAACAGATAGAGATATAGAAAAGATATAGAACAGATAAAGATATAGAACAAATAGAGATAAAGAACAGATATAGATGTTGTAAGGAGTGACGCCGGACAGCAGAAGCAGGTACGGGGAGTCAAACATTTAATCAGGGACGGACATAGAACACGACAGGAACAGCGTTAGCACACGGGTAAACTAGGACATATGACAAACATAAATCCCAAAGCATGGAACAGAGCTTGGGAACAGACAGTTAAAGGGAAGGCAAAAACACAAGTAATAGAGTTCAGCTGAGTCCAATGAGCGCAGATGCGCGCGACTGGGAAAGGCAGGTGTGCGTACTAATGGTGGCTTGATTGCGTAATCCTGGAGAGACTGGCACCCTCAAGGGGGAGGATGAGTGGGAACAGGCATGACAGTACCCCCTCTAGGGGTACCACCTGGCGTCCCACCTGGGTGAGAAAGAAAGAAAGAAAGAGAGAAAGAAAGAGAGTGAGAATTAGAGAGAGCATACTTAAAATTCATACAGGACACCGGATAAGACAGGAGAAATACTCCAGATATAACTGACCCTAGCCCCCCGACACATAAACTACTGCAGCATAAATACTGGAGGCTGAGACAGGAGGGGTCGGGAGACACTGTGGCCCCATCTGACGATACCCCCGGACAGGGCCAAACAGGCAGGATATAACCTCACCCACTTTGCCAAAGCACAGCCCCCACACCACTAGAGGGATATCTCTAACCACCAACTTACCATCCTGAGACAAGGCCGAGTATAGTCCACAAAGATCTCCGCCACGGCACAACCCAAGGGGGGGCGCCAACCCGGACAGGAAGATCACGTCAGTGACTCAACCCACTCAAGTGACGCACCCCTCCTAGGGACGGCATGGAAGAGCACCAGTAAGCCAGTGACTCAGCCCCTGTAATAGGGCGCAGGCCTCCTTACTGTCCCTAGAATTTCTAAGCAAACAGCTGGAGGCAGGGCTTTCTCCTATAGAGCTCAATTTTTATGGAATGGTCTGCCTACCCCGTTCAATTAAGTTAGAAAAATAGGAGGCAGAGAATCCCAGTGGAGAGAGGGGAACCGGCCAGGCAAAGATAGCAAGGGCGGTTTGTTGCTCCAGTGCCTTTCCGTTCACCTTCAAACTCCTGGGCCAGACTACACTCAATCATAGGACCTACTGAAGAGATGAGTCTTCAATAAAGACTTAAAGGTTGAGACCGAGTCTGCGTCTCTCACATGGGTAGGCAGACCATTCCATAAAAATTGAGCTCTATAGCAGAAAGCCCTGCCTCCAGCTGTTTGCTTAGAAATTCTAGGGACAGTAAGGAGGCCTGCGTCTTGTGACCGTAGCGTACGTGTAGGTATGTACGGCATGACCAAATCAGAAAGATAGGTAGGAGTAAGCCCATGTAATGCTTTGTAGGTTAGTAGTAAAACCTTGAAATCAGCCCTTGCCTTAACAGGAAGCCAGTGTAGAGAGGCTAGCACTGGAGTAATATGATCAAATTTTTGAGTTCTAGTCAAGATTCTAGCAGTCGTGTTTAGCACTAACTGAAGTTTATTTAGTGCTTTATCCGGGTAGCCGGAAAGTTGAGCATTGCAGTAGTCTAACCTAGAAGTGACAAAAGCATGGATATATTTTTCTGCACCATTTCTGGACAGAACGTTTCTGATTTTTGGTGGTGATCAATGGTATCAAAAGCAGCACTAAGGTCTAAGAGCATGAGGACAGATGCAGAGCCCCGGTCTGACGCCATTAAAAGGTAATTTACCACCTTCCTCAAGTGCAGTCTCAGTGCTATGATGGGGTCTAAAACCAGACTGAAGCGTTTCGTATACATTGTTTGTCTTCAGGAAGGCAGTGAGTTGCTGTGCAACAGCTTTTTCATTTTTTTTTGAGAGGAATGGGAGATTCGATATAGGCCGATAGTTTTTTATATTTTCAAGAGAGGCTTTATTCCTGCCACTTTTAGTGAGTTTGGTACACATCCGGTGGATAGAGAGACGTTTATTATGTTCAACATAGGAGGGCCAAGCACAGGAAGCAGCTCTTTCAGTAGTTTAGTTGGAATAGGGTCCAGTATGCAGCTTGAAGGTTTAGAGGCCATGATTATTTTCATCATTGTGTCAAGAGATATAGTACTAAAACACTTGAGTATCTCCCTTGATCCTAGGTCCTGGCAGAGTTGTGCAGACTCAGGACAACTGAGCATTGGAGGAATACACAGATTTAAAGAGGAGTCCGTAATTTGCTTTCTAATGATCATGATCTTTTCGTCAAAGAAGTTCATGAATTTATTACTGCTGAAGTGAGAGCCATCCTCTCTTGGGGAATGCTGCTTTTTAGTTAGCTTTGCGACAGTATCAAAAATAAATGTTGGATTGTTCTTATTTTCCTCAATTAAGTTGGAAAAATAGGATGATCGAGCAGCAGTGAGGGCTCTTCGATACTGCACGGTACTGGCTTTCCAAGCTAGTCCGAAGACTTCCAGGTTGGTGTGGCGCCATTTACGTTCCAATTTTCTGGAAGCTTGATCCAGAGCTCGGGTATTTTCTGTATACCAGGGAGCTAGTTTCTTATGACAAATGTTTTTTGTTTTTAGGGGTACGACTGCATCTAGAGTATTGTGAAAGGTTAAATTGAGTTCCTCAGTTAGGTGGTTAACTGATTTTTGTACTCTGACGTCCTCGGGTAGACGGAGGGAGTCTGGAGGAGCATCTACGAATCTTTGGGTTGTCCGAGTATTTATACCACGACTTTTGATGATCCTTGGTTGTGGTCTGAGCAGATTATTTGTTGCGATTGCAAACGTAATAAAATGGTGGTCCAATAGTCCAGGATTATGATGAAAAACATTGAGATCCACAACATTTATTCCACGGGACAAACTTGGTCCAGAGTATGACTGTGGCAGTGAGTAGGTCCGGAGACATGTTGGACAAGACCCAGTGAGTCGATGATGGCTCCGAAAGCCTTTTTGGAGTGGGTCTGTGGACTTTTTTAAATAAAACAGATAGAGATAAAGAACAGATATAGATGTAGAACTGATAGATGTAGAACAGATATAGATATAGAATATATATTAAACAGACAGAGATAAAGAACAGATATAGATATAGAACAGATAGAAATATAGAACAGATATAAAACAGATAGAGATATAGAACAGATAAATATATAGAACATATATAGAACAGATAAAGATATTGAACAAATAGAGATAAAGAACAGATATAGAACATATACAGATATAGAACAGATAGAGATATAGAACAGATAGAGATATAGAACAGATAAAGATATAGAACAAATAGAGATAAAGAACAGATATAGAACATATATAGATATAAAACAGATAGAGATATAGGACAGATAGAGAACAGATATAGATATAGGACAGCTATACAACAGATAGAGATATAGAACAGATATGAAACAGATATAGAACAGATAGAGATATAGAAGAGATACAGAACAGATAAAAAACAGATAGAAATATAGAACAGATAGCGATATAGGACAAATCAGTGGAGACCCATCATTCAGGACACCTGTTTTGAGCCCCAACTGTTTAGCTAAAACTGTTTAGCACATATGGAATCATGTAGTAACCAAAAAAGTGTTAAAGAAATCAAAATATATTTTACATTTGAGATTCTTCAAATAGCCACCCTTTGCCTTGATGACAGCTTTGCACACTCAAAGTGAAGGAAAAGCAGCCAACAAGTGCTCAGCATATGTGGGAACTCCTTCAAGACTGTTGGAAAAGCATTTCAGGTGAAGCTGGTTAAGAGAATGCCAAGAGTGTGCAAACCTGTCATTAGGCAAAGGGTTGCTACTTTGAAGAATCTAAATTCAACTTTGATTTGTTTAACACTTTTTGGTTACTACATGATTCCATATGTGTTATTTCATTGTTCTGATGTCTTCACTATTATTCTACAATGTAGAAAATAGTAAAAAATAAAGAAAAACCCCTGAATGAGCAGGTGTGCCCAAACTTTTGACTGGTAATGTACGTTTTACCTCAATTACCTCAACTAGCCTGTGCCCCTGCACATTGACTCTGTACCGGTACCCCCCTGTATATAGCCTCGTTACTGTTATTTTATTGTTGCTCTTTAATTATTTGTTATTTTTCTATATTCTTACTTTTTTAATTTAGTAAATACTTAAACCGTATTTTTCTTCAAACTGCATTGTTGGTTAATAAGGGCTTGTACTTACGCATTTCACTGTAAGAATACACTTGTTGTATTCGGCGCCTGTGACAAATACAATTTGATTTGACTTGGTGGTGGACATGTAGCCTATTGCTTGTCTTAGAGAAATGTAATCATCGAATATTGTAAGCGCTTTCATTGTCTGCTATATGCGTTGACCACCGGAGGGCCTCCCCTCTGACCCTGGTTCGTCTCTTAGTTTCAATGTACTTACTGAATTGTTCCTGGCCACTGTGCTTCTGCTTGCTATTTGGAGTACTGGGATTAGGCTACTGTAAAAGTAATTCCTGCTGATGTAAAAAGGGCTTTGTTGCTTGATTGATGATCAACACTGTACTCTGTACTCCACGCAGTGTTGACGCCTGTTGCGTGGGCCATTGTAAACACGAGGCATGTGACACCAACGTCACTTGCCCGAGTAGCCACAAAAATAACAATGAGACAGATATTTCACCAGATGTATAAATGTGAAGCATCCGCTTGGCATTTCCACTCATTACCAACTATGGTGGAGAAAGGACGCCCAGTGGCCGGAAATGAAGAAGATGGATTTTGACCAATATTCTGGAAATGTTCTCTTCGATTAAACATTTAAATACATTTTTTTGTTCACAAAACTAGAATTTGTAAACTTTACCCTCTGTCAAAGTTTCCCAAAAAATTGCGTTGTTCAGAAGGAGTGCTCGGGCAATTTAGTTTTTGTCCACGCTCACTTCACAGAATAGGCGTTCCCCAACGGAGATATGTAAATACATGCAGGAACGAGCAAATAGGATCTTGCTGGCTCGTTCTTGACTCTGCCCCTCCTTCCTTGCTTGTTCTGCCCACTATGACTCATGAGTTCCCATTGGAAACGACAGGCTGTGGTCTCTCTTGGGTTAGTTATTACAATCTTTGGAGTAGCTTTGCAGCAGGCAGGGGCGAATGGCGGCGGTGCGCAGCGAGGAAGTGTCGGGGATTTAGCTAAAACAGTGTGTAAAGCTACTAGAATCGCTCCGTAATGCAGTGGCGTTGACACAGTAGAGAAATGTAAGTGCCATTATACATTTATCTCGCTGTGAATATTGAAACGTCCTCAGTGGAGGCGTCCAATGAGACGAATTGGGGGCGTGATCAGTGGTGCTGAATGTGCTCGGTAGCTGCAGGCTACAAACAAACTCGCGGCCTATCATGTTCCTCGCTGCTGGATAACTAACTAACTAACATGTACAATTGCTAGCTTCCCTATTTCTTTTTAAACGAGCCTATTTCTATAGGCTATGATTTGTTGTGCATGCTTAACTAACTACATGTATTATGTGGTTGTACAACCAAGTAACTAAGTATTTCGTCATGGGAATGGTGCTTTTATTAAGTAAAGCTTATCACGTCGCTGTCACAGTCAGGCCTGCACTAGCTTGTTTTCCAGCTAGCTAAGTAGTAACTGGTTAGCCAATATGTTTAGCTGCAGTTACAGGAGTAGCCTAGCTAACTTTACAACGAAGGCTGCCATGCATATGGCACAGATGCATCCATTGGTAGCATCAACTAGCAAATCATGAAGATGAGGTAGTTTTGGCGCAAATGCATACATGTATATCCTCGCCCTCAGTAAGTTACGTTAAGGTATGCTAGCTAGCTGGATTGTTATGCTAACTGGAAGTAGCTAGCTGCTAACGACCCGTACCTTGTGCACCAGTCTGCATCTGATTCCTGCCACTCTGATGAAAGTTTTGGTTTTAGACTCTTTCTAGATATCATAAACGGAGCTAAACACATAGTGTTTGCAGTCCTGTAATGAAGTTATCTGGAGCTGTCAGTCCTGACAGTAAGTATTAGCTGATTTCTCATTAATATGCTAGCTACCTAGCTAGCAACGTCATATATTTTAGCCTAGCTGGCTGGCTAGCTAGCTAGCTAACTGATGTTCTTCTGAAATATTTTTCGTTTATTAGGATCCTTATTAGCTATTGTTCATTCAGCAGCTATCTACTCTTTCAGCCACTCTTGTCTGACCCAAATGTCCAACACATGTCCGGTGTCATCCACCATTGATTGTTATTGAATAATGGTAGTTAACTTTAGCTTGTCAATGTTGCATTTGCTGTACGGGAACTGTTTTTAGAAATGTCATGAAAGTTAATGTACTAGCGATCTTGCCTACATGGCTGTTGACTCCAGTATAGGGGACCTATTTGATATAGAGTGTCTGAAGATTGAAATAGATTGTTCTGAATCTGAGCCATTTCTGTTGTCTGTACTGTAGCCTATGTTATTAATACCCTATCCTCTTATTCCTGCAGAGCTGACAGGAAGGGAACAGCATTCATGGATGTAGTGGACACTTTCAACCATTTGATTCCCAGTGACCAGTTAGATGACTCCTTGCTGATAGGGCAGAACTTGGAATGTGAAGCAAGTAATGACTTTGGAACAGGTGTCGACCAGCTGGGAGACTCACTGAGGAACATGCTTAGTGATAAAGATCCCATGTTTGGATCTGCAAGTTCACACTTCAATATCTTAGATAATGAAGACGCCAACTTCCAGATTGCTGAAGCAACAGGTATTTGTAGTCAGAATGACTTTTGTACAACTTCAATTGACAGTACAAGCTAAGTCGACGGGTGTTTATAGAAACCACTATTTGTAACTACTGATGTTTGTTAATGCTTCTAAAATAAATGTAAGTTATTATTTAATCTCTAATCTTCTCTCCCCGTAGTTGCAGATCTTGATGTTGGTGCAACAGAGGGTATCCTCGGTACCGCTGGTGGTGGGTTGGCTGGTACAGAGACTCCGCCAGTCAAACGGTCTGTTGGCAGACCCAGGAAATACGCATTAGGAGTTACCCCAGGTTAGCAACAATTCCGTTTTACAATGGAGTGTATTTTGTGTATATATTCTTTTTGCGCTGTTATGTAGTGACAGGCAAGTGGTTGAAACAGTTTGAAGGGTTGGAGCGGGGAGACAGGCAGGTGGGAGAAACAGTTTGAAGGGTTGGAAGCGGGCAACAGGCAGGTGGGAGAAACAGTTTTTGAAGGGATGGAAGCGGGGAGACAGGCAGGTGGGAAAAGCAGTTTGAAGGGTTGGAGCGAGGATTGAACCTTGGTCTCCGGTGGGAGTGGACTTTATGTAAATAGGACTACACCGGGAGCATTACTGTGATTAACACTAAATACAGCTATTATCATTGACAAGATAGGACACTAAATAAAAAGCCATGCAAACTCATGGTACCCCTCCACCCTTTCATTTTCCTAGTATGAAAAGTTGATGTTGTGCATAGTTTTTAATTCACTTTGGTTGGCTTATTGCTTCGTTTTATATTGTCAAATGAGAGTGACGCTCCATTTTCCATCTTTTAAATTCCAGAGCGAAGTGCAGGCAGAGGGTCTTCCAACAACAAAAAGCCCCCGGGAAAACCTGGGAGACCAAGAAAGAAGTCCACTCTGAGTGAGAAGATCACTACTGCTGATGAATTAAGGAGAGAGCTTTACCTGGGTGACGGCAGGGTGAATATCAACGACCTTGACTTGGGCTCGTCCATGAAGCCCGTTGTTGTGTTACAGAGGTTGACGGTCACTTTCGGGGGTTTCAAAATCGAGCTTCTCCCGGGACCCTCCTTTACCGCTTTCACATCAGCTGAAAACACTGACGAATGTTATGAGGATGGCTCGCTGTACGGTGAAGGGATGGAATACACTATGGTGCAAGAGGAACCGTTACACGTACAGAATCCCACGGCAGGGGGTGGAGGAGGCGTGGGTGCTGCTCAGCTCTTCGTGAAGTACTGTGCTGACGACTTGCCCCTAGGGCTAGGACCTTACGTCAACCCCAATGACGTTCAGGTCTCCAACGGGGCGCTTCCAGGTAGTCCTTGCTTGGTCGAGACCAAACTTGACGACCAAAGTGACTCTCAGAAGCATGATCCAGCGGGGGTGAGGAAAGATGCCAGTATCAAGCAAGCAGCGCAGCATCACCTGCCAAACAGCAAAGTTCCTACCACTAATAATCCAGCCAAAAAGCAGCAGCCCAAGCTGAAGCTGTCAGCACTGTCCTCAGCTAAGAACAAGCACCTGGTAGCTGGTAAGGGGCCCAAAGGAACCCAACAACACACACTGGGGAAGAAGCTCCACCAGAGAGGCAACATGCACAAGATGGACGAAATGAAAGCCAAACAAGTCATCGTGTCCTTGAAAAGGCGAGGTGAATTCAACCCAGCTCAACCCGGCCCTAAGATTCAGAGGACGCAAGATGGACGTCCTGTGAAACTAAAGCAGAGATTACCTGACATGGGCCGTGGCGGTCCGGTCAAAAAAACACTGCCTTCTGGAAAGCGTCCTGCTGGTATGTCGCCAGGGACGACGATTACAACCAAACTGTCCAACTCTCATGTGGCCGACACCCAACCACAACCCCAGTTTGGATGGACACCATGTAAACGTGCCAATCCTCAGAAGGAGACATCGGAGGAGGAGAAGGAGGAGGAGCAAGACGAGCCTAAAGTGAAGAAGCCAGACAAGTGTCTTCAGAAACAGAGAAGCAGGAACGTCAGCAGAAGCATCTCTGTGGAGGAACCACAGCTCTTCATCCCCGACAACGCTCCTGCTGTCGTGAAGAAGGAAACCAGCGAGGAAGAACAGGCTAAAGAATCCGGGAAGGGACCAGAGAAGGAACCCGCAGACAGTGAGACCGTTGTGTGGGATCCAAACAAGAACTGTGGATTGTGCCAGAAACCTCATAGTAACAAGTAAGAGTTGTGTTCTTTACACCAAAGTGATTAGAGTTGAATATTCAATGTAGTACTTATGCAACATTGTAAACCTGTTATTACTAAGTTGTTACATCTTAGGATAAATTATCACAATGAACATGTAGAATATTCCCTGGGAAGTGAGCTCGTGTTCTTCTAAACAGGTTTGTTTTGTGCATCTGTGTACGTCTGTGTTTTGTTCTGTTCAGGTTCATGGTGGGCTGTGGGCACTGTGATGACTGGTTCCATGGGGACTGTGTTGGTCTGGACCTGGCCAAGGTGAAGAAGATGGAGGGGGGGGACCAGGAGTATGTTTGTCTGCAGTGCTGTTCCAAGGACCAGTACACCACCACCAAGGTCTGTTGATGGATTTCTACTGCACTAGGAATGGGTTTAGATTTGAATGGACTTTTTAATGGAGAAGGGAGTATATTTCTCTGAAGTGCTATAAGGTCAATAGATTGATTTTAAGTTGCACTATCTCAAAGTTTATTTTAACTTGTGGTTTGATTTGAATGTATGGTGTCCTGAAAATACAAAAATAATATAGATACTAATAAAAATATTTCATGTTATTTATCTTCTTCTCCTCATTAGGAGCCAGGCGGTGCTGGGCAGGGGGAGGCCAGGACAGAGGGACAACAGAAGCCCTCTGAGACCCAGGACAACAAGATGGCCGCAAAGCAGAAACAGCCAACCCCACATCCTGTCACCTCCGGGGGAGTCAGGCCCTTCAGAAAGGTAAGGTTCACTCTGCTAGTAGTCTGCAATGCATGCTTTATTATTATTTTTTTTGTAAATGTAATGTAGGCCTGAATACAGGATAATAATATTATAATAATCTTAAATGGAGCTGTAACATATCGGATTACCATCAGGCAGTGCATATTTATGATATTAAAGCCTATGAGAAGAGATTGGATGATAAACCTTTATATGCATATTATCTGTTGTCAAAATCTTACATTTAACTCAAATGTTTTAGAAACATAATCTTCAACAAGCCCTACCATTGATTAAATGTAGTGGTGCAGATTTAGTCCTCTTCAGTTTATTCAGCTGATATGTATGAAAGCCAGTGTTGGCACTACTCAAGGGTTGGTTGACCTCTTTTCACTTCCTCTTTATTCCCTGCATGTGTACACATGGATGGAAGGGTGTTAGGTTACCATGGTGATTCTATTCAACGTCTGTTTTGAGGACATTTTAAAATGGTGGTTATGTTTTCAGCACCACGATGCACAGCCCCCTGCCCAACAAGAAAAAGAAACATTTAATATACAATTGAATTTGTAAGATTATTTTGAATCTCACTGAGGTGATATTCTGTGTCTCACTCTGTAACAGGACTCTGTGGAAAGAAGACAGTCGACTGAAGTCAAAGATTCAAATCAGAGATCAGGTGTGTTGTAGTGTTGTGTGTTTCTACATTCTGCTGTCCATGTCCCTCGCAGGAGTCGTGTTCAGTAGGCATGAAACTGTAAAAGGGGAGGGACTATATGAATTTGTCCAATAAGAAACGCTTGTTTTCCCATTGGAAAAAAACATTTAAAATGTTTTACTACAAGGTGTCCTAATGAACATGCCCTACTCTGCGACGTCTCCTACTCTCTGTGGCTGTGTCCCGTTAGGAGTGTCAGTGAAACAGGAGACCAAGAGGCCCAAGGTGTCGTCGTCTCCCTCCTCTAAGAAACCCGTGTCTGTTGACCAGATCAGACGGAGCGTCCGTGACGCCCTGAAGGACATCCTCCTGAAGAGGTAATTAAACATGTTATAACAGTAACTTAACAACATTTATAATCTGTTTAGTCTAATAACCATTATAACAGTCTGGTGATGCACTACATGGCCAAAAGTATGTGGACACCTGCTTGTCGAACATCTCATTCAAAATCATAGGCATTAATATGAAGTTGGTTCCCGTTTGCTGCTATAACAGCCTCCACTCTTCTGGGAAGGCTTTCCACTAGATGTGGGGACTTGCTTCCATTCAGCCACAAGAGCTTTAGAGATGTTGGGCACTGATGTTGGACGATTAGGCAAGCTCACTGTCGGTGTTCCAATTCATCCCAAGGGTGTTCAATGGATTTGAGGTCGGGGCTCTGTGCAGGCCAGTCGAGTTCTACCACACCGATCTCGACAAACCATTTGTGTATGGACCTGACTGTGCACGGGGGCATTGTCATGCTGAAACAGGAAAGGACCTTCCCCAGGCTGTTGCCACAAATTTGGAAGCACAGAATCGTCTAGAATGTCATTGTATGCTGTAGCGTTAAAATTTCCCATCACTGGAACTAAGGGGCCTGGGCCGAACTTTGAAAAACAGCCCCAGAACATTATTCCTCCTCCACCAAACTTTACAGTTGCCGCTATGCATTGGAGCAGGTAGCATTCTCCTGGCATCCAGCAAGTTCCAGAGTCCAATATCGGCAAGCTTTATACCACTCGAGCCGATACTTGGCATTGCACATGGTGATGATAGGCTTGTGTGCGGCTGCTCGGCCATGGAAACCCATTTCATGAAGCTCCAGACAAACAGTTCTTGTGCTGACGTTGCTTCCAGAGGCGTTTCCACTTCACAATAACAGCACTTACAGTTGACCGGGGAAGTTCTAGCTGGGCAGAAATTTGACTGACTTGTTGGAAAGGAGGCATCCTATGACGGTCCCATGTTCAAGGTCACTGAGCTCTTCAGTAACGCCATTCTACTGCCAGTGTTTGGCTGTGGAGATTGCATGGCTGTCAGCAACAGGTTTGGCTGAAATGGCAGAATCCATTCATTTGAAGGGGTGTCCACATACTTTTGGCCATGTAGTGTATCTGCCTGTAGAGCAGGGTGGTGATCCTCTATATTCCTCCTGTGTAATCCTCTATTGTGCCCTACATTGTCTCAGGCTGAAGGAGTCTGATTTCCAGGCGTCACCAGAGAAGGCTGCTGAGGTGGCCAAGAAGACTGAGAGAGAGCTGTTTGCCTTCTACAGAGACACAGACTGCAAATACAAGAGCAAGTACCGGAGCTTGATGTTCAACCTCAAAGACACCAAAAACAATGTAAGTCGTTATGTTAACAATTTTGATGCAATGAATTCTCTTTTAGACAATACTGACTCTTCTGATACTGACATTTTATGGACATTATACTGGATTTTGTCCCAGTTTGTAGTAGGTACTTTGTTTCAATTATATACGTTTGAACGTTAACTACATGAAACGTATACATCGCAAACATAATCTAAAATATGTTTTGATATCAGTTCATCTAGCTATGTGACTTTATAACTTGTGTATTTCAGGTGTTATTCAAGAGGGTTCTGAAAGGGGAGATTTCTCCTGGCACTTTGATAAGGATGAGTCCTGAGGAACTGGCCTCAAAGGAACTGGCTGCATGGAGACAAAGAGAGAATCGACACGTAAGCAACACTAAAACACACACTGCCTGTCCTCCAACTCTAAAACACACACTGCCTGTCCTCCAACACTAAACCCCACTGGCTGTCCTCCAACACTAAAACACACACTGCCTGTCCTCCAACACTAAAACACACACTGCCTGTCCTCCAACACTAAAACACACACTGCCTGTCCTCCAACACTAAAACACACACTGCCTGTCCTCCAACTCTAAAACACACACTGCCTGTCCTCCAACACTAAACCCCACTGGCTGTCCTCCAACACTAAAACACACACTGCCTGTCCTCCAACACTAAACCCCACTGCCTGTCCTCCAACACTAAAACACACACTGCCTGTCCTCCAACACTAAAACACACACTGCCTGTCCTCCAACACTAAAACACACACTGCCTGTCCTCCAACACTAAACCCCACTGCCTGTCCTCCAACACTAAAACACACACTGCCTGTCCTCCAACACTAAAACACACACTGCCTGTCCTCCAACACTAAAACACACACTGCCTGCCCTCCAACACTAAAACACACACTGCCTGTCCTCCAACTCTAAAACACACACTGCCTGTCCTCCAACACTAAAACACACACTGCCTGTCCTCCAACACTAAAACACACACTGCCTGTCCTCCAACACTAAAACACACACTGCCTGTCCTCCAACTCTAAAACACACACTGCCTGTCCTCCAACTCTAAAACACACACTGCCTGTCCTCCAACACTAAAACACACACTGCCTGTCCTCCAACTCTAAAACACACACTGCCTGTCCTCCAACTCTAAAACACACACTGCCTGTCCTCCAACACTAAAACACACACTGCCTGTCCTCCAACACTAAAACACACACTGCCTGTCCTCCAACACTAAAACACACACTGCCTGTCCTCCAACTCTAAAACACACACTGCCTGTCCTCCAACTCTAAAACACACACTGCCTGCCCTCCAACTCTAAAACACACACTGCCTGCCCTCCAACTCTAAAACACACACTGCCTGTCCTCCAACACTAAACCCCACTGGCTGTCCTCCAACACTAAAACACACACTGCCTGTCCTCCAACACTAAAACACACACTGCCTGTCCTCCAACACTAAAACACACACTGCCTGTCCTCCAACACTAAAACACACACTGCCTGCCCTCCAACACTAAAACACACACTGCCTGCCCTCCAACACTAAAACACACACTGCCTGCCCTCCAACACTAAAACACACACTGCCTGCCCTCCAACACTAAAACACACACTGCCTGCCCTCCAACACTAAAACACACACTGCCTGCCCTCCAACACTAAAACACACACTGCCTGCCCTCCAACACTGAAACCCACTGCCTGCCCTCCAACACTAAAACACACACTGCCTGTCCTCCAACACTAAAACACACACTGCCTGTCCTCCAACTCTAAAACACACACTGCCTGCCCTCCAACACTGAAACCCACTGCCTGTCCTCCAACACTAAAACACACACTGCCTGTCCTCCAACTCTAAAACACACACTGCCTGTCCTCCAACTCTAAAACACACACTGCCTGTCCTCCAACACTAAAACACACACTGCCTGTCCTCCAACTCTAAAACACACACTGCCTGTCCTCCAACACTGAAACCCACTGCCTGTCCTCCAACACTAAAACACACACTGCCTGTCCTCCAACATTTTAGTCATTTAGCAGACGCTCTTATCCAGAGCGATTTACAGTAGTTAATGCATACATTTCATACATTTATTCTCCGTACTGGTCCCCCGTGGGAATCGAACCCACAACCCTGGCGTTGCAAACACCACGCTCTACCAACTGAGCCACACGGGACCCACTGCCTGTCCTCCAACACTGAACGCCCACTGCCTGCCCTCCAACACTGAAACCCACTGCCTGCCCTCCTTCAAAGTATTTGACTAATTCTCTAAGAACAGGTTTCCCAGACAGATTCATCTTAATTCTGGACTAAATAGGACTTTCAGCAGAGAGCCCCTATTGAGTGTGTTTTTAGTCCATGACAAGGCTTCATCTATGTCTGGTAAAACTGCCCTAAAAACACTGTATAGAAAAGGCAATGTAGAATGAAAATAGCTTACCTCATTGGTTGATCACACCTCCCTGTAAGTTAAACTTAGTCATCATACCAAATCATATTGCTTTATCGTTGACAAGTTAAAACGGTTTGTGTGAAGTGAACTATGAATGACCTTTCACCAAAATGGACTGTGATCATTGCTCTTTCTGTGTGAGATGCATTCACCAATATGTTCTTGTTCCCCCCCAGGCGATTGAGATGATTGAGAAGGAGCAGAGAGAGGTGGAGAGGCGACCCATCACTAAGATCACACACAAAGGAGAGATAGAGATTGAGAGCCAGGAGCCTGGGAAGGCACCAGAAGCCATAGAGCCGGAGGTAAGACACAGCTCATGTAAAGAAACACCACGCTTGTTGTTCAAGTGAGTGCTGGTCCTTTTTAAATTTTTCTGTGATTATATTTTGGGTTCTAGAATAGTTAGTGGTCAAAGGTAGGGATGTTACTGTGACCGTGTTACCGCCACAGCTCTAGTCATAGTCCTTATAAAATTGAAGCTGGGTTAATAAGGGACATGAACAGACAGGCCCACACGCTGCAGATGTTCTGCTAACAACTTTATGGACCTCCTGGAGTATTGGTTCAACAGGATTTAGTGTTGAGCATGTCCTCTTCCTAAGAAATAGTTCATACCTTTAATCACTTCTGGGTGAATCTCAATTGTATTTACTCAAATTAACATGCCCTGGTCTATCCTTGCCTCCACCTCAACATGCATCAGTGAGGACAATGAGGAATCAAGGAAATACAATTGACGTTTACCCAGTGTGTCTATACATTTCTTATGAACTCTTACTGTTGTTGTTTGAACTCTTCCAGCCAGAGCCTGTGGTTGCTCCCAAAGTGACAGAGGAGCCGGTGGAAGTTCCCCAAGAGAAGTCGTTGTTGTCGACGACAACAGCAGAGAGCGTCAATATTTTCCAAGATACAACCAGTCTGCATAAGACTCACCTGTTTGACCTCAACTGTAAGATCTGCACAGGTAGGCCCTGATTCTGTTCTTTCAGTTTCTGCTTTTATTTTGAAGGATAGTGGAAGTACTATAGATATGTGTTGATGCCTGATCAGATAGAATGGAAGTAGAGGGGAGATGGATTAGGAGGAGAAGAGGTAAACATGCCAAATGAGCCCCACAAACTCAGAATTGTGGCTTTAAGTCAAGTCTAACCAGTGGTTTTCTATTGGACTAAATGGAATTGTAAATCCTGAAGGTCGTATGGCTCCACCTGTGGAGGAGGCTCCTACCAAAGTGGTGAAAGTGGCCACTACTGTAGTGAGGAGACGGTCTGCTACCAGCACTACAGAGGCAGTGACCAAGAACACACAGTCTACAACCACTACCTCCAGCAATACAGAGGGACAGACCAAGAACACACCGTCTGCCACCACTACCTCTACAGAGGGAGAGACACCCTCCTCCTCCTCATCTGCTAAGGACGACGACCTTCACCTCAAAGTCCTAGAGGAGAGCCTCCTCAGCGCCAAAATCTTCTCCAACTACGAGGGGAGGTATGTGGATCAATCAGTCAATTACCCAGAACAGTCAGTCAGTTACCCCTGTTTACATCCGCAAATGTTAGTCAATTTCCAGTAACACGGCCTCCAACCCAAAGAGAAGGCAAAGCACAGTGGCCATATTGTTCTTCGTCATTCTCGTCCTTGTGTTGGAATCACAAAGACTATCAATGTAATTGTCACACAAAAAATAACATACAAAGTAAAGTGGTGTTGAGTTACTTACACGGCCATTCTAAATGTATTTAGAAAATATACTGTACCAGTCATGTTGGGACAAACCTACTCATTCCAGGGTTTCTCTTTATTTTCTACATTGTAAAATAATAGTGAAGACATCAAACTATGTAATAACACATGGAATGATGTTATAACCAAAAAAAGTGTTTAATCAAAATAGATTTTAGATTCTTCAAAGTAGCCACCCTTTGCCTTAATGACAGCTTTGCACACTCTTGGCATTCTCTCAACCAGCTTCACCTTTGAATGCTTTTCCAACAGTCTTGAAGGAGTTCCCACATATGCTGAGCACTTGTTGGCTACTTTTCCTTAACTCTGCGGTCCAACTCATCCTGTGGTGCGACAGGTAGCCTAGTGGTTAGAGAGTTGGACTAGTAACCAAAAGGTTTCTGGATCGAATCACCGAGCTGACAAGGTTAAAAATCTGTCGTTCTGCCCCTGAACAAGACAGTTAACCCACTGTTCCGCGGTAGAACGTCATTGTAAATAAGAATTTGTTCTTAACTGACTTGCCTAGTTAAATAAAAAAATCCCAAACCATCTCAATTGGATTGAGGTCGGGTGATTGTGGAGGCCAGATCATCTGATGCAGCACTCCATCACTCTCCTTCTTGGTCAAATAGCTATTACGCAGCCTGGAGGTGTTGGGTCATTGTCCTGTTGAAAAACAAATGATAGTCCCACTAAGCACAAACCAGATGGGATGGCCTGTCGCTGCAGAATGCTGTGGTAGCCATGCTGGTTAAGTGTGCCTTGAATTCTAAATAAGTCACTGACCGTGTCACCAGCAAAGCACCACCTCCATGCTTCACAGTGGGAACCACACATGCGGAGATAATCCGTTCACCTACTCTGCGTCTCACAAAGACATGGCGGTTGGAACCAAACATCTCAAATTTGGACTCATCAGACCAAAGGACTGGTGTCCTTTTAGTAGTGGTTTCTTTGCAGCAATTCGACCATGAAGTCCTGATTCACGCTGTCTCCTCTGAACTGTTGATGTGTCTGTTATTTGGGCTGCAATCTGAGGTGCAGTTAACTCTAATGAGCTTATCCTCTGCAGCAGAGGTAACTCTGGGTCTTCCTTTCCTGTGGCGGTCCTCATGAGAGCCAGTTTCATCATAGCGCTTGATGGTTTTTGCAACTGCACTTGAAGAAACGTGAAAAGTTCTTGAAATGTTCTGGATTGACTGACCTTCATGTCTTAGGGTAATGATGGACTGTCTTTTCTCTTTGCATATTTGAGCTGTTCTTGCCATAATATGGACTTGGTCTTATACCAAATAGGGCTATCTTCTGTATTCCACCCCTACCTTGTCGCAACACGACTGATTGGCATTAAGAAGGAAAGAAATTAGACAAATTCACTTTTAACAAGGCACACCTGTTAATTGAAATGCATTCCAGGTGACTGACTACCTGATGAAGCTGGTTGAGAGAATGCAAAGCTGTCGTCAAGGCAAAGGGTGGCTGCTTTGAATATGTTTGGATTTGTTTAACACTTTTTTTGTTGTTGGTTACTACATGATTCCATATGTTATTTCATAGTTTTGCCGTCTTCACTATTATTCTACAATGTAGAAAATCGCACAAATAAAGAAATCCTTGAATGAGTAGATGTGTCTAGACTTTTGACTGGTACTGTTTATTATTAAATGACCGATAAACCAGAATTAAGTGCAGGGTTATTCTAAAGTTGTTTGTATTCCTGGACTCCAGGTCAGTGTCTATGAGTGGCAGAGATGGCGAGGCTTCCTTCCTGTCCAACCTGCAGCCTCTATGGAGAGGGCTTGTCAACATGCCTGCTGTGGCCAAGCTCCTCACTAAAGCCTTCCCTGTATCCGGTGTCCTGGACCACCTGACAGAGGTAAAACTGCACAAAGATATTTATTAATTCATATAAATGCATCATATATTTTGTTTTTCTTCAATGAAATATAATGCTTTAAATAGTGTAAATGTGTTTATAAATCCTCTAATGCTTATTCATGAAAGTGATAGTGTTACAACAGCTTTTAGATTTTCTAGTTATGGAATGCCTTTATCTAAATGCCATTTATATTAACAACTCAACAAACTATCACGTTGAAGGGTAGATAGCATAAACGTAACCACAAGCAAATACTTTATGAATTTATTGTTACAAATCAACTTCCAAGGTTGCTAGCCAACTAGGCTGCTAACGTTAGCCCTACCCTCCTGCTAACATTAGCCCTACCAGCCTGCTAATGCTACATTAGCACTAAATGAGTCAGCCAGTTTCTATCAACACCTAGCTACCAGCTACATTAAAGTAAACCAACGTTTTGGAAATACAACGCCTTCAGAAAGTTTGTTGAAACAAAGTGGGATTAAAATTGATTTCATTCGATTTTTTTTTGTCAACGATCAACACAATACAATACCAAAGTTGAAGAAAAACTCTAGCATAACAAAACTGGGTTACTATAAGAGCTTTGCACACCTGGATTGTACAATATTTTCTCATTATTTAAAAAAATTCCTTCAAGCTAGCTGTTGATCATTGCTAGACAGCCATTTTCAAGTCTTACCAAAGATTTTCAAGTGAACTGTAACTAGGCCACTCAGGAATATTCAATGTTGTTTTGGTAAGCAACTCCAGTGTACTTTTGGCATTGTTTTAGGTTGTCCTACTGAAAGGTGAATGTCTCCCAGTATCTGTTAGAAAGCAGCTCTATTCCGTTTCTTTTTATTAAAAAATAATAATTATATATATATATATATCCATCCCTAGTCCTTGCCCATGACAAGCATGCCCATAACATGATGCAGCCACCACCATGCTTGAAAATATGAAGTGGTACTCGGTGATGTGTTGGATTTGCCCCAAACACAACACTTTGTATTCAGGACATAAAGTTAGTTTATTTACCTTTTTGTTTTCTTTTTTTTTTCTTCAGTTTTACTTTAGTGTCTTATTGCAAACAGGATTCATGTTTTGGAATTATTTTTATTCTGTACAGGCTTCCTCCTGTTGTTCCATCCTCAGTTTTCTCCTAACGTGACCATTCAACTCTGTAACTGTTTTAAAGTCACCATTGGCCTCGTGAAATCCCTGAGCGGTTTCCTTCCTCTCCGGCAACTGAGTTAGGAAGGATGTCTCTATCTTTGTAGTGACTGGGTGTATTGATACACCATCCAAAGTGTAATTAATAACTTCACCATGCTCAAAGGAATATGACAAGTTTTTTTTTTTATAAAATCAATCGGATGAAATGGTGATAATCCCTGTTATCAGGATCTGCCGGAGAGTTTCCAGATGGGTGGGAGGATCTCCCCACAGATTGTATGGGACTACCTGGACAAGATCAGAGCCACTGGAACAAAGGTACGTTCAAAGTGTAGGCCGACCTGCTTGAAATATGATAAATGAATTTAAACATCAGAAGTTGTCATGAAGAGCTTTTACAGTAACCTGGCCTAGATGCGAGAGCAAGTATGATATACAAATATGATATGCCATTTAGCAGACACTTTTATCCAAAGCGACTAAGTCATGTGTGCAAACATTTTACATATGGGTGGCCTGGGCAGTAAAAGTATATTCATCTTTCCAAGACAATCTGTGCCTGAACTGGAGATGAATAGTAGCGGTCTAGCTAGTAGCTATGTTTGGGGTACGATGCATAAAATGTAGTCTGAGATTTGTTTGGATTGTACATGTTCCCTGACACTTAAATTATTATTTACAATGAATGACTTATTAACTCTCCCACCTAGTTAAATAAATGTATTAAGTTAAATTGAACTTCTTTCCTCCTTTATTTTGATCTTTTTTCAGGAGGTGTGTTTGATTCGTTTTTCCCCTGAGACCGACGAGGATGAGATCCACTACACTCTGCTCTATGCCTACTTCAGTAGCCGTAAACGCTTCGGTGTGGTCGCCAACAACTTGAAACAAGTCAAAGACATGTATCTCATCCCCTTGGGTGCTATTGAGAAAGTCCCACACCAACTGGTTCCCTTTGATGGCCCAGGTAACAACCAACTGCTCTCTACGTATATTGGGCGAATAGACTTTCATTAGCTAAAGGAGATCCTAATAAACAAAGAAAATATGTTGGATTAATCTGGTACTGGTTACCCAGACCCAGATCAAGCCTACTCCTAGACTGAAAAGCATGCTCACTTGTCTCTGTTCAAATCTTTTTCTAGTCTAATGGCTCCCACAATTGTATAATAAGTTGAAGTTCAATGGTAGATTTAAATCAGAACTGTAACTCTGCCTCTTAGGAACATTCACTGTCTTCTTGGTAAGGAACTCTAGTGTAGATTTGGTATTGTGTTTTTAGATTATTGTCCTGCTGAAATGTGAATTAATCTCCCATTGTCTTGTGGAAAGCAGACTGAACTAAAATTTTACCTGTGCTTAGCTCATTACGTTTCTTTTTTATCCTGAAAAACTCCCCAGTCCTTAACGATTACAAGCATACCCATAACATGACACAGCCACCACTATGCTTAAAAATACGGAGAGTAGTGTAATGTATTGGATTTGCCCCAAAGTAACACTTTGTATTCAGGACAAAAGTTAATTGCTTTAACTGAACCCAAAAGTTAATCCCTGATTTAACCCAAGAATATCAGAAACTTGACATGCTATCTGTCATCCATTAATCATTTGCTCCTATTTCAGTCTCATTCTGAACGTCGTAATATCCCATAAATCTGCACGAACCCTAGTCTCCATGATGAATCAGCTTACACAAATTGGCTTAATTATTGATTTACTAACTAATGAAATAATCACACAGAAATACAAACACACACACACACACAATATAGTATTGAATACTGATTATTAACATGATGCAATGAAAAGTCCCTAGTGGACTAACCTGATATGATGGCATTTTAATAAAAGGGGTGGGAAAAGAAGGAGACAAAGGAATTCAACTACCGTACATACAGTTGAATAATATGCTCATCATAAATATGGATATTTAGCACCCTAACAACCGTTCATTCGGATTTAGAAATGCAGCACATATTTACGCTTGGATGTCTTTGTTGTCTCTCTATTGGAATCGCCCAGTCCATTTTCTGGGAAGTCAGTTGACAGAATCTCTGGTTGTTTTAAGTCTACGGTTGTCCGTTAGCCTGGGTCCTTCAGATGTTCCAATGGTCATTTGATGGAATCTTCCTCGTGTCTTTGGTCAAAGTTCTATATTACTTTACATGCAGAGCTGCAAGTGGTGCATGTCTTAGTCTTCTTCACTCGTCGAGTTTCAGAGGATCTTGTAGTTTAAGAAACATTTGTGATGTCCGTATACTGGTCTAACTGGTTGATTATTCAGGGTACAGCTAACACCACTGTCCACACCGGCAGCAACCCGGCATGTTTTGGTCTTTAGTTAAATGGCAACCATTATCAAAGCTCCACATTTTCTGGTCTAAAGTTTTAAACCATTTCTCAGCTGTGTAGCCACCGCTCCATGCTGTCTGGTCTAATGTAAATCTCGTTAGGAGTCCTTTTATAAACTCTGGCAAAAGGGGGCGTTCCATGACGCTGACATAATGTCTGCTCACGATTACTGACTGGGTAAAACAATTCTCATTTAACCTCTCTGGGCCAGTGGGACGCTTGCATCCCACCCTAATCAACAGCCAGTGGAATCGCGTCATGCTAAATGCAAAACCTCAAATGCTATAACTTCAATTTCTCAAACATATGACTATTTTACACCATTTTATAGATACCTCTCCTGAATCGAACCACGTTGTCCGATTTCAAAAAGGCTTTACAGCAAAAGCAAAACATTAGATTATGTCAGCAGAGTACGCAGCCAGAAATAATCACACAGCCATTTTCAAAGCAACTAGCATGCATCACAAATACCCAAAACACAGCTAAATGCAGCACTAACCTTTGACAACCTTCATCAGATGACACTCCTAGGACATCATGTTACACAACACATGCATTTTTTGTTCGATAAAGTTCATATTTATATATAAAAACAGCATTTTACATCGGCGCGTGACGTTCAGAAAATCTTTTGCCTCAAATGCTTCCGGTTTATTAGCGCTACAATTTACAAAATTACTGTTCGAAAACATTGTTAAAATGTAATATTGTCAGTCAAAGACTTATAGATTAACATGTCTTGAATGCCATCTCTTTGCCAGATTTAAAAATAACTTTACTGGGAAATCACACTTTGCAATAAACGACGTGGTATGCCCAGAAAAATAGTCTAGGCTATACATGTTTTGAGCCATCTTGGAACGATCAACCATCAAAAATACTATTGTAAATAATCCCTTACCTTTGATTATCTTTATCAGAAGGCACTTCTAGGAATCCCAGGTCCATAACAAATGTAGTTTTGTTCAAAAAAGTTAATTTATGTCCCAATAGCGTTAGCGCGCTCCGAAGGCTAGTGAAAATGTACCGTGTGCGTCTGGCAAAAAAAATATATTTAAGTTCGTTCAAACATGTCATACGTTGTATAACATAAATCTTTAGGGGCTTTTTCAACCAGGGCTTCAATAATATTCCATTGGGATGGTTGCATTGTCTTTCAAAACGTTTCGAAAAGGGAGAGTACCCATGGGCGCCGACGTCACAATGGTAATGGCCCATTTCCTGTGACCAAGGTAAACATCCTCTCTTTCAGTCAATTTTGATGGTAGCAGGCTCAAAACACTTTGTAAAGACTGGGGACATCTAGTGGAAGCTTTAGGAAGTGCTAAATGACTCACAAGCCACTGTGTGTTTCAATGGAAAATGTTTGAAGTGATATCCACACATCAGATTTCAGTTTCCTGTCAGGATTTGTCTCAGGGTTTTGACTGCCATATGAGTTCTGTTATACTCACAGACACCATTCAAACAGTTTTAGAAACTTTAGGGTGTTTTCTATCCAAAGCCAATAATTATATGCATATTCTAGTTTCTGGGCAGTAGTAATAACCAGATTAAATCGGGTACGTTTTTTTATCCGGCCGTGAAAATACTGCCCCCTAGCCATAACAGGTTAATGATATCACAAAACAACAACTGATTTGACATGATTATTGTTTAAATACCCACGGACCATTCCAAATGTTTGGATTACAGAAATTGTTTCATTATCCAATTTAAAGTTTTGGCGGTTTCCTTGCTCTCCGGCAACTGAGTTAGGAAGGACGCCTGTATTTTTCTAGTGACTGGGTTTATTCATGAAGTGAATTAATAATTTTACCAAGCTTAAACCATCGATCGATAGGTGCCCTTCTCTGCGAGGCATTGGAAAAAATCTTTGATGAGGTTGTCGTTCAAAATCATGTTAAACACTATTACACACAGTGAGTACAGTCAACTTATTATGTGACTTGTTAAGCACATTTTTACTCTTGAACTTATTTAGACTTGCCATAACAAAGTGGTTGAATACTTATTGACTCAAGACATTTCAACTTGACATTTTTTATTAATTTCTAAGCATTTTGAAAAACACAATTCCACTTTGACATTATGGGGTATTGTGTGTAGGCCAGTGACAAACATCTCTGCCAGTAACACAACAAAATGTGGAAAAAGTAATGTGAATACTTTTTGAAGGCACCATAGGTGCAGCTGTTTTTATTACGTAACTTATCGCTCTCACGTGCCCATTTCATTCCATTTAAGAACCAACGATGTGCTACCTTTTTTGTAGCATTTCTGACCATGCTAACACCTTTTTTCAGCCGAAGCTTAAAAGTTCTAACACCGGGTCGAGCAACTCGTAGTAGGCGTTGGTCTGAAGCTGAAAAAGAAAGGAAATTCACGAGCACCATAATGTCTACTCCACCTAGGCTGCTTGAGAAGTATCTATTTTGAAATAACTGCCCTTTATCTGTCCCGCAAATAGATTTTGACAAATTGGTCCCCCAAAAAATGTGCAGCCCTCTGTTGAATTTGGAAATCTCATTGTGTCCCTCGAGCCAAAACGTTTGCCCATCCCTGTTCTAGCTAATAATCTGGGTCTGGGAAACCAACCCATGATGATTCCACACCCCATTTACCTTTTTATGAAGGAATATGCGCAATATTCTCACAATGTAAATCATGACGCTTTAATATCTAAAAACATTTACTTAGCCTACTTTTATGTTATTAGGTTGTCTTTGTCAAATAAGAATCTATTCTGAATGGACTGTCTAAATAATACATGGGTGTGGCCAACCAATGTTTCATTTATAAAATCATTTTTTATGATTTTATTTCATAAATGTTTTACTTTTCATTGGTGTTGCTCTTTAACAGGACTGGAAAACAACCGCCCCAACCTCCTGCTGGGCCTGATCATTCGCCAGAGGCGTAAACGGGACTTCCTGCCCGTCGACATCAACGAAACGGCCAGGTTCATACCGGAGAGCAAACCTGAGACGGCGACAACTACGGTTACTGTAAACGACAAAGAAGTTACCCGGGAGGAGGAGGAGAACTCTTACATCTCCTCTCTGTGCGCTTCAAGTACTAAAGAAAGGGACAGAGAAGAGATACCATTGCTGAACACAGCTGAGGAAGTGGTCACAGCAGAACAGTCTAGTACAGACATCTCTGAGAAAGCTGAAGCTGAAGATACTGAAGAGGGGTACCAACCACTACGTTTCCTTCCGGGGGTGTTGCGTAGTTGGGGCGGGGAGCTTCTGCCCCTGCCAGACTTCTCAGGTAAACCTAAACATAAAAGGCCTGTGCTCACTTGAACACCATTTGCAATTTTGAAGCTTTGTTTATTTTTCTTTTAACTCATAATAGCAACATGTCTTTGAACCACACCTTACGTTTCGGCTTGCTCCTTCCTTCCTCAGGTAACCCTCCACTGCTGGGTGATGATGGTCGAGAGCCCTCGGCTCCACAGACCTCCAAGGCTGACGGAGGAGCAGCAACCACTCCAGGAAGCTCCACCACCACTAAGACTCCCAGCGCTGGTGCTCACAGACAGACTGGTTTTGTCATCAAGAAGAGGGAACCCAAACCGGTCAAAGCAGAGGAACCTGTGTCTTCCAGCTTGGCTGAAACGTCTACCGCTAACAACAACGCGTTGGTGAAAGAGGAGGGTGTGGCTTACCGAGGCCCGTCGGTCTCTCTGAAAGACAAACCTCCAGACGTCTCGACAGAGTCGTTCCTGGCCAGCCTCTCCACGGATCTCAACACAGACGGCTCCTTAAACAAAGGAGATTCGGCGTTGTGCGAAAAGGACAAATCCAAAGAAGAGAAGACACCTATTCTCTTGTCTCTTACAGCCACGTCCAACGCTTCTGTCGAGGAAAGCGTCCCCACACCAAAACCCCTTCCGAGTGGAATCCTGAAGAAAAGCTCTGCGTATTCCAATATGACTGAAGAACCAACTGCTGTCCAATCAGCAGGATCACAGGATCACCCCCAACCTGTTCCTGTTCTGACCACCAGGAAGTATCGTCCTATGGCAGCTCAGCACGGATACCCCTCCCACCACCACCAGACTGACTACAGACGCCCCCCACCTCCAGACCATGGCCCACTACAGGTTGGTCCCTATGGTCCCATCCCTCTCCAGCCTGGAGGACCTCCTGTAGACTTCCAGTACCAGCCAGCACCACCTGTCCCCCCCTTCTGTAACACCGCACCGCCACCTTTCCAGCACCCGCCCCAGCTACCCACCAACTTCAGCTACCCTACTGGCCCCCCACCACCCATGATGTACCCGCCACCTCACGACCCACAGATGCAGAATCATGCTGGAATAACACAGTGGGCTCAGCCTGGTCCAGGACCCACATCTCCCAACTCTTTCCCCGGGGGGCTACCGTTAGCTTATGGTGGTGACCCTCAGAGGTTTGCCTCTGCTGAGTCATCCAATTCCAACCTGAACCTGCCCCCATCTGCCGCTGCCAAAGAGGACCAGAAGGGGGCAGCAGAGAGGATTCTGTACAGCGACCCCTGGGACAGGCAGCCCGGGTCGGGCCACAAGAAGGAGGACAGGGACCAGTATGGGAGGCACCGGCACCACAGTGAGTCCCGTCACGGAGAGAAGAGCCGGAACCACAGCCAAGAGAGGGGAAAGAAACGTGATAGAAGCCGGAGCAGAGAGAGAGATCGGAGTAAAGACTCTTCTTCTCACCACAGAGGGAGCCGGCACCACTCTAAAGACGAGCGCCACGGTCACAGTGAGAGGAGGAAAGAACGTCACCATAGCGACGGTGACCACGGGAACCGTCACAAACACAGCAGGAGAGACTCTGATTATGAGAAATCGAGGAGAAGTTCCAAAGACAGTCACTCATGAGTTTTCTTTTGTACTACCCACCCCGAGATGGTCTACCCTACAACAGTTTTACTGGCATTGTCCCTTTTATATATGTTCTTTTTAAAATCCAGTAGAGGTCAACACTTTCAGTAGGATTATTAACACATTCTGAAATCTGCTTTCTTAAAAACCAACCGTTAAAGCTTTGAGGTGATATTTCAAGTTTTGAACATCTCCAGTTTTTTAAGTGTTAATTTTACCGTATATTTCTGTATTCTGCGTGTCACTTGGTGCACTGAGCATTGTGCTCTGATATGGATCACAACAAGTGGTTAAAGGGATAGCTCAATGATTTGACATATGTTTCCATACCTTTTAAAATCAGTCTATGGATAAGGAGGCAGCAATGATTTGGGCATGATATTTAACACATGCTAAACACGGTAGATTGACTTAGACAGGGAAATGATCGCAAAACGCTAATGTTGCTAATACTTAGTGTGGATTGTAGTCGGTCCCCTTGTCCATAGATTGTTTTCAGGGTAAAGAAACAAATCTTAATATGTAAAATGGCTGAACTATTCTTTTAATGTTTTCTATAGCATGAAACACAATAACAGGCATACCCAGATGGACTGTTGGAGTAGAGATGGAGGGAAAGTTCTGGTGACTTCAGCAGTTTCACATGAATTTAATACAGCGGAGAGAGAAACTAACCATTTGAGTAGCAGAAAACAAAACATTTTAATTAAAGCAGCTTCTCTTGTTCTGGTTTTTCCATTTTATTTTTTAAAATTGCTATACAGAAATAAATTGTTTTTTTTCTATCGACAAATATTGTCTATGTACATTTTGGCTTGTCAAGGACATTGGAAAATCAAGTGTGCCTTCTGCACCGTGTTCATGTACAGCTGGTAATAAAGTTGATCTTTGTATTGTTGAGAAGAAAGATGTCCTTTTTATGAGAGGAATGTATATTCTAATCAGACTTACTGAGTAGACAAAACATTAAGAACACCTGCTCTTTCCATGACACAGACTGACCAGGTGAATCCCTTATTGAGTTTCTCTTCAATCAGTGTAGGAGACAGGTAAAACATTTTTTTTGAGACATGGATTGTGTATGTGTGGCATTCAGAGGGTGAATGGGCAAGACTAAAGATTTGTGCCTTTGAATGGCGTAGTAGTGCCAGGCACACCAGTTTGAGTGTGTCAAGAACTGCAATGCTGCTGGGTTTTTCATGCTCAACAGTTTCCTGTATGTATCAAAAATGGTCCACCAGCCAAAGGACATCTAGCCACTTGACACAACTGTGGGAATCATTGGAGTCAACATGGGCCAGCAGCCTTGTGGAATGCTTTCGACACCTTGTAGAGTCCATGCCCCAAAGAATTGAGGTTGTTCTGAGAGTAAAAGGGAGAGGAGCAACTTAATTTTAGGAAGGTGTTCTTAATGTTTGGAATACTTAGGGTATTAACCATCTACTGAGGAGCTGGCAGTTTCAACAGAGTTGTGTTCATCAGGGCACACAATGGATAAAAAAACAACGAGCTTATTAACAATTCCAGGAAGTTGTCCTTGTTTGTGTTTTCTTCCATTTGGTGCATAATGAATACAACTTGGATTGCCATACAAATAGTGTATAAAGAACTTAAACTATTACATTCTAGAAACCAATTCTATGAATTTCTTTATCACAACACACTAATTACCTATTTTCACGAGTTACAGAACTACTCATTACTTTTGTAAACATTAAATCCTTTGCTGTTTTGGAGGAACTGCAGTTGTCTGGGGTCCTGATACAAACGCACATCTTTAAGATCTCCCACAAACCCTTTGGTAAACAGCCCAGATGTCACTGTTGAGATGTTCCTATGCAACTCGAACCCTCCCAAGTACAACAGACCCCCGTAATTCATGGCAACGTAACGCTCGAAGGGGTCCACATCTTCGAAAAGGACCCTCTCATCACCCAGGAACACCTGAATAAGGGTACTGTTCAGAGAGAGAGATAAATAATGCCATTTGTTGCAACACAACGTGACGTTTCTGAAAGTGAGCGGGAGGGAGAGCCTCTCTCCGAGGTTGACTGCGATTTTGAGGTGGCCCGCCTGAAGCCCGACAGCAAGGTAATCGTCGTCATCATGCTCCGCTCTTCCCATCCACAGAATCAACCCTTCGTTCCTGCTTGCTGTAAAGTTAAACGAAACCTGCGTGTACCTCAGATTCCTTGTGTTGAATTTAGGATCCCTGTATTTCAGATATGATTTCCCAACGAACTTCAGAGTGGTCATGGATAGGCCTACCTGCTTATCGCAGTACCTCCCCTCCCACCCGAGAGGACAGAAACAGTCGTATGAGCCAGTCACAAGATCAGAGAAACACAATGACTCATGTTGACAGAGGTTATTGACACAATACATCGATTGGTTACACACAGGACCTGTCCACCGAGGAGGGCAGGTGCACATAAATGAGTCCGAATCGGCGCCGCTCAACGCAGTACAGCGGCCGCCGTTCTGGCACACCTTGTACCCGCACGCCGTCCCGTCCCAGTCGCCCACGTTGGCCCCTCCCAGGGCCCCTGTCTCCGTCAGGTCAAAGTCGTGTCCGTTTAAGACGAGCTCTCTCACGCCTCCGGTAAAACCCACAGGCTCGCTCTCCACGGAGAACGTAGAGATGGAGCTCAGGTCGGAGACCCCGCCGACGAAGAGGTCCGTGGCCACGTCCAGAGTGGACATCCCTCCCTCGGTGTCGTTCTGCTTCACCTCCAGCCCGTCCAGAACCAGGAACCCCTGGTGGCCCGTCCTGCCTGCCCTCACCTGGAATGATAAACATCAAACTGTTACAGAAAATATTAATTGCGTGTGTGTTTTCTAATTATTTAGCCAGATCCTGTAAATATCTGATGTGTTTTCAGCACATGTAAGCAGCTGGAATGTTCCTGTCTGTTCTGTACAGGTGTAAGAACATAATGGGGCAGGAGGAGATGGCTGCTGTTATACGGCCACCTAACCAATTGTGTGTCTTTTTTCGCTTAAAACTGCTTTGTTGGTTAAGGGCTTGTAAGTAAGCATTTCACTGTAAGATCTACACCTGTTATATTCAGGATTTCACTGTAAGATCTACACCTGTTATATTCAGCATTTCACTGTAAGATCTTCACCTGTTATATTCAGCATTTCACTGTAAGATCTACACCTGTTATATTCAGCATTTCACTGTAAGATCTACACCTGTTATATTCAGCATTTCACTGTAAGATCTACACCTGTTATATTCGGAGCATGTGATAAAATAAAATGTGATTTGACATGGTACCGTGTGCCAGGTCCCTCCGCTGGTGTCCACTCTGTTAGTGGACTGTAACACGTTGGTTCCAGAACCCAGGTTGTAACGCAGCTGGACCAACCCCGATGTCAGGGACACACAGAAGAAGTCTCCTGTGGATGACATGACCAGAGAGGGACAGAGGGATACGATGGTCATTAATGTTGTCATTCTGAATGTATTTATATTATTACCACATTTCTATAAACCACAAATGACAGGAAAACAGTGTAGAGGGATAGAATGGTTACTGTGTTCCTACCGGCCCGGGCACTGAGGTGCTGTGCTGTGTAGAAGAGGATGCCCTCTGGTGACAGAGTCTGGAACTGCAGCCTGAGGTCTGTCCTGTGTCTGATGCTGACTGGAGGGAAAGACATCCAGGATGACTGGTTACTGCTGAAGAATGGGTCACTGATGGCCATGGCTGAAACAAACAAGAATGGGAGAAATACAAACCTCATAAAAAATGTATAAAATACTTTTAGAATATTTTTTCTTGTTCATTTGGTTCTGAAATTACTTTTACAAGAACAGGATACAAAAAATGGCTAATGTTACTATGAAGATTTATCTTCATAACATCAAGAAGAACCAGAGTAATATGGAAATGTGTAAGGTTTGTTCAGAGTTGTAGTGTAATTCTTATTGCTTATGACAACAACGTTATTGGATTTATCTGTATATTCTCAAACTCCTGTTTTATCAGATTGAAGATGAGAACCTGTTGTATACAGTAGTCCTATTACAGTAATACATACAGCCCTGTGTTTTGTATACAGTAGTCCTACTACAGTAATACATACAGCCCTGTGTTTTGTATACAGTAGTCCTACTACAGTAATACATACAGCCCTGTGTTTTGTATACAGTAGTCATATTACAGTAATACATACAGCCCTGTGTTTTGTATACAGTAGTCCTGCTAAAGTAATACATACAGCCCTGTGTTTTGTATACAGTAGTCCTACTACAGTAATACATAGAGCCCTGTGTTTTGTATACAGTAGTCCTACTACAGTAATACAGAGCCCTGTGTTTTGTATAGAGTAGTCCTATTACAGTAATACATAGAGCCCTGTGTTTTGTATACAGTAGTCCTACTACAGTAATACATACAGCCCTGTGTTTTGTATACAGTAGTCCTACTACAGTAATGCATACAGCCCTGTGTTTTGTATACAGTAGTCCTACTACAGTAATACATAGAGCCCTGTGTTTTGTATACAGTAGTCCTACTACAGTAATACATACAGCCCTGTGTTTTGTATACAGTAGTCCTACTACAGTAATACATAGAGCCCTGTATTTTGTATACTGTAGTCCTATTACAGTAATACATAGAGCCCTGTATTTTGTATACAGTAGTCCTACTACAGTAATACATAGAGCCCTGTATTTTGTATACAGTAGTCCTATTACAGTAATACATACAGCCCTGTGTTTTGTATACAGTAGTCCTACTACAGTAATACATAGAGCCCTGTGTTTTGTATACAGCAGGCCTACTACAGTAATACATAGAGCCCTGTGTTTTGTATACAGCAGGCCTACTACAGTAATACATAGAGCCCTGTGTTTTGTATACAGTAGGCCTACTACAGTAATAAATAGAGCCCTGTGTTTTGTATACAGCAGGCCTACTACAGTAATACATAGAGCCCTGTGTTTTGTATACAGTAGTCCTATTACAGTAATACATAGAGCCCTGTGTTTTGTATACAGCAGGCCTACTACAGTAATACATAGAGCCCTGTGTTTTGTATACAGTAGGCCTACTACAGTAATAAATAGAGCCCTGTGTTTTGTATACAGCAGGCCTACTACAGTAATACATAGAGCCCTGTGTTTTATATACAGTAGTCCTACTACAGTAATACATAGAGCCCTGTATTTTGCGTAATAACATTATCATAAAACATAGCCAGGCTGTATCACTACCGGCCCGTGATTGGGAGTCCCATAGTGCAGCACACAATTGGCCCAGCGTCGTCGGGTTTGCTCTTGCCTAGTTAAATAAAGGTTAAATAAAATGCGGTAAGCTTGGAGATAGTGGGACACACTGAGCTGTGACATTTATTTTCATCTCCTCTTTCCCTCAGACAATGGCTTATTTTTCTCTCTATCCCTCTGTCCCGACTGCTTTCTGTCTGTCTGTGTTCTCCCCCCTCTCTGTCTCTCCTCCCACCTCTGTCTGTCTCTCCTCCCCCTCTATCCCTCTCTCTGTCTCCCCTCCCCCCTCTGTCCCTCTCTCTGTCTCTCCTCCCCCTCTGTCTCTCCTCCCCCTCTGTTCCTCTCTCTGTCTCTCCTCCCCCTCTATCCCTCTCTCTGTCTCCCCTCCCTCCTCTGTCCCTCTCTCTGTTTCTCCTCCCCCCTCTATCCCTCTCTCTGTCTCTCCTCCCCCCTCTATCCATATATCTTTCCCCTTAATCATACTGCTAACCCTAATGCCTGACCATAGACCAAAAAGCAAATTTTAGTTTTCATGAATTTTTACAATATAGCCAATTTTGACTTTGCAGCTGGCCTATCTAGTGGAAATCGTTCAGTTCTGCCCCAGGACAAGACTCATGACAATAAACGTTAACTTTCCTTCCGTTGGCCCTAAGCCTTCAATCTTTTCAGATCTACCATTTTATAAAGCACTCTCACATCTGAGTTTTCTTGCTGCAGGTGCGCGGCAATAATGTAATTACTTATATTTGCAGATCTTCAATGTTTGTTTATCTCTAAAGTCACATGCTTGTCACATGCTTGGTAAACAACACGTGTAGGCTAACAGTGAAATGCCTACTTACAGGCCCTTCCCAACAACACAGAGAGAAAAATAATAACTCAATGAAAACATCCACAATGAGTAATGATAACTTGGCTATAAACATGGGGTACCAGTACCGCGTAATGATAACTTGGCTATAAACATGGGGTACCAGTACTGAGTAATGATAACTTGGCTATAAACATGGGGTACCAGAACCGCGTAATGATAACTTGGCTATAAACATGGGGTACCAGTACTGAGTAATGATAACTTGGCTATAAACATGGGGTACCAGTACTGAGTAATGATAACTTGGCTATAAGCATGGGGTACCAGTACCGCGTAATGATAACTTGGCTATAAACATGGGGTACCAATACCAAGTCCATGTGCGGGGGTAGATAGGTAACCGGAGACAAGGCAATAGGATGAAATGACTAGGCAACAGGATAGATAATAAACAGCAGCGTATGTGATGAGTCAAAAGAATGTATGCACCATGGAGAAGCTTCAGGAGACCCTTCAGATCTGGAAACATTGAAGGAGAAGGGCCAAGGGGAAGGAGTAGGGCCAAGGGGAAGGCCAACGGGAAGGAGTATGACCATGGGGAAGGAGAAGGGCCAAGGGTACGTAGTAAGGCCAAAGCGAAGGAGTATGGCCAAGGGGAAGGAGTAAGGCCAAAGGGAAGCAGTAGGGCCAAGGGGAAGGAGTAAGGCCAAAGGGAAGGAGTAAGGTCAAGTGGAAGGAGTAAGGCCAAGGGGAAGGAGTAAGGCCAAGGGGAAGGAGTAAGGCCAAAGGGAAGGAATAAGGCCAAGGGGAAGGAGTAAGGCCAAGGGGAAGGAGTAAGGCCAAGGGGAAGGAGTAAGGCCAAAGGGAAGGAGTAGGGCCAAGGGGAAGGAGTAAGGCCAAAGGGAAGGAGTAGGGCCAAGGGGAAGGAGTAAGGCCAAAGGGAAGGAGTAAGGCCAAAGGGAAGGAGTAGGGCCAAGGGGAAGGAGTAAGGCCAAAGGGAAGGAGTAAGGCCAAGGGGAAGGAGTAAGGCCAAGGGGAAGGAGTAAGGCCAAGGGGAAGGAGTAAGGCCAAGGGGAAGGAGTAAGGCCAAGTGGAAGGAGTAAGGCCAAGGGGAAGGAGTAAGGCCAAGGGGAAGGAGTAAGGCCAAGGGGAAGGAGTAAGGCCAAGGGGAAGGAGTAAGGCCAAAGGGAAGGAGTAAGGCCAAGGGGAAGGAGTAAGGCCAAAGCGAAGGAGTAAGGCCAAAGGGAAGGAGTAAGGCCAAAGGGAAGGAATAAGGCCAAAGGGAAGGAGTAAGGCCAAAGGGAAGGAGTAAGGCCAAGGGGAAGGAGTAAGGCCAAGGGGAAGGAGTAAGGACAAGTGGAAGGAGTAAGGCCAAGGGGAAGGAGTAAGGCCAAGGGGAAGGAGTAAGGCCAAAGGGAAGGAGTAGGGCCAAGGGGAAGGAGTAAGGCCAAAGGGAAGGAGTAAGGCCAAGGGGAAGGAGTAAGGCCAAGGGGAAGGAGTAAGGCCAAGGGGAAGGAGTAAGGCCAAAGGGAAGGAGTAAGGCCAAAGGGAAGGAATAAGGCCAAAGGGAAGGAGTAAGGCCAAGGGGAAGGAGTAAGGCCAAAGGGAAGGAGTAAGGCCAAAGGGAAGGAATAAGGCCAAAGGGAAGGAGTAAGGCCAAAGGGAAGGAATAAGGCCAAAGGGAAGGAGTAAGGCCAAAGGGAAGGAGTAAGGCCAAAGGGAAGGAGTAAGGCCAAGGGGAAGGAGTAAGGCCAAAGGGAAGGAGTAGGGCCAAGGGGAAGGAGTAAGGCCAAGGGGAAGGAGTAAGGCCAAGGGGAAGGAGTAAGGCCAAGGGGAAGGAGTAAGGCCAAGGGGAAGGAGTAAGGCCAAAGGGAAGGAGTAGGGCCAAGGGGAAGGAATAAGGCCAAAGGGAAGGGTTAGGGTCAAGTGGAAGGAGTAAGGCCAAGGGGAAGGAGTAAGGCCAAGGGGAAGGAGTAAGGCCAAAGGGAAGGAGTAAGGCCAAGGGGAAGGAGTAAGGCCAAGGGGAAGGAGTAAGGCCAAGGGGAAGGAGTAAGGCCAAGGGGAAGGAATAAGGCCAAAGGGAAGGAGTAGGAAGGGAATTGGTAAGAGACAGAGGGCTATAGCCACAGTAGGCTATTATGCAATGTCATTCTCTAATTGAACCTATTGGCGCAGCCAGTTCTAACAGGTCACAGGTCACAGTGTACTGAATATGGATTCATTTAAATGAGCTCACCCCAGAGCCCAATGTTCCTTGGCAATTTGTACCAGAGAGCTATACTGACTGACTGGATTTGATTGAAATCTCATTAATATAACCACTGATGCGCTGCTCTGACTGCCAGGCTGGGATATAACCACTGAAGCGCTGCTCTGACTGCCAGTCTGGGAGCAGGACTGCAGCTATAGTATCTGGTGGATTATCTGGTGGATTAATGCAAAAAATATACAGTACCAGTCAAAAGTTTGGACACACCTACCCATTCATGGGTTTTTCTTTATTTTTACTATTTTCTACATTGTATAATAATAGTGAAGACATCAAAACTTTGAAATAGCACATATGGAATCATGTAGTAACCAAAAAAGTGTTAACCTGTTATGGCTAGGGGGCAGTATTTTCACGGCTGGATAAAAAACGTACCCGATTTAATCTGGTTACCACTCCTACCCAGTAACTAGAATATGCATATACTTATTGCATATGGATAGAAAACACCCTAAAGTTTCTAAAACTGTTTGAATGGTGTCTGTGAGTATAACAGAACTCATTTGGCAGGCAAAAACCTGACAAGGTTTCATGCAGGAAGTGGCCTGTCTGACAAGGTGTCGTTCTTCTTGTCTCTGTTTATTGAAGAGTGAGGATCTTAGCTGTCCCGTGACACTTCCTACGGCTGCCATAGGGTCTCAGAAGGCGGTAAAAAGCTGAATCGTGGCTTTGCAGGCTCTGGCTGAAAAAAAGTAGCGCGTTTGGGTAGTGGCTGGTTACAGTACTGTGAGACTCAGGCTCGTGCCCGCGTCGCCCGAAAGCTTTGTTTACTTTCCTCTGTTTAGCTAAAAGGAGATTCCCGGTCGGAATATTATCGCTTTTTTACGAGAAAAATGGCATAAAAATGGATTTTAAACAGCGGTTGACATGCTTCGAAGTACGGTAATGGAATATTTAGATTTTTTTTGTCACAAATTGCGCCATGCACGCGACCCTGATTTACCATTTCAGATAGTGTCTGGGACGCACGAACAAAACGCCGCTATTCGGATATAACGATGGATTATTTTGGACCAAACCAACATTTGTTATTGAAGTAGCAGTCCTGGGAGTGCATTCTGACGAAGACAACAAAAGGTAATCAATCTTTTATAATAGTAAATCTGATATTGGTGAGTGCTAAACTTGCCGGGTGTCTAAATAGCTAGCCCGTGATGCCTGGGCTATGTACTTCAAATATTGCAAAATGTGCTTTCACCAAAAAGCTATTTTAAAATCGGACATATCGAGTGCATAGAGGAGTTCTGTATCTATAATTCTTAAAATAATTGTTATGCTTTTTGTGAACGTTTATCGTGAGTAATTTAGTAAATTCACCGGCAGTGTTCGGTGGGAATGCTAGTCACATGCTAGTCACATGCTAATGTAAAAAGCTGGTTTTTGATATAAATATGAACTTGATTGAACAAAACATGCATGTATTGTATAACATAATGTCCTAGGGTTGTCATCTGATGAAGATCATCAAAGGTTAGTGCTGCATTTAGCTGTCTTCTGGGTTTTTGTGACATTATATGCTAGCTTGAAAAATGGGTGTCTGATTATTTCTGGCTTGGTACTCTGCTGACATAATCTAATGTTTTGCTTTCGTTGTAAAGCCTTTTTGAAATCGGACAGTGTGGTTAGATAAAGGAGAGTCTTATCTTTAAAATGCTGTGAAATAGTCATATGTTTGAAAAATTGAAGTTTTTGTATTTTTGAGGAATTTGTAATTCGCGCCACGCCTATCATTGGATATTGGAGCAGGTGTTCCGCTAGCAGAACGTCTAGATGTAAGAGGTTAATCAAATCAAAATATATTCAAAGTAGCCACCCTTTGCCTTAATGATAGCTTTGCACACTCTTGGCATTCTCTCAACCAGCTTCATGAGGAATGCTTTTCCAACAGTCTTGAAGGAGTTCCCACATATGCTGAGCACTTGTTGGCTGCTTTTCCTTCACTCTGCGGTCCAACTCATCCCAAACCATCTCAATTAGGTTGAGGTCGGGTGATTGTGGAGGCCAGATCATCTGATGCAGCACTCCATCACTCTCCTTCTTGGTCAAATAGACCTTACATAGCCTGGAGGTGTGTTGGGTCATTGTCCTGTGGAAAAACTAATGGTAGTCCCAAAGCGCAAACCAGATGGGATGGCGTATTGCTGCAGAATGCTGTGGAAGTCATGCTGGTTAAGTATGCCTTGAATTCTAAATAAATCACAGACAGCGTCAGCAGCAAAGCACCCCTACACTCGGTGGCCTCAAAAAAAAAGGTCTCAAATGGAGGCCGCCATTAAACGTTTCCAGCATTGCAGGAGCTGTGTTTACTTTGCGTTGTTCCGGGACAAAGCGGACTGCGCTGACTTTCAATGTAGCAACTGCTTGCTTGCGGAGGACTACAGGAGCGAAGTGGCTACTCTTAGCAAGCAAGTAGCAAACCTACATAAGCTACTGGGGAACCCACGCCCACCTACTTTTGATTTTTCTTCCACTCTAGTAGCCGGACAGCGCTCTGGTCTGGTGGAAGTTTCGCCGCTGTGTCGGCTCTCCACAGCCGACTGGCTGGTGCTAGGCAGGGTTCCATCCCCGAAGTGGTCTCCCCCTTCCCTGGAGAACCGAGCTGTTCTCGACCCAGCCAACCAGCCATGGAGGTACGTCACTTGCCGTGGAAGTCGAAGAAGGCGTCCTCTGGCAACGGGGGTCTCCATGGAGATGTTGAGCCAGGAACTGACACAGACCAAAAACAGCTTTGCCGCCCTGGATCCAGAGGTTCCGGAGCCTTCGTTCTCGGTGGCTTCCCAATCAAGATCGGATCTGGAGGTACCTGCATCTTCGTCCTCGGTTCTGTCTCCCTCTCCGGTGGCTTCTACCTCGGGTTCAGATCTTCGGAGCTCACCAGACCGTGAGGCTGCCTGAGAGACCGGCCCATTCAACATCACCAGCTGTCATCATAGGCAGCTCTATGGTGAGAAACATCTCGGTCCCCAAGGCAAAAGAACAGGACATAACAAGGGCGTGTCGACTGTTCTACCACAGATGCAGGGAGCTGACACTGTCGTAGTCCATGTGGGGTCAAACGACATCAGGAGGGCTAGCTCGGAACATTTGAAAATGGATTTTAAAGAACTGATTTTAGCATTAAAAGACTCCAAAAAAGGGCCAATAATTTCAGGTCCAGTACCATCGTTGGGTGTGAAAGATTCAGCAGACTGCTGGCTTTACACATCTGGCTAAAAGACTACTGTAGCTCTTCTGGAGTCACTTTTATTGATAACTTTGACACCTTCTGGAAACAGAAGATACTCTACAGGAATGACGGAGTCCATCCAAATCATCTTGGCTCCTGGACTCTGTCCATGCATTTCAAGGCTGCGTTGAAACAATGACTGGTAAATGATCCAAGACCAGCTCAGTTAATCCCTACCATTGTGACAATGAGTCGTCATAATGCTGCATGAAATGTACATGATCTTAGGGGCATTGGAAAACACAATGTAAGTAATTTAATTTATGTACCGAATACATCTGTTTATCCTACAGCTATTGTAAGCAGTAGTCATGAGTTCCACTGTTAGCACTGAGGCGGTGTGCAATAGTAGGAAGACCACTTTATGCAGCTCACTCTGCACTATCAGCTCCAATGTAAATAACATGAGTAAGTCTACCTCTGATAAGCTTCCCAGTAAACCATTAAAAACAATCAAGCAATCCAGAAAAGTGCTACAAATAGCCCATATTAACATATGTAACCTAAGAAACAAGGTACATGAAGTCAATAACTTTCTTGTAACAGATGACATTCATATTCTGATTATCTCTGAAACTCACTTAGATAATACATTTGATGATACAGTGGTAGCAATACATGGTTACAACATCTACCGAAAAGACAGAAATAAGATAAATTAAATAAAAGAATGATAGTAAAAAGCTTTGGGGCACCTTAAATGAAATTTTGGGAAAAAAAGACAACTAGGCTCCTTCATTCATTGAATCAGACTGTCACGTCCTGACCAGTAAAGAGGTTATTTGTTATTGTAGTTTGATCAGGACGTGGCACTTACACAAATTACTGATGATTGGCTGAGATAAATTGATGATAAAATGATTGTGGGGGCTGTCTTATTAGACTGCAGTGCAGCTTTGACATTATTGATCATAGTCTGCTGCTGGAAAAACGTATGTGTTATGGCTTTACACTCACTGCTATAATGTGGATAGAGTTACTTGTCTAACAGAACACAGAGGGTGTTCTTTAATGGAAGCCTCTCAAATATAATCCAGTTAGAATCAGGAATTCTCCAGGGTAGCTATTTAGGCCCCTTGCGTTAATTTAATTTTACTAACGACATGCCACTGACTGAGTGAAGCCAGAGTGTCTATGTATGCGGAAGACTCAACACTATACACGTCAGCTACTACAGCGACTGAAATGACTGCAACACTCAACAAAGAGCTGAAGTTAGTTTCAGAGTGGGTGGCAAGGAATAAGTTAGCCCTAAATATTTCTGAAACTAAAAGCATTGTATTTGGAACAAAACACTCACTAAACCCTAAACCTCAACTAAATCTTGTAATAAATAAATTGAGCAAGTTGAGATGACTAAACTGCTTGGAATAACACTAGATTGTAAACTGTCATGGTCAAAACATATTGATGCAGTAGTAGCTAAGATTGGGAGAAGTCTGTCTATAATAAAAACTATGCTCTGCCTTCTTAACAACACTATCAACAAGGCAGGTCCTACAGGCCCTAGTTTTGCAATTGGCTCATAACAGGGCAGCACGGCTGTCCCTTGGATGTACACAGAGACCTAATATTAATAATATGCATGTCAATCTCTCCTGGCTGAAAGTGGAGGAGAGATTGACTTCATCACTACTTGTATTTATGAGAGGTATTGACATGTTGAATGCACTGAGCTGTCTGTCTAAACTACTGGCACAGAGCTCGGACACCCATACATACCCCACAAGACATGCCACAAGAGGTCTCTTCACAGTCCCCAAATCCAGACAGACTATGGGAGGCACACAGTACTACATAGAGCCATGACTACAATAAACTCTAGATTTAAAAAACACCTTATGGAACAGCGGGGACTGTGAAGCAACACAAACATTGGCACAGTCACATGCATACACACACACACGATAACATCATACACATGGATTTAGTACTGTAGATATGTGGTAGTGATGGAGTAGGGGCCTGAGGGCACACAGTGTGTTGTGAAATCTGTGAATGTATAATAATGTTTTTAAAATGGTATAAACTGCCTTAATTTTGCTGGACCCCAGGAAGAATAGCTGCTGCTTTGGCAACAGCTAATGGGGATCCATAATAAATACAAATACAAAATACACCATCACACCTCCTCCTCCTTGCTTCATGGTGGGAATCACACATGCAGAGATCATCTGTTCAGCTATTCTGCGTCCCACAAAGACACGGCGGTTGAAACCAAAAATCTGACATTTGGACTCATTAGACCAAAGGACAGATTTCCACCGGTCTAATGTCCATTGCTCGTGTTTCTTGGCCCAAGCAAGTCTCTTCTTCTTATTGGTGTCCTTTAGTAGTGGTTTCTATGCAGCAATTCGGCCATGAAGGCCTGATTCATATGTCTGTTACTTGAACTCTGTCAAGCATTTATTTGGGCTGCAATTTCTGAGCCTGGTAACTCTTATGAACTTATCCTCTGCAGCAGAGGTAACTCTGGGTCTTCCTTTCCTGTGGCGGTCCTAATGGGAAGCAGTTTCATCATAGCGCTTGATGGTTTTTGTGACTACACTTGAAGAAACTTTCAAAGTTCTTGAAATTTTCCAGATTTACTGACCTTCATGTCTTAAAGTAATGATGGACTGTCGTTTCTCTTTGCTTATTTGAGCTGTTCTTGCCATAATATAGACTTGGTATTTTACCAAATAGGGCTATCTTCTGTTTACCACCTCTACCTTGTCACAAGACAGCTGATTTTCCTCAAACACATTACACGAACCGCCCTTGTTGTCTCTGCCTGGCCGGTTTCCCCTCTTTCCACTGGGATTCTCTGCCTCTACCCCTATTATGGGGGCTGAGTCACTGGCTTGCTGGTGTTCTTCCATGCCGTCCCTGGGAGGGGTGCGTCACTTGAGTGGTTTGAGTCACTGACATGGTCTTCCTGTCTGGGTTGGCGCCCCCCCTTGGGTTGTGCCGTGGCGGAGATCTTTGTGGGCTATACTCGGCCTTGTCCCGGGATGGTATGTGGGTGGTTGGAGATATCCCTCCAGTGGTGTGAGGCTGTGCTTTGGCAAAGTGGGTGCGGTTATATCCTATCTGTTTGGCCCTGTCCGGGGGTTTCATCGGATGGGGCCACAGTGTCTCCTGACCCCTCCTGTCTCAGCCTCCAGTATTTATGCTGCAGTAGTTTATGTGTCGGGGGGCTAGGGTCACATCTGTCACATCTGGAGTACTTCTCTTGTCTTTTCCGGTGTCCTGTGTGAATTTAAATATGCTCTCTCTAATTCTCTCTTTCTTCTCTTTCTTTCTTTCTTTCTTTCTTTCTTTCTTTCTTTCTCTCTCTCGGAGGACCTGAGCCCTAGGACCATGCCTCAGGACTACCTGGCTTGATGACTCCTTGCTGTCCCCAGTTCACCTGGCCGTGCTCCTGCTCCAGTTCCAACTGTTCTGCCCGCAGCTATGGAACCCTGACCTGTTCACCGGACGTGCTACCTGTCCCAGACCTGCTGTCCCAGACCTGTGGGAACCCTGACCTATTCACCGGACGTGCTACCTGTCCCAGACCTGCTGTTTTCAACTCTCTAGAGACAGCAGGAGTGGTAGAGATACTCTCAAAGATCGGCTATGAAACAGCCAACTGACACTTACTCTTGTGTTACTGACTTGCTGCACCCTCGACAACTACTATGATTATTATTATTTGACCATGCTGGTCATTTATGAACATTTGAACATCTAGGCCATGTGCTGTTATAATCTCCACCCGGCACAGCCAGAAGAGGACTGGCCACCCCTCATAGCCTGGTTCCTCTCTAGGTTTCTTCCTAGGTTTTGGCCTTTCTAGGGAGTTTTTCCTAGCCACCGTGCTTCTACACCTGCATTGCTTGCTGTTTGGGGTTTTAGGCTGGGTTTCTGTACAGCACTTTGAGATATCAGCTGATGTAAGAAGGGCTATATAAATAAATTTGATTTGATTTGATTTGATTAAGAAGGAAATAAATTCCACAAATTAACTTTTGACAAGGCACACCTGTTAATTGAAATGCATTCCAGGTGACTACCTCATGAAGCTGGTTGAGAGAATTACAAGAGTGTGCAAAGTCATCAAGGGAAAGGGTGGCTACTTTGAATAATCTAAAATCAAAAATATATTTTGATTTGTTGAACACTTTTTTGGTAACTACATGATTCCATATGTGTTATTGCATAGTTTTGATGTCTTCACTATTATTCTACAATGTAGAAAATAGTAAAAAATTAAGAAAAACCCTTGAAATAAATAGGTGTGTCCAAACTTTTGACTGGTACGGTATCTATTTCTTTGTGTCAAGCTATCAATCAAAGGGGAAAGACAAATGGTTATATGAGAGGGACTGAGATCTTTTCATTTGATGTAATTACATTTTAAAACCCTGGAAATTGATACTATAGGATAACGGGGAAAAAACGTATACCAACGTTTTGGTCTCAATAGACCTTCATCAGTGTTTTACGGAGAGTTTAACAGAAAGGTTAACAGAGAGGTTAACAGAGAGTTTAACAGAGAGGTTAACAGAGAGCTTAACAGAGAGGTTAACGGAGAGGTTAACGGAGAGTTTAACGGAGAGCTTAACGGAGAGCTTAACGGAGAGCTTAACGGAGAGGATAACGGAGAGGTTAACGGAGACGTTAACAGAGAGGTTAACAGAGAGGTTAACGGAGAGTTTAACAGAAAGGTTAATGGAGAGGTTAATGTAACGGAGAGGTTAACGGAGAACCTGTTAGGGCTAGGGGGCAGTATTTGCACGGCTGGATAAAAAAAATGTACCCGATTTAATCTGGTTACTAATCCTACCCAGTAACTAGAATATGCATATACTTATTATATATGGATAGAAAACACTCTAAAGTTTCTAAAACTGTTTGAATGGTGTCTGTGAGTATAACAGAACTCATTTGGCAGGCAAAACCCTGAGACATTTTCTGACAGGAAGTGGATACCTGATGTGTTGTATTACCTTTAAACCTATGCCATTGAAAAACACAGGGGCTGAGGAATATTTTGGCACTTCCTATTGCTTCCACTAGATGTCACCAGCCTTTACAAAGTGTTTTGAGTCTTCTGGAGGGAGATCTGACCGAACAAGAGCCATGGAACGATGATGGCCCATTAGACACCTGGCGCGCGAGTTCATGTTGGGTACCCTCGTTCCAATACGTTATAAAAGAGTATGCATTCGTCCACCTTGAATATTATTCATGTTCTGGTTAAAAAAGGCCCTAATGATTTATGCTATACAACGTTTGACATGTTTGAACGAACGTAAATATATTTTTTCCCCTCGTTCATGAAGTGAAGTCCGGCGGGCTTAGATCATGTGCTAACAAGACGGAGATTTTTGGACATAAATGATGAGCTTTTTTGAACAAAACTACATTCGTTATGGACCTGTGATACCTGGAAGTGACATCTGATGAAGAGAATCAAAGGTAATGGATTATTTACATAGTATTTTCGATTTTAGATCTCCCCAACATGACGACTAGTCTGTATCGCAACGCGTATTTTTCTGGGCGCAGTGCTCAGATTATTGCAAAGTGTGATTTCCCAGTAAGGTTATTTTTAAATCTGGCAAGTTGATTGCGTTCAAGAGATGTAAATCTATAATTCTTTAAATGACAATATAATATTTTACCAATGTTTTCTAATTTTAATTATTTAATTTGTGATGCTGACTTGACTGCCGGTTATTGGAGGGAAACGATTTCCTCAACATCAATGCCATAGTAAAACGCTGTTTTTGGATATAAATATGAACTTGATAGAACTAAAAATGCATGCATTGTCTAACATAATGTCCTAGGAGTGTCATCTGATGGAGATTGTAAAAGGTTAGTGCATCATTTTAGCTGGTTTTATGGTTTTGGTGACCCTGTCTTTGAATTGACAAAACATTACACACAACTCTTGTAAATGTACTGTCCTAACATACTCTAAATTTATGCTTTCGCCGTAAAACCTTTTTGAAATCGTAAAACGTGGTTAGATTAAGGAGATGTTTATCTTTCAAAGGGTGTAAAATAGTTGTATGTTTGAAAAATTTGAATTTTTACATTTATTTGGATTCAAATTTGCCGCTCTTGAAATGCACCTGCTGTTGATGGAGTGCACCACGGGTGGGACGCCTGCGTCCCACCTAGCCCATAGAGGTATTAACAGAGAGGTTAACAGAGAGGTTAACGGAGAGTTTAACTTAACGGAGAGGTTAACAGAGAGGTTAACAGAGAGTTTAACAGAGAGGTTAATAGAGAGGTTAACAGAGAGGTTAATCGCTTTCTTTTTCTTATTTTTTTGGAACAAACTGGTTGGGTTGGTTGGTTATTATTTTGACCTAATACTATTTGGTTAGTGTTTGGTCAGTATTCTGACCTAATAGTATTTGGTCAGTATTCTGACTTAATAGTATTTGGTTAGTGTTTGGTCAGTATTCTGACCTAATAGTATTTGGTTAGTGTTTGGTCAGTATTCTGACCTAATAGTATTTGGTTAGTGTTTGGTCAGTATTCTGACCTAATAGTATTTGGTTAGTGTTTGGTCAGTATTCTGACCTTGCTGACAGTGCAGTCCGCCGGTGCCCAAGGGGCAGAGGCAGGTGTATCCGTCTGGAAGGGGTACGCAGGTGGAACCACGGGCACACAAAGGAGGGGGACGGTGTTCAGCGTCGCACACAGACACGGTCTCAGAGCAGAGTGCTCCCTTCCAGCCGAATGGGCACTGGCAGCTAGGGGAGAGAGGAACACATGGGTTAGGGTTACTGGCAGCTAGGGGAGAGAGGAACACATGGGTTAGGGTTACTGGCAGCTAGGGGAGAGAGGAACACATGGGTTAGGGTTACTGGCAGCTAGGGGAGAGAGGAACACATGGGTTAGGGTTACTGGCAGCTAGGGGAGAGAGGAACACATGGGTTAGGGTAACTGGCAGCTAGGGGAGAGAGGAACACATGGGTTAGGGTAACTGGCAGCTAGGGGAGAGAGGAACACATGGGTTAGGGTAACTGGCAGCTAGGGGAGAGAGGAACACATGGGTTAGGGTAACTGGCAGCTAGGGGAGAGAGGAACACATGGGTTAGGGTAACTGGCAGCTAGGGGAGAGAGGAACACATGGGTTAGGGTTACTGGCAGCTAGGGGAGAGAGGAACACATGGGTTAGGGTAACTGGCAGCTAGGGGAGAGAGGAACACATGGGTTAGGGTTACTGGCAGCTAGGGGAGAGAGGAACACATGGGTTAAGGTTACTGGCAGCTAGGGGAGAGAGGAACACATGGGTTAGGGTTACTGGCAGCTAGGGGAGAGAGGAACACATGGGTTAGGGTAACTGGCAGCTAGGGGAGAGAGGAACACATGGGTTAGGGTTACTGGCAGCTAGGGGAGAGAGGAACACATGGGTTAGGGTAACTGGCAGCTAGGGGAGATGTCATGAGGTTTACTTAACATCAGAATAACTACTTCTACTACTGGCACAGACAGTGCTGCTAGTAGTGCTACTAGTAGTGCTACAGGGGAGAGCAGAATGACATGGAGTACGACTAGTAATACTGTAGTACAGGGCACTGGCTTACTACTAGTAATACTGTAGTACAGGGGACTGGCTTATTACTAGTAATCCTGTAGTACAGGGGACTGGCTTACTACTAGTGATACTGTAGTACAGGGGACTGGCTTATTACTAGTAATACTGTAGTACAGGGGACTGGCTTACTACTAGTAATACTGTAGTACAGGGGACTGGCTTATTACTAGTAATACTGTAGTACAAGACACTGGCTTACTACTAGTAATACTGTAGTACAGGGCACTGGCTTATTTCTAGTAATACTGTAGTACAGGGCACTTGCTTACTACTAGTGATACTGTAGTACAGGGGACTGGCTTATTTCTAGTAATACTGTAGTACAGGGCACTGGCTTATTACTAGTAATACTGCAGTACAGGGGGACTGGCTTATTACTAGTGATACTGTAGTACAGGGGACTGGCTTACTACTCGTAATACTGTAGTACAGGGGACTGGCTTACTACTAGTAATACTGTAGTACAGGGGACTGGCTTATTACTAGTAATACTGTAGTACAGGGGGACTGGCTTATTACTAGTGATACTGTAGTACAGGGGACTGGCTTACTACTAGTAATACTGTAGTACAGGGGACTGGCTTACTACTAGTAATACTGTAGTACAGGGGACTGGCTTATTACTAATAATACTGTAGTACAGGGCACTGGTTTATTTCTAGTAATGATCTACAGAGTCTTCAGATGGTGATGATACATCTACAGAGTCTACAGATGGTAATGATACATCTACAGATTATACAGATGGTGATGATACATCTACAGAGTCAACAGATGGTGATGATATATCTACAGAGTCTACAGATGGTGATGTTACATCTACAGAGTCTACAGATGGTGATGATACATCTACAGAGTCTACAGATGGTGATGATATATCTACAGAGTCTACAGATGGTGATGATATATCTACAGAGTCTACAGATGGTGATGATATATCTACAGAGTCTACAGATGGTGATGATACATCTACAGAGTCTACAGATGGTAATGATACATCTACAGAGTCTACAGATGGTGATGATACATCTACAGAGTCTACATATGGTGATGATACATCTACAGAGTCTACAGATGGTGATGTTACATCTATAGAGTCTACAGATGGTAATGATACATCTACAGAGTATACAGATGGTGATGATACATCTACAGAGTATACAGATGGTAATGATACATCTACAGAGCATACAGATGGTGATGATACATCTACAGAGTCTACAGATGGTGATGATACATCTACAGAGTCTACAGATGGTGATGATACATCTACAGAGTCTACAGATGGTGATGTTACATCTATAGAGTCTACAGATGGTAATGATACATCTACAGAGCATACAGATGGTGATGATACATCTACAGAGTCTACAGATGGTGATGATACATCTACAGAGTCTACAGATGGTGATGTTACATCTACAGAGTCTACAGATGGTGATGATATATCTACAGAGCATACAGATGGTGATGATACATCTACAGAGTCTACAGATGGTGATGATACATCTACAGAGTCTACAGATGGTGATGATATATCTACAGAGTATACAGATGGTGATGATACATCTACAGAGTCTACAGATGGTGATGATATATCTACAGAGTATACAGATGGTGATGATACATCTACAGAGTATACAGATGGTGATGATACATCTACAGAGTCTACAGATGGTGATGATATATCTACAGAGTATACAGATGGTGATGATACATCTACAGAGTCTACAGATGGTGATGATACATCTACAGAGTCTACAGGTGGTGATGATATATCTACAGAGTCTACAGACGGTGATGATACATCTACAGAGTCTACAGGTGGTGATGATATATCTACAGAGTCTACAGATGGTGATACATCTACGAGTCTACAGATGGTGATGATATATCTACAGAGTCTACAGATGGTGATGTTACATCTACAGAGTCTACAGATGGTGATGATACATCTTCAGTGAATTACTAAGAGTTATTATATTTTCACCAACTACATTACATTTTGCAATTATTGTCTGAATGAATCCACTATTGCCTGCACTGTTGTGTATCACATTCATTAACATCGAGTCCTAAACACACAGCTCCTTGCTCTGATGATGCTGTTCTCAACAATACAGACAGATAAGTCTCTCCTGAATAGAAGAAACTAAAACAAACTGATCTAGGATCAGGTCCCCCCCTGTCCATATAATCTTGTTCATTATGAGCTAAAAGGCTAAGGTGATTCCAAACACATGTTAGGAATCTGGACCTGTATTTACAAAGCATCTCAGAGTAGGAGTGCTGATCTAGGATCAATTTTGCCTTTTATATCATAATGAACAAGAACACATGGGCATTGGGGACCTGATTCTAGATCAGCACTTGTACAGGCTGAAATAGAATTCACCACCTATCTCCTGGTCAACCCAGCCAACCATGATTAATAGGACTAACAGTGGTACAGCCATACCCATTCATTTGCCTCCATGTTGAGCAGTGATTTATGTCTCCAAGCCTCTCATTTCTGGGATAATAACATTGATTACACCAGCCGGAGGAGGCCTGATGCCCACTAAGCCCTTGGTCTGACATGCAACATCAATACATGGTCCTGTTTTCTCAGTCTCGCCATAGAGATGGATAGAGGGAGCACTTGCCACAAGGACTGTTTTAGCGTGGGCATTTTCTGAGTCTCACTGATAGAAGGTTTATAGAAGAAACCACGAGCCCCCCCCCCCCCCCCCCCCCGCAACAGTACACTTCAATCAACCCTATATATGACTAGCCTTAGCCTACATCTCTGGTCAAGTCATATTATGCAGAGACGTCATTGTAGTCACTTAACTCAATAATAATAATACCACAGCCACATAGCATGGGCTTCATGGGTTCCTCTAAAGCACTTTGGGAGATATATTGTGGTAGAAAGGGCAATATAAATCAATCTGATTAATTGATTAAAAGCATAACAATGGGACATCCTGGTTTAAAGAACGGTTCAACAAAATAAAAGAATCAATGAAAATGTAGTGTACATACTAGACAGAGGATCCAGAGTCTACACAGGTTCCTCCATTCCTGCAGGTCACCAGGGTGCAGGGTGTGACCCCGCACTGACCCACACTACGGCCAGAGTTAGGATGACCCTCAGGCTTCCCCAACGCTATGAACTTCCCGTCTCTCCTCGTCCGAAACTCCAGATCAAATATGCAACCTGTGAAATAACACAGAAAAACCCACTCAAACTGAGCAGACAAACAGTGTGTGTAATTAAGCAGACATTTCTCGGAACTTCACATCGCTCAAATAGGAAACCTTTGAAATCACAAAACATATAACTATAACGCATTGCTTCAGGGAAACAACAGCAGCATTCATTTTTAGTCTTCAAACTGTCCATATTAGGACATCCTCAGAGTCAAAAGAATCTGGGGTGACTGAGGATGTCCTAATATGGACACCGTACAAAACATACCCACTCAAACAGTCTTTCTTTCTGTCAGAGAGAAGTCTTTCATTGTAGTTGACAGTGAGGTTAAGGGATGACAGTTTGAAGACTAAAAATGAATGCTACTGTTGTTTCCCTGAAGCAATGAGAATCAAAGGTAACAGGGCTGGAAACACACACACACACACGCACGCACACACACACGCACACGCACACACACACACACACACACGCCTTCAGAAGGTATTCAAACCCCTTGACTTTTTCCACATTTTGTTGTGTTACAGCCTGAATTTAAAATGGATTACATTTAGATTTTTTGTCACTGGCCTACACACAATACCTCATAATGTTATGTTTTTCTACATTTTTTCAAGTTAATAAAAGATTATAAGCTGAAATGTCTTGAGTCAATAAGTATTCAACCCCTTTGTTATGGCAAACCTAAAGTTCAAGAGTAAAAATGTGCTTAACAAGTCACATAATAAGTTGCATGGACTCACTCTGTGTGCAATAACAGTGTTTAACATGATTTTTGACACATCTCTGTACCCCACACATACAATTATCTGTAAGGTACCTTAGTCCAGCAGTGAATTTCAAACACAGATTCAACCACAAAGACCAGTGAGGTTTTCCAGTGCCTTGCAAAGAAGGGCACCTACTGATAGATGGCAAAAAAACAGACATTGACTATCCCTTTCAGCATGGTAAAGATATTAATTACACTTGGATGGTGTATCAATACACCCGGTCACTACACAGAAACAGGCGTCATTCCTAACTCAGTTTCTGGAAAGGAAAGAAACCACTCAGGGATTTCACCTTGAGGCCAATGGTGACATTAAAACAGTTACAGAGTTTAATGGCAACTGAGGATGGACCAACAACATTGTAGTTACTCCAGAATACTAACCTAAATGACAGGAGGGAAAAGAAGGAAGACTGTTTTGCAACATGGCACTAAAGTTACACTGCAAAAAATGTGGCAAAGTAATTAACTTTTTGTCCTGGATACAAAGTGCTATGTTTGGGGCAAATCCAATACATTACTGAGTACCACTGTCCATATTATCAAACATAGTGGTGGCTGTATCATGTTATGTGTATACATGTAATCGTTAAGGACTGGGGAGTTTTTCAGGATAAAAAAGACACAGAATGGAGCTAAGCACAGGCAAAATCTTAGAGGAAAACCTGGTTCGTGCTTCTACATCTGCATTGCTTGCTGTTTGGGGTTTTAGGCTGAGTTTCTGTACAGCACTTTGAGATATCAGCTGATGTAAGAAGGGCTATATAAATACATTTGATTTGATTTGATTCAGTCTGCTCCCCACCAAACACTAAGAGATTAACTCACCTTTCAGCAGGACAATAACCTAGGCCAAATCTACACAGGAGTTGCTTACCAAGAAGACAGTGAATGTTCCTGAATGGGCGAGCTACAGTTTTGACTTAAATCTATTGAAAATATATGGCAAGACCTGAAAAGGGTTATCTAGCAAGGATCAACAACCAATTTGACAGTGCTTTACATTTTTTTTAAAGAATAATGGCCAAATGTTGCACAATCCAGGTGTGGAAAGCTCTTAGAGACTGTCTCTTAGAAACATGTGTAATCGCTGCCAAAGGTGCTTCTACAAAGTATTGACTCAGGGGTGTGAATAATTATGTAAATACAATATACTAAATATACAAAAGTATGTGGACATACAATTACCTTCTAGAGACGATTCTGTGCTTTCAACTTGGTGGTAACAGTTTGACCTTTCCTGTTTCAGCATGACAATGCCCCAGTGCACAAAGCAAGATCCATACAGAAATGGTTTGTCGAGATCGGTGTGGAAGAACTTGACTGGCCTGCACAGAGCCCAGACCTCAACCCCATCAAACACCTTTGCTCTTGTTGCTGAATGGAAGCAAGTCCCTGCAGCAATGTTCCAACATCTAGTGGAAAGTCTTCCCAGAAGAGTGGAGGCAGTTATAACAGCAAAGGGGGATCAACTCCATATTAATACCCATGATTTTGGAATGAGATGTTTGCCGAACCGTTGTCCACATACTTTTGGTCATGTAGTGTATTTCTGTATTTCATTTTCAATACATTTGCAAACATTTCTAAAAACATGTTTTCACTTTGTCATTATGGGGTATTGTGTGTAGATGAGTGAGACATTTTTTTTATTTAATAAATGTTGAATTCAGGCTGTAACAACAAAATGTGGAATAAGTCAAGGGGTATGAATACTTTCTGAAGGCACTGTTCTCACACACATATTTTAGTGATTTTTTTCATATATTTTTTTTACAAAGCCAGAAAAAATGAAGAGTACTATTTCCCCATGGTGTTGGGGAAATTATCATGGTGTGATGATAATGACTTCATGTTAATGACTTCATGTTCATGTTTGTGTATAGTTGTTGCAAGGGTTAGGGTAAGGTTAATTGTAATTTGTATTAACAAAAACACAAAGAAAATGGGTCACTGAAGGTTTGAGCCAGTCATTGAATATTTATATTAAGGGTTGGAAATAAAGGATATGCTGTAATTCACTCTCTGCATATCTCTCTCCATTAAATGGTAATTTTACATAATTTGCTAGGATGAAATCTCTGCATAGACTAGCAGTTAGATTAAATCCAACATAATAGGAGGATTCTTAATTATTTTCACAAAAAAGCACATTCACCCAAATTCACTCTCTCCTTCCTGTGATTTGTATTCTGTCTTTACTGCAACAGGGCAAATATTCTGTCTACTGCAACAGGGCAAATATTCTGTCTACTGCAACAGGGCAAATATTCTGTCTACTGCAACAGGGCAAATATTCTGTCTACTGCAACAGGGCAAATATTCTGTCTACTGCAACAGGGCAAATATTCTGTCTACTGCAACAGGGCAAATATTCTGTCTACTAAACAGGGGAAATATCCTGTCTACTCCAACAGGGGAAATATTCTGTCTACTGCAACAGGGCAAATATTCTGTCTACTGCAACAGGGCAAATATTCTGTCTACTGCAACAGGGCAAATATTCTGTCTACTAAACAGGGGAAATATCCTGTCTACTCCAACAGGGGAAATATTCTGTCTACTGCAACAGGGCAAATATTCTGTCTACTGCAACAGGGCAAATATTCTGTCTACTAAACAGGGGAAATATCCTGTCTACTCCAACAGGGGAAATATTCTGTCTACTGCAACAGGGCAAATATTCTGTCTACTGCAACAGGGCAAATATTCTGTCTACTGCAACAGGGCAAATATTCTGTCTACTGCAACAGGGCAAATATTCTGTCTACTGCAACAGGGCAAATATTCTGTCTACTAAACAGGGGATATATCCTGTCTACTGCAACAGGGGTAATATTCTGTCTACTGCAACAGGGGAAATATTCTGTCTACTGCAACAGGGGAAATATTCTGTCTACTAATCAGGGGGAATATTCTGTCTACTGCAATAAGGGAAATATCCTGTCTACTGCAATAGGGGAAATATCCTGTCTACTGCAACAGGGGAAATATTCTGTCTACTAAACAGGGGAAATATTCTGTCTACTGCAACAGGGGAAATATTCTGTCTACTGCAACAGGGGAAATATTCTGTCTACTGCAACAGGGGAAATATTCTGTCTACTGCAACAGGGGAAATATTCTGTCTACTGCAATAGGGGAAATATTCTGTCTACTGCAACAGGGGAAGTTGCATCGAAAATATTTGTTTGGTCTGTATCTGCGGAGCACTAGGGCTGGGTCCCAAATGGCGCCCTGGTCAGAAGTAGTGCACTATAAAGGGAGTAGGGAGCCATTTTGGACGCAAACTAGGTCTACTATAAATATGAATCCTCCTGAACACACTAGCCAAGGCTTGGAAACCATCTCTCTCTCTCTCTCTCTCTCACACACACACACACACACACACACAGACCCCCCCCCCCCCCTTGCCTAGACACACACCATCTCTGCACTGTACGCAGACCCTCTTCTCAACCTCTCTGCAGCATTTGTTATTGGAATAAACAGGACACTGTGGAAATGTCATGTTCACGCAGGAATTTTCATGGCATGATGCCGTCTCTAGCTCTGCCTTGTGTGTGTGTGTGTGTGTGTGTGTGTGTGTGTGTGTGTGTGTGTGTGTGTGTGTGTGTGTGTGTGTGTGTGTGTGTTTTCAGCCCTGTTACCTTTGATTCTCATTGCTTCAGGGAAACAACAGTAGCATTCATTTTTAGTCGTCAAACTGTCATCCCATTAGATCACTGTCAACTACAATGAAAGACTTCTGTGTGTGTGTGTGTGTGTGTGTGTGTGTGTGTGTGTGTGTGTGTGTGTGTGTGTGTGTGTGTGTGTGTGTGTGTGTGTGTGGCCAATCTGCAAATATATACTGTCGTCAACAATTTCAGATGGTTAAAGAGGATTATGAGGGTTATGTTTGCCATTAGCTAAGAGAGGACGATGAGGGTGGCGTTTGGTATGAGATAAGAGGATGAAGAGGGTGATGTCTGGTATTAGATAAGAGGACGATGAGGGTGGCATTTGGTATGAGATAAGAGGATGAAGAGGGTGATGTCTGGTATTAGATAAGAGGATGAGGAGGGTGATGTCTGGTATTAGATAAGAGGATGATGAGGGTGATGTCTGGTATGAGATAAGAGGATGAAGAGGGTGATGTTTGGTATTAGATAAGAGGATGATGAGGGTGATGTCTGGTATTAGATAAGAGGATGATGAGGGTGATGTTTGGTATTAGATAAGAGGATGATGAGGGTGATGTTTGGTATTAGATAAGAGGATGAGGAGGGTGATGTCTGGTATTAGATAAGAGGATGATGAGGGTGATGTTTGGTATTAGATTAGAGGATGATGAGGGTGATGTTTGGTATTAGATAAGAGGATGATGAGGGTGATGTCTGGTATTAGATAAGAGGATGAGGAGGGTGATGTCTGGTATTAGATAAGAGGATGAGGAGGGTGATGTCTGGTATTAGATAAGAGGATGATGAGGGTGATGTCTGGTATTAGATAAGAGGATGATGAGGGTGATGTCTGGTATTAGATAAGAGGATGATGAGGGTGATGTCTGGTATTAGATAAGAGGATGATGAGGGTGATGTCTGGTATTAGATAAGAGGATGATGAGGGTGATGTTTGGTATTAGATAAGAGGATGATGAGGGTGATGTCTGGTATTAGATAAGAGGATGATGAGGGTGATGTTTGGTATTAGATAAGAGGATGAGGAGGGTGATGTCTGGTATTAGATAAGAGGATGATGAGGGTGATGTTTGGTATTAGATAAGAGGATGATGAGGGTGATGTTTGGTATTAGATTAGAGGATGATGAGGGTGATGTTTGGTATTAGATAAGAGGATGAGGAGGGTGATGTCTGGTATTAGATAAGAGGATGATGAGGGTGATGTCTGGTATTAGATAAGAGGATGATGAGGGTGATGTTTGGTATTAGATAAGAGGATGATGAGGGTGATGTCTGGTATTAGATAAGAGGATGATGAGGGTGATGTCTGGTATTAGATAAGAGGATGAGGAGGGTGATGTCTGGTATTCGATAAGAGGATGATGAGGGTGATGTCTGGTATTAGATAAGAGGATGATGAGGGTGATGTCTCGTATTAGATAAGAGGATGATTAGGGTGATGTTTGGTATTAGATAAGAGGATGATGAGGGTGATGTCTGGTATTAGATAAGAGGATGATGAAGGTGATGTTTGGTATTAGATAAGAGGATGATGAGGGTGATGTCTGGTATTAGATAAGAGGATGATGAGGGTGATGTCTGGTATGAGATAAGAGGATGATGAGGGTGATGTTTGGTATTAGATAAGAGGATGAGGAGGGTGATGTCTGGTATTAGATAAGAGGATGATGAGGGTGATGTCTGGTATTAGATAAGAGGATGATGAGGGTGATGTCTGGTATTAGATAAGAGGATGAGGAGGGTGATGTCTGGTATTAGATAAGAGGATGATGAGGGTGATGTCTGGTATTAGATAAGAGGATACTGTAGATGACACTGAGAAAATTATGTTTGAGCTAACAGAGAGTTCAGAGTGTGTCCTAAATGGCACCATATTCCCTATACAGGGCACTATTTCTGGTCAAAGGTAGTGAACTATATAGGGAATATGTTGCCATTTGAGATGCAACCCATATTGATGTCCAATCAGTCAGATCTAGAGTATCAACACCTCACATACTGTTAGAACAGCATATGCAGTGAACAGACTAGCATTGTTTTAAAGGCATTACATTTCAATGAACAGACTAGCTTTGTTTTAAAGGCATTATATTCGTCATGGACTATTAATGTCAAAACCAATGAGTTAATATAACAGTAACCTTTGACCATCTGAAGTAACTTCTTATGGCTGGTGTTAAAGCTCAAATGAATTGCCAGTCCCTTCAACCACTTAAACATCAATAAATTACAAAACTCTCTGTGCAAACTTTGTTTCTCATTTGTTTTAGACAAGTAAATCCCACCTATAAGAAGATCAAAAGGTATTTCTGACAGTTTGATAAAAGGAAATCAACACCAGGCAACTCTGAATGCCTGAGGCATATAGAAATCTAATCAAAATACAAACTGATGCTAAAGCGCAAACATTTAACAAAGGTAAAAACCAGTGTGTGTATTATCTTAATGTGTCACAGTTTGATGAAATGAGAGTCTGTAAGATATGACCTTTAGTTATTATGATAAACCCATTGTAGAAGTCTAAAGAAAAACATTACAGTAACATCTTGTTCAAATCTCATTAAACATCTTGCCATCATGAAATTGGATATAATTGTTTTATTTTGAACATCTTTTTTTTAAACATGCATACATTTCACACTTAAATGTATCTTTTATTACCATCTTGTTTAGGGCAAGCTGTTGGCATGCTTTGTGATTATTGTGTTTGATTTCAGCAGCTACACAGACAAATACAATACGGAGGCAGCTGATGGAGAACAACAACTCAACACAGCTGATGAAGAACAACAACTCAACACAGCTGATGAAGAACAACAACTCAACACAGCTGATGAAGAACAACAACTCAACACAGCTGATGAAGAACAACAACTCAACACAGCTGATGGACAACAACAACTCAACACAGCTGATGAAGAACAACAACTCAACACAGCTGATGGAGACCAACAACTCAACACAGCTGATGAAGAACAACAACTCAACACAGCTGATGAAGAACAACAACTCAACACAGCTGATGAAGAACAACAACTCAACACAGCTGATGGAGAACAACAACTTAACACAGCTGATGAAGAACAACAACTCAACACAGCTGATGGAGACCAACAACTCAACACAGCTGATGAAGAACAACAACTCAACACAGCTGATGAAGAACAACAACTCAACACAGCTGATGGAGACCAACAACTCAACACAGCTGATGAAGAACAACAACTCAACACAGCTGATGGAGACCAACAACTCAACACAGCTGATGAAGAACAACAACTCAACACAGCTGATGGAGACCAACAACTCAACACAGCTGATGAAGAACAACAAGTCAACACAGCTGATGAAGAACAACAACTCAACACAGCTGATGGAGAACAACAACTTCACACAGCTGATGGAGAACAACAAGTCAACACAGCTGATGAAGAACAACAACTCAACACAGCTGATGGAGAACAACAACTCAACACAGCTGATGGAGAACAACAACTCAACACAGCTGATGAAGAACAACAACTCAACACAGCTGATGAAGAACAACAACTCAACACAGCTGATGAAGAACAACAAGTCAACACAGCTGATGAAGAACAACAACTCAACACAGCTGATGAAGAACAACAACTCAACACAGCTGATGAAGAACAACAAGTCAACACAGCTGATGAAGAACAACAACTCAACACAGCTGATGGAGAACAACAACTCAACACAGCTGATGAAGAACAACAAGTCAACACAGCTGATGAAGAACAACAACTCAACACAGCTGATGAAGAACAACAACTCAACACAGCTGATGAAGAACAACAAGTCAACACAGCTGATGAAGAACAACAACTCAACACAGCTGATGGAGAACAACAACTCAACACAGCTGATGAAGAACAACAACTCAACACAGCTGATGAAGAACAACAAGTCAACACAGCTGATGAAGAACAACAACTCAACACAGCTGATGAAGAACAACAACTCAACACAGCTGATGAAGAACAACAACTCAACACAGCTGATGAAGAACAACAAGTCAACACAGCTGATGAAGAACAACAACTCAACACAGCTGATGAAGAACAACAACTCAACACAGCTGATGAAGAACAACAAGTCAACACAGCTGATGAAGAACAACAACTCAACACAGCTGATGAAGAACAACAAGTCAACACAGCTGATGAAGAACAACAACTCAACACAGCTGATGAAGAACAACAACTCAACACAGCTGATGAAGAACAACAACTCAACACAGCTGATGAAGAACAACAACTTAACACAGCTGATGAAGAACAACAACTCAACACAGCTGATGAAGAACAACAAGTCAACACAGCTGATGAAGAACAACAACTCAACACAGCTGATGAAGAACAACAACTCAACACAGCTGATGAAGAACAACAAGTCAACACAGCTGATGAAGAACAACAACTCAACACAGCTGATGAAGAACAACAACTCAACACAGCTGATGAAGAACAACAACTTAACACAGCTGATGAAGAACAACAACTCAACACAGCTGATCTGGAACAAGGCTACTCACGCTACAGAAACAGGAAATAGTTATCATGCCCTAGGACCATTCTATCTGGAACAAGGCTACTCACGCTACAGAAACAGGAAATAGTTATCATGCCCTAGGGCCATTCTATCTGGACAAGGCTACTTCATTATCCTGTGATCCAGTAAGAATCAACGTGGCCATAACAAACACATCTCAACGTGGCCACAACAAACACATCTCAACGTGGCCATAACAAACACATCTCAACGTGGCCACAACAAACACATCTCAACGTGGCCATAACAAACACATCTCAACGTGGCCATAACAAACACATCTCAACGTGGCCACAACAAACACATCTCAACGTGGCCATAACAAACACATCTCAACGTGGCCATAACAAACACATCTCAACGTGGCCACAACAAACACATCTCAACGTGGCCATAACAAACACATCTCAACGTGGCCATAACAAACACATCTCAACGTGGCCACAACAAACACATCTCAACGTGGCCAGAACAAACACATCTCAACGTGGCCACAACAAACACATCTCAACGTGGCCATAACAAACACATCTCAACGTGGCCACAACAAACACATCTCAACGTGGCCACAACAAACACATCTCAACGTGGCCACAACAAACACATCTCAACGTGGCCACAACAAACACATCTCAACGTGGCCATAACAAACACACCCACACTGCGCTGGTGCCTTTCTCTCTGGTTAGTTTGTCATTATTTGATTAGCAGGTGTAAATGAATTGACCCAGGACATGGTTAGGGATACAGGAGTAGCAGAAGTGTCTTTGTGTATATCCCAAACTGCACCCTATTCCCTATATAGTGCACCACTTTCGACCAGGGACCATTGGGTAGTGCACTATGTAGGGAATAGGGTGCCATTTTGGATGCAGACTACTGCTAATGCTGTAACCCTAATCATGTTCTGTGTTACTTCATTTAACCTGGACTCTGGTCAAAAGTAGTGCACTATGTAGGGAATAGGGTGCCATTCGTGGGCCAGCTGTAGTGTCTTCCTTCCCATAGCCACCTAGCCTGTCCACAGGGGAGTGAGGATGTACCGATAACTGGTAGACAAGTGTTCACTGCCAGCCATTAGGACTGCAGGAAGGTCACACACACACACACACACACACACACACACACACACACACACACACACACACACACACACACACACACACACCACACACACACACACACACACACACACACACACACACACACACACACACCTGATTAGTTGTCATTATGTGGCTGGCAAAAAGGTTAGAGCAACATGTGATCTACCAGGCCCTGGGCTCTGGCTGCTTTCTGGTTACCTGCATGGTGGGACTACAGTACAGCACCACTAACACCTAGCTACAGCAAGTCAATTGATGTGTGTGTGTGTGTGTGTGTGTGTGTGTGTGAGGCTGATTTTCATTCCAAAGCGTGTATGTTTATACAGAGATGAATGAATCATAGGGATGTTTGTTCAACAGAACCAAACAGACAGACGGGTGACATCCCAAACAGTACCCTATTCCCTATTTAGTGCACTACTTTTGACCCCCATTCGGCTCTGGTCAAAAGGTAGTGCACTATATTTGGGACGCAACAAGGGAGATTGCTCCTGTCTGCATATATAACCACCAAATGGAAAAAGACTTGTTCACCTTCATTTAAAGTACAGTGATCTTTCACAATAACAAGGCATCATCATCATCATGACAATAACCACGGTGGAGGCAGCAGCATCGTCTGCCCTAACAACTTGTGATGATATTCATATCTGTTATTATCATTACTGTTAGTTATGGAGGTGATATCCCCACCCCGCTGCTCCACTCGCAGAGCAATCACAATCAACACTATACTCAGGATGCTCTGTCCCAAATGGCACCCTGTTGCCGATACACTGCACTACTTTTAAACCAGGAGGCTAATAGGGTTCTGGTCAAAAGTAGTGCACTATATAGGGAATAGGTTGCCATTTGGGATGTAATCATAGGCTTCATTAAGGGTCAGCTGGGAGCCAATAGAATTGATTGTGATTATGACAACCATCATCTGGATGGTGCCCTTGTCTGACTGACTTATGAGAGGGCCACATGGGATTTGCAGAGAATGCATAACTTTACAGCCGTGAAGTGATTAAAGGGACAATCTATGATTCAAAAAACAGCTAAACTGTTAACCAGCCACTGTTTTTGCTAAACAGCTGAGGGATGGGGCTGGAGAAATGTAAAGTTCACAGACAAAGCTATGGATGCAAGGACTGACAATCCATGAGATCTAAGTGAAGTTTTAATCATGTTCTGAAGCTATACAGAGTTATGTTTACAATTACAGTGTTTACAAACAATGCAGTAAAAACTAGTTTATATTTTGTGTTCTGATGGGGTACGACAGTTGAAATAAGCTCATGAGGCATTTATAAGTTATATTCCTCAACACTCAATGGCTATATATGATCAATTTAAAAGTAAAATAAATAAACGTACCAATCCCAGATTGCCCCTTTAAAGGACGCAGGCACAATCAACATTGGAGCTCTATTCTAACCTCATCTCCCCCCTCTGAATGGTATTGCACTCCCTCTGACTGTCTGACTGTCTGACTGTCTGAAACTAGCCTGTCACTATGCTGCTGCCACTGATCTCCCCTCTCTGATTAGTATTGCACTCCCTTTGACTATCTGACTGTCTGAAACTAGCCTGTCACTATGCTGCTGCCACTGATCTCCCCCCTCTGATTAGTATTGCACTCCCTCTGACTGTCTGACTGTCTGAAACTAGCCTGTCACTATGCTGCTGCCACTGATCTCCCCTCTCTGATTAGTATTGCACTCCCTCTGACTGTCTGACTGTCTGAAACTAGCCTGTCACTATGCTGCTGCCACTGATCTCCCCTCTCTGATTAGTATTGCACTCCCTCTGACTGTCTGACTGTCTGAAACTAGCCTGTCACTATGCTGCTGCCACTGATCTCCCCTCTCTGATTAGTATTGCACTCCCTCTGACTGTCTGACTGTCTGAAACTAGCCTGTCAATATGCTGCTGCCACTGATCTCCCCTCTCTGATTAGTATTGCACTCCCTCTGACTGTCTGACTGTCTGAAACTAGCCTGTCACTATGCTGCTGCCACTGATCTCCCCTCTCTGATTAGTATTGCACTCCCTCTGACTGTCTGAAACTAGCCTGTCACTATGCTGCTGCCACTGATCTCCCCCCTCTGATTAGTATTGCACTCCCTCTGACTATCTGACTGTCTGAAACTAGCCTGTCACTATGCTGCTGCCACTGATCTCCCCCCTCTGATTAGTATTGCACTCCCTCTGACTGTCTGACTGTCTGAAACTAGCCTGTCACTATGCTGCTGCCACTCTACAGACGTCCAGGCCATGTTACAAACACTGTGATAAATGATGTTGTAAAAAGGTGTTTATATACATTTTAGCAGTTCAATTTTATACTCACTATAGTCAGTAGTGGTGGTAGTAGTTACTTATAGTGGCAATACTACAATCACTGTAATGTCTTGCTGTGAAAGCTGTTGGAGTCACTGTAATGTCTTGCTGTGAAAGCTGTTGGAGTCACTGTAATGTCTTGCTGTGAAAGCTGTTGGAGTCACTGTAATGTCTTACCTTGAAAGCTGTTGGAGTCACTGTAATGTCTTACCTTGAAAGCTGTTGGAGTCACTGTAATGTCTTAACCTTGAAAGCTGTTGGAGTCACTGTAATGTCTTGCCGTGAAAGCTGTTGGAGTCACTGTAATGTCTTGCTGTAAAAGCTGTTGGAGTCACTGTAATGTTTTACCTTGAAAGCTGTTGGAGTCACTGTAATGTCTTGCTGTGAAAGCTGTTGGAGTCACTGCAATGTCTTGCTGTGAAAGCTGTTGGAGTCACTGTAATGTCTTACCTTGAAAGCTGTTGGAGTCACTGTCATGTCTTACCGTGAAAGCTGTTGGAGTCACTGTCATGTCTTACCTTGAAAGCTGTTGGAGTCACTTTAATGTCTTGCTGTGAAAGCTGTTGGAGTCACTGTAATGTCTTGCCGTGAAAGCTGTTGGAGTCACTGTAATGTCTTACTGTGAAAGCTGTTGGAGTCACTGTAATGTCTTGCTGTGAAAGCTGTTGGAGTCACTGTAATGTCTTACCTTGAAAGCTGTTGGAGTCATTGTAATGTCTTGCTGTGAAAGCTGTTGGAGTCACTGTAATGTCTTGCTGTGAAAGCTGTTGGAGTCACTGTAATGTCTTACCTTGAAAGCTGTTGGAGTCATTGTAATGTCTTGCTGTGAAAGCTGTTGGAGTCACTGTAATGTCTTGCTGTGAAAGCTGTTGGAGTCACTGTAATGTCTTACCTTGAAAGCTGTTGGAGTCATTGTAATGTCTTGCCGTGAAAGCTGTTGGAGTCACTGTAATGTCTTGCTGTAAAAGCTGTTGGAGTCACTGTAATGTTTTACTGTGAAAGCTGTTGGAGTCACTGTAATGTCTTGCTGTGAAAGCTGTTGGAGTCACTGCAATGTCTTGCTGTGAAAGCTGTTGGAGTCACTGTAATGTCTTACCTTGAAAGCTGTTGGAGTCACTGTAATGTCTTAACCTTGAAAGCTGTTGGAGTCACTGTAATGTCTTGCCGTGAAAGCTGTTGGAGTCACTGTAATGTCTTGCTGTAAAAGCTGTTGGAGTCACTGTAATGTTTTACCTTGAAAGCTGTTGGAGTCACTGTAATGTCTTGCTGTGAAAGCTGTTGGAGTCACTGCAATGTCTTGCTGTGAAAGCTGTTGGAGTCACTGTAATGTCTTACCTTGAAAGCTGTTGGAGTCACTGTCATGTCTTACCGTGAAAGCTGTTGGAGTCACTGTCATGTCTTACCTTGAAAGCTGTTGGAGTCACTTTAATGTCTTGCTGTGAAAGCTGTTGGAGTCACTGTAATGTCTTGCCGTGAAAGCTGTTGGAGTCACTGTAATGTCTTACTGTGAAAGCTGTTGGAGTCACTGTAATGTCTTGCTGTGAAAGCTGTTGGAGTCACTGTAATGTCTTACCTTGAAAGCTGTTGGAGTCATTGTAATGTCTTGCTGTGAAAGCTGTTGGAGTCACTGTAATGTCTTGCTGTGAAAGCTGTTGGAGTCACTGTAATGTCTTACCTTGAAAGCTGTTGGAGTCATTGTAATGTCTTGCCGTGAAAGCTGTTGGAGTCACTGTAATGTCTTGCCGTGAAAGCTGTTGGAGTCACTGTAATGTCTTACTGTGAAAGCTGTTGGAGTCACTGTAATGTCTTGCTGTGAAAGCTGTTGGAGTCACTGTAATGTCTTACCTTGAAAGCTGTTGGAGTCATTGTAATGTCTTGCTGTGAAAGCTGTTGGAGTCACTGTAATGTCTTGCTGTGAAAGCTGTTGGAGTCACTGTAATGTCTTACCTTGAAAGCTGTTGGAGTCATTGTAATGTCTTGCCGTGAAAGCTGTTGGAGTCACTGTAATGTCTTGCTGAGAAAGCTGTTGGAGTCACTGTAATGTCTTACCTTGAAAGCTGTTGGAGTCACTGTAATGTCTTAACCTTGAAAGCTGTTGGAGTCACTGTAATGTCTTGCCGTGAAAGCTGTTGGAGTCACTGTAATATCTTGCTGTAAAAGCTGTTGGAGTCACTGTAATGTTTTACCTTGAAAGCTGTTGGAGTCACTGTAATGTCTTGCTGTGAAAGCTGTTGGAGTCACTGCAATGTCTTGCTGTGAAAGCTGTTGGAGTCACTGTAATGTCTTACCTTGAAAGCTGTTGGAGTCACTGTCATGTCTTACCGTGAAAGCTGTTGGAGTCACTGTCATGTCTTACCTTGAAAGCTGTTGGAGTCACTTTAATGTCTTGCTGTGAAAGCTGTTGGAGTCACTGTAATGTCTTGCCGTGAAAGCTGTTGGAGTCACTGTAATGTCTTACTGTGAAAGCTGTTGGAGTCACTGTAATGTCTTGCTGTGAAAGCTGTTGGAGTCACTGTAATGTCTTACCTTGAAAGCTGTTGGAGTCATTGTAATGTCTTGCTGTGAAAGCTGTTGGAGTCACTGTAATGTCTTGCTGTGAAAGCTGTTGGAGTCACTGTAATGTCTTACCTTGAAAGCTGTTGGAGTCACTGTCATGTCTTACCGTGAAAGCTGTTGGAGTCACTGTAATGTCTTACCTTGAAAGCTGTTGGAGTCACTTTAATGTCTTGCTGTGAAAGCTGTTGGAGTCACTGTAATGTCTTGCCGTGAAAGCTGTTGGAGTCACTGTAATGTCTTACTGTGAAAGCTGTTGGAGTCACTGTAATGTCTTACCTTGAAAGCTGTTGGAGTCACTGTAATGTCTTGCTGTGAAAGCTGTTGGAGTCACTGTAATGTCTTGCTGTGAAAGCTGTTGGAGTCACTGTAATGTCTTACTGTGAAAGCTGTTGGAGTCACTGTAATGTCTTACTTTGAAAGCTGTTGGAGTCACTGTAATGTCTTGCTGTGAAAGCTGTTGGAGTCACTGTAATGTCTTACTGTGAAAGCTGTTGGAGTCACTGTAATGTCTTGCTGTGAAAGCTGTTGGAGTCACTGTAATGTCTTACCTTGAAAGCTGTTGGAGTCATTGTAATGTCTTGCTGTGAAAGCTGTTGGAGTCACTGTAATGTCTTGCTGTGAAAGCTGTTGGAGTCACTGTAATGTCTTACCTTGAAAGCTGTTGGAGTCATTGTAATGTCTTGCCGTGAAAGCTGTTGGAGTCACTGTAATGTCTTGCAGTAAAAGCTGTTGGAGTCACTGTAATGTTTTACTGTGAAAGCTGTTGGAGTCACTGTAATGTCTTGCTGTGAAAGCTGTTGGAGTCACTGCAATGTCTTGCTGTGAAAGCTGTTGGAGTCACTGTAATGTCTTACCTTGAAAGCTGTTGGAGTCACTGTAATGTCTTAACCTTGAAAGCTGTTGGAGTCACTGTAATGTCTTGCCGTGAAAGCTGTTGGAGTCACTGTAATGTCTTGCTGTAAAAGCTGTTGGAGTCACTGTAATGTTTTACCTTGAAAGCTGTTGGAGTCACTGTAATGTCTTGCTGTGAAAGCTGTTGGAGTCACTGTAATGTCTTACCTTGAAAGCTGTTGGAGTCATTGTAATGTCTTGCCGTGAAAGCTGTTGGAGTCACTGTAATGTCTTGCTGAGAAAGCTGTTGGAGTCACTGTAATGTCTTACCTTGAAAGCTGTTGGAGTCACTGTAATGTCTTAACCTTGAAAGCTGTTGGAGTCACTGTAATGTCTTGCCGTGAAAGCTGTTGGAGTCACTGTAATATCTTGCTGTAAAAGCTGTTGGAGTCACTGTAATGTTTTACCTTGAAAGCTGTTGGAGTCACTGTAATGTCTTGCTGTGAAAGCTGTTGGAGTCACTGTAATGTCTTACCTTGAAAGCTGTTGGAGTCACTGTCATGTCTTACCGTGAAAGCTGTTGGAGTCACTGTCATGTCTTACCTTGAAAGCTGTTGGAGTCACTTTAATGTCTTGCTGTGAAAGCTGTTGGAGTCACTGTAATGTCTTGCCGTGAAAGCTGTTGGAGTCACTGTAATGTCTTACTGTGAAAGCTGTTGGAGTCACTGTAATGTCTTGCTGTGAAAGCTGTTGGAGTCACTGTAATGTCTTACCTTGAAAGCTGTTGGAGTCATTGTAATGTCTTGCTGTGAAAGCTGTTGGAGTCACTGTAATGTCTTGCTGTGAAAGCTGTTGGAGTCACTGTAATGTCTTACCTTGAAAGCTGTTGGAGTCACTGTCATGTCTTACCGTGAAAGCTGTTGGAGTCACTGTAATGTCTTACCTTGAAAGCTGTTGGAGTCACTTTAATGTCTTGCTGTGAAAGCTGTTGGAGTCACTGTAATGTCTTGCTGTGAAAGCTGTTGGAGTCACTGCAATGTCTTACTGTGAAAGCTGTTGGAGTCACTGTAATGTCTTACCTTGAAAGCTGTTGGAGTCACTGTAATGTCTTGCTGTGAAAGCTGTTGGAGTCACTGTAATGTCTTGCTGTGAAAGCTGTTGGAGTCACTGTAATGTCTTACTGTGAAAGCTGTTGGAGTCACTGTAATGTCTTACTTTGAAAGCTGTTGGAGTCACTGTAATGTCTTGCTGTGAAAGCTGTTGGAGTCACTGTAATGTCTTGCTGTGAAAGCTGTTGGAGTCACTGTAATGTCTTACCTTGAAAGCTGTTGGAGTCACTGTAATGTCTTACCTTGAAAGCTGTTGGAGTCACTGTAATGTCTTAACCTTGAAAGCTGTTGGAGTCACTGTAATGTCTTGCCGTGAAAGCTGTTGGAGTCACTGTAATGTCTTGCTGTAAAAGCTGTTGGAGTCACTGTAATGTTTTACCTTGAAAGCTGTTGGAGTCACTGTAATGTCTTGCTGTGAAAGCTGTTGGAGTCACTGTAATGTCTTACCTTGAAAGCTGTTGGAGTCATTGTAATGTCTTGCCGTGAAAGCTGTTGGAGTCACTGTAATGTCTTGCTGAGAAAGCTGTTGGAGTCACTGTAATGTCTTACCTTGAAAGCTGTTGGAGTCACTGTAATGTCTTAACCTTGAAAGCTGTTGGAGTCACTGTAATGTCTTGCCGTGAAAGCTGTTGGAGTCACTGTAATATCTTGCTGTAAAAGCTGTTGGAGTCACTGTAATGTTTTACCTTGAAAGCTGTTGGAGTCACTGTAATGTCTTGCTGTGAAAGCTGTTGGAGTCACTGTAATGTCTTACCTTGAAAGCTGTTGGAGTCACTGTCATGTCTTACCGTGAAAGCTGTTGGAGTCACTGTCATGTCTTACCTTGAAAGCTGTTGGAGTCACTTTAATGTCTTGCTGTGAAAGCTGTTGGAGTCACTGTAATGTCTTGCCGTGAAAGCTGTTGGAGTCACTGTAATGTCTTACTGTGAAAGCTGTTGGAGTCACTGTAATGTCTTGCTGTGAAAGCTGTTGGAGTCACTGTAATGTCTTACCTTGAAAGCTGTTGGAGTCATTGTAATGTCTTGCTGTGAAAGCTGTTGGAGTCACTGTAATGTCTTGCTGTGAAAGCTGTTGGAGTCACTGTAATGTCTTACCTTGAAAGCTGTTGGAGTCACTGTCATGTCTTACCGTGAAAGCTGTTGGAGTCACTGTAATGTCTTACCTTGAAAGCTGTTGGAGTCACTTTAATGTCTTGCTGTGAAAGCTGTTGGAGTCACTGTAATGTCTTGCTGTGAAAGCTGTTGGAGTCACTGCAATGTCTTACTGTGAAAGCTGTTGGAGTCACTGTAATGTCTTACCTTGAAAGCTGTTGGAGTCACTGTAATGTCTTGCTGTGAAAGCTGTTGGAGTCACTGTAATGTCTTGCTGTGAAAGCTGTTGGAGTCACTGTAATGTCTTACTGTGAAAGCTGTTGGAGTCACTGTAATGTCTTACTTTGAAAGCTGTTGGAGTCACTGTAATGTCTTGCTGTGAAAGCTGTTGGAGTCACTGTAATGTCTTACTGTGAAAGCTGTTGGAGTCACTGTAATGTCTTGCTGTGAAAGCTGTTGGAGTCACTGTAATGTCTTACCTTGAAAGCTGTTGGAGTCATTGTAATGTCTTGCTGTGAAAGCTGTTGGAGTCACTGTAATGTCTTGCTGTGAAAGCTGTTGGAGTCACTGTAATGTCTTACCTTGAAAGCTGTTGGAGTCATTGTAATGTCTTGCCGTGAAAGCTGTTGGAGTCACTGTAATGTCTTGCTGTAAAAGCTGTTGGAGTCACTGTAATGTTTTACTGTGAAAGCTGTTGGAGTCACTGTAATGTCTTGCTGTGAAAGCTGTTGGAGTCACTGCAATGTCTTGCTGTGAAAGCTGTTGGAGTCACTGTAATGTCTTACCTTGAAAGCTGTTGGAGTCACTGTAATGTCTTAACCTTGAAAGCTGTTGGAGTCACTGTAATGTCTTGCCGTGAAAGCTGTTGGAGTCACTGTAATGTCTTGCTGTAAAAGCTGTTGGAGTCACTGTAATGTTTTACATTGAAAGCTGTTGGAGTCACTGTAATGTCTTGCTGTGAAAGCTGTTGGAGTCACTGCAATGTCTTGCTGTGAAAGCTGTTGGAGTCACTGTAATGTCTTACCTTGAAAGCTGTTGGAGTCACTGTCATGTCTTACCGTGAAAGCTGTTGGAGTCACTGTCATGTCTTACCTTGAAAGCTGTTGGAGTCACTGTCATGTCTTACCGTGAAAGCTGTTGGAGTCACTGTCATGTCTTACCTTGAAAGCTGTTGGAGTCACTTTAATGTCTTGCTGTGAAAGCTGTTGGAGTCACTGTAATGTCTTGCCGTGAAAGCTGTTGGAGTCACTGTAATGTCTTACTGTGAAAGCTGTTGGAGTCACTGTAATGTCTTGCTGTGAAAGCTGTTGGAGTCACTGTAATGTCTTACCTTGAAAGCTGTTGGAGTCATTGTAATGTCTTGCTGTGAAAGCTGTTGGAGTCACTGTAATGTCTTGCTGTGAAAGCTGTTGGAGTCACTGTAATGTCTTACCTTGAAAGCTGTTGGAGTCATTGTAATGTCTTGCTGTGAAAGCTGTTGGAGTCACTGTAATGTCTTGCTGTGAAAGCTGTTGGAGTCACTGTAATGTCTTGCCGTGAAAGCTGTTGGAGTCACTGTAATGTCTTACTGTGAAAGCTGTTGGAGTCACTGTAATGTCTTGCTGTGAAAGCTGTTGGAGTCACTGTAATGTCTTACCTTGAAAGCTGTTGGAGTCATTGTAATGTCTTGCTGTGAAAGCTGTTGGAGTCACTGTAATGTCTTGCTGTGAAAGCTGTTGGAGTCACTGTAATGTCTTACCTTGAAAGCTGTTGGAGTCATTGTAATGTCTTGCCGTGAAAGCTGTTGGAGTCACTGTAATGTCTTGCTGAGAAAGCTGTTGGAGTCACTGTAATGTCTTACCTTGAAAGCTGTTGGAGTCACTGTAATGTCTTAACCTTGAAAGCTGTTGGAGTCACTGTAATGTCTTGCCGTGAAAGCTGTTGGAGTCACTGTAATATCTTGCTGTAAAAGCTGTTGGAGTCACTGTAATGTTTTACCTTGAAAGCTGTTGGAGTCACTGTAATGTCTTGCTGTGAAAGCTGTTGGAGTCACTGCAATGTCTTGCTGTGAAAGCTGTTGGAGTCACTGTAATGTCTTACCTTGAAAGCTGTTGGAGTCACTGTCATGTCTTACCGTGAAAGCTGTTGGAGTCACTGTCATGTCTTACCTTGAAAGCTGTTGGAGTCACTTTAATGTCTTGCTGTGAAAGCTGTTGGAGTCACTGTAATGTCTTGCCGTGAAAGCTGTTGGAGTCACTGTAATGTCTTACTGTGAAAGCTGTTGGAGTCACTGTAATGTCTTGCTGTGAAAGCTGTTGGAGTCACTGTAATGTCTTACCTTGAAAGCTGTTGGAGTCATTGTAATGTCTTGCTGTGAAAGCTGTTGGAGTCACTGTAATGTCTTGCTGTGAAAGCTGTTGGAGTCACTGTAATGTCTTACCTTGAAAGCTGTTGGAGTCACTGTCATGTCTTACCGTGAAAGCTGTTGGAGTCACTGTAATGTCTTACCTTGAAAGCTGTTGGAGTCACTTTAATGTCTTGCTGTGAAAGCTGTTGGAGTCACTGTAATGTCTTGCCGTGAAAGCTGTTGGAGTCACTGTAATGTCTTACTGTGAAAGCTGTTGGAGTCACTGTAATGTCTTACCTTGAAAGCTGTTGGAGTCACTGTAATGTCTTGCTGTGAAAGCTGTTGGAGTCACTGTAATGTCTTGCTGTGAAAGCTGTTGGAGTCACTGTAATGTCTTACTGTGAAAGCTGTTGGAGTCACTGTAATGTCTTACTTTGAAAGCTGTTGGAGTCACTGTAATGTCTTGCTGTGAAAGCTGTTGGAGTCACTGTAATGTCTTACTGTGAAAGCTGTTGGAGTCACTGTAATGTCTTGCTGTGAAAGCTGTTGGAGTCACTGTAATGTCTTACCTTGAAAGCTGTTGGAGTCATTGTAATGTCTTGCTGTGAAAGCTGTTGGAGTCACTGTAATGTCTTGCTGTGAAAGCTGTTGGAGTCACTGTAATGTCTTACCTTGAAAGCTGTTGGAGTCATTGTAATGTCTTGCCGTGAAAGCTGTTGGAGTCACTGTAATGTCTTGCTGTAAAAGCTGTTGGAGTCACTGTAATGTTTTACTGTGAAAGCTGTTGGAGTCACTGTAATGTCTTGCTGTGAAAGCTGTTGGAGTCACTGCAATGTCTTGCTGTGAAAGCTGTTGGAGTCACTGTAATGTCTTACCTTGAAAGCTGTTGGAGTCACTGTAATGTCTTAACCTTGAAAGCTGTTGGAGTCACTGTAATGTCTTGCCGTGAAAGCTGTTGGAGTCACTGTAATGTCTTGCCGTGAAAGCTGTTGGAGTCACTGTAATGTCTTGCTGTAAAAGCTGTTGGAGTCACTGTAATGTTTTACCTTGAAAGCTGTTGGAGTCACTGTAATGACTTGCTGTGAAAGCTGTTGGAGTCACTGCAATGTCTTGCTGTGAAAGCTGTTGGAGTCACTGTAATGTCTTACCTTGAAAGCTGTTGGAGTCACTGTAATGTCTTGCTGTGAAAGCTGTTGGAGTCACTGCAATGTCTTGCTGTGAAAGCTGTTGGAGTCACTGTAATGTGTTACCTTGAAAGCTGTTGGAGTCACTGTAATGTCTTAACCTTGAAAGCTGTTGGAGTCACTGTAATGTCTTGCCGTGAAAGCTGTTGGAGTCACTGTAATGTCTTGCTGTAAAAGCTGTTGGAGTCACTGTAATGTTTTACCTTGAAAGCTGTTGGAGTCACTGTAATGTCTTGCTGTGAAAGCTGTTGGAGTCACTGCAATGTCTTGCTGTGAAAGCTGTTGGAGTCACTGTAATGTCTTACCTTGAAAGCTGTTGGAGTCACTGTCATGTCTTACCGTGAAAGCTGTTGGAGTCACTGTCATGTCTTACCTTGAAAGCTGTTGGAGTCACTTTAATGTCTTGCTGTGAAAGCTGTTGGAGTCACTGTAATGTCTTGCCGTGAAAGCTGTTGGAGTCACTGTAATGTCTTACTGTGAAAGCTGTTGGAGTCACTGTAATGTCTTGCTGTGAAAGCTGTTGGAGTCACTGTAATGTCTTACCTTGAAAGCTGTTGGAGTCATTGTAATGTCTTGCTGTGAAAGCTGTTGGAGTCACTGTAATGTCTTGCTGTGAAAGCTGTTGGAGTCACTGTAATGTCTTACCTTGAAAGCTGTTGGAGTCATTGTAATGTCTTGCCGTGAAAGCTGTTGGAGTCACTGTAATGTCTTGCTGTAAAAGCTGTTGGAGTCACTGTAATGTTTTACTGTGAAAGCTGTTGGAGTCACTGTAATGTCTTGCTGTGAAAGCTGTTGGAGTCACTGCAATGTCTTGCTGAGAAAGCTGTTGGAGTCACTGTAATGTCTTACCTTGAAAGCTGTTGGAGTCACTGTAATGTCTTAACCTTGAAAGCTGTTGGAGTCACTGTAATGTCTTGCCGTGAAAGCTGTTGGAGTCACTGTAATATCTTGCTGTAAAAGCTGTTGGAGTCACTGTAATGTTTTACCTTGAAAGCTGTTGGAGTCACTGTAATGTCTTGCTGTGAAAGCTGTTGGAGTCACTGCAATGTCTTGCTGTGAAAGCTGTTGGAGTCACTGTAATGTCTTACCTTGAAAGCTGTTGGAGTCACTGTCATGTCTTACCGTGAAAGCTGTTGGAGTCACTGTCATGTCTTACCTTGAAAGCTGTTGGAGTCACTTTAATGTCTTGCTGTGAAAGCTGTTGGAGTCACTGTAATGTCTTGCCGTGAAAGCTGTTGGAGTCACTGTAATGTCTTACTGTGAAAGCTGTTGGAGTCACTGTAATGTCTTGCTGTGAAAGCTGTTGGAGTCACTGTAATGTCTTACCTTGAAAGCTGTTGGAGTCATTGTAATGTCTTGCTGTGAAAGCTGTTGGAGTCACTGTAATGTCTTGCTGTGAAAGCTGTTGGAGTCACTGTAATGTCTTACCTTGAAAGCTGTTGGAGTCACTGTCATGTCTTACCGTGAAAGCTGTTGGAGTCACTGTAATGTCTTACCTTGAAAGCTGTTGGAGTCACTTTAATGTCTTGCTGTGAAAGCTGTTGGAGTCACTGTAATGTCTTGCCGTGAAAGCTGTTGGAGTCACTGTAATGTCTTACTGTGAAAGCTGTTGGAGTCACTGTAATGTCTTACCTTGAAAGCTGTTGGAGTCACTGTAATGTCTTGCTGTGAAAGCTGTTGGAGTCACTGTAATGTCTTGCTGTGAAAGCTGTTGGAGTCACTGTAATGTCTTACTGTGAAAGCTGTTGGAGTCACTGTAATGTCTTACTTTGAAAGCTGTTGGAGTCACTGTAATGTCTTGCTGTGAAAGCTGTTGGAGTCACTGTAATGTCTTACTGTGAAAGCTGTTGGAGTCACTGTAATGTCTTGCCGTGAAAGCTTTTGGAGTCACTGTAATGTCTTGCCGTGAAAGCTTTTGGAGTCACTGTAATGTCTTGCCGTGAAAGCTGTTGGAGTCACTGTAATGTCTTGCTGTGAAAGCTGTTGGAGTCACTGTAATGTCTTACTGTGAAAGCTGTTGGAGTCACTGTAATGTCTTGCCGTGAAAGCTGTTGGAGTCACTGTAATGTCTTGCCTTGAAAGCTGTTGGAGTCACTGTAATGTCTTGCTGTGAAAGCTGTTGGAGTCACTGTAATGTCTTACCTTGAAAGCTGTTGGAGTCACTGTAATGTCTTACCGTGAAAGCTGTTGGAGTCACTGTAATGTCTTACCTTGAAAGCCATTGCGAAACCTGGATCCGAGGGGCAGTAGTTCAGGAGTATATTCATTATATCCTCCTACAAAGACTTGGCTTAGCGCGTTGAGACCTGCCAGGTGCCCTGGAGAAGAGCCTGTCCTGTTTCTCTGTCTGTCCACCTGAAAGGATACAGAAATGATTCAGTACACCATACTCTGGCTCTGCCTTGATGGATCCACAAAGACAAGACTCCTATTATAGCAGTCTGTCAATGGATCAGCAAAGAGAAGACTCCTATTATAGCAGTCTGTCAATGGATCAGCAAAGAGAAGACTCCTATTATAGCAGTTTGTCAATGGATCAGCAAAGAGAAGACTCCTATTATAGCAGTCTGTCAATGGATCAGCAAAGAGAAGACTCCTATTATAGCAGTCTGTCAATGGATCAGCAAAGAGAAGACTCCTATTATAGCAGTCTGTCAATGGATCAGCAAAGAGAAGACTCCTATTATAGCAGTCTGTCAATGGATCAGCAAAGAGAAGACTCCTATTATAGCAGTCTGTCAATGGATCAGCAAAGAGAAGACTCCTATTATAGCAGTCTGTCAATGGATCAGCAAAGAGAAGACTCCTATTATAGCAGTCTGTCAATGGATCAGCAAAGAGAAGACTCCTATTATAGCAGTCTGTCAATGGATCAGCAAAGAGAAGACTCCTATTATAGCAGTCTGTCAATGGACATATGAGATTAGATTCCAGTCACAGACCTCTGACCTCAGAATGGGAACAGCCATGTTTTCAGATGACAGTGCATTAAGGAACCTTTTTACAAAATGAAACATATCCTAAAATATCCAAGAAACTCACACTATCGATTACACATTATTTTCAGGGGTAGAAAGTTACTGAAAAAGCAAAGCACCTTTAACCATCCTGTTCTCCGAGATCTGCCAAAGTTCACAGTGTGGATATCGATCTCACGGTTCAGCCGGTCGCTGACCATGGTTCCCACACCAGATCCAAGGTTGAACTTGTGAACAATTCTGCCATTCCGAACCCCCAGAACGAAGAAGTCATCTCCATCAATGCCTGGAACCATATAATAAAAATATGGAACACAAAGATATATATATATATATATATATATATATATATATATATATATATATATATATACACACACACACACACACACACACAATATAGAACACATATATACAATGTAGAATACATATATACAATATAGAACACATATATCATATATACAATATAGAACACATATATCATATATACAATATAGAACACATATGTCATATATACAATATAGAACACATATATCATATATACAATATAGAACACATATATCATATATACAATAGAGAACACATATATCATATATACAATAGAGAACACATATTTCATATATACAATATAGAACACATATACAGTTGAAGTCGGAGGTTTACATACACCTTAGCCAAATACATTTTAACTCAGTTATTCACAATTCCTGACATTTAATCCTAGTAAAAATTCCCTGTCTCATGTCAGTTAGGATAACCACTTTATTTTAAGAATGTGAAATGTCAGAATAACAGTAGAGAGAATGATTTATTTCAGCTTTTCTTTTTTTCATCACATTCCCAGTGGGTCAGAAGTTTACATACACTCAATTAGTATTTGGTAGAATTGCCTTTAAATTGTTTAGCTTGGGTCAAACATTTCGGGTAGCCTTCCACAAGCTTCCCACAATAAGTTGGGTGAATTTTGGCCCATTCCTCCTGACAGAGCTGGTGTAACTGAGTCAGGATTGTAGGCCTCCTTGCTCGCACACGCTTTTTCAGTTCTGCCCACAAATGTTCTATGGGATTGAGGTCAGGGCTTTGTGATGGCCACTCCAATACCTTGACTTTGCTGTCCTTAAGCCATTTTGCCACAACTTTGGAAGTTTGCTTGAGGTCATTGTCCATTTGGAAGACCCATTTGCAACCAAGCTTTAACTTCCTGACTGATGTCTTGAGATGTTGCTTCAATATATCCACATAATTTCCCTTCCTCATGATGCCACCTGTTTTGTGAAGTGCACCAGTCCCTCCTGCAGCAAAGCAGCCCCACAACATGATGCTGCCACCCCTGTGCATCACAGTGGTGTTCTTTGGCTTGCAAGCCTCTCCTTTTTTCCTCCAAACATAACGATGGTCATTATGGCCAAACAGTTCTATTTTTCTTTCAACAGACCAGAGGACATTTCTCCAAAAAGTACGATCTTTGTCCCCATGTGCAGTTGCAAACCGTAGTCTGGCTTTTTTATGGTGGTTTTGGAGCAGTGGCTTCTTCCTTGCTGAGCGGCCTTTCAGGTTATGTCGATATAGGACTCGTTTTACTATGGATATAAATACTTTTGTACCTGTCTCCTCCAGCATCTTCACAAGGTCCTTTGCTGTTGTTCTGGGATTGATTTGCACTTTTCGCACCAAAGTACATTCATCTCTAGGAGACAGAACGTGTCTCCTTCCTGAGCGGTATGACGGCTGCGTGGTCCCATGGTGTTTACACGTGCGTACTATTGTTTGTACAGATGAACGTGGTACCTTCAGGTGTTTGGAAATTGCCCCCAAGGATGAACCAGACTTGTGGAGGTCTGCAATTTTTTTGGGCTGATTTCTTTTGATTTACCATGATGTCAAGCAAATAGGCACTGAGTTTGAAGGTAGGCCTTGAAATATATCCACAGGTACAACTCCAATTGACTCAAACTATGTCAATCAGCCTATCAGAAGCTTCTAAAGCCAGACATAATTTTCTGGAATTTTCCAAGCTTTTCTAAAGGCACAGTAAACCTCTGACCCACTGGAATTGTGATACAGTGAATTATAAGTGAAATAATCTGTCTGTATGAATCTAAACTAAAACAATGAATATGTCAATAATGTTGATGTTTTTGGGGTGAGGAAGGCTTAGTCACACCATCTAGAGAAGGACGTTTGTGCTTCATGGAGCAGTATATGGGTGGAGGGACCAGCGTCACGGAGGACTACTTTTGTTTTTATATACTTCCTACTCTTCTATTTCTTCAATAGTTTGTATATCTATGTTTGGTTTCATGGGATAATTGCTTCTAAAGTTCGAAAACATCTAACTTGACTAGACATTTTGCAATTGCTTCATACAATCCAAAAACATCACAAAGTTTAATATAAAGCAAAGCATTCTACTGGATGATATGTCCCATGGAGGTTTGATGTCAATTCATCAGACCAATTATACTTGTTCGTTGTTCGTCATCCTTCCTTTTTAATTTCCCTCTTTTTATTTTGTCCTCTTTCTTTCTTTGTACAGTGCTATTGTTTCTGTTCAGTTCCTTCCCCTGACGACTGCATCATTATTCCAGTTGGCTGTCTCCTTCCTCCTCTCCCTCTATGAATCACCCTAAATAGTAATCTCTAGAGGGAACCAGCCAAGTGCAGAAGATCCACAACCCAACCCTTGTCTTTCCTATTCAGCTGTCCCAAATGGTACCCTATTCCCTACATAGTGCTAGTTTTGACCAGAGCCCTCTGGGCTACATATGCACTATATAGGGAATAGGGTGCCATTTGGGATGCACACTCTGTCTTTTGATTAAACATACTGTGCACTGATGACATGGCATTCAGTTAAGCAGCTATTAAAGTTGACCTGAGAAAGAAAGAAAGGAAGAAAGAAAGAAAGAAAGAAAGAAAGAAAGAAAGAAAGAAAGAAAGAAAGAAAGAAAGAAAGAAAGAAAGAAAGAAAGAAAGAAAGAAAGAAAGAAAGAAAGAAAGAAAGAAAGAAAGAAAGAAAGAAAGAAAGAAAGAAAGAAAGAAAGAAAGAAAGAAAGAAGAAGGAAGGAAGGAAGGAAGGAAGGAAGGAAGGAAGGAAAGAAAGAAAGAAAGAAAGAAAGAAAGAAAGGAAGAAAGGAAGGAAGGAAGAAAGGAAGGAAGAAAGGAAGGCTAGAGCTACATCTGTCCCTTATTAATAGTGTATCCAATTTATGTCTCATCTGCCTCATATCAAAGAACATTAAAAGCTATTAACATAAATGAATGGGAATCGTTTGCTTGTTTGTATTACCTCTTCATCCATTGGCTGCCAGCTACAGCCTTTATTTTATTACCCTCTCTGAAAGAAAATAAAAAACTCTTGATGTGGAAAACAATAGTTTAGATGAGAGTTGAATTAATTGCAGGGAGATGGCTGGAACACTCATCAGTAGAAACAGGTTGAAACAGTCTCGTACTCTGCCAAAGGGAGTCCCTTGGCAAAAATATCTTTATTAGCGGGAAAGTGAGTGGAAAGTGTGTGTGTGTGTGTGTGTGTGTGTGTGTGTGTGTGTGTGTGGGAGAGAGTGTGTTTGTGTGTGTGAAAGTGTGTGTGTGTGTGTGTGTGTGTGTAATCTATCGCCCTGAAAAATCTATTAGGAGCCACACATTGGGACTGCCCCACTCCTTTTGAAAACTAATGAATGAAAAATCTTAAAGGTTGAATGGAACTCAACTCTCCTTTAACACTTGAAAAATAGACTGCTCCATCCTCACCCTGTCCTTTCTGTCCAGAGAAGAGGATGAGGTTGTCCTTCAGCGCTGAGACGCTGTCGGCGAACGTTAGTTTCAGTTGGAATTCGTAGTAGACACTGAGACTGGGGATGGAGGAGTATGCTATGAACGAGGTGTACCCAAACTCATCATTCCCACTGAACCTGGCCCGGGTGATGTTGATGGCTGCAGAGGAAAATAAAAAGCAATATACAAACTGTTACAGTTCGTTGCTCACCATCAAGGAACATATAGTTTTGTTACTCACCATTAAGAAAAATATAGTTCTGTTACTCACCATCAAGGAACATATAGTTTTGTTACTCACCATCAAGAAAAATATAGTTCTGTTACTCACCATCAAGGAACATATAGTTTTGTTACTCACCATCAAGACAAATATAGTTCTGTTACTCACCATCAAGACAAATATAGTTCTGTTGCTCACCATCAAGACAAATATAGTTCTGTTACTCACCATCAAGAAAAATATAGTTCTGTTACTCACCATCAAGGAACATATAGTTTTGTTACTCACCATCAAGACAAATATAGTTCTGTTACTCACCATCAAGAAAAATATAGTTCTGTTACTCACCATCAAGGAACATATAGTTTTGTTACTCACCATCAAGACAAATATAGTTCTGTTACTCACCATCAAGACAAATATAGTTCTGTTGCTCACCATCAAGACAAATATAGTTCTGTTACTCACCATCAAGAAAAATATAGTTCTGTTACTCACCATCAAGGAACATATAGTTTTGTTACTCACCATCAAGACAAATATAGTTCTGTTACTCACCATCAAGAAAAATATAGTTCTGTTACTCACCATCAAGGAACATATAGTTTTGTTACTCACCATCAAGACAAATATAGTTCTGTTACTCACCATCAAGTAACATATAGTTCTGTTACTCACCATCAAGGAACATATAGTTTTGTTAGTCACCATCAAGAAAAATATAGTTCTGTTACTCACCATCAAGGAACATACAGTTCTGTTACTCACCATCAAGAAAATTATAATTCTGTTGCTCACCATCAAGGGCCATATATTTCTGTTACTCACCATCAAGGGACATATAGTTCTGTTACTCACCATCAAGAACAATATAGTTCTGTTGCTCACCATCAAGGGACATATAGTTCTGTTACTCACCATCAAGGGACATATAGTTATGTTATTCACCATCAAGGGACATATATTTCTGTTACTCACCATCAAGGGACATATAGTTCTGTTATTCACCATCAAGAACAATATAGTTCTGTTATTCACCATCAAGGGACATATATTTCTGTTACTCACCATCAAGGGACATATAGTTCTGTTATTCACCATCAAGAACAATATAGTTCTGTTATTCACCATCAAGGGACATATATTTCTGTTACTCACCATCAAGGAACATATAGTTCTGTTACTCACCATCAAGGAACATATAGTTCTGTTACTCACCATCAAGGGACATATAGTTCTGTTATTCACCATCAAGGGACATATAGTTCTGTTATTCACCATCAAGGGACATATAGTTATGTTATTCACCATCAAGGGACATATATTTATGTTACTCACCATCAAGGGACATATAGTTCTGTTATTCACCATCAAGTAACATCTAGTTCTGTTATTCACCATCAAGTAACATCTAGTTATGTTATTCACCATCAAGGGACATATATTTCTGTTACTCACCATCAAGGGACATATAGTTCTGTTATTCACCATCAAGTAACATCTAGTTCTGTTATTCACCATCAAGTGACATATATTTCTGTTACTCACCATTAAGGGACATATCGTTCTGTTACTCACCATCAAGAAGAATATAGTTCTATTGCTCAACATCAAGGGACATATAGTTCTGTTACTCACCATCAAGGAACATATAGTTCTGTTATTCACCATCAAGTAACATATAGTTCTGTTATTCACCATCAAGTAACATCTAGTTCTGTTATTCACCATCAAGTAACATCTAGTTCTGTTATTCACCATCAAGTAACATCTAGTTCTGTTATTCACCATCAAGGGACATATAGTTATGTTATTCACCATCAAGGGACATATAGTTCTGTTACTCACCATCAAGAACAATATAGTTCTGTTATTCACCATCAAGGGACATATATTTCTGTTACTCACCATCAAGGGACATATATTTCTGTTACTCACCATCAAGGAACATATAGTTCTGTTATTCACCATCAAGAACAATATAGTTCTGTTATTCACCATCAAGGGACATATATTTCTGTTACTCACCATCAAGGAACATATAGTTCTGTTACTCACCATCAAGGAACATATAGTTCTGTTACTCACCATCAAGGAACATATAGTTCTGTTACTCACCATCAAGGGACATATAGTTCTGTTATTCACCATCAAGGGACATATAGTTCTGTTATTCACCATCAAGGGACATATAGTTATGTTATTCACCATCAAGGGACATATATTTATGTTACTCACCATCAAGGGACATATAGTTCTGTTATTCACCATCAAGTAACATCTAGTTCTGTTATTCACCATCAAGGGACATATATTTCTGCTACTCACCATCAAGGGACATATCGTTCTGTTACTCACCATCAAGGGACATATAGTTCTGTTATTCACCATCAAGTAACATCTAGTTCTGTTATTCACCATCAAGGGACATATATTTCTGTTACTCACCATCAAGGGACATATAGTTCTGTTATTCACCATCAAGTAACATCTAGTTCTGTTATTCACCATCAAGGGACATATATTTCTGTTACTCACCATCAAGGGACATATCGTTCTGTTACTCACCATCAAGAAGAATATAGTTATATTGCTCACCATCAAGGGACATATAGTTCTGTTACTCACCATCAAGGAACATATAGTTCTGTTATTCACCATCAAGTAACATATAGTTCTGTTGTTCACCATCAAGTAACATCTAGTTCTGTTATTCACCATCAAGTAACATCTAGTTCTGTTATTCACCATCAAGTAACATCTAGTTCTGTTATTCACCATCAAGGGACATATAGTTATGTTATTCACCATCAAGGGACATATAGTTCTGTTACTCACCATCAAGGAACATATAGTTCTGTTATTCACCATCAAGTAACATCTAGTTCTGTTATTCACCATCAAGGGACATATAGTTCTGTTACTCACCATCAAGTAACATCTAGTTCAGTTATTCACCATCAAGTAACATCTAGTTCTGTTATTCACCATCAAGGAACATATAGTTCTGTTACTCACCATTAAGTAACATCTAGTTCTGTTATTCACCATCAAGGAACATATAGTTCTGTTATTCACCATCAAGTAACATATAGTTCTGTTCTTCACCATCAAGTAACATCTAGTTCTGTTATTCACCATCAAGTAACATCTACTTATGTTATTCACCACCAAGTAACATCTAGTTCTGTTATTCACCATCAAGGGACATCTAGTTCTGTTATTCACCATCAAGTAACATCTAGTTATGTTATTCACCATCAAGGGACATATAGTTCTGTTACTCACCAACAAATATGAGGCAGAAATGCAACAACATTACAATTGCTCACCAACATAATGGCACAAGGTAGAAGAATAGAATAGACTAGAATAGACTAGGAAACCCCCGTGAGGATAACTGACAGTATACAATAGAATAGATTAGGAAACTCCAGTAAGGATAACTGACAGTATAGAATAGAAAAGACTAGAAGCCCCAGTGAAGATAACTGACAGTATAGAATAGAATAAACTAGAAGCCCCAGTGAGGATAACTGACAGTATAGAATAGAATAGACTAGAAGCCCCAGTGAGGATAACTGACAGTATAGTATAGAATAGACTAGAAGCCCCAGTGAGGATAACTGACAGTATAGAATAGAATAGACTAGAAGCCCCAGTGAAGATAACTGACAGTATAGAATAGAAAAGACTAGAAGCCCCAGTGAGGATAATTGACAGTATAGAATAGACTAGAAGCCCCAGTGAGGATAACTGACAGTATAGAATAGAATAAACTAGAAGCCCAAGTGAGGATAATTGACAGTATAGAATAGACTAGAAGCCCCAGTGAGGATAACTGACAGTATAGAATAGAATAAACTAGAAGCCCCAGTGAGGATAACTGACAGTATAGAATAGAATAGAATAGAAGCCCCAGTGAGGATAATTGACAGTATAGAATAGAATAGAAGCCCCAGTGAGGATAACTGACAGTATAGAATAGACTAGAAGCCCCAGTGAGGATAACTGACAGTATAGAATAGACTAGAAGCCCCAGTGAGGATAACTGACAGTATAGAATAGAATAGACTAGAAGCCCCAGTGAGGATAACTGACAGTATAGAATAGAATAGAAGCCCCAGTGAGGATAACTGACAGTATAGTATAGAATAGACTAGAAGCCCCAGTGAGGATAATTGACAGTATAGAATAGAATAGACTAGAAGCCCCAGTGAGGATAACTGACAGTATAGTATAGAATAGACTAGAAGCCCCAGTGAGGATAACTGACAGTATAGAATAGAATAGACTAGAAGCCCCAGTGAGGATAATTGACAGTATAGAATAGACTAGAAGCCCCAGTGAGGATAACTGACAGTATAGTATAGAATAGACTAGAAACCCCAGTGAGGATAACTGACAGTATAGTATAGAATAGACTAGAAGCCCCAGTGAGGATAACTGACAGTATAGAATAGAATAGACTAGAAGCCCCAGTGAGGATAACTGACAGTATAGTATAGAATAGACTAGAAGCCCCAGTGAGGATAATTGACAGTATAGAATAGACTAGAAGCCCCAGTGAGGATAACTGACAGTATAGAATAGAATAGACTAGAAGCCCCAGTGAGGATAACTGACACTATAGAATAGAATAGAATAGAATAGAAGCCCCAGTGAGGATAACTGACAGTATAGAATAGAATAAACTAGAAGCCCCAGTGAGGATAACTGACAGTAGCCTACATATCTTAGTCCTATGGACATGAAACACTATAGACCTGGATGAAATAGAAGTGTACAGTAGCTGAAATATTACACACCGAACTGTGTGTTACACCCAGAACCAATGTATCTCTATATCACCATATCTCTATATACAGCTCTTACTACATCAATCTTAACATCACTATTCCATAAATGTCTTTGATTATTTCGTTTCCCACACGTCATCAGAATCAGCAGTACTAGCAGCTGCCACGAGACGGCACTGTTGATTCACCATGCCGTACCACAGACACCATGCCGTACCACAGACACCATGCCGTACCACCACCTCACAATGATATAAGGATGATGGCCTGTTTTAGAATACTGCCTTTTCCCCATCCCCATTTTCTTTTCATTAGTCGCTGCTAACAAAGGTTCTTGGCAGGCGAGCAACATTTCAAATACCCTACATAATGTTCACTGCTGGTAGCTAGGGGGACAATAACTAATCCCAGTGATTATCAATTACAATCAACAGCTTACTAGTTCTAAACGCATAGTTGATTCAATAATGCTGCCTGCCTGCCTCTTTCTCCCTTGTTCTCTTTCCATTTTATCACTGACCACTGATTCACTGGATTTTACACCAGGGAGGGACTTAACGAGAATATCCTCTCTCCCTCCTCTCTCTCTCCCCCTCCCCCATCCCTCCCCAGAATCAATTAAACATCTGTGGCATATCTCAGCACACCAATCAGACCCTGGTCGTGCACACAACATTAGGCTCTATATCTTAGCAAATATATTGTAACTTGCATATTCTCTCATGATTTCCTTCTCTCTTTCTTTGTCTCTTTCCTTCCCCTCAGCCCTTCTAGCCCTCCATGTCTACATACAATGTCTGCGTCCCAAATGGTAGTCTATTCCCTTTATTCTGCACTACAGTTGTTTTAACATGGGGATTTGTGAATCGTATTCCTCAGTCTGAGGTGTCTCCACTTACGTCAGTGAATAGTTATCTTTTTCACTTGGCGTCAACTGGTAAGACGCTTCAGGAGGAAGCTGTAATCGCTAATCAAGCAGCGTGACGTCCTTTACAGAGCTCCCCTCTGTGACTGGTCGGTGCTCCTCTGTTTGGCTAGTGAATTATTGATGCCTGTTATGTAGGGATAAAATTCTGCTGTTATTGTTAAGTCTGGTTTGTATTTGGTTTCTATATTGGTTTTGTATTTCCACAGTGTTTATTGAATGGCTGTTTCACGGCTTTATAGCAACAGCTCAATCTGAGTTTCTATAGTCAGTTTGAACTGATTGTCTGTGGATGCTCCCTCAGTGGCATGCAGCATGTTTTTTACCTCTGCTCTCTGAGTGCAATGCAGCTTCCCTCTCTTCCTGTTCCTCCTTCCCCTCCCCCTCTTTGTGGTTATTTGCAGGGAGAGCTGATATGAGCATGAATTCCTGTTGAGCTTCTTGTCAAGGGTCATATACATTGCTATTTCTAGTACAGAATAGTCTTGGGGATCATGATACACTACATTTGACAAAGGATAGTGAGGTATCCACAGGGTACAAATCCCCTCCTCCATCAAATATCATAAACAAGCACAAAAGGTTGTACTGTAGGTAGAGCCCAAGCGTGACCCCCAATCGACATGTTCAACAATAGTAGGTGGAGCCCAGGCATAACCTCCTATTGACAGGTTCAGCGGTTGTGGAAGATCTTTGGTGTTCTATGTGTATTCCCCTAAGCGGGGTGTTACAGTAACCGGATGCATCCGTTTTTCAGAAATACAGCTAATTCAACCTACAGTAGCTTCTTTTTCTTCTGAAACCGGATGTGGGAACTCTTTTTGTGCCTGCTATGTTAGGTTACATCTGTGTGATAGCACTGAGAGTAGTGATTGGTCTCTTCTCTCTAGGTGGCCTCAAGCATTCCACATCTTTCCTCACACTCCGTCAGTATGAACTGAACATGGTGGTGCTACGTCCAAAATGGCACTCTATTCCCTAAATAGTGCACTACTTTTGACCAGATCCATCAGGAAGTGCATTATGTAAGAAATAGGGTGCCATTTGGGATGCACCTACAACCATTAAAAATATAACCTAGCGACCCTTCCCCTGCTCCCACCCAATCTATACTGATACAGGAAGCCTTAAGGCTGACTTATTGGGAGTAGCTTGTGTTATTATATTCGTTGTAAACCGACGGTTTGAACAACACAAATCAATAGACACCATAAAGCCTGCTGTTGTTATTCTGAGTTCTGAGTTCACCTCATGTAGTCTGGTCCTAACTCCTGTAGCTAGGAGTACTGTATTATTATAGACCACATAGCAGAAGCTCTGTGAGCTACAACATTAACTATTTCCACCAAGTACAGTAGAAGTTTATATTGTGTTCTCCTCTCCCCATGGGAATGAATGTCTAACACATTATAAGACCTTGGCTGACATGGCTGGCTGCCATTCAATCAAAGCTTGCAATGGGGAAAATACACAACATTGCTTCTAGGCAGAGAAAACAGATGCCTATTTCAAGTAAATGAAGAGGTCGGATTCCCAAATGAAAATAAAATAAATGAATAATCATTCCCATTCATTTGAGATTGAGGCCTGCAGATTTATTTGAACTGTGTGTAGCCTATTGAATCCACCCACAACTGTGGGAAAATATTTCCTACAAGCCAAAAAATAACACTGCAATCTAAATCCTTCCAGAAATGACATACAGCACAGCATCATGAAGAGAATAAGTAAGAGAGGAGGTTTAGTATTATCTCTGCTGTTATATATGTGATAGCCAGGTCCCAGATCAGTTTGAGCTGTAAGACTGGAAGTTTAGTATTATCTCTGCTGTTATAAATGTAATAGCCAGGCCCCAGATCAGTTTGAGCTGTTAGACAGGAAGTTTAGTATTATCTCTGCTGTTATATATGTGATAGCCAGGTCCCAGATAAGTTTGAGCTGTAAGACAGGAAGTTTAGTATTATTTCTGCTGTTATAAATATGATCGCCAGGTCCCAGATCAGTTTGCGCTGTGTTGCTAACTCCTATTGAATGACAAGACATGACAATGGCCATTGAGGGCATAAAGGACGTTCTATCACCCAGGTAGTGGGGAGGGCATAAAGGACGTTCTATCACCCAGGTAGTGGTGAGGGCATAAAGGACGTTCTATCACCCAGGTAGTGGTGAGGGCATAAAGGATGTTCTATCACCCAGGTAGTGGGGAGGGCATAAAGGACGTTCTATCACCCAGGTAGTGGTGAGGGCATAAAGGACGTTCTATCACCCAGGTAGTGGTGAGGGCATAAAGGACGTTCTATCACCCAGGTAGTGGTGAGGGCATAAAGGATGTTCTATCACCCAGGTAGTGGTGAGGGCATAAAGGACGTTCTATCACCCAGGTAGTGGTGAGGGCATAAAGGACGTTCTATCACCCAGGTAGTGGTGAGGGCATAAAGGATGTTCTATCACCCAGGTAGTGGTGAGGGCATAAAGGATGTTCTATCACCCAGGTAGTGGTGAGGGCATAAAGGATGTTCTATCACCCAGGTAGTGGTGAGGGCATAAAGGATGTTCTATCACCCAGGTAGTGGTGAGGGCATAAAGGACGTTCTATCACCCAGGTAGTGGTGAGGGCATAAAGGATGTTCTATCACCCAGGTGGTGGTGAGGGCATAAAGGATGTTCTATCACCCAGGTAGTGGTGAGGGCATAAAGGACGTTCTATCACCCAGGTAGTGGTGAGGGCATAAAGGACGTTCTATCACCCAGGTAGTGGTGAGGGCATAAAGGATGTTCTATCACCCAGGTAGTGGTGAGGGCATAAAGGACGTTCTATCACCCAGGTAGTGGTGAGGGCATAAAGGATGTTCTATCACCCAGGTAGTGGTGAGGGCATAAAGGATGTTCTATCACCCAGGTAGTGGTGAGGGCATAAAGGACGTTCTATCACCCAGGAGGTGATGATACAAGCTGGGGAAAATAAAACCCATATTTCCAAGAGAAAAAGACACTGAGTGGACAAACCATTAAGAACACCGACTCTTTCCATGACATAGACTGACCAGGTGAATCCAGGTGAAAGCTATGATCCCTTATTGATGTCACTTCTTAAATCCACTTCAATAAGTGCAGATGAAATGGAGGAGACAGGTTACAGAAGGGTGAATGGGCAAGACAACATATTGAAGTGCCTTTGAACGGGGTATAGGTGCCAGGCGCACTGGTTTAGAACTGCAAGAACTGCAACGCTGTTGTGTTTTTCACACAGTTTCCCGTGTGTATCACGAATGGCCCACCACCCAAAGGACATCCAGTCAACTTGACACAGCTGTGGGAAGCATTGGAGCCAACATGGACCAGCATCCCTGTGGAACACTTTAGACACCTTGTAGAGTCCATGCCCCAACGAATTGAGGCTGTTCTGAGGGCAAAAGGAGTGGGGGCAACTCAATATTAGGAAGGTATTCTTAATGTTTTGTACACTTAGTGTAGAAAATCCATATTGTTTATGTTTTTCTAAAGGGTATTGGGCTTAACAGCATCCACCGCACATCCATATTGTTTCCTACGGTTTTCCCTTCTCTCTGTAGCTAACCTTGAACTCCACAAACCCTTCAATATTCCACAGAGTGAACAAACAGACTGAACAGTACAGTACTGTAATAGCAAATACAGTAAACACACAAAAAACATACTTTCTCAAAATGATCTTTCGGAACTGAAAATCCTTCATTCTTGTTTTCTGAAAATGTCAAAATATGTATGTTGACATACCTTCCTACCCACTCTGTATCTATAGCAACATGTATGTAAAGAGTTAGCGTAACCATTAGAGTAAGTAGCTGCACGTCCAAACGAAACACGAGGAAAACGCTGACTACGTCTCAAATGGAACCTTACTCCCTATTTAGTGGTCTACTTTAAACCAGGGCCTCTATATATTGACTGTGATGTTATCTGATGGTGTCAGGATTTAAATTCAAATGTCAGCCACTCTCAATGTGACACACTATGATTAGAGGACTCTATTTGACATCAGGGCACTCAGCTCAGACTGTGTGTGTGTGTGTGTGTGTGTGTGTGTGTGTGTGTGTGTGTGTGTGTGTGTGTGTGTGTGTGGTGTGTGTGTGTCTCAGAGAGGGAGATAAAGAGTGTGATTAGGGCTCTCTCCACCAAACTGTCTCCTCATTAGATTAGAGCTCTCTCCACCAAGCTGCCTCCTCATTAGATTAGGGCTCTCTCCACCAAGCTGCCTCCTCATTAGATTAGGGCTCTCTCCACCAAGCTGCCTCCTCATTAGATTAGGGCTCTCTCCACCAAGCTGCCTCCTCATTAGATTAGGGCTCTCTCCACCAAGCTGCCTCCTCATTAGATTAGGGCTCTCTCCACCAAGCTGCCTCCTCATTAGATTAGGGCTCTCTCCACCAAGCTGCCTCCTCATTAGATTAGGGCTCTCTCCACCAAGCTGCCTCCTCATTAGATTAGAGCTCTCTCCACCAAGCTGCCTCCTCATTAGATTAGGGCTCTCTCCACCAAGCTGCCTCCTCATTAGGTTAGGGCTCTCTCCACCAAGCTGCCTCCTCATTAGATTAGGGCTCTCTCCACCAAGCTGCCTCCTCATTAGATTAGGGCTCTCTCCACCAAGCTGCCTCCTCATTAGATTAGAGCAGCTGTTCCCATAAGAAAACCTTTTTTGGTTTCAGGTAGAACCCTTTTGGGTTCCATGTAGAACCCTCTGTGGAAAGGTTTCTATATAAAACCCAAAAGGGTTTGTCATGACGTTGGCCTCTTTTGGTACAGGGAGGACAGTTGACCCCCTCCCTGTTGCACCACCACCCAACCTACCCCCCCCCCCCCCAATCGACCCTGTGTGTAAAGGGTCGTAAAAACTCTAAAATTCCAGGAGAGTCTCTGGCCACATGGCCCATAGAGAGACAAAGGAAATTCTTCCAACTCATAGAATTGGAGAGCCAAGCGACATTTTGTGTTCTGGAGAAGGTATGGAAGATTGGTGAAGAATCCAGCTACGAACTGATCCGCTTGGTACAATTTTGTGATACTCAGAAGAGACAATATAGCCATATTACCATAAAACTGTTTATATAATAGACTCAGCTTAAGACTTGCATCATATGGGTGTATGGAATGTATTAATAAGGATAAAGCTTTTGTAAGACATTGAGATGCTATTGTACTGATGTAATGTGATAGAATTGTATTTCTGTAACCAAATCTAACTCAGTCATAGGCATGCCCCCAGGGACCCATACAGGACCAGGCGTCATTTGACAAGCTGTTCTATGGGCACTATAAAACACCCCCTGATTTACATTTCCTCAGACCAGGCCTACACTCCGTTGGCTAATAGGTTTTACCTTCCAATTCCTCTACTGAAAGTGAACCATACCACGTGGTTAACTTTTAGACTATCGATACTGACAGAATAAGAACAAGTCTTTGATATTAATTATTAGTCTGCAGCTAAGTAAATTATATCATTGAACGCGAAGACCAACGAAACAACCATTCGATGACGACATTAACGAATGTCGCTTTGAAAGATCCATTCTAACCGAGAGAGAGACTCTCCAACAGAACCGAACTCTCTAACAAAGAACGACGACACACTGAGCGTAAATATATATTGATTGCAATTGTTCCCGAATGAGTGAGCCTTCAATTGTCAATTGTTAATATTGATGAACTCTGTGTAACTTCTCAGCGGACCGTTTATGACCCATTGTTCAACAGGCCGACCTGCCTGTTTAGCCCACAAGGGCACATTCCTCTAACAATCCTTTTTGTGTTTGTATGTTTTTCTGTTAATTACTTAGTGTAGTAAATAAATGATTTTAAGACAATTGATGTATGGATGATTTTAGTAAAGACTGGGTTCGTGCAGATACAACAATTTACGACGTTTGGTATGAGACTGGACTAGAGGTAAAATACACCATTGAAACTAGAAGATAATCGGCCTATACTATAATAGAATATAATATTATAGTAC